>NC_084482.1:103663777-104283777 GCF_030035675.1 Rhineura floridana | reverse complement strand
ATATGAATTGGCTTTTGTACACTTATTCCAAAGTCTTTTAGTAGTCGGTTAAGCCATATAAGTTCTTTACATGCTTCTGTGACAGCTATGTGTTCAAAATCTGTGGAAGAACTTGCTATTATATCTTCTTTGTGGATGGCCAGGAGATAGGTTCATCTCCCTATGTAAACAAGAAACCACTGTTAGATTTGGAGTCTGAATTGTCTCCAGCCCAGTCTGCATCAGTATAACATACAAGTTTTGGATTACTGTTACCTGACATTCTTAGCTTAAAGTCCATTGTCCCTTTCAAGTACGTAGCCACGCTTTTGACAGCAATCCAGTCCTTTTGTGTGGGTGTGCTAGTTTTCCTACTTTTTAAAATCCCTACAGTGGCTGCTATGTCAGGTCTGGTGTTAGTGGTAAAGTCCACAAGTTACCCTATTGCTGTTCTGTACTGGCTGTTATTGGTAAAGATTCATTTTCTTCATTGCTTTTAAGAAAGTCTATCACCATGGGTGTTTCTACATCTTGGAGTCCTAGAGTTTCTAACAGTTCAATAATATTTTGCCTTGGTTTAGGAGGTAGGAGCCATCTCCTTCCCTTTCAGTTTGAATGCTTAGGTAATATGTTGCAATACCTAATTCCTTTATTTCTACCACTTTAAGTTGTATAGAATTTCTGTGTAGTCCTTATCTCGCTGAGTTGCTGCAATCAAATAATCAGCGTAAGAATAGAAGTTAAATGCCCATCTTTGTTTCAGGCATTGTACAGGCACTGGTCTACCTCACCTTGCTTGAAGCCTTGGTCTTTGAGCATTTTATCCAGTTTCTCATTCCAGGCCCTTGCAGTTTCTTTTGAGTCCAGACAGGCCCTTTTTAAGTTTACTAACAAGATGTGGTTGCTTCTGGTTCATGAAGCCTGGAGGTTGCTCTATATATAACTCCTCTGTTATTTCTCCATGCAGAAATGCAGTCTTCACATCAAGGTGTCTAACCTGCATGTGCTTGGAGGTTGCCACACTCAGAAGCATTCTTATGGCGCTGTGTTTGATAACAGGAGCAAATGTTCCATCAAAGTCTTCACATTTCTGCAGGAATCCCTTGGCAACTAGTCTTACCTTGTAGCATTCATGTTCTCCTGCATCCTGCTTTACTTTGAAAACCCATCATGCTTTCTTGCCTAGTGGAAGCACTGTCAGTGTCCACATCTTATTCTTGTGCAGTACATCTGTCTCCTCCTGAGCAGCTTTTCTCCACTGAGCAGCCTCGGCTGCTGGCATCTGCTTAATCTACTCCCAAGTTGATGGTTCAATGGGTAGCATTGACCTTGCAAGTAGAACAGGAGTAGAGGTGGTACACGTTTGTTGTGTCGTGATGAGCATCTGGGAGCCTGTGCTGGGATATGCAGCATTTTCCAGCCCAGTCATCCCAACATCCTCATCTGTAGTGTTCTCAGCCTCTGACTCATTTTCTGCAGCCTTTGCCTCATCCTTCCGCTCAACATTTGAGTCAGGTTGTGCCTGTGGTGTCTCTGGTCCCATATGCGGGCACTGGCATATCTACAAGAGGTTGGACATGGTGTCCTTGCTCTTCTGAGAAATCTAGCACAGTCCCTCTTTTGTCAGCTCTGCATTGCTCATCAAAGTAGACAACATGTATTGTGCTGACTTTGCTAGTTTTCCGGTTCATTACTCTATAGCTTTTGCTACCAGGAGCATAGCATATCAAAATAGTCTGTTCTGCTCTGGCATCTAGCTTCTGCTCTCCCCCCCCTTTTTTTTTTTTGCTCTATAGGCAAATGCAATACTCCCCCAAACATTGATATGTTCCATGTTTGGTACTCTACCACACATAACTGAAATGGTATATGTGTGGAGCCCTTGGTTGGCAACCTGTTTTGGAGATACATTGCAGTGATGATTGCATCACCTCAAAATGCCTTGCTCATCCAGGAAACTCTGTATGGTGCGAGATAAACTCACCACCATTATCTGTCTGTACAGCCTTTGGTTTTCTCTCTAACTTGATGCTGACCATCACAATGTATTTCTTTAGCATCTCATGCATTTCACTCTTCTCCTTAAGTAGGCAGGTGACACAATACTTTGAAAAATCATCCACAAAGATTAAATCACATCAATTCTTCCCAAGTGAGGGGATATTAAATGGTCCATAGAGGACAAAGTGTATAAGATCTAGCACCTTGGTGCTTCTCCTCTCAGTCCTTGGTGGCAATGAGGGCCTAAATCCTTTCTCTTTGACACAGTTTACACACCTGATCATGCTATTACTGTCTTGTGAGTTTACCTTAATACCTGTGGCAAGGTTCTGGTTCTGTAGTTGATCACCTTCGGATCATGATGTCCCAGATGCCAGTGCCAGAGATCGAGGCTGGTCTCATCCCTATGCACTTGGGCTTCATTTGCTTGTACAGCTGAAAGACTTAGTTCATAATCATCATCATTTTCAAAAGCCTGGGCAAAATACCACACACACACATTATTTTTGTTACTGTACACTTTCTATTTTGGAAATGTATTGCAAATCCTTTCTTGTCTAATGCAGATACATGAAGTGTATGGCAACTTAACTGAGAAACAAACAAAACATTGTCTGCTATGTTTTCTATAGTTTTATCAGGTAATTTGCATTTTAGAACAACAGTGCCAGCTCCATGGATCTCCGTTTGTTGGCCATTTGCAGTTTGGATTTCTCCTTGAGTATTTTTTGTCAATGTCATCAAAGAAAACATAAGAAAAAGTACTGTTCACTGTCAATAATCCAACAATCTGATCTTGGCTTGCAATCATTTTCCATCAGACCTTTTTGCTTTATAAAGAAGTTACTCTCTTTGGGTCCTGCTGAGGCCTTTTGTTATAATCAAGTAAAACAGGAGAACATCTCTGGTCTGTACATTCCTCTCTTAGTCTAGCAATAGCCTGATCAAATTTAAGTTTATGCTTGCTATCCAAAACAGAAACAAAAGTTTCTACTTTTTCTCCCAAGGTTCCCATGACGAATCCCAACTTTTGTTGGTCACTAAATTCAAATCCAGTTAACTTCAGTTTGTCAAATATAGTAATCAAAGAAGTTATATTCTTTTCACAATTTTTCTTTGATTCCAGCGTTAGCTTCACTATTCCTCTGATCCATACTGTTTGAAATGTTAAGCTTATAGAGCCAAACAAGGCTTGAAGACTATCCAGCATTTCTTTAACTGTATTACATTGCCTTACAAGGACCAGCTGTTCATCTAGCAGAAAATCAAAAATAATATTTGCAATGGCGTTTTTCTTTTCCCAATTTCTGATCCCTTGGTCATCTCCCTCTGGCTTTGGGTTTTCAATACAGGATAAAAATTCATTTGCTTCTAGTGCAATCTTTATCCTATCTCTTCATTGTTGATAATTGTGAGTACTTAGCTGTGGGAGCTTTCTGGTAAAAGTCCTATTGTCTTGTAGTCTGGGGACAGCTTGGTTGCAAAAACAATTCAGAAAACAGCAGTAAAAAGTTTTCAAGCTAGTGTGTAATATACGGAAAGGGGGAATAAACACACAAAAAAGGATACAAAATAAACTCCTGAATAATCTGGTTAATTGTTCAGTTCATTGGACTCATAATCTGCAATAAAAAACAACTGTAGTTCTATCTCTAGCAGAATAAAATTGGCAAAACAGAATTAAACTCTAATCAGTCCACCTCACCCCTCACACAGCCTAGCTTTATAAAACAAAAAAGTTTCCTTTAGTAAGGTAAACAGAATAGTCTTTACTCATGACCTGTCATGCATCAGAGATACAAGCCAAGCTTGAAGAGAAATGGAATAAAGGTAGATAGTAGGTTCAACCCATTATTAGGCCATTCCGTTACAAACCCATGGTAGGAGCACATTGTGGCTTCTTTCTCTTGTGGCTAATGGAGGATATGCAAAACCTCAAATAACTCACAAACAAACGGGAGGAAGAGAAGGTAGAAAACATGAAGTTACATGACAGTAAACAAACAGCGCTGTCCCCAAATCTAGCTAGAGAGGACTTCTCCCTACATTTGTGCTAAAGCATACAAGCTTGCTTATTCCCAACAGGTCTTGGTGGCATCTGCAGGTGCAACATTGATGACCTCTGGTCTAAAAGCTATTTCATAGAATCATAGAGTTGGAAGGGGCCTATAAGACTATCGAGGCCAACCACCTGCACAATGCAGGGATCCAAATGAAAGCATACCTCACAAGTGGCTGTCAGCTGCTTCTTGAATCCCTCAATTGTTGGAGAGCCCACCACCTCCTTAGGTAATTGGTTCCATTGTCATACCACTCTAACAGGAAGTTGAAATCTGGCTTCGTGTAACTTGAGCCCATTATTCTGCGTCCTGTACTCTGGGATGATCTGAGAAGGGATCCTGGCCCTCCTCTGTGTGGCAATCTTTCAAGTACTTGAAGAGTGCTATCATATCTCCCCTCAGTCTTCTCTTCTCCAGGCTAAACATGCCCAGTTCTTTCAGTCTCTTCTCATAGGGCTTTGTTTCCAGTCCCCTGATCATCCTTGTTGCCCTCCTCTGAACCTGTTCCAGTTTGTCTGCATCCTTCTTAAAGTGTGGTGTTCAGAATTGGATGTAGTACTCAAGATGAGGCCTAACCAGCACCGAATACTGGGGAACAAATACTTCACACGATTTGGAAACTATACTTCTGTTAATGCAGCCTAAAATAGCATTTGCCTTTTTTTGCAGCTACATCACACTGTTGGCTCATATTCAGCTTGTGATCAACAACAATCCCAAGATCTTTCTTGCATGTCATATTGCTGAGCCAAGTATCCCCCATCTTATAACTGTGCATTTGGTTTTTTTTTTCCCTAGGTGTAGACATTTGCACTTATCCCCGTTAAATTTCATTCTGTGGTTTTCAGCCCAATGCTCCAGCCTGTCAAGATCCCTTTGAATTTTGTTTCTCTCTTCCAAGATATTATCTCTGTCAGGTTCTCACATACAGTCATACAGACAGGTTTAGCTACATACATAGGTATATATTCATTCTCTCTCTCACAGATGCAGGTGGTGGTAAAAATATTTTCACCTGTGTTTAAGTGCTTTATTCAATGAAGGAAAAGCTCTCAATGTGTTCTAAACCAAAATTCAATGAACTTGTTTCTATCTTGCAATATTTTTTCTTCATCACAAACAAAATCTGTTTTTCTGTTATAAAAGGCTGAAGCCTGCTTACTTTGAACTGAACTCTTCAGAAATTTGAACTTGCATTTTAGGCTTGGATTGCCTAAGTGATCTTCCTTTTCTCATTTATCCATCACTTTCTAGGAGACTAACCAGTTTGCCTGTTTGTTTACCCAGGTCACTGAAGCTTTCAACAGGTTGAAGGAAATGGCTAATGAGACTTTAATCAATTTTCGAACAAGACAATACAATTTCCTCTCCTCTTGTTAGTACTCAGCTTGGATGGTCATTCCCCAAGAAACATCAGGTTACCAACAGAATGACAATGGCTCCTTGATAAGTCAAGTGGCAGCTAATTAGTCCTAAGTGGCTCTAGAGCAGGAGGATCTCTGTTACCTGAATGGCTGTGCATCGACACCTGTGGCACTCTCTATGTCACATACTAAATGGGGAGCACTTGTTCAGGCCCTTGGAGACTCAGAGCAGTGTATCGGATGCATCAGCTTGGCAAGAGAATTGTCAATCAAGACCCAGACGACAGCAGCTGCTCTAATTCAGTCTGAGCCAACAGAGGAGAGGCACTGTGGTATGTGCGCATGTGTTTTCTGCTAAAGGAATGTCTAGAAGGAATAAGATATATATCATGGAAATTCTATGCACAGCCAGAATCTAGAAATAAATGGGCATGCCTTTTTATCGGCATTCTGTGATACCCTCTCAGATACCATTGCACCAGGATGGAGCATTAGCATCTAAACCTAAAAAAATAGTAGTAACATTAAATACACTAGATGGGGGAGGGGATTGCATTAATGGATATAAAAGAGAAAATTTTGAACAAATGAATTTGCTTTGGAAATTTTCTGTTAACTAGAGTGCATAAACTTTTTTATCTCAAGAAATTATCTTTCTAAAATTAATTCTCTATCTTATTCTTAATAGTAAGAATATGAAAGGTATTAAAATATTAATTAATGTTAAGGGAGAAAACAAGGCTTGAAGTCATGTGAGAAAAACTGTAGCTCCCATAGAAGACAACAACATTTAAGAATCGATTTCTTAAAAAAACACCTAGTCCAGTCTTTCTAGAACTTCAGAATGCAAGTAGTTTTTCAATTACTTGTGGCGGAGTGGTTAGAGTGTTGGACTATGACCTGGGAGACCAGGGTTTGAATCTCCACCCAGCCATGAAGCTCACTGGGTGACCTTGGGCCAATCACTGCCTCTCAGCCTCAGAGGAAGGCAATGGTAAACCCCCTCTGAATACGGCTTACCACGAAAACCCTATTCATAGGGTCGCGATAAGTCGGGATTGACTTGAAGGCAGTCCATTTCAATTTCCATGTATTAAACATATTTACATCTCATTGTTAATCTTAAAATTCTAGTGGAGTTATAAAATATAATGAAATAAGAATGTATATTATAATAAAGCATATAAGCATAAAAATACAAAGTGAAATCAGCATAAAAATAAGCATCAAAATACAAAGTGATATCAAAGAATACAATACAGCCCAGAGGTCATCTCTCCCACTCTTTCAGCTATGCATTAGTGTTATAATATTAGCCTCCAAAAGGCATAGATAGCCACCTTGACATCAGCAGCGTCACTAGCGGGAGTGCGGGGGGGGTTGCGGACCTCCGGTGCGTGCCCTCCCAGGGGCATGGACGAGGTGGCTGGGCTTGTGTGCATGCGCGTGTGCGTGCACACACTCAAGGCCAGCCACCCCGTCCATGCCCCTGGGAGGGCACGCGCCGGAGGGGCACCCAGCCGGAGAAGGCCTGGGAACGCCGGCATGCCTCCCTCACCCCGCCGATGCTGCTCCCAGTCTCGCCCACCCACCTCCAAGGAGGAGTTGGAGCAGCCTTGCCGGGCAATGGCACAGGGCGGGGCGGCTCTGGGTGTCACCCCCCTCATGGTGACACCCAGGTGTGGGCCGCACCCTCCGCACCCCGGTAGTGACGCCCCTGCTTGGCATCTAAATGCCAACAATGAAGGCATCAGATGGATTTTGGGAGGCGAGATTCCAAAGCCTGAATGCCATGGCTGAAAAGGCTCACCCACGAGTCACCATCAGATATATAAACTTGAATGACAGGACTTTAAGGAGGACAAGAAGACACCAGCGGATCTTAACTCCCAGACAGGGACATACAGGGAGAGGCGCTCCTTCAAGTATTTAGGTCTCTCATCTGCAGACCCTGGAAATCAGACTGGAAATGTATTGGCAGCCAGTGCAGATCTTTCAGAACTGGTGTGATATAGTTCCCATTAGTAGCTCCATTCCAAAGATGAGCCACTACATTTTGTGCTACCTGCAATTTCTGCCTCATCTTCAAGGATATCACAATACAGAGGGTATTACAGTGATCCAAATGGGAGGTAATCAAAGCATGAATCATGTCTGAATGTTCACCTCTTAGGAATTTAAATTAGAAAGGAGGATTTCCCCTATGTTTTGTTCTTTTTTAAAATTTAACCAAATGCCCATATAAATCAAAAGCAAGCAATGGCATTTTATTTCAATACAGTTGCACATGTGTTTCACGTAAAACAGGGGTAGAGAACAAGATCTGGTTTGCCCACCTATCAATAACCTGAAATCACCAAGTCATCTGGTAACTCAACTTCAAAAGAAAGAATCAGGATTGTGTTTCTGATTTTTTCCTTTCTCCTTTGTAGGTGTGGTTTGCATTCAAACAAAGGGGAAATGTTCCTTTACATGAGCGGTTTGACTCCAAGCTGCACCTGCAAAGGAAGATCTCTGCTGCAAGTAGGGGTTTGCATGCAAGCTAGTCTCCACTAGAACACAAGTCCTGCTTGCAAAGGAACAATCTGTGAGGAGTGCAGTCATGATTTTACCTGTCCCACACCTGGCATGAAGTGTGACATCAGGTGTGGAGCAATTGGGCATGATTGGGGAAAAATAACCTCATGGGCCAAATGAGGACCCCTATCAGGCCTTATTTGACCCATGGGGCCAGGAGTTCCCCACACCCACTCAGCACAATGGATTTGGTATATCTAGTGTTTTCGGCCTACAATTACCATATGGCAGTCTAAAGAAATAAAATATATGCAAAGGGCAAAACTGCTTACAAACACATAGCCTGAGAAAACAATTTGTTTTCACTGCAGAAGCTCCCACCCTTGTTGGCTTGCTGCTTGGGCAGTGCATGTGCTGTTTTGAACTCTCTGGCGCCCTGGGTCCAAGGCAGCCTTGCTGTCAGCAAAATAACAATAAGTAAAATTCTGCTTCTTATTCTCCTGGGCATCAGCACTTTGATCCCATCATCTCATTTCAGTTCTGTATCAACGATTCAGATTTCCTTGATGTTGAGTAAACCTGCCTAAGGATAATCCACAGCCCACCCTCCCCTTAATAACTGAATACACAGTATAAAGTTTAGTGAAGGTTTGGACAGATCAAGACCCCCAAAATCATGATGACATGCAGGGGAGGCATAATGAGTGCACCATGACAGTTTTGACATAAAATCAGAAACAGAAACAGTAACTGTTAAGGGTGTGTATTGCCTCTGAGTATACCCCAAATAAGAAGGCAAATTAGGGTGATTCAGGTCATGATCTTATGTTCCTGAGTCTGATCACGTCATTAACAAGGCAATTCAACTTGAAGTAGATCAGGGACCTTGTAGTTGCTTCCAAGCTGCTCTGAGGTATCAATTTTTCCAAAACGTTAATCACACACCCCTCCCCAATGAAGAAAACCAAGCTCACTGGGGAGACATACATATCTCAATAGGGGAGGGGTAGAAAGGAAAAGGCAGGGTGAAGAGGTATCTCAGTTTGATGAAAAGGTCTAGCTTTTAATCATAGGGAATTATTTTCTGAGGATACTCCAATCACAGCAATTTGGGGGAGGACTGTAAATAGAAAGAGATGTTCTTCATGTGGGTTTTCATTTTCCTCTGTGTTTTGGCTATGAGAGCAGGGTGTAAGTGATAGAGTTAAATTATTGGAGTGGCCTGTTTCTTTCCCAATTACTTTTTTTCCTAACAAACAATTAAAAACTGTAGCGCTCTCTCCCCTTTTTCTTTACAGAAGGTATACCCAGAAAAGGGGGCAGTGAGAAGAAAAGTGACTTGTCCCTTTTTTAAATAATGAAGGTGAAATCCCCTAGCAGGATAGCCACTAGACCTATTTATTTGGACTTTGACAGGCTTGATTCCCCCATAATAGTTAAAGGAGGTGAAACAGAGCTTCAGATTTAACAGGTCCGATTTGAATTCAAGTAATGAATTAAATTGGACAACAGGGAGAGAATCTGAAACAGATTGGGCTGCTTCTACATGCTACAGATATGAGGTGATTCTTGTCATGGCTGCACACCCCAAGTAACTGTATGCTCTTTTGATCCAATGTTTCCTTTAAAAAATCTGCTACCAACAAGCCCAGTAAAGATGGGCAAGCAGGCATCCAATTGCTTGCCTAGTGAGCTCTGGATGGCATCAGTAGCATGGTGGCATAAGCTCCTTTTCGTGGGTTGTAAATCAAGGGAGTACGATGCACACAAGTCCGCTTTTCCAGACCAATTCAACGATAGCAGTCTCCCCCTTCCCTTACTTCTGAAAAAGCTGAATTACTGCCTTTGAGTTCGTGTCTATTTTTCTCCAAAGTTACCATGAAGGCGAAAAGTATAACTCAAACTTCTAAGTGAGCCTGGCACTTGGTTCACCAAAAAAAAAAGCAGGGGGGGGAGAGGGGGAGAGAGAGGTAATGCCATAATGTAAAATAGTTAAAAGCTTATTAGAGCTGTTCAGGGCAGTATGATTTCCACTTTGTTTCAGAACACCCTGAGCTCATCCTTTCATGCTATTGTGAAGGCAGCAATTCAAATCTCCCTTTGTCAGTATGAATGGGCCCCTCTCAAAGCTCTTTTATGCCAACATATTCCCTACAGGCATATGCCCTTTAGCTCTATTACTGATTTACCCCAAGTATTCAGCCCAATACCTTCTGCTTTTTTCCCTTTCTTTTACTTACCAAAGTTCCAAATGACACGAGCACAACCAACATTATCCTCCCACCCTTCCATGTTCACTGAAATGTGTGTCCTGTTAGGATGCCTCTGCCTGACTTAGAGACAGGGGACAAAAATTCTCTTCCCCATCCACCCAACCCAACCCAACCCCTTCCCTCCCACTCTGTCTAAGTTCACATGACTTAACAAGGACCTATTCTACACACTCGACTTCCTCTCCCCCCCAATCCATCCAAGCATAATCAGTGGCTACCACTAGTCCTAGTCACTCAGCAGCCTTTTCAGGGGGGGGGGGCTTCTTAAGGGAAATCTCCAAGTGGGCCTATTACCTCTACTTACTCTAATTAGGCTGGCTTTGAAGAGCTATTCAGGGATTCTGAAAGGCCAGCGTCTCTCGGAATCGCATTGTGTAATGTTTGCAGTTTGTAGAGACATTTGCATCTGTTTGTGCTTCTGAAGATAGCAATTCGGTGCTTTCAAGACAGCAAAGCCACCAATTTTGAAGCCTTCCTCCTGTCTCCCCCTCTTACGCCCGCATGCCCCTGACCCTTCTTGGTATTCAGTTCAAATTATGCAGCTGGGATAGAGTTTAGGTATGTGAAGCGCAAGCTGGAGCAGAGGAGGGCAAGGGGGGGGGGACTTCAAAGATTTTAGAGCATTCTTTCTTGATCCAAATTTTAAACAATTGCTGTTAACAGTGCAACTTTGGGCATAAAATCTTTTAACTAGATTAAATGCAGAGGACACAAGGAGGTGGGGAAGAAACACATGCCTAAATGAAAAGAGCGCTCCGCATTCAAGTAAAGGGTAGGCACCCTAACAGGATAGAAAGTGTGAAATCCATGCAGAGGGAAAGTGAATAGTAGGAAACTCAACCCCTCCTTTTATACACATATGGCCTTGACCATTTGACTCTGGATTCATTGAGCTGATCATCTGGAGATGAGAAGACAGCACAAAATAAATATATTTCATGTATATATACACACACATGTAATGTGCTTGTCCATTAAGCAAGTTCTACACATATACACATACAAATAAAACTGATACATCCAGTTTGCTTATGTAAAAGTAATAATGCGTAATCAAATATGATGTACTGTATATTCATAGAGAGAGAGACTCTAGTGATACTGGGACTGAACTATAGTTAACAGCACTATTGCACAATCTCCAAACAAATCCACAGTAAGACCTCAAAGGAAAGGAGAGGGACTGAAACAAATGGGTTAATCAGGATACACAGAAATAAGAAAAGGAAAGTAGGTGGGATTACAGGAGTTGGGGAGGTCTCTAGTAGGGAGAAATCTATCCGGTGTTCCTTCCGGGTAGGATGCTGGATGGTTTTAAAGGCACTTGCCATGGTGGTGTTCATGGTAGGGATACACAAAAGAGCTCATATTGATCCATCTGACATTGCCTCTGCCTATGTATAAGGGAACACTTTAGATGGATTAAACTGGATGTGGATGGGGCAGGGTGGAATAGAAAAACCAAGATTTTTTTTAAAAAATGTTTTTTATGACAGACACTGCTTTCTTTGCAGTCCATTTTAGAAAAAAACCCCAAGCATTTCAGCCATTCATATTTCAGGATTCAGATGTCTTGGATCACCACAAAGCTTAACATGAAATATAAAACAAACAGTCAGCTAGTCTAAGGGAGAACAAATTTATCCAACTGATTTCTGAATTTTAAAGAGCCAGGGGACAATATGATAAAGAAATTTAGATTTTGTGTTTGAATAAATTATTTCAAGTCTCTCGGTGGATTCTCCCACACACATCCTCAAAATGTTAGTGGGTGAACATCAGAGATTCTAATGATAATCAAACTACAGTGCAGTCCTATACATGGCTTCTCAGAAGTATGTCCCACTGAATTCAGTAGGAATTCCTCCCACGAAAGATTGAACCTAAGCCATGTATTTCAACAATATGCATAACCTCTTTGTGATGGTCATGTTTTTTTTAAAAAAATAACATAGCTACCACAAAATATGCTACACTGTTGAGGGTACAGACATTTGACATATAATACGGTTTATCTATGAGTGCAAACCCAAAATTTAGTAGAAAAAATAGTGTATTTTCAAATAGTCTTTTTAGAACTGATTGGAGACATAGTTCAAAATCAATGAAAATTGTACTAAAAACAATAGTAGCAGTTACCATTATATTCAGCATAGTTTAGAATGTTTCTTTCTTTATTCATTGTTGCCTGTCCTGAAAAATGTGAACAATGTGTGATTCTGAGCATGTTCAAAGGACATTTCCAACTCCACAATGAGAACAGAGGAGAGGTTTCCAAGCACTTTGATTACCAATTATTTTTGAAATTAACTTTTAAGAACATAAGAACATAAGAAGAGCCTGCTGGATCAGGCCAGTGGCCCATCTAGTCCAGCATCCTGTTCTCACAGTGGCCAACCAGGTGCCTGGGGGAAGCCCGCAAGCAGGACCCGAGTGCAAGAACACTCTCCCCTCCTGAGGCTTCCGGCAACTGGTTTTCAGAAGCATGCTGCCTCTGACTAGGGTGGCACAGCACAGCCATCATGGCTAGTAGCCATTGATAGCCCTGTCCTCCATGAATTTGTCTAATCTTCTTTTAAAGCCGTCCAAGCTGGTGGCCATTACTGCATCTTGTGGGAGCAAATTCCATAGTTTAACTATGCGCTGAGTAAAGAAGTACTTCCTTTTGTCTGTCCTGAATCTTCCAACATTCAGCTTCTTGGAATGTCCACGAGTTCTAGTATTATGAGAGAGGGAGAAGAACTTTTCTCTATCCACTTTCTCAATGCCATGCATAATTTTATACACTTCTATCATGTCTCCTCTGACCCGCCTTTTCTCTAAACTAAAAAGCCCCAAATGCTGCAACCTTTCCTCGTAAGGGAGTCGCTCCATCCCCTTGATCATTCTGGTTGCTCTCTTCTGAACCTTTTCCAACTCTATAATATCCTTTTTGAGATGAGGCAACCAGAACTGTACACAGTATTCCAAATGCGGCCGCACCATAGATTTATACAACGGCATTATGATATCGGCTGTTTTATTTTCAATACCTTTCCTAATTATCGCTAGCATGGAATTTGCCTTTTTCACAGCTGCCGCACACTGGGTCGACATTTTCATCGTGCTGTCCACTACAACCCCGAGGTCTCTCTCCTGGTCGGTCACCGCCAGTTCAGACCCCATGAGCGTATATGTGAAATTAAGATTTTTTGCTCCAGTATGCATAATTTTACACTTGTTTATATTGAATTGCATTTGCCATTTTTCTGCCCATTCACTCAGTTTGGAGAGGTCTTTTTGGAGCTCTTCGCAATCCCTTTTTGTTTTAACAACCCTGAACAATTTAGTGTCATCAGCAAACTTGGCCACTTCACTGCTCACTCCTAATTCTAGGTCATTAATGAACAAGTTGAAAAGTACAGGTCCCAATACCGATCCTTGAGGGACTCCACTTTCTACAGCCCTCCATTGGGAGAACTGTCCGTTTATTCCTACTCTCTGCTTTCTGCTTCTTAACCAATTTCTTATCCACAAGAGGACCTCTCCTCTTATTCCATGACTGCTAAGCTTCCTCAGAAGCCTTTGGTGAGGTACCTTGTCAAACGCTTTTTGAAAGTCTAAGGACACTATGTCCACTGGATCATCTCTATCTATATGCTTGTTGACACTCTCAAAGAATTCTAATAGGTTACTGAGACAGGACTTTCCCTTGCAGAAGCCATGCTGGCTCTGCTTCAGCAAGGCTTGTTTTTCTATGTGCTTCGTTAATCTAGCTTTAATAATACTTTCTACTAGTTTTCCAGGGACAGAAGTTAAGCTAACTGGCCTGTAATTTCCGGGATCCCCTCTGGATCCCTTTTTGAAGATTGGCGTTACATTTGCCACTTTCCAGTCCTCAGGCACGGAGGAGGACCCAAGGGACAAGTTACATATTTTAGTTAGCAGATCAGCAATTTCACATTTGAGTTCTTTGAGAACTCTCGGGTGGATGCCATCCGGGCCCGGTGATTTGTCAGTTTTTATATTGTCCATTAAGCTTAGAACTTCCTCTCTCGTTACCACTATTTGTCTCAGTTCCTCAGAATCCCTTCCTGCAAATGTTAGTTCAGGTTCAGGGATCTGCCCTATATCTTCCACTGTGAAGACAGATGCAAAGAATTCATTTAGCTTCTCTGCAATCTCCTTATCGTTCTTTAGTACACCTTTGACTCCCTTATCATCCAAGGGTCCAATCGTCTCCCTAGATGGTCTCCTGCTTTGAATGTATTTATAGAATTTTTTGTTGTTGGTTTTTATGTTCTTAGCAATGTGCTCCTCAAATTCTTTTTTAGCATCCCTTATTGTCTTCTTGCATTTCTTTTGCCAGAGTTTGTGTTCTTTTTTATTTTCTTCATTCGGACAAGACTTCCATTTTTTGAAGGAAGACTTTTTGCCTCTAAGAGCTTCCTTGACTTTGCTCGTTAACCATGCTGGCATCTTCTTGGCCCTGGCGGTACCTTTTCTGATCTGTGGTATGCACTCCAGTTGAGCTTCTAATATAGTGTTTTTAAACAACTTCCAAGCATTTTCGAGTGATGTGACCCTCTGGACTTTGTTTTTCAGCTTTCTTTTTACCAATCCCCTCATTTTTGTGAAGTTTCCTCTTCAACTTTTGATTGTATGGAAAGATGGCAGGGGGGATACGTCATCTGCAGTGCCCCTGTCAGTTTCAATCGAGCTCGCCCACTCCCCTAGGTGAACTCAGACACTAATAAACCACTGAGCACATTGCAGATTAGCAAAATGCCTAAATGTAAGGAAGGGTTCTGATAGTGGTTTGGGGGCTGTGACAGTCTGGAGGGCTTATATTAACTTATATGTTTAACTTATGGGGGACGTACTGAAGGTTATTATATCTGTAATGTGAACTGATGGTGTTTTTAAATCATTTACATATTATTCCTTTTTCTTTATATTATTATCTTTTAATTTTATTTTTAATATTTTTCTCTTTTCATGTTAAATTTGCAAATAAAAATTAACAAACATTAAAATAAAAAAAGGCTCAAGGTGCTGTACATTAATGCAACTGAAAAACTAGGGCACAGTTAAAATTGCATGATACATCAGGAATGCATACTGACACAAGGGCTCAGTGACCTTTAGCAAGGTGGACACAAAAGGAGTCACTTTCCTTATTTCATGTTATCATTGAATTAAAAATGTGGCCAGATTCTTATTCCCAGCAGTGCTGAGTTTAGTGCTCCCTTTTATTGTGCTTATGTATGTATGGTGTGTTTGTGTGTGCCTGTGCCTGTGTCTATATTTTCCTCTCCATAGTTTCCCCTGTTCCAAGGACAGGGTTTCCCCCCCCCCGTTTCATTTTGTTTCTTTTCAGAACACACCATGTTTGTGTTCTTCTTTCTTTAGCATACAAAAGCCCTCTCCATTTCTTAGGGCTGTGGTCACACACCCTTCAGATCTTTACAGAGGGAAGATGTGGGGGTTAAAGGTCACTCAGGGCATTGGTAGGAGACAAAGTCCGTTCAGCTGCTAATGTAAGCTGTGATAACAGTCTTCTCAAAGCACATCCACTTGAGACTATCTACAAGACACTCAGACCTTTGCTAAGAGCTTATAATGTTGACTCTTCTGTCATGAGAGCCAGGCTACAGTATAAACCCAGAAGGTGTAAGGGGGACTTGGAAAGAATTCATTCAAAACATCCAAACTCTTGCTACCTTTCACTAGGCAAGTTAAATACATCACAAGGGTAAAAGAAGGGGAAATGTTTCCTTCCCCAACATCTCAACAAACCAAATTCATCCAATAATACATATTATTTCACATCTCTCACCGTCTTTCAAGACAGATAATACATGTGTGTGGTAGATGGATGGACGGACGGACGGATGCACAGACGGGTGGACAGACAGACAGACAGACAGAGGGTGAAATCCAACATTATGTTCCCCAACCCTCCGGAGCAGATTTTCAGGGTGCACAAAGGGCAGTAGGAAGGAGGAGAAGAAGGTGAAGATCCGTTGAGCAAGCAGACGTCCACCCCACTTATGTATGGACAGAGTGGGATACAATCCATAGATATTACTTGATACGGGTAACAGATGTAGATAAAGATATATTCCAACATTTATTGGTGGAATTATTTTCCCCTTGTTGGTTATTAAGGTTTGTATATGTAAACAAACATTCATAAAATGAGTTAACATTTAATAATAACATATAGCCAAAACCTGTCGCAGCAGACAACCTTGTGCCTGCATCATTATTTCTGTTTGTTACAAAATATTTCTTGGTAGTATTAGCAAAGTGGCAATTGTATATTTATTAATAAATGATGATGATGATGATAACAGCATCAATATGTTATGTTGGAATATTTAGTGTGCAACATATAAAATATCTCAGTGTTCCAAGATATGCTGGTACTGTTATGCCCGTACTGCAAATGCAACCAGAAGCAAAAGCCCTCTGCAGACATTCTTTGTGTGTAAAGGTGGACATGTGCACTGGGTCAGGATTCCACCTTCTGCTCCACCCCTCACTACATGTGACTTCCACATTTTGGCAGTTGGGTCTGCGGAAGAGTGTGCATGCATATACTTCAATGCATGTGGGCTATGTGTGCACAGTGTATATCCAATGGAGGCTACAGATCATGAGTTCAGAGCCTATTCACCTTGGACTATATGCACATTGGTCCCTCTGCAGATGGGAACTCCAAAACACACTGTGCGGTAGATGTGAAAAAAAGCTGAGCGCCATGCAAGGGATCATTAGGGAAAGTATCAAAAAAATCACACTGCAGATATCATAATGGCGTTATGCAAATCTATGGTGGGACTACATTTGGAACACTGTGTACAGATCTGGTCACCTCACCCCGAGAAAGGATATTGTAGAGCTGGAAAAGATTCAGAAAAGGGCAACCAAAACCAAGGGGATGGAGCAACTCCACGTGAGGAAAGTTGCAGCATTTGGGGCTTTTTAGTTTAGAGAAAAGGCGGTAAGAGGCAACATGATAGAAGTGTGCAAAATCATGCATGGAGAAAATGGAGAAAGGAAAGTTTTTCTTCCTCTCTCATAACATTAGAACTCGTGGACATTCCAAGAAGCTGAATGTTGGAAGATTCAGGACAGACAAAAGAAGGTACTTCTTCACACAGTGCATAGTTAAACTATAGAATTCGCTCCCACAAGAGGCAGTGATGGCCACCAGATCGGATGAATTTAAAAGAGGATTAGTCAAATTCATGGAGAATGGGGCTATCAGTGGCTACTAGCTATGATAACTGCTCTGCCTCCATGGCTGGAGGCAGTATACCTCTGAACACCAGTTACTGGACACTGCAAGAGGGGAGAGCACAGTTGCACTTGAGTCCTGCTTGGGAGTTTCCCATAGGTATCTAGTTTGCCATGTGAGAACAGGATGCTGGACTAGATGGGCCAGGTATAGTGCTGAGTTGGGGCCAATGGGTAGAATCTTCACCCACAGACACACCCACACCCAGAGAGAGAGAGAGAGAGAGGTGTCTAGCATGGAGCCACAGAGATGACACTAGCGTCACTACAGCTAACTGGACAAGGCCAGGGTGGGGTGGGGCCGTGGTGAAGTTGGGGCTGTGCAGATGCATTGGCAGGAACATTGAACTATCTTTGCTCAATGCTCCACCGCCTCCCCTGCCCCACCAAGTAAGCTGTAACAACATCAGTATCAGGGGACAGTCCCACAGCTCTGCCTCACCACACAGGCTCCTACTGCTCCTCCCCCCCCCAACATATACATGCCTCTACAAACTTGTGACTGTCTGCAAAGGAGGTAAGAGATAGCGGCTTTCTTAAGACCAGTTAGTGAGTTCATGGTTCTGGATACAGTAATGGTGTAAATGAGGCTGAATAAAGGGAAGACAAGAGTGAGGAACTGATGGTAGGTAGATCATCTGCCAGGGATAACAAAAACATAAGAAGAGCCTGCTGGATCAGGTCAGTGGTCCATCTAGCCCAGCATCCTGTTCTCACAATGGCCAACCAGATTCCATGGGAACCCTGCAAGCAGGACCTGAGTACAAGAGCACTCTCCTAATGTCCTGTCTGTTCTGCAAGGGGCTGTGCTTCCCTTAAACTTTTTACAGGAACAGGTTTGCAGGGGAACTAGAGGGATTCCGAGCTCCAGCTTTGTCACTGGCCCAGAATGCTTTTCTCTAGTTAGGCTGATGGCCGGGCCAGACAGATGTGACCCTTTCTGTACAGAAATAGCCTGGCCTTAGTTATCCACGCTCTGGTAACCTCCAGGTTAGCTTACTGAAATGCATGGTACACGCCGCTGCCTTTGAAGATGGTTCAGAAACTGCATTTTGTCCAGAACACAGCCACGAGGCTGCTAACTGGAACTGACTTGTGGGATCGTATCTCGCTACTGCTTAAGCACCTGCACTAGCTCTCACTTCACTCAACAGACATAATTCACTTACACACATTTGTAGAATGTTCTCCCCAAGGAGATTTACATGGCAGCTACCTTCAAATATCAAATTAATACAGAAATGAAAATAAATATTACTACTCAAGGTAAGATTTGAATCTGGGCTTTCTAGCTCACAGTTCATGCTTCAAGCCACCACAGTACATCCATTCTCAGCTTTCTCAGTTATTAAGAAGTTATTACACCAGCTGTGAACCAATTAATTCTGTAGAGCTTTAACAAATCAGAGATGCAGTGGGCAGAGGCAGACTCTTTGCCAGCACAATGTGCAGGTGCACAGATTCAGTGTCTCTTGTTTCCACAAATGTTAATAATTCCAGAACAATTAACACAGATTAGATCATGCTTAATAGAGCCTTACCACCCACCCTACTTGGACTAGTTACCAGGAGATGTTTATTTGTTTGTTTTTGAAGAGAGAAGGGTAACTTGAGCAACTCCATATTTTTTCCTGGTATAGTTTCCCTGATGTTGTTACTGCAGGAATCATACTCCAGTTGATCCTGCTCATTCACATAGGCTGCTTTTTCATGTATTACTACATCATAATTTAGTGCTAGGTGTATAAACAGCGGAGGACTCAGGCTTTGCATTTTCCCCTCCCCTCTCATCATCCAGTATGGTTTATGATTTTGGCTGGTTAACAAACCATAGTTTGATGATGTTTTTAGTGTTTTGTTCTTTGCCGCTCTGGGCTCCTTCTGGGAGGAAGGGCCAGATAGGGGTTTTATTATTATTGTTATTATTGTTGTTGTTATTATTGTTGTTGTTGTTGTTATTGTTATTATTAAAGTTTTAACTAACCAGAATTTCTCTGGTAAGTTGAAAAGTGGAAGATGGTTCGAGACTTCTTCTAGTGGCCATGTTAGAAAAGGAAATGGGAGGGAGAGCATGTGAGCTGGAAACCCTCTGTTGCTTATACACTGAATCAGGGCTGGTACCAGACACCAACCTGCCCTGGGCCCACAGTGCCATAAGGCCAAACATCCCCACCTGATACAGGTAGAGCAGGGCTTAAATAAGCCTGCCCACCCCACCTACCTGTTGCATCAGTGCATCAGTGTACACATGCCATGCAGTGTGCACATGCCTGCCATCACCCAAGGTGGTGGCAGAGGCATCAACTCCTTAGGAATGCCCCTGCCACCATCTCAGGTGATGGTAGACCTGTGCACACAGTACACAGGGCTTTCATGTTGATACGCTGATGCAACAGCGGACTGACTTATTTAAGCCCCATGCCACCTGTATCAGAGGGATAAGGGTCCATGGTGCTCCATCTTTGCGATCCATGGCAGCACTGAGTCGCTGAGTCCTGCAACCCAACTTTCTTGTGCCTGATGCTGCTGTGGATCGCCAGGCAAGAACTTCACCATCCCATCCTAAGGAGGGACCCCTCAGGGGCCCCTCAGAGCTGCAGAGGATCCAACCTGGCCGTCCACTGGCACCAGCCTTGTATTCAATGCTAAATTATGATTTAGTGTTATTTGTAAAATGGGACATAGTCTCACGGCCAGTGCTGGGGCATTAGTACCTTCAGGCAAACTTTCTGTATTTATTGTGTCTTAATTTTAATTACACTTTTCTTTTTCTTATTTATTAATTTTTTAAAACCATTTCTATACCACCAAATATATAAAAATACAGTATCTCTAAGCGGTATGCACAAAACGAAAAACAGCAAATGTTACAAAAATACACAATAAAGCCATTAATACAAATTACTAATAAATATATACAGATAACATTTCCTTGCGACACACCTCCCCACACAATACTCTTAGCCTCCTTGATCTCCCCCAGGACGCCACCCTTCCACCGTAGCTCTCACCCAGAGCCCAAACAAATTCATAGATCAACCTACCCCCCAAAAAACTCTAACAAGAAAGAGTGGTTCCTAAATCCTGCTGAGGCTCTCATTCTAGGTTTGCTTTTAAGGCAGGCACCAAGGTGGATGGAGCTTCCTCAGGCTGCCCATAGCTGTCTCCCATTCAGCTGCTCTCCACACAGCCAGTTTCAGGCTGCAACAGGTTTGCTTAGGTGAGTTTCCTAGGGAGGTCCAAAGGATAGCCAATAGAGCTCCCTTCCACGTGGGAAGAACTGTTTGTGTTTCCCCAGCTGACTTTCCTAACTGCCCAAAAATGCTCTTGTCCATCATACACAAGTCACAACAAGCATTCTGAAATATCTAGGACATTACACCCTCTCTTTTATTTTCCTTGGAGTCATCGTTCCATAACCAAATCTAATTGGCTATGTTGCGTAGACATAACGCCAAATCATATGGTGAAAATACTTCCTGACCTCACTCTGAATTGACCTTGAGATGACATCACATAGCCATACTGCCAATGAAGATGAGAAATGACGGTAAACCTACTAACAGGAGCAATGTGGTTGTGATACTCAAAGGGTCCTGTACAAGGCCTTGCCCCCTAAAGGTTGCTGGGTGAGTGTCCCAGGCTGTTTGCTCCCTGAACCCAGTCTTCCCATGACTTTCTCTGAAATGAACTGGATGCTGCCACCTACTTGGGGTGAGCAGTAGGGCTCTCTGTATATGTCACCAATGGGAATCTTGTGACCCTCCAGATGTTGGAGTATAACTCCCATAATACTTGACCATTGGCCATGCTGGCAGTGGCTGATGAGAGATGGAGCAACAGTCTTTGGATGACCACAGATTCCCCCACCACTGGTTTATATGCTCAACTATAAATCAGTGCCACCCAACCTTTTTTGGCTTGGGGCCACATCTGAAAATCGAAGAAAGTGATGTGGACACAAATACACATTTCACAGGAGAAAAAATAGTGATCCTCCAAACAAGCTAAACACCTACAGATTTTTTATTTATTTTTTATTTATTTAATTTCATTTATAAACCGCCCTTAGCCAATGGCTCCCTGGGCGGTGTACAACATACAATAATAACAATAATCAGCAAAAATCGCAAGATATAAAATACAGATACATAATAGGACTACCTAATGTTAAGGTAATTAAAACATTAAAATACATACAAAGTGCCACTACCAAGAAGGCCTTTATCCTGTTCACCTCTCACCTTACCTCACTTGGTGGGGGGAAATGGAGAAATATCTCTGAGGAAGAGCTTAAGATGTTAGCAGCTATATATGGGTATCCTAGCCTAAACCTATTTAGAGATTTAAAAGGTTAATACCAGAGCTTTGAATTGGGCCCTGCAATGGAAGGAAACTGGTGTAAATGACAAAACACTGACTTAATGTGCTGGTATCTACCAGTCCTCATTAGAAATCCTGTTTTGGCTGAAGTTTTCCATCGCATGTATAAAGCATTGCGTTAATCCAGCTGGGAGGTAACCGGAGTATGTATAACTGTTGCAAGACTATCTGTCCAGATAAGGTTGTAGCTGGTATGTAAGGTGAAACTGATAAAAGAATAAAACAACTGGAATAAGTAGTGATTTGATAAAGAATATTTCCCTAATAATCTAAGGGCACAATCAAAACTCTGTCCCCTGCTACGCTAACAGGAGAGGAAGCATTCAGAAGGCATGGAACGGGGTGGGGCTGAGTCATGCAGGTGATTTTGCAGCTGTATTGCTTGGCCTTTTGTCTGCGGTGTCATAATGTCAGTGAGTAGGGTTGCCAGGTTCGTGGCCTGAGACTGATCCTGCATCTTTAGGAGAAGAGAAAGTCAGCCAAGTGCAGGTGTTCTTGCAACACTGTAATGGGAAAAACCACAAGGTGGAATTCTCCCTCCCCCCTACACAACTTTCAAAGATACAGAAGACCTCTTGGTTGCCAGGTCCAGCCTCCAAGAGGTCTTCTATATCTTTAAAAGTTGTGCAGGGGTAAGGGAGAATTCCACCTTGTGGTTTTTCCTCATTACAGTGTTGCAAGAACACCTGCACTTGGCTGACTTTCTCTTCTCCTAAAGATACAGGATCAGACTCAGGGCAAGAACCTGGCAACCCTATGGGATCTAATATACAGAACAATTTTCCATTCATATGTAAGTCAGCAGCACCACCACTCCAGTTTAGTGGTTTATAGAAGAATTTTTGCACCCAAAAGGTGCTAATATATTCATTTCAGCTATTTATATCTCTTAACCATCAAATTTTCTAAGTAGTGGACATAAAAATGACAAAAGGCGTACAATGGATAAAATCAATTAAAATAAATCATAAAGATGAAAAACTTCCTTAAAATACCTGTTTGAATGGAAAAGCCTTTGTCAAGTGCCTGAAGTTCATTAGGGAGGCAGGGACCTGTCTAATCTCAGCCAGGAGGGAGTTCCACAGAATCGGGCCCCCAACACTAAATGCATGGCTGCAGTGCTGGTGGATATAAGCTGTGTGTAGCTGAGCCATGGGGCACCGCTAACAGAGACTCCCCTGAAGATCAGTGATTGGGCAGGGATATAAGGAATCAGGCAGTGCTTGAGGCATCCTGGACCCAAGCTGTTAAGGGCCTTGTAAATCAAGAGACTTGAACTTGGACCAGTAACATATGGGCAGGCAGCGCAAGCTTTTAAGCACTGGTGTGATGTGTTGGTAGTAGGCTGTCTCCATCAATAGTCCAGCCACAGCAATTTTCACCAGCTGGAACTTCCATAACAGATCCAAGAGTAGTCCCACATATAAGATGTCTTGCACCTGATACTGGCAAAAGGGGAAAGGTGATTATGAACGAATATAATTGTAGTTATCTCCATAGTGGTACCCCATCTCTAGAATGCCCTCCCCTTATAGGCACAACTGGTGTCAGCATTATTATTGTTGAGGTGTCAGGTCAAGACTGATTTATTTGTCCAGGCCTTTTAATTTTTGTAAGCTAATGAATGTTTAACTTGCTTTGTTGTTTTTAAACTTGCTTTATTTATTTTTCCGATAGTGTCTTTTAGTTTATATTGTTTCTTTTACGATTTGGTTTCTTGTTTTTATTTTGTGTTCTTTGTCCTGGTATCTGTGTTGATGATTGAGTGGGTTAGACGCATTTTTCATAAAAAAAAAAAGATCATAGCATTTCCAAACAGCAAAGACTAGTTTTAAAATATTTCTAGGCCACTTTTCCAACCAATCCCTGCCCAAAGTGGCTCACAATAATAAAACAATATGCATAAAAAAATCAACAATACAAAGAATAAAACCCAAACAATTCCTCCTTTCCCTCCCCACCCCAGTACATTGTCAGTAATTGTGTACTTCTGTGGATATTCTAGGAAGTATTGCTTCTAGCTTTACATGCTTCTGAAACTACACCTAGGTTCAATTTAAGAATGATGGACTAGCCATGTCATACACAGCTGGAGCAGAGGTCTAAGAGACATCCTGGGTATTTTCAATCCATTCAGAGAACTGGAATCAAGAACGCTGGCAAAATGAAAATAGTGTTGTGCACTATTTATTTTTGTTGCATTTATTCATATTTACAGTATGTACTGAAATGCTCATCAACAAATGTTTTAATGTATTTTAAGGTCTTTTTATGATGTTTTAAAAGTTTTTAGTGTTTGTTTGCCGCCCTGGGCTCCTGCTGGAAGGAAGGTCGGGATATAAATAAAATAATAAATAAATAAAAAATAAATAAAAGGCGAGACTTAGAAATTTAGGAAGAACTTACCTGTGTGTTGGGTAGGTCACTCAAAAATGTAGCAATATTTAATGAGCATGTGACCCTCAAAAGTCCCTCTAAATTTCCTTTGGAATGGCTCAGGAATTGGAAAGAGAGCAATCCGTTCTTCAGGATAAAATCTGTATGAAGGAGTCATAGTATATAGGCTCTCTGATGTACTGAGTCCTATTTTAAAGATGTGTGAAAATGCAGAGCTTGGAAGTAATTCATTACAAGTACAAATTACTTGTAATTCATTACCTTTTTGAGGAACGAGTGGGTAATTCCTTTACATTTTGATTGTAATAGAACTAGGAGTAATTTTACTACTTTTGTGGAGTAATTGTAACTTTTCCAGAATTACTTTTGGGCATTTGGGGGGGAGCAGGGGAAGTCTTCTGCTCCTCTGATTTGTAGATGAAAATCATGTGCCTCAAACTGGGCTTCTGTGCAGCATCACTCTTCCCTCATGCTCTGTGGATGGATAGGAGGCGACGAGGGAGGAGGCAGAGAGTGAGATGGGGTGGAGTGGAGAAAACAATTATTTAAAAAAAACAGATAGCAGTGGTGAAGAATGGAGTGGAGGGAAAAAAGATCCGGAGGTCAAGAACATGGATAAAGGAGGAGAAGGAGGCAGCAGCAGAATGGACATAAAGAACTGTGGAGGTGAAAGATGACAACATGTGTGTGTGTGTGTGTTTGTGTGTGTGAATACTGTGTTTGCACATGGCACACAAAGTGGCCTCCACCACCCTCTCTGGCTACTGTGCTGCATTTGCAGTATTTTAACTTTTTTGCATCACAGGGGAAAATGTTTGCTTGGATGAGTTTCCCTTAGTTGGTGGCAGGGCAGGGTCTGGGAGGTGGTTAAGTGAGAGAGATTATGCTTGCTGGCTGAGTGGGGGGGGGTTGCACTTGGTTTGACATGCAAAGATCTGAGTACTGGCCTCAGCCTCCCTCCCCACCTCCCTTACCAGTGGAGAGACCACCATTGCTATCTTATGAATAAAAATAATTATTCTACTACCTCTGTATGTGTTTGCTTATTTTTAATGTTGTTTTAGGCAGCAGCCAAGGCCAGCACCTTGTAGGTATTTTTTTTAAGTAACTGAAATGTAATTGTTGTGATCACTTTGGAGGAAAAATAAAGTAATCAGTTACTTTCAGAGCAATTGTAATTGTAATGGTAATTACTACTTTTTGGGGCCATGCAACTGTAATTTATTACTTTTTAAAAGTAATCTTCCAAGCTCTGGTTTGATGTGCAAAGATCTGAGTAGTGGCCTCAGTCTCCCTCTACACCTCCCTTACCAGCGGAGAAACAACCATTGCTATCTTATGGATAAAAAGTTATTATTCAACTACCTCTGTATGTATGGGTTTATTTTCAATGTTGTTTTAGACTATTTAGATGTGCAGCAGCCAAGGCCAGCACCTTGTAGGAGTTTTTTTTAAGTAACTGAAACGTAATTGTAGTGACTACTTTTGAGAAAAAGTAAAGGAATCAGTTACTTTCAGAGCAATTGTAATTGTAACAGTAATTAGTACTTTTTTGGGTCATGTAATTGTAACTGTAATTTATTACTTTTTAAAAGTTCCAAGTACTGTGAAAATGGCCATAAAATGTTGTCATGTCATGCCTGCAAGTAATCGTGGGACAGGAAGTGGAACAGACCTTGGAAAGAAGGGAAGGCATCATGTGTTCTGGGTGTAATGGAAAAAATGGCAGGATGAGAGATGTGTCCATGTACTCAGGGTCCTCTGCCCTGATTGTATCATCATCATCATATTAGTATTAGCATTCCAGGAAGCCAGAAGTTTCTTTCCGCAGTTAAAAAATATCAGATTATTTTGGGAGGAGAGCTCTGTTCATACCAAGGCCAGTAGAAATTTTGCCTTTGAGTTCCGGGGCAGAAGTTAATTTGGCTTTCTATGTGCCACAAGTTGCTAAAACTCTGTATGTGTGGTGGGAGTGAAAGGAACAGTGCACTGCAACTTTGACCAGTATGAATTCATATATAGTAAAAAAAAAAATCAAACTAGCTCCTATGCAGCACTATTTTGAAATATTGGATTCTGTTTACTTATACATTAGGAATTCTTTTTTTTTAATAAGAAAAGAATATCTTTTTTTAAAAAAATAGGCCACTTCTTCACTAAAATGTCCACATGGTTGCTTTTTCGTTAACATATTGGTTCTTTTGCTTACTTGAAGAAAGGTGCCGGAGGGTTCCTATGCAAGTTACAAGTCAGTAGATGTGATTGACAGAAGTTGGAGTTGCTTTGTGGGGTATGTGCCTCTGTGTGCGTGCGTGCACACAGTGGAGTATCCCACGCACTCAGATCTCACAGAGACACAAGATGCACAAAGGAGAGAAAGTTGTTGCCTGGGGGAGAGGAAACGCTGTGCAGCTCAGGCTGCTGATCTAAAGGGGGAATAATGGGATTTTCTGGGATTCACATTGATCTTCAAACGAGAAAAGCCTCTGCTTGCCTCCCCCCACCAATGCAAGTGAACAAAATGCCAAAGCCTCTTTAAAGTCTGCCTTCTCTAAGCTAATTATTATCACAGAGGTTATTAGAATAGAATAATCCCTGTTCCTCCTTCCAAGTGTGCATCTTTGGAAAGGAGGGGCACTCGAGCTGCTTCTATTGTTGCGTTAGTTATTTCGCAGCAAGTGTTGTTCTTGTTTTCCAGTTGCTGACTCTGAAGCTTACTTATCTGCTAACTATAGGAAGGCCTCTCACATTCTCATTTCCATCTCTGATGTCAGACAGTGCCCTTGGTTTGAGTACCAACCATGTCTAACTGAACTGATGCCATTTTTGTTGAACTTTTGGTGTAGAAAGCTACTGGATTTAAATCTTTTCCTGACATGTGTCCTTTAAAAAATAGAAGTGGAAAAAGCAACAGAAACAGTGTTTTCAATAGCCAAGGCAGACTCAGGGTCACCCCAGTAGGAAATCATATAACCTCTCCAAGACTATCCAATAACTCACTCAAGGGAGGTCATTCACACCTTGTCCCCAAGGAGACAGTTGCTCTGATAAGTGACCAACCTCCTACCCTTTCCTGGGGCCACTGAAATAGAGAAGCGTTTGTAGCAATTTCTATATAGCAAGGGATCTCATGACACAGAATTTGCTTGGAAATGTCAAACCTACAGGCTTTTGTTATCAGCAAAAGGTCTGAGATCTTTCCAAACAGATAACCTATTTCTTCTTTCTTAGCAGGCTTTCTTTTCCTCCCCCCGCCCTTTGGGATTAAGCTTTGAAATGATTTTTAAATATTGGGTTGTTCACTTGGGGTCTTGTGCTAATCTCATGGGAGGCAATTAAGGAACAAATTGAGCAGTTTGACAGAGGGAACTAAAAACAATTCTGATATTTTAAGCTCGTATGGTATTTCTTGATCACAAAATTCAACTTCAGCCTTCTTATCTGTTCTGTTTTTGGCTGGAGGTGGCAAAATTCTCCAACTGAGGGTGCTCATCACCACCAATAATATAGCAGTGACTGACCAGCTATAAGGCAATGATGTGCAGTACAGGTGAAATTTTTCCTCCCTCCCTACCATCTAGTCACCACTTTGGTGTACCTTGCCAGTGGCTGTGGTGGACAATGTAGAATTGGATGTTCCAGGACAACCTTCATTCTGGATGTAATTATGTGTAGGACTGAAATATTAGAATGTTGTGACTTGCTCTTACCTCTGCTTTCAGGCTATTGCCATCATCTATCTTGGAGTTGTAGTCCAAGAACCTCTGGGGATTCGAAGTTGAAGAACAGTGACCTAGATAGCACTTTGAGGCTGCAGTCCTATGGTGTGGGCCCTAGTGAATTCAGTGGCACATACATCAGGAGATGTCCAAGACCATCCAGTACTCCCAGGTGGGGGAAAGGCCTGAACTTAGCTCTCCCAAGTTCTGGTCCAATCATGTTACCTCTTGTGTTAGATCTTCTGTTTTTCTTATTCTGAGCATGAGAGAAGAGTACAACCCAATACCTACTCTTTGCCCAGCCTTTCCCTGTCTTCTCCCACTGTGTTGGACCTTAACCTCAGCTCATAGGCAGTACAAGCTGGCCCATTAGGGCAAATGGGACACTGCCCACCAACCTCAGCCAGCACCCCACTTCCCTACCTTTCTGCTTACAATCAGTCCAAGGGGTGGCACTGCCTGTCAGCTTCCCCTCCCTCCTTACTCTCAGTGTTGCCCTTATAGAACTCAGGATGGAGGAGGATGGGGACATGACTTCAATCAGTTGGCTCCAGCTCCACCTATTGTGGGTCTCCCTGCCTTTCACCCTACCAGTACCAATGGGTACCAGCTGTCACTGGATCACAGATATGGTCAGATAGGAAAATATGTCCAGTAATGCAGCCTTTCAGGCATACTCCTGGGTATTTTCACATTTTACTTCAATGTTATGATATTTCTTGTCCTCAGCTTGGTGCCCTGGTGTCTGGAAAAGCTTTCTTCAAAAAGCTTCCTGAGCACAGAAAAGCCATCTTTGGCAGAGATGTTATTAGTAAGCAGGAAGTTGTGTTGACTCAAAGTCCAGCAGAGGGAAGACCAGTATAGGAAGGACCCTGATATCTTCTTCTGGTGTATAAAGTAGGTGAGGCAGCTTCTATCTAAAGTCAATACTGAAGTCACAGATGGCTGTCGTCGTCCCTGCCCAAGGCTTTTAATTCTACTCTCATGTTAATTTGGAGTAGTGCCATCCTACCACTCTGGTTTTGAAGAAGGAACAATACCTCTGGCACTTTGTGGCACGCTATATTGAAAAAATGAAAAATCTAAAGGCTTTTCCAGTATTGCTCATTCCTATGCCACGTCCACTTGGTAACATTGGAAAGTCAAGGCCACAGAGGATGTGTCCACATTATGGCTCTCATATACACTAGTGTTGTTCCAGTTCATAGGAGACATACTGGCATGGGACGGAGCCATAGCATTGAATCCTCCCATGTGAGAACAGACTTCTGATGTTCCTGAGTAATATGGGAAGGAATAATGCTTGAGTGGCTTCACCATCACTAAGAGTAAAGTTAGAAATGGTCCCAAGCCTTCCCTGATTTTACTTAACCACAATAAAAGACAATATGGTTGATTATGTTGGTCAAATGCTATGCAGCAAGATGATAGAAGCTAATGTGTTTTGGCTCTAGGTAGTGAAAATATAACAGGTAATCTCTACAGAATTATAAGGGGGTATTCCTGGCAATGGATTTGGTTGACATGTACTAGATTCAGATGGGGATTTAATCAAGAGTGAAAATGAGACTCAGGTTGTCAGATTAATTACTCACCCACATATGTTGTTTCTAAAGGGTGTCACTTTACCTACATGATCTCTAGGACTGTCAGGGTGAGAAGTGGAGGGGAGGAGAGGAGAGATGGGATTAGTTGTTTCAGAACTCACATTTATATTGTTGTCTCAGTGAGTTCTCATTTTGGCACAGTTTGTAAAAGACAATCTTTATCATTCCAACCAGTGTCACTAACAGACCTATACTGAACTGGTCCAGCTATAATGCAAGTTGTCTGACATTTATACATCTCCATGAATTTAAATGAAAGAAACGTATACATGTACAGTCAACATAGCTCTTCCTGGTTCTGACAAGACAGAAAGTAAAGCAGTGCTATAGTTCTAGTAAGGTGAAAGCAAATGGCTGAGATGTTGCACAGAGGCGCCGAACTGAAAGAAGCAAAACATTTTTTTGCAAACATTTTCATCAGTGTTGAAAGTTGTTATTTTAAAAAAAAAGATTCCTCAGAAAAGGGATGAAACTCTTTACCTATTCATTAGGAAGCATAATCCTCACTCTGAACTGACTTCATTTGGCCTCAATGAAGTCATTCTTTAATATCTCGAGTCCAGGTTGGTTTCATTCATTTACAGGCTGGCTTGAGCAAGCCCTTTTTGGGCATCAGCAGTTGGACCTCAATTGTTTCAGCCTTCAAGCAGGCACCTCCAAGGTCTCTATTAGCCTGGCTTTTACTTCTTTTACTTACTTTATCCAAGTAAAGCCTGTTGCTAAGTCCTCCTGCTGCCCTTTACCCAAAAAGACACAGGAGTCTGAGTAGAGTTTTCTGCTGTCAGCATTTTCTGTACTGAATATTCTAGAACAAGAAGAAATAACAGGAAGACAGGGGGCATGCCTGAATGTGTTGTCCAGGCAGCCCTAAATAATCACTGGCAGAACAGATCAAAGACATACTCAAACAATCACAGTCATAATAACACTGACCCAATACACTACACTCCTCCCCGCTAGATATAAACCCATATTATCTCTACAAATTTAGGTGCTGTGGTGGCTTTCTTGTTCAAGTGGGATAGCACCTGTCATCATAGGCAGAAACACTTGATGTGTCTGGAGATACTGGTGACTGTGGAGCAACTAGTGGTGGAATGTCTTCTTCAAGGGAAGGTGTTGATGGTGGTGACTCAGAAATTGCAGTTGGAACTCCAGTCATGTCTGGTGCTACCTCTTCATTCTGTACCCCCTGATTTCCTCAACTGGTCAATGTATCATCTCCAAATGTTGTTGGGAACAATCTCTACAGTATAAGAGAGTGGTCCCGTCCTTTCTTTGATTGTCCCAGATACCCACTTCTGTTCTTCTCTGTAGTCCTTTGCTAGAACAGGTTGTCCTGTTGAGAAGTGTCATGCTTCTTTATGAGAAGATTGCTCAACTTGTTTCAGTTGTTTGTCCTGAACACTTATTCTCAAATAGGGCTTGAGAAGATCCAACCTTGAATGCAAAGGATGACCCAAGAACAACACTGCAAGTGCTTGGTGCGTTGTTGCATGTATAGCATTGTGGTATGCAAATAAAAAATTTGCAAGCTTTTGGTTCAGTGTGATTTTCCCCCCAACGTAGCTCGCAAAGCAATTTTTAAGCTTTGAACAAACCTTTCAGCCAATCCGTTTGTAGCTGGATGATATGGTGCTGATGTTATGTGTCTAATTCCATTCTTTTTCAGGAATGCCTGAAAGTGTTCAGCTACAAATTGTGGTCCATTGTCACTCACCAGATGTACAGGAACACCTGTTCTTGCAAAGAGGTCTTGCAATACCTCTATGGTATGCATGGTCTTTGCTGAACACTTCTGGCCACTTGGAACATGCATCCACCACAACTAAAAAGGTTGTACCCAGAAATGGTCCTGCAAAGTCTATGTGAATTCTCTGTCAGGGCAAGGCAGGCCATTCCCATGGGTGTAGTGGGGCTGTTTTTGTCATCTTTTGGACATGCTGACAACCCAAACAATTCATTGCAAGCTGTTCGATTTGTTGGTCTATTCCTGGCCACCAAACAAAACTGTGGGCTAATGCCTTCATCTTTACTACTCCTATATGTCCAACATGTAATAATAATAATAATAATAATAATAATAATAATAATAATAATAATAATAAATTTAATTTCTTCATCGCCTATCTGGCCAATGGCCACTCTAGGTGACTTACAAAATTATTAAAATACAATTAATAAAATACAGTAATACAATAAAAACAATAGATCTACAACAACAATATTAAAACTGGGTAGGAGGCATTACAATTATATCGATTAACCCTCGGGATACCCCGAAGGCCTGCTGAAAAAGCCAGGTCTTTAAGGCTTTACGAAATACATTTAGGGAAGAGGCATGCCGGAGATCTTGTGGGAGGGAGTTCCAAAGAGTGGGGGCCGCCACTGAGAATGCCCTCTCTCTTGTACCCGCCAATCTGGCTGTTTTTGTTGGCGGGATTGAGAGAAGGCCCTGTGTGGCCGATCTTGTCGGGCGGCATAATTGGTGGCGTTGAAGGCGCTCCGTGAGATAAACTGGGCCGAAACCGTATAGGGATTTAAAAGTCAATACCAACACCTTGAATTGGGCTCGGAAAACAACTGGAAGCCAGTGTAGGTCGAACAACACTGGTGTGATGTGATCTCGGCGGCGACTATTCGTAAGTAGTCGAGCCGCCGCATTTTGTATCAGTTGTAATTTCCAGACCGTTTTCAAGGGTAACCCCACGTAGAGCGCATTACAGTAGTCCAAACGAGAGGTGATCAGGGCGTGTACCACCAGTGGGAGCTGATGTAGCTCCTCCAACATCCGGTCTCACAGCTTGGATGGAATGATGACCCTTAATCCCCACAAAATACAACCACTGTAAAGTGTAAGTTCCCATGGTGGTGACAGAACTCCATGAACCAAGATTTCTGCTGCTCATTCCAGCCATTTTGGGTTGCTGTGTAGGCTTGTGACAGTGTAGGGTCCCTCCTAGTTTCTCTTTGTATCATCTCTGCTGTGATGGGAACACTCTCAATCTCAGTGAGAGAAAACATGTCAAATTATTTGTCTTTTTCACAGAGCTCTCCTCCAACACATTTCAAATGAGTTGATTTTTCTCCTATCCACTTATTTCACATCCATACATAGAGACTGGGAATACCATGGTCTGAATGATCCTGACTTTAGTGTTCAGTGATACAGGTTTGCATTTGAGGACCTGTTCTGGTTCTCTCACAGCTGCCCTCCCCAGTCCTAGCTGCCTTCTGATTTCTTGCCTATTGTCTCCCTTTTGGTTAATGACTGTGCCAATGTATTGATAATCCTTAACAAGTTCAATGTCCTCATTGTCAACTTTAAAGTTGCATAAATCTTCTGTTGTCATTACTTTAGTCTTTTTGACATTCAGCTGTAGTCCTGCTTTTATGCTTTCCCTCTTTCACTTTCATCAGCATTCATTTCAAATCATTACTGATTTCTGCTAGTAGTATGGTATCATCTGTATATCTTAAATTATTGATATTTCTCCCTCCAATTTTCACACCTCCTTCATCTTGGTCTAATCCCGCTTTCCATATGATATGTTCTGTGTATAGATTAAACAAATAGGGTGATAAAATACACCCCTATCTCACCACACCCTTTCTGATGGGGAACCAATCGGTTTCTCCATATTCTGTCCTTACAGTAGCCTCTTGTCCAGAGTATAGGTTGCGCATCAGGACAATCAGATGCTGTGGCATCCCCATTTCTTTTAAAGCATTCCATAGGTTTTTTTTTTTCAATTAATTTTTATTCTAATTTTCAAAACCAAAATAATACAAAAAGAAAACAACACAAATCAATAACTAATACAATACAAAAAAATACATATATATAAAAATATTGACTTCCGATTTGTCATAGTTCAGCTATAAATCTATAATATATAACAAACCTATCTCTTAATAGATTATAAAATCACCTTCCTCCAGCGGTTATCTTAGTTGGTTTCAAATCTCATTAATATCATATCATTTTAATATTCCACAAAAAGTCAAAGAGAAGTTTCCAATCCTTGAGATATATATCAATCAATTTTTTTTCTAAATAAACATGCCAATTAATCCAGCTCATCAAATCTACTAAATCCAGTAATTTCAAAACACTATAATTCAACTATAAATCTATAATATGTAACAGACCTATCTCTTAATAGATTATAAAATCACCTTCCTCCAGCAGTTACCTTAGTTGGTTTCAAATCTCATTAACATCATATCATTTTAATCTTCCACAAAAAGTCAAAGAGAAGTTTCCAATCCTTGAGATATATGTCAATCATTTTTTTTTCCTAAATAAACATGTCAATTAATCCAACTCATCAAATCTACTGAGTCCAGTAGTTTCAAATCGCTCTTCTGTCATTATCCATATTGGGTCCATCTTCCATCTTTACGCACCCAAAAATCTTGCTGTCATAGTCATATAATAAAAGTCTGATAGGAATTTCCTCCATCACAGATATTTTCTTACCATCAAATCCAAACGTAACACTGAAGTATTGTTTCAAAGCCGCATCTCTGCTCCTCTTTTCCACATGATACACTAGTACATTTCTTGAAGGTTTTTCCATTGACACAAAACAGGGATTAATTCTATTAACTTTCTCCATTTCAAGTTCCATCAAATCCTTCCAGTCCAGGAATTTTTTTGAACCGATAATATCTTTATCTCCAATCTCTTCAATTCCTTCAGAGACAGCGCTGTATTCCAAACTGTAATATTTATCTCCAGGATCCGTCACAACCAGGAAATCCAAATCTTTTTTCATGTCCATATTTAAGCCAATCTCCATAGATTGAACCTTGCCTTTAATTTCTCTTTCATCCTTTTTTTGTTTTCCAGATCTATCTTTATTCTCTTTTCTCATAGAATCCTGACTTTCAGCTCCTGTCTCATTTCATGAAATTCAGTTCTCCACGCTTGTCTATTATTTCTCAGTTCTTGTTTTATTGAGTTAATCCCATCCATTATTTTCTGAAGCATGTCTAGAAATAAAGTCCCTTCTTGTACATCCATGATCTTCTTAATTGCCATTCTTAAAACCAAAAGAACAAAACTCCTTCAATTTTCAATGTCCCAAGCAAAGAGCAGTTTATTTCTTTATCCAGTTACAAAGGAGTTAATCTTTCCAACCAACTAACGTCACACGCTAGACAGTCCTTATCTCTTAAATGTCCAGAAGTGCAAAAACAGCTTTTAGTTCACAGCGTTCAAATAACTAGTAGCAGAGAGAATGAGCAGATTCGTCAACAACAACAACAAAAAGTAGATCAGAAAAAATAGTCCCTTATATATATTACACAAAAGTCTTGTAAATCAAAAAGATTTCTTATCTCTCCCAATCAGAAAGCTCTCATCCATTGTAATCTTTAAAACGCAATTTTCCGTGTCAGCTTTTTGCAATAATAATAAAAAAAAGATAAGCTATTTATATTTTCTTCCCCCTTAGTTCCGTAAATAAAGAAGGAAAGTCTTACCTCATCTAGGTTATCTTAATTGCTGTTACTTTGACAAATCTCTTTAGCTATATAGATAAGAAAATGATAAATGTAGACAGGAGGTTTGCCTGCTAGTCCGTTAAAAAAAAACGGGTCACTTATCCAGCTGAGCTAGCATAAAATCCTCGCTCTGTCTGAACTGCTGGAAGACAGACAATTCTGACGAATTCCAGGCTCCAACAATCAAAACAAAACTATGTGGCAGATCTCACGCTTCTTCCTTATCCGGAAGAAATCATCCCCAGTCAGAAAAAACCCTTCTGACTGAATTTAAAACTGGATAAGTTTCATCCAAGATGGGAGCCCGTCTCAGAGGCAGCACAGGCGGAGGGATCCTCCTGGGAAGTCAAGCATTCCATAGTTTTTCATGATCTACACAGTCAAAGGCTTTGCTATAATCTATAAAGCACAGGGTGATTTTCTTCTAAAATTCCTTGCTCCATTCCATTATCCAACGTATGTTTGCGATATGATCTCTGGTGCCTCTTCCCTTTCTAAATCCAACTTGGACATCTGGCATTTCTCGCTCCATATATTTGTTGTAGAATCTTGAGGATTACTTTACTTACATGGGATATTAAGGCAATCGTTCGATAATTACTGCATTCCCTGGGATCCCCTTTCTTTGGAATGAATGGTTGTGCATCCTCTTAAATTCTATGCTGCATTGGTGCCCTCCCAGAAACAATGCCCATATAGGTACTGATTGAAACATTTCACACACCCCAAACCAAACTCAGTGCTTCCCTGTCTGTGTGTAATTTCTCTCTGCAGCTGTGAGTGAACGTGATGCAAAAGCTATTGGGCATTCGTTGCCATCTTCCATGACATGTGATATAACTGCACCAATGCCATATGGTGAAGCATCACAAGCTAGTTTCATTGGTAGGTGTGGGTTATAGTGCTTGAGCACAGTATCTGATGTCTCCATTTTCTTCGCTTCCTTGAAAGCTTGTTCGCACTGTTCCTTCCACTGCCATGTTCTCCCCACTTGTAACAAGGTATTCAAGTGGTGTAGCACAGAAGCTAAGTTTGACAGGAATCGGTTATAATAATTAATGAATCCTAAGAAGGACCACAGCTGGGACACATCTTTTGACCTTGGAGCATTTAAGACTGCTCAGATTTTGTCTGCACACTTCTGTAGGCCTTGCTCATCAATGGTGTGACTACAGTATGTAATGCTAGGTTTAAAAAACTCACATTTGTCACATCGTGCTCTGGGTCCGTAGTCTGCCAATCTCTGCAGAGCTGTCTTGAGGTTTTGTAGATGCATCTCATCATTCTCTCTGGTGACAATGATGTCATCTAAATAGCACTGAGTGCCTGGACAGCCTTGTAGCAACTGATCCATGGCTCTCTGCTAAAGCGCTGGTGCTGATGCTATTCCAAAAACAAGTCTGTTATAACATTATAGCCCCTTGTGTGTATTTATGGTGAAAAAGAATCATCTTCCATTTCCATTTGTAAATAAGTCTCTGCTAGGTCTATTTTGCTGAAATGTTGTTCCGCAGCTAGGTTAGCAAGGATGTCCTCAGTTCTGGGCAATGGATACTGCTCAGTGCATAATACTGGATTAATGGTAACTTTAAAATCACAGCAAATTCTGACAGCGCCAGTCTTCTTCACTACAGGAACCACAGGTGTAGCCCATGGGCCCCAATCAACTTTTGAAAGAATTCCCTCAGCTTCCATGCGAGCCAGCTCAATTTCCACTTTGGGGCATATGGCATATGGAACTGGAGGGGCCTTGTGAAACTTGGGTGTGGCAATCCCCCTGCAACACTATTTTACCTTTGATGTGCCTTAGTGTGCCAATGCCAGCTTGGAACACAGGTGCAGCAGCATCCAACACCCTTTTCAGCTTACTTTCAGTCGACTCCAACATGGGGAGCATGGTGTGCAGACTGTTGATGGCACTCCAATCCAGCTGCAGCTTTCTGAACCAATCACAACTCCAGAATGTGGTCCACCTGTTTTCAGAACACTTAAGTCCAATATCTTTTGTTGGTTATTATATCTCATGGTTACAGGTGGCATTCCAATGGGAATGATCTTTTCTCCAGTGTATGTTTGCAACTGTAATTCTGAAGCCTTTAGTTTAGCATATCTGAAATGCTGCTCAAATTCATGCTGTGCTATAACTGATACAGCCAAACCAGTGTCCATTTGCATTGATATTTTCTTGTCATTCACTTCTGGTGTAAGCCATATTGCTTGTCTTATTCCACCCTTTATTTTATAGATTTCACCTCCATTATCAGGTTTTTCCTCTATAGCATGCACTTCTGCACCTTTTTTTAAAGTGGTGGCTCAATTGATTATCTTTGTCTCTGTCATTAGCAAATGGTTGTCTTTTACCTGAGTGACAGGCTCTCTGAATATGTCCCATTTTATTGCATTTTCTGCATATTTCACTTCTAAATCTGCATTGACCTGATTTGCGTGAACCTTTGCCACAATGATAGCACAGTTCATTTGGACCTGCTGCGCTCTGTTTACACATTATTGCAAGCTTGTTCACATTTGCTTTCACTCCTGACCGCGACTCTATTGCATCTTTGGCAGCAGTTTCCATAGATATAGCAATTTCAATTGATCTTTTAAATGTTAAATCTACCTCTGTTAAGAGTCTTTTCTGGATGCTTTCTTTCAGAATTCCACAGACCAGCCAGACTCTCAATGCATCATTTAGCCCCTCATCAAATTGGCAATATTTAGATAATCTTTTAAGTTCAGCTACATATCTTGCAATGGACTCTCCTCTTTCTGGTTTCGTTTATGGAATCTGAAACGCTCTGCAATCAGTAATGGTTTTGGTGCCAAATGCTCTTCCATTATTTTCACTAATTCTGCAAAGCTGCATAGTGAAGGTTTTTGTGGAGCAATCAAACTTCTCAGTAAACTGTATGCTTTGCCTCCCAATAAGCTCAATAAAGCTGGCACACTTTTTTCAGCAGCAATCTCATTTGCTTCAAAATACTGTTCAATTCTCTCTGTGTATAGTGACCCATCATCTGTTGTACAATCAAAGATATTAATATTTCCAATGCAGGAAGCCATCCTGTTGTAGCCTTGGTGTTTGTTTTTTTCTTTACTCACTGTGACCAAGTCTCTTTCTCTGTTTCTCTCTAGAGATGAAGTTAGACCTAGAGCTTTAATGTTTTTTATCCTCATCATCTCTGTCAAGTCCTTCTGCTGCACTTTAGCCACAAAAGACACAGGAGTCAGAGTAGCGTTTTCTGCTGTCAGCATTTTCTTTACTAAATATTCTAGAAGAAGAAAGAACAGGAAGAAAAACCTACAGGGGGCATGCCTGAATGTGTTTACCAGGCAGCCCTAAACAATCACTGGCAGAACAACAGATGAAAGACATACTCAAACCATCACAGTCATAATAACACTGACCCAATACACTACACTTCCCTTAACCATAGACCCAGCAGGTTGTTTTTAATAATAATAATAATGGATAGAACAACCCAGAGTTGACAGATTCCCTGCTTGTTAGCTACATAACACTCCATGTTTAATTACAATAATTCAAAGAAGACATTTATTATTGGTACAAAGTGAACAGTCGGAAAGAATAAAAGGGTATGGAAGAACTGCACAGTGAAACAAAAACAGTGTGACCTTCTAGACTACACAAGACAAAAACACAAGGATTTTCTTTCCTAATCTGTGGCACTCACCTAACACAGGATCCAATGTGGTTAAAAAAAACCCTTCTGAACGTTTGCTTAGTTGACCCAATCTACCTTTTAGGGCTAGCAGTGTGGGATTCATTCCTTTCCTGTATAAGCTGGACAATCAAGTAAAGTCTTCTCTATCTTGGTCCTTGTTTCAGATAAACCATGGTCTAGTCCTCGGTTAAGAAACCAGGCAACCCCTTTTCTTCTCCTTTTGATATTCATACCTTACCTAGGATGGGGGAGGAGATGCTCCAGTGAGAAAGGAATAATCCTGACCCAGCCCCTAGAGGTAGCCAACATCCAGATATTGCTAGACTAGAACTCCCATCATCCTTGACCATTGGCCAGTGGCCATGCCAGCTGCCGGTGATGGGGAATCCTCAGCAACTGTAGTTTTTGGGTGTCATAGACATATGTGGAAGTTTGATGTGTATCAGAGGGTGTGATAGAGTGCATTTTCAAAAACTCTTTTTATTCCAAATCAGTCTAGATTCTAGAATGATTTCCTCATCTGTTTTGATTGCCATAATCCCCTAGGATCAGCATTCCACACTTGAGGGAACATTGCCGCACAAACTCTCCTTGAGCAGGGTGAAAGTGGGATAAGCGCAAGCATTGTCTCAAAGTCTGTCCATTTTCAAGATGCTCCTTCATTGGGCTTTTTAATTCGACTTTAAAACCAAAACCAAAACCAAAAAAAACATAACGGTGACCTCCACCTTCACTACCACACGGTCACATCAGGCTCTCAGTGCAACTCACAACAAAACTAGGTAGGAAACAATAACGCAAAGTCAGTCAGGAATAGATTAAGGCTGCAGTTAACCCCCAGAAGGTTGCTCAGAAGGGAATACGTCATTCAGGCTGAAAACGGATCCCCACCTCTCCTGTAAGGAGATCTTTGGGGGAGGTTTGCCCTTCTATCCCATCTAGTTTAAGCCAAACTCACTGCATTAATGAAGGGTGACTGAGATTATATGAATTTAGTTTGTTTGAAATGAAGTTGCTCAAGAGATATGAACAGCAGAGCCGAGTCTAGCTCCTGAACAAATGAGAAAATTGTCCTGGGTGCTAAGCCCATAGAAATGGAGGGGGGGGAACGGCGTAGGCAGTGGCTGCCTCTTCAAATGTCTTATCTCCCCACCTGGTTAGTTTCTGCCTGCAGTATGTACAAAGTATGTAGCCACCACCACCAACCAGGAGAAGAAGCTGGGATAAGTTGCTACCATTTTGCTTAAAACAGACCGGGGGTGAAGATCAACATGTGAGGCAGCCACAGAACTGGAAATGGGACATGTGAAGGAAAGAGATGCAGTAAGGGGAAGAAAGCAGATGCAAAACAGGCAGATAAGAAAGCTAAATTGGCTCACAGCAGAGGGCTGTTCATAGACCTCATTTTCACAGTGTTCTCCTCCAAGCGATGGCAGGAGTAGACTCAGGAGGCAAGGCATGCAGGCCAGATCTATGGAGCTGGAGCACGGTTGGAATGCTGCTTCAGTAACAGATAAACTGCGGTTAGCTCTGCTGCCAAACCACCCACCCACTTCCACTAGTGTAAGAAGATCTTCTGTTTAAAGGGCCCTTGCTTGTTTCAGCAGCTCCTGCAGTGTAGAGGAGATGGTGGTTTTGTTGGAACTTCCTGAGATTCAGAGTGAGGGCAGCAACATGACCTCAGCAGGACAGGTGGCAGGCATGGCCCAGGTGGGGCCCTGTCCGAGGGCCCACAACCTAACAGGGTCCCACTGTCCCAAGTTGGCTTGACACTACCACCCATGCTGCCTCTGCCACCTTCCACCTCCCCATCAGGAAAAAAAGCATCTCCTGCCTGCCCAGCACACTGCTTACTTTCTAGGCATCTAGATTTCTTTACTATCCTCCTTACTACTCATGAGAGCTGAGTCACTCCCACTGAGGTGGGGCTTCACATCGGAAACTGCTTCTTTTCTGCTATGCGCATGCCTCCTAAATAGGGTTGCCAGGTTCTTGGCCTGAGACTGATCCTGTATCTTTAGGAGAAGAGAAAGTCAGCCAAGTGCAGGTGTTCTTGCAACTCTGTAATAGGAAAAACCACAAGGTGGAATTCTACCTTCCACCTGTACAACTTTTAAAGATACAGAAGACCTCTTGGTTGCCAGGCCCGGCCTCCAAGAGGCCTTCTGTATCTTTAAAAGGTGTGCACAGGAAGGGAGAATTCCACCTTGTGGTTTTTCTCATTACAGTGTTGCAAGAACACCTGCACTTGGCTGACTTTCTCTTCTCCTAAAGATACAAGATCAGTCTCAGGCCAAGAACCTGGCAACCCTACTCCTAAAAGCAGAGTGTGCATTCTTTCTGCATGGGGTTGAATTGGCTGCTCACTGAGAGGCTACCAATCTTCCCTTCTTTCAAGCCCTGCTCGGAGGGAAGCCCTTTCATCTGCAGCTGGGAGCGGGAGGCTTTGCACTTTCTTGGAATTTGCCTAAGTAAGTAGTAAGCATTATGCAAGTAAGCAAGCAACCCCACAAAGCTCCTTTACACAGTAAGCTAAGGAGAACTTATAGAAAAGGGGGAGGGAGACAAAGCACACTCTACACATATTTACCAAAAAATCCTCAGTAATTTTTGATGGTACTGCATCAAATTTGCGAGTGAGGTAATGACTGGATGTGTGTTCTCTGCTTTTATCAAAGTTTGTTTGAACCCAAGTCTGCAGTATGCTTTTGTCCCTGTCCCTCCAACTCAGAAAGGCCACAAACTCCAGATGTCCTTTTCAAAATGTTTTCCCTATTCTTGAGTTCTGATAGTGACATCTTTCAAATGGGAAGGATTTGTAGATAATATGAAACTGCCTTTTACCACATCCAACCACTGGCATGCCTAACCCAGTGCTGTCCACTCCCCAGGCTTGCTTTGAAATTTGTTCACAAATGATCTGGAGTTAGAAGAGAACACTGAAGTAGCTAAGTTTATTACTGATGACACTCAGTTGTTCAGGGTGGATAAAGCTAAAAGGGGTCATGAAGAGCGTCTCTTGAAACTGGGTGAATGAGCATTAAAATGGCAAATCTGGTTCAGTGTAAGCAAGTGTAAAGTGATGTATGTTGGGACAAAAATCCTAATTTCACCTCTACATTAATGGTACTTGTCACAACCTCCTTTTAAAAATAAATAAATTTAAACCCCATCAGATCTGCCTTGTTGCAGTCAGTGGTGGTGGCGGCTTTTATCTTAAGTCCTTTTTCTTCTCCCCTCACTGAAGAGAGAGCAAAGTCCAACTGGATCTTTTCCTCTTCTTCCCTCCTCCCTTACCCACCCCCTCAAAAAACTAATCTTATTTTCCCAGTTCTTGAATTTTGCTTTCCAGATGAGTAGAACTGGCAGAGACAAATCTAGCTCAATGGAAGTGGCTTTCCAGAGTTTCAGACAGAAAATATTCTCAAACCTGGCTGGATTAGCCAGGCATTGAACAAGGGATCTTTGGCATGCTGATATGCACATTTTCTGTTTACATCTAAGTTAGGGCTCAAGTTCTATATCTGTGCAATCCTAGGTAAGCGTCTTCTTGGATGGAAGTCTCTGTGAGTCTGTTTATTTTATTTATTTGTTTTGTTTATATCACACCCCTCCTCCCAAAGGAGCTGGTAAGTGTGCATAGGATTGCAGATTAAGTTGTATCTCTTATATGGTTGACAAAACAATTAAAAAGACACCTAATGGAATAGTAAAGTTTGTGTTGTTTTTGACAGTAAGTGGTTGTCACATCAGTCAAAATTTGTTTTAGTATAAAGAGGAGGAGCCAAGATGGAGAAGTGTGGTTTAAGAATGAAAGGATGGGGCCAAAGGGCCCTCTGGTGTCCTGTGCCCAGGGGCCCCAAGAAACCTGGAGCCGGACGTGCTCTGCAGGTCAGAGGAGGGTACTGGCAAAATGTCTTCCTCCTGGGCTGGAAATTCTGGAGCAGTGGGAACCATTGTGGCTGGCTCTCCCCTCACCTGATTGCTGCTTCAGTTCCATCTTCATCTCTGAAGAATGGAAGGTAGACTGTGAGCTTATGGTAGGCAATCTGTTTGGGGACTGCATAACTCCTGACTACAGATGGGAGCGCGCATGCACGCACGCACACATGCACACACACACACACACACAAATAAAATTTAAAAATCCCTGCCCCCATCCATTTCTTTTTTCTATATTCTCTCTCTCTCTCTCTCTCTCTCTCTCTCTCTCTCTCTCTCTCTCTCTCTCTGTTTGTTTTTCCTTTGAAATTAAAATCTGTTATATTAATTGATAGATGGGATATTAGCACAACTTTTTCTGTTAATCATTTCCTTTTCTTTTTTGTTCCATTTACTTTTGAATTAATGATATAGCTACATAGGTATATCTAAAAACAAGCCATGATGACACAACGCCAAATTATTTTTAATCACGTGGTGATATAACAGCTTCTGAGTCTTCTGAGCTTCAAAATAATAATAATTCCCTGTACATAGAAAACTAGAGGTCACAGAGATGGATGTTAGCCTAGCTTTCTTCTTAACATGCTAGTTTTCTATGTACATGGACTCTCCGCCCCCCATAGAGAAGCATTCAGTCATTTGAGTCCCAGAAACAGATTTCCGGTCTCATCTGTTGTTAGAGCTATGCCTGGGATGGGATGTGGGAAATCCAATGGGGAGGGATGGGTGGACAGGTGCATCGGGTATGTGATAAACAGAAAGACATGAGTGACATGAAGATATTTGAAAGCAACCATCTCACCCTGGCCATTCCATTGAACTTCCCAAAAGCCTGTCTATTTTTTTTTGCTGTGCGTACATAAAAACACAAGGAGTTTCCTCTGCCTGCCCCATTAAGCTACAACACCAAATTATTCTTCCTGCAACTATCCCATCTGGTTCGTAGTTCCTAACTCCACCCCCACCCACTCCCATTCTTCCTCTGGGTCATTTCTGCTTCCTGACGCTTTTCTCTGGCCTTCAGCCTATGCGCAAAAGTAGCAGGGGAGTTCTTATTAAAAGCCAAAGCCCCCTCGGCAGTGGCTGGCCAGCCAAACTGCTCTCGTATTACTTTTTGATGAGTTTTCAATTTAGGCCCTTTGGAGATAGGAGGACGAAGGCGACATGAGAGGGAGGAGGGGCCGGAGGAAGGGGGGGAGAGAAATGCAACAGATGGGGCCAATTGTGCTCTCTAGGCAAATTAAGGAAGACATCTGTAGCTCCCAAATACTGGTGGTCTAAAGCAATTAGTCCCCTGTGAAAAGGGGCCTCTCGGAGACTCCTTTAGCCAATCCCATCCCAGGGAGTGCTCACGTTACAATGGCCTTGACCACAATTCATTGAGCCCAAGAAGTAAAAGAAAGAAGGGGGGGGGAGATTAATTCAGTAGGAGCAGTGCAGGAAAGTTGGAGTTTGTAGACATTAAAATGCAAGGTGGCTGACACCTTCGGCCTTAAAACATTTGGCTTCTTTTTTTAAAAAAAGAAGATCCCACCATTCCCCAAACCTGCCTGCTTTATGTTTCAGGCTCAAGATAGACAATATGATGGTTTGTGTGTACCCTCCATTGTAGGAGGTGTGTAATGTGAAAATTGCTCAGGGACTTCCAATTTTCCACTGACTTGCTTGGGAAATAATGAAGACACAAGTCTCTGTGGTTGGAAGGCTCTCTCCACCCACCCCTTCTGCCCCCGTAGGAAAAGGCGAAGGAAAAAGAAGCTGTTATATGATAAGCCCCCTTCTGTAAGTGATAATTATAATGATTGTTATGATTCTGCATAGAACAGGGACACCGGCTGGGTTAATCCGGTGGTGTGGTCCTCTAGTTTCTACGCCAGGAAGTTGAAAGTAGAAAAGTCAGAAAGGACTTTATCTAAGCTAGTTTTGAGCCCCCACTGAGGGACTCTTTTCTTCATGCATATTTATGATCAGGAGAGATCACAGCAGGGGGAAAAATCCCCTAACAACAATGGATGAAGCTGCTCATGGGAGGTCACAGCACCTTTAAATTACACCTCTTGGCTTTGTTCACCCAAGCACAATGGAGCTAAGAGATAGGAAGAAAGGCTCTATGTGCTAGGGCACATCACAATTCTCCCCGTGGCTTAGAAAATAAAATAAAAGCCCAAATTGATTTGATATCTTATTGGATTTCTGTTAACCTAAGAACGTGTTCCTGCTCTGCCATTGTAGCTGGTCAAGAGCTGATCTGTTTAGCCTCTGGGGAGGGGGGGATCTGTGTTTGTTGATCAAAAATTACCTTCGTTGAGGTTTAAATGGATAGGGTTAGAGAATACAAAAGAACCATCTGCCCTCTTAACCCATTGCTTATTTTAATTAATTGGTTACATTTCTTTCCAGTTGTTGCTGTGATACTATTTTGATAGACCCCAACATATGAATGTTTCACCATATGACTGTATAAATATTCAGAGGAAAGAAGTTAAATAATGGAAGGAAAGCTAGATTTTTCTCCTTTTGTATGGGCAGCATTTCAGTTTCTTTGGGAGACAGAATAATTGCCTGATTATGTACACAAGGACTTATTTTTACAAGTGTGAAACCATTTGACTTTCACTGGTTTTGCCATACATTTTCACTACACAGATTTTAATGGATAGTTCAGTGTAATCAAAAAAGGACTTACGGTGATGGTATCAGACAGACTAGGAAACAATTTCCATCCTCCTAAGTGCTCATCCTAGAAGAGAAACAGAAAACATTGTTGTTGCAACTGCATTTTAAGTGTAAACCAAATAGTGTAAAACAAACTGGGGAACAGTTGATTAGGTAACAAACATAGTTCAGATGAACATGTGCAAATTCATTTTTTAATTAAAAAATACAGTGGTGTAGCTGTAATTCTGAAGTGCAGGCACTTTTCATGACTATCCCCATAGCCACGGCCCCATAGCTATGCCCTTTCTAAGATGATATAACAAAAATGAATGTTTGACCAATGCACACCTTATGGTTTCAATACCAAGGCTGTGAGCACACTAGTCACCTATAGCAGTTCCCATTGATCACGTCTGGAGAGGGAACAGGTTGATCTTCTGATCAGTTGCGAAATCTGTTCAAAGCTGATTTTTTTTAAAAAAAAAACACCACACTTGAGCTGACCCCACTAGGTTTCACAGTAAGAAGGGGCAGGGTTTGATTAGCCCTCCCACATTGCTTAACATTTCAGGAACAGCTTTGGTGGACTCAAAAACTTGCTCACAAATGTGTGACATTTTGGTTGGTCACAAAAATGTTATTTTGGAACTTTTCAAAATAAAAGTGACAGTTCAACCCTTAGCCAAGCATGCTAATATAGCCTCTTTCTTCTCCTACTTAGCTTATCTGGTGGGTTTCTCCCTGAGAAAAGGTTATTTATTTGGCATACAGAGGATTAGCAAATAGTGCCCCACGACATGGCCTCATCATCTCTGCTGTGAAAGAAGTGGTGGCACATTGTCCCTGCCAGTGCCTGCTCCATTACACCACTGAAAAAACATGAGCATGCCCTTGAGCTTGTGCAAATTGCCCTTCTTTCAAACCTGAACAAATATCTGAGATGAGCAGGTTGACTTGTGAGAAACTGCACAGGGCAGAAGTGCAGACTTGACTGCAAATGACTGTTTGGAAATCACATACTCTACTATTGCATGGAAAGTTCCAACTTAAAAAATCCAGTACTATACCAGCAGTAGCCTTTTCATGTGAACTCACCACAAGTTCTTTAGAAAGCAACAAGATTTCTCGATATAAGAAATATAAATATATAAAATAATATTGGGGTGGAGATGTTTCTGGACAGCAACTGACATCATCCCTGACTATTGGCCATGCTGCCTGGGGCTGATGGGAGTTGGAGTCCATTAGCATCTGGAGGACAACATATTCCCCATCTTTGGAGTAAGTAGTAAAGCACATTCCCTCCTTTTCTAAGCAGAAAAATAAAACAGAAAAATCCCAACATATCATTTTGCTTTACATTCACTGTATTATTGGTTGCCTCTTACCAATGTCACTAAAATGAACATTCAAATCATCACAGCATCCTTTTCAGATCAAATCCATCACCTCAATGGATGATCATTCCAGTTTATATCCTTTTCTACTTGATCCACAAATGGGAAGTGCTATCTGAAGAAACTGAATACCAGGTACAAAGGATTGGGCCTATGCTTTCACAGGATCCAGCACAAGTGCCTCATCTTTTGACTAGATATCAAGGCTGGGGAGCCTGTGGCCATCCAAATGTTGTTGGACTCCAATTCCCATCAGGCCCCACCAGCATGGCCCATGGTCAGGGAGAATGGGAGTTGTAGTTCAGCAACATCTGGTTCCCCAACCCCTGAGCTAGTTACCCAGCTCCTGTTCCCCAATACACACTGTTGCTGACCCCACCCCCACCCTCCCACACACATATAAGCTCCTGACCCCAAGTTCCATGAAGGAGCCTCCATGAGTACAGCCAGATTCCCCTTCAGGTGCATGAAGGCTAAGGGTGGTATCAGGAGGACATCTGCAGTGTTGTGGAAGGGGCAGTGACCATAAGCCATAGTCATTTTATTTGCATACCATCAGTAAATATTACATTACAGTGGTGCAATTCCTTCTCCCCTTTAATTGCATGGAGCCCCTTTATCCTAGTAACACATCAAGGAGAGCACTTTTAAACTGCACCATGTGGCAGCAGCTATGTTTATACAGTGAGCCCTTTCACTAGAATGACCTGATATGCTAAAAGAAACCTAGTTTTGCCGTATTTAGCTCAAGCGGTCCTGTTCTCACAAGGCTCGTAAGGAGGCAGGAGACTTCCCAGCAATAACACCAACAAGGGCAACCCCAAAGCAGTATCCAGGGCCAGTCGAAAGTCAGAGTCCACAACAACAACAAAGGGGTCAGGCAAAAGGGAAGATCCAGGCAGTCTGGGGGTAGAGCAGGTCAAGGGCAAGACAGGAGGCAGGCTATGGTTGTCCAGGGTCAGGTCTGGAGTTGACAGGAGATCAGCAGACAAGTCAGGTACAGAGCTGATGCAAAGACATTGTTCCAGCAGCTCTTCCAGCCTAGCACTGGGTTTGTATGCTGGAGCTGCTGGAACCACACCCAAAACCTCAGCAGACTCCTATTAACCACCTTCAGCCAGACTTTTACTCAGGGAGTCCTGACCTGCAATCAGGTACTCTGGATGGGCCAGGTCTCCAACTGGCATTTGAAGTGACACCTCTCCCTTGGGCTTGGGACCCACTCAGCCTTGAGGTCAGAGGCCAAACTTGCCCCAGGTGCAGATGACCCTTCCTCAGCCTCATCACAGGACCCTGGCTCCTCATCCCCAGATAGAGCCTGACCCAGGACTGGATCCAAGACTAGGCCTCCTGGTCTTCTTCTGATGATGACTACCCCAGCTGGGACCTGACACAAACCCACTGAATGGAGATTAGCATTCTGAGAAAAGCAGGGCTGGCCTTACCCAGTGGGCAAAGTGAGGTGACCACCTCAGGCAGCAGATGCTGAAGTGTGAGTGGCAGCAGCCCCCTGCTTATTCCTCCTAAGCCCCATGGCCCTTCTGTTGGAGGACAGAGTTGTGTGTACTACATTACCTGTACCTCAAACTATCATGCTGTTGCAGGTGCACTGGAGGATGCCATCCTGTCACCACCATTGAAGTAATATTTAGTTGCCAGCCCAGTCAACTTCTGCACATGGAAGGGGGAATGGAATGGGAAACAAAATGTTTTGGGCCATCCCTATGGAAAAATGTCAGGAAATGCAGCCTATGTATAACATTCCCCTCATCCTACAGGAGGCAGCGCACTCCTGTGCTTGCTGTATTCTGGCAAGAGGAGGGAGAAATGTTACTCTTTGGCAGGCCAGCACAACATATGATCCTTCTGGCCAAACATAGCCCATCAGCCATATATTGTGGCCTGACTTGACACCTTGCCCCCATTTTTTTCAGTCATAGGCACCCTGCAAAGTGTTGGAATGTATGAGGTTCAACTCCAACTTGGTGGGTTGAGGCTGCATGGGGTTAAAAAGGGTAGCTAGGGAGGAGACCTCCTGAAGTTGGGAGTGGTTTATTCCACCCCGGTGTCATGGTCAGATCACTACCTGGTAAACATGAACTTCTCAATACCATGCCCCCTCCGCAGGGGTGAAGGACCTATTCAAATGGTCCGCCCCAGGCGCCTGATGGATCCGGATGGATTCCTGACTGCGCTTGGGGAATTGGAACCTGCTGAAGGTCGCCCGGTCGAAACCCTGGTGAAGGAGTGGAATGATGGGATCACCAGGGCATTAGACCGGGTGGCTCCGAAACGTCCTCTCCCCCTGAATAGAACTCAGCTAGCACCACGGTATACACTGCGGTTGCGTAGTCTGAGACAGGAGGTGAGATGACTAGAACGCCGGTGGCGGAAATCCTGCTCCGAAGATGTCCGGACACAGGTTAGAGCAGCAGTAGCTGCCTACCAGGTGGCAATAAAGGCAGGAAAGAAGGCTTTCTTTGCTGCCTCTATTGCGTCTGCAGAGTGCTGTCCCAGGAGGCTGTTGCAGGTGGTCCGAAGCCTGGTCGGTCCAGTTGCTCAGGAACCCTTGGAACAGTCAAAGGCCTCCTGTGACATATGATCCTTGCCCATCGTGGCTCCTTATGAGCTGCAGAGAGAAATTGGGCGAGGGGATCAAAGCGGTGGTAAACGCATCCTTGAAAGAGGGTGTGATGCCATCAGCCTTCAAGGAGGCAATTGTAAAGCCCATCTTGAAGAAGCCCTCCTTGGATCCCCAAGTTTTTAATAACTTCCGCCCAATTTCGAATCTACCATTTCTAGGCAAGGTCATTGAGCGATTGGTGGCCAACCAGTTGTCAGCACACTTGGATGAAACGGATTACTTGGATCCATACCAATCGGGTTTCAGGACTGGTCACGGAACTGAAACAGCCTTGGTCGCTCTGGTAGATGATTTGAGAAGGGCACTAGATAGGGGAGAATTCTCCTTTCTTGTCCTCCTCGATCTCTCAGCGGCTTTTGATACTGTCAACCACAGTATCCTTCTACATCGCCTGGAGGGATTGGGAATTGGAGGTACTGTATTGCAGTGGTTCCATTCTTTCCTCTCCGACAGGTTTCAACAGGTAGCATTGGGGGAGGAGGTTTCAGACCCTTGGCCTCTCAATTGTGGTGTGCCACAGGGCTCTATCCTCTCTCCCATGCTATTTAACATTTATATGAAGCCGCTGGGGACAATCATTAGGAGATTTGGGCTGCAGTGTCACCAATATGCAGATGACACTCAACTCTACCTCTCGTTTAAATCTTCACCAGAGTCGGCTGTGGAGACCTTGTCCAAGTGCCTGGAATCCGTGAGTGGATGGATGGGAAGGAACAAGCTGAAGCTGAACCCTGATAAGACCGAGGTGCTGCATGTGGGGGACAAAAGAAGGTTGGGAGAAGTTGACTTGAAGTTCAATGGGGTGAGTCTAGCCCTGAAGGACCAGGTCCGCCGTCTTGGGGTTGTACTTGATTCCAGGCTGTCCATGGAGGCTCAGATTTCGGCAGTGAGCCGGGCAGCCTGGTATCAACTACACCTCATACGAAGGCTGCAACCCTACCTTCCTGTTCATCAGCTCCCACTGGTAGTACACGCCCTGGTCACCTCTCGTTTGGATTACTGTAATGCACTCTACGTGGGGTTACCCTTGAAAACGGTCCGGAAACTACAACTTATACAAAATGCGGCAGCTCGACTACTTACGAATAGTCGCCGCCGGGATCACATCACACCAGTGTTGTTCGATCTACACTGGCTTCCAGTTGTTTTCCGGGCCCAATTCAAGGTGTTGGTATTAACCTTTAAATCCCTATACGGTCTCGGCTCAGTTTATCTTATGGAGCGCCTTCAACGCCACCAATTATGCCGCCCGACAAGATCAGCCACACAGGGCCTTCTCTCAATCCCACCGACAAAAACAGCTAGATTGGTGGGTACTAGAGAGAGGGCATTCTCAGTGGCGGCCCCCACCCTCTGCAACTCCCTCCCACAAGATCTCTGGCACGCCTCTTCCCTAAATACATTTCGTAAAGCCTTAAAGACCTGGCTCTTTCAACAGGCCTTTGGGATTTCCGGGGAGGGTTAATTACTGGATTGAATTGCCTCCTATCCTGTTTTAATACCCTGTTTTAATATCATTGTCTGCTGCTGTACTGTTTTTCTATTGTTTTTATATTGTACTATTGTATTTTATCTTATTGTGTTTTAACTGCTGTACGTCGCCTAGAGTGGCCATTGGCCAGATAGGCGACACAGAAATTAAATTTATTATTATTTATTTATTATTGTTGCCAGGCTATACCTGTCCTTTGATCCTTGCCGTCTCTCCCCCTCCTGCTAGACTGATATGCAAAGGATGTTGATCCCAGTTCCTTCCCGCCTTCCCAGTTCCTCCTTCTCTCTCGAGAGGGGAGCAGACATCTTTCCTTTGTCTCTCCCTCTCAACCAGCATGAGGGCTAGCACTGGGACCAGTGCCAGCTGCTCCAGCATAGCTAGTTAGCTAGATACAGAACTCTTTCCTATCAAGCATGTACTTCCAGAATAAAGTAGTTGTTTCTTATTTTACAGCTTAAAGTCTCTGTCTGACTAATTTGCAGGGAAGGTAGAAACTTAGCAAAGATTCAAACACACACACATAAGCTCGCTCAAAACTCTCCGCTCTGCTACGCAACTCAATAGAATTCCGACACAAAGCAGGGAGTTGACTGAGTCCCTGGTGAGTTGCTACATGCGTGTTCAGCTTGGTAAATCATCAGGAAAGGGATGTGGTATTGAGAATTTGTCTGGGCCACTGCCCCACCAGCCTCAGTCTGCCCTCAGCCAGCCCCCACCTACCTGTCTTCTCCCTTCTAACCAGTAGGGGGTAGCATTGCCGGCCAGCTTCTCCCTCGGTCTCAGTGTTAGCCTTGTAGAACTCAACCGGGAAAAGGATGGGGACAAAACTAGAATGAGCTGGCTCTGCCTCTCATTAGCTCTGGCTCCACCTACTGTTGGCCTCCCTGCCTTCTGTCCTCCCAGTCCCAATGTGCACCAGCCACCATTGCTGACATTACTATTCTGTCCTCACATTTTGGAACAGTCTCTAGGAAATGTCTATAGAAAAGACATTGCTGGGCTTCTTTTGCTCTTGTGTGCGGTGGTCCTAGAAATAAATCTTGGACGTGAAGATCTCAAAAAATAATGCTTGTTGTGATGTGCCCGGGGAAGATCTTTGGGAGAGGTTTTCTGTATGTCCCACCAATATTTTTATCATGTTTTTAGGCTGACTAAGGCATTGATTGTGTGTGTGTGTTCGTGTGCCTTTGCCTCCATGTGAATGCTTTCAGTGTTATGCCTCTCAAAACTATCTTTCTGTTTTCCATGCATGCTAGTGGGTGGTGCTTGATGGGATGCATTTGCACTGTCCGTTCAATTAGTACTTCCACACCCACCATATGATCTGGAAGCCTGTGCATGTGCACCCTTAAAATCGCTTTCAAAAAACATACAAGTTTTTTGTTCTACTAGATTTGTACAAAAGAGCAGTAAAAAAGAAATAAAAAATATGTAGGCGTGTCACTCCAAGCCAGGCAAGGATTTGGAGTTGCTCGCATCAAAGGCTGCCACGTCTTTTCCTCCCCTTTTGACTGCTGTACCTGCAAGGGCAATTTTTATTTCATTTTCATTTTTAATTTTAATACAGATGCTTTGTGCCAGACCAGGTCTGCACAAAAGAGCTGTTTTAAAATTAAAAATGCCACAAACGTGCCTTCCGTAACAAGCAGTGAAAAGGGAAGCTGCAGCCTTGCCCTTAGGCTGAAGGAAACAAAACAAAAGGGTGCTGCCAGTTGTTAAGAGACCCCTTCCAGAGCTACAATTCCCAGCACCCGTAACAACTTACAATTCCCAGTTCACGACTGTGAAAGTGGTATAAGAGTGCCTAAAATGTATGATGTGGATATCCCCTTAGATATTCTTAACGCTTTTAGACATTCTTCCCTATTTTTAATATATTAGATCTATTTTTATGTTATTTTTGATTGCAGTTTTCTTACTTTGTGCCACCCTGGGATTAGGGAAGACACACCTAGCCCCTCGCTGTTAGTCTTTCACTGGCAGGGTAAGGCCTACACCTTACCTGTTTTCTGTTTCCTGCTGATGTTTTTTAATTGGCTGCTGTTGGATTTCACTCTTGCTTTTCTCTGCCCATGTTTTTAATCTGGTATTTTAGTTGAGGTTTTTATTCATATGAGTTTTTACCATTATTATATCATTTGCTTTTGCTTTTGTTAGCTGCTTTAGACACCTAGCATGTGGAAAAGCAGGGAGTATAATTAAAATAAGATAAAGAAGAGGTCAAAAGATAAATATACACCATGCCATTTGAAGTTAGTCCACCATAAACTATTCCAGTAACAGATGTGGTAATACCCACTCTGTTTTGTTTTGGCATTGTTTGGCTCTAGCTCTCAGGAAAGAAGAGAGAACATACCGGAGCAGGTATCTCAACTCAAACAGCCGCACTTTGCTAAATCTTGAGAGACATAAAAGTAAAACAAGGATTTAGCGCCACTTGGTGGTGAAAACCGAAACTTCCAGGATGACTGGCATTTCCATTTAAAATGATCAGGCAGCAGGAGACGTGAAAGATGTTTGCCTGAGATCCTGGACAGCCTCTTTCAATCAGAGCAGACACTACTGGGATAGACGAACAGTCTGACCTGGCATAAAGCAGGTTTCTTTATATGTATCAGAAAGGGGATGAAAGAGAACGAGAGACGAAAGGGCTGATGAGGAGCCCTAGGACTTAGCTTTACCCTCTATAACTGGTATCCTTCCTCCAAAAAGCTTAAGGAGGATGACATTTACCCCATTTTGTCATTACAACAGTTCACTGTAATAGACTTAGGCAAGGGATCCAGTCAGTGTTAGTGCTTACCCAGCCAATTCCCGGCCAATGCATCATTGTTCATTGGGCCCTCCAATCCGGATTCAAATGTGCTCATTAGCAACCTCGTGAGACAGGGAGCAAAGCATGGCCAGTGCCAAAAGGCTACAAAGTCAAGATTGTTCCTGAAACAAATCAGTTGGATGTCATGCTTCTTTTAAGGCAGGGGTGGGAAATAGGATCTGACCAGTGGGCTGGATCTTCAGCTCCTCCAGCCTCTTTGGGCTACTTTGAGAGAGGGGCAGAGCCACTGACCTGTCAATCGCCTGATTTCACTAGGACATCAGGGGTTGTACCAAACATAGCGCTAAGCAGTAGTCCCGTCAGAGTAAGGATTTCCTTGCACAATAGGACGTTCCTTTTCTCCTCCCCTCGCATGCCCCCTAAATCTGTTCTAGGGGTTCCCCCAATCCTCCAGAGCAGATTTGGAGAGGGTGCAGGGTGTGCTTGGGGGGAGTAGAAGGGGGAAAGTCCTGTTGCACAAGCAGAAATCCTTGCACTGATGGGGCACATTAGTTGAATACCACCCAAACTTCAAAAGAAAGAATCACGAGCCCAATCAAAGTGTACTCCCGCTTCTTTCCTTTTGTCCTTCGCAGTCCATCTTGAAGTAAAGCTGGGCTGCAAAGAAAGATCCCTGCTGAAATGGTCTTGCAGTCAGCACCAATACAAACCCTTTATTTGGAGAACTCCCAAATTACCATCAGGTAACGGGAGGGGGATTACACCCCCATTCTTTCAGAAGTTCTTAATTTAGGGTACGTGCACCCTGACACATTCCAGCACTTGTTTTCTAAAACAGTTCAATAATGTTATAATTCCACATTTGTTTCTTTTTCTCATTCCTTAACATCATGCTGTTTCCTTCTACTCCTATCATCCAAGATGCCAGGGTCTCACATAGCAGTCAATGAAATCCAGCACAAAGTTTCAAGAAGCCTTGCCATCTGCATTGGTCCACCATGGCTGCACTGCTGTGTCATGGTGACTGATGCCCATTGGGACTGGTGGGGCAAACGCAGAGAGGCCAACAGCAGGTGGAGGCAGAACTAATGACAAGCAGAGCCAACTCCTTCCTACAAGGAACAACACTGAGACTAAGGAGAAGGAAGCTGACAGGTAGTGCAACTCCTGATTCTGCAGGCCTAGCAGGGTCCAGATTAAGAGAAGATGGCTTGCCTAAGACTTCATGGCAGAGCAGGAATTTGATCCCCACCTCTCCTCAATCCAACATTCCATCCACAGTAACCCTCAACAATGCGGATAGCTGAAACGGAAAATCTGCATTACAAAAAGGAACTCGTGGCACTTATAATGAACATGTTAACAAATAAGCATGAATGATGTTTTTATTAATGTGGTTACTTTTTCCTTGATTACGCTAGTAGCCATTCCTTCATGATACCTATGTGCCTATTTATTTCAGAAAAAGAAAATGAAACAATTATTAAAAGAGAACTCACTCCACCTCTACCACCAAGCTGGGAGCATGAGGCAGGGATTTTTTGAAATAACTTTCCCTATTTCGCATGCTAGAATAAACAGAGTCTAACATGGTCAGAAAATTAAGCAGGTGCTCGACTCTACCCCAAAACACTCAGCTTTGAACAGCTCATGTCTGTTATCTGTTTACCAGAAAAGGATCTGCACGAGTACATATTTCCTTAATGTACAGATTATTTGTTGTCTGTGGATACATGCATGGATCTGTTCCAGCAGATGGAGCTAGAAAATAGGAAAAATATTTTATGAATTATATTTATTTATTCATTACATTTATATACCGCCCCATAGCTAAAGCTCTCTGGGCAGTTTACAGCAATTTTATAAAACCAGTTCCATCCTACCTTTCTGCTCAAATAGAGTCCACATGGTAGCTTATAACAACTAAAACATAAATGAAAGCAATTACTTAAAACATAGTTTACAGAAAGCAATTCCTACCCAGTTGTTGTTGTTATGTGCCTTCAAATCGATTACGACTTATGGCGACCCTATGAATCAGTGACCTCCAAGAGCATCTGTCATGAACCACCCAGCTCAGACCTTGTAAGTTCAGGCCTGTGGCTTCCTTTATGGAATCAATCTATCTCTTGTTCGGCCTTCCTCTTTTTATTTATTTATTTATTTATTAAATGTATTAGTCGCCCATGTGGCTGGCTTTCCAGCCACTCTGGGCGACGTACAAAATAAAAACATACAAATACATTAAAACATTAAAAATTTCAACTATAATAATAAAACCTAACCCACCCCAAAAGCCTGCCTGAAGAGCCAGGTCTTCAAGGCCCGGCGGAAGCTCATCATAGAGGGGGCATGGTGGAGATCATTTGGGAGGGAATTCCACAAAGTGGGTGCCACAATTGAAAAAGCCCTCTCCCTAGTCCTCACCAGTCTAGCTGTTTTAACTGGTGGGATAGAGAGAAGGCCTTTTCAGGCTGATCATGTTGAGCGGCATCCCTGATGATGTTGGAGGCGCTCCTTCAGATAGACTGGGCCTCTTTTTCTACTCCCTATTGTTTTTCCCAGCATTATGGTCTTTTCTAGTGAATCATGCCTTCTCATTAGGTGTCCAAAGGATGATAACCTCAGTTTCATCATTTTAGCTTCTAGTGACAGTTCTGATTTAATTTGTTCTAACTCCCAATTATTTGTTTTTTTTTTGCATTCCATGGTATGTGCAAAGCTCTCCTCCAACACCACATTTCAAATGCGTTGATTTTTCTCTTATCCGCTTTTTTCACTGTCCAACTTTCACATCCATACATAGAGATTGGGAATACCATGGTCTGAATGATCCTGACTTTAGTGTTCAGTGATACATCTTTGCATTTGAGGACCTTTTCTGGTTCTCTCTTAGCTGCTCTCCCCAGTCCTAGCCTTCTTCTGATTTCTTGACTATAGTAATGCCACATTTGCTATACATAACCAGTTGTGCCTTTAAAGAGCTGTCACAAGTGGGGCAACTTTGAACAGATACCACAGCAGGTAGATCTAGCTCTATAGTATCTTCCATTACTAAGCTGTTCAATGAAACAGAAAAAATTATCCCTTTCCCTATTGTAATGTACCATCTAATCTTGGGAATCAGAAAACACTGCATAGTATAATAATTATGTAACTGAAGGCATTGCTGATTCCAGCTGTCTGAAGGAAAAGTGGGAGTATAACTAAATGAGCAGACAAAATAATCAGTTCAGTTTTACTTTCATATTTGGCATAGACTTTAACAGAAATGTATAGGCATCTGCTTGGCTGCTGTGACAACAGGATGCTGGACTTGGTGGGCCTTTGGCTTGATCCAGTAGAGCTCACCTTATTGTAAAAGTACAGTACATAAAATGATTAGTAACAGAACTGATATCTTGCAGATTGTTACAATGTTCAAGAAATAGGTGACCCAGAGTAGTTGCCATTGCAGCAATGATGGCAGCAAGGCAGAATAATGCAGTTCTTAATTAACTCTGTTGAATTTCAAATAGAAATTGACAATCAACAAGTTTAAGATCTAAAACAGTAACTACAGCACAATTTATTAATCTGGGAGACATTTCTCCCAAGGTGCACCAATATATACAGGAAGGCTGCTTAGTACCATATGCAAACACGGACATCATTGCATGTATATGGATATAAAGCAGATATTGTAGTGTTCTTTTAAGGAATGCAGATACATTTATGCTTGTGTAGCCTAAAGAAGCCTTACAGTGCAATCCTAGGCATGTCTGCACAGAAGCAGTGGAGGCTGATCCATTGGGGCAAGTGGGGCACTGCCCCACCAACCTCAGTCTGTCCTCAGCCAGCCTCCACCGGCCTGCCTTCTTTCTGACAGCCAGTCCAAGGGGTGACACTGTTTCTCAGCTTCTTCCTCCTTAGTCTAAGGGCTGCCCTTGAAGAACTCGTAGAAGGGAGGATGGGGACAAAACTAGAGTTAGTGAGCTCCACCTGTCATTGGCAATTGCTCTGCCTGTCATTGGCTCTGGCTCCACCTCCTGTTGGGCTCCCTGCCTACCAGTCCTGCTACCACTGCTCAGAAGTAAATTCTGAGTCCTAATGAGACTTAGGCTACAGTCCTAAACACACCTACCGGGGCTAAGGCTATTTCTGAGTAAAGGATAGTACTGTTGCTCCAGATTGCAGCCCACATTTATTCATTTTCAGTTTATTAATTATGCTAATTTTCATATTGTTATAAGGCTAGGCGACATGCTCCAGTCATCACAGTCATGCTGTGAAAGATTACTTGTTATTGTCATGTTCAGTTGGTTCAGGTGACCAACAACTTTCCTTGAGTGTTGCTCTTGATTTATAACACCTCCCAACCTCCTTAGAAAGCTATGATTGCTAAGCACTTTTCCTCATCAGATTTTAATTCTTGAGAGACAACTGCTCTTACAAAACATCAAAGACAAGTGAGGTGATAAAATACACCCCTGTCTTACACCCTTCCCGATGGGGAACCAATCGGTTTCTCCATATTCTGTCCTTACAGTAGCCTCTTGTCCAGAGTATAGGTTGCGCATCTGGACAATCAGATGCTGTGGCACCCCCATTTCTTTTAACACATTCCATAGTTTTTCATGATCTACACAGTCAAAGGCTTTGCTGTAATCTATAACGCACAGGGTGATTTTGTTCTGAAATTCCTTGGTCCATTCCATTATCCAACATATATTGCAATATGATCTCTGGTGCCTCTTCCCTTTCTAAATCGAGCTTGGACGTCTGGCATTTCTTACTCCATATATGCTAAGAGCCTTTGTTGTAGAATCTTGAGCATTACTTTACTTGCATGGGATATTAAGGAAATAGTTCAATAATTGCTGCATTCCATGGGATCCCCTTTCTTTTGAATTGGGATGTATATTGAACTGTGGGCCATTGTTTAGTTTTCCATATTTGTTGACAATCTTTTGTCAAAATTTGGAAAGATTTAGTCTCAGTAGCTTGTAGCAACTCTATTGGTATGCCATCTGTTCCTGGTGATTTGTTTCTTCCAAGTATTTTAAGAGCAGCTTTCACCTCACATTCTAAAATTTCTGGTTCTTCATCATACGGTTCTTCCGTGAATGAATCGGTCATCTTTGCATCTCTTTTATAGAGTTCTTCAGTGTATTGCTTCCATCTTCCTTTTATTTCATCTTGGTCAGTCAGTGCGTTCCCCTGTCGATTATTCAACAACCCTACCTTTGGTTTAAATTTCCCTTTCATTTCTCTGATCTTTTGGAACAGGGCTCTTGTTCTTCCCTTTTTGTTGTCCTCTTCTATTTCTATACAATAGCTATTGTAATAGTTCTCTTTGTCCCTATGTACTAGTCACTCTATTGTTGCATTTAGGGTTCTGTTTCTATCTCATTTTGCTTTTGCTTTTCTTCTCTCTTTAACCATTTTAAGAGTTTCTTCAAGCATCCATTGAGGTCTTTCTCTGAAACTGAGGTTATCATACTTTGGACACATAATGCGAAGACATGATTCACTAGAAAAGACAATAATGCTGGGAAAAACAGAAGCGAGTAGAAAAAGAGAAAGACCAAACAAGAGATGGATTGATTCTATAAAGGAAGCCACAGACCTGAACTTACAAGATCTGAACCTTTCACATCTGTGTGCATCAACAGATGTTGATCTGTTTTAATCTTTTTGGTTAGCAGCTGTTTTAATGGTGTTTTTAATTATTTGTTTTTAACTGTTTTATTTATAATGTTAATGTTTTTTGTAAACTGCTTAGAGGTCTTTACATTCAAGCGCTGTATAAATTTTGTTAAATACAATAAATAAATAAATGAAATGAAAAATAAAGTCCCTACATGATTTTTAATACCCAGACAAAAGTAGTGAATCAGTTTTTGAAGGCCAACTCAAGCAAAAGGGAACAGATGGTGCCTGACCTAATGAATTTTTCCCACCTCACTGCCTCACTTGAAAGGTTCTTGGGAAATGCTTTAACCCAGAGCTGGGGAACATTTGGCCCCCCAGATGTTGCTGGACTACAACTCCCTCCTTCCTTGACTATTGGCCATGCTAGCTGGGGCTAATGGGAGTTGGAGTCCAATGACATTGGGAGGGCCACAGGTTCCCCATCCGTGCTTCATCCAGTGCTCCTCTAATATGGTCCATTTCATTTCATCCCTTCTTACATTGAAATGATGGGCAAGTGGGGTATGTTTTTGTTCTACTTAAAATGAGACGAATTTAATGAATTTCTGTGCAGACAGGAGAAATGAAAAGAGGACAAAACAATACCAAATGCTCACTACCACCACCACTACCAACTCCTAAACATTCCTTTCCTTCATTTTTTTAAGTAAAAGCAAACCAGATTGCATTACCCAGTAAGATTAGTGCTTTATTGAACCTCCTTATAGGTTCATGTCCTCCCATAGCCATAACCTCCTGTGTTATTTTTGGCACATGAAACCTTTATGATTTAGTGTTGTGTGTGAGAAAAATGAAGTCTGCCTGTAAAATACCTTGACTATTATTCCAGATGTGGTAGTTGCATATGATTCATTTCATGCTGTTTCTTAATGGTTTGAATCAGGCATTATTTATTTATATATAAGGAATAAAGCAAGGTGGTATGGAGTTGTTTCTAATGAGAGCAAAAGGGAAAAGAGCAATAAAAGTTATTTTGCTGAAAATGAAATCTCTGTATGTAAACCTGTTGTGTTTGGGTTTTTTCCTATATGCTCCCCATGGTTTTTTAAAAAAACATAATAGTTTAGTTTTATTATGTTAAACAGCTACTCCTGCACCAGAAAAACCTCCAAGGAAATGTTACATTGAAATATAGTATAAAAATTAATAGTCTGTCTGTAATTTGACAGGGTTATTGGGAAATGAATGGCAACAAACAAATAATCTGAACAAGCAGCAACTTGCACATGAGGGAGCCCCAATATGTACATGGAATTCTTAGGAGTTTCCTATTTCCTTCTGATGTCCCCACTGCATTCATTCATTCATTTTATTTATTTATTTATTGTATTTGTATACCGCCCCATAGCCGAAGCTCTCTGGGCGGTTTATAATAACTAAAAACATTAAAAACAAATATACAAATTTAAAAACACCTCTTTTAAAAACAAATTAAAACACAATTTAAAACAATTTAAAACACATGCTAAAATTTCTGGGAGAAGAGAAATGCATGGAGCTGCTCCCAACACTGCAGTGCATGGAGAAGTCACCAGAAGCTTTGTGGGCATACTGGAGAGCAGCTTTCGATCAGGCTCAAAGAATCATGAGAACCGATGGAGAGCCCTGCTGGATCAGGCCCATCTAGTCCAGCATCCTGTTCTCTCAGTGGCCAGCCAGATGCCTATGGGAAGCCACAGCCAGACCCTGAGTGTAACAGCACTCTCCCCACTTGTGATCCCCAGCAACTGGTATTCACAGGCATACTGGCTCTGACAGTGAGGTCAAACAAAACCATCATGGCCATTGGTAACTTTATCCTCCCTGAATTTGTCTAATCATCTTTTAAAGCCATCCATGTTGGGGACCATTACGGCATCTTCAGGGAGCAAATTCCATATAAAGACTTTCTTTTATCTGGCCTGAATCTTTCAACATCTAGCTTCATTGGCTGGCCCCAGGTTTTAGTACTATGAGGGGGAGGAAAGGTCTCTCTACCCACTTCTTTCACATCGTGCATAATCTTATACACGTTAAGTGCCTTTGATTTCAGTGGCCTCCTCTAAGCATGATTAAGACTGGATCAAGCCTATAAACTAAAAAGGAAGCAAGATTTTTACATACATTGAGGATATCGAGAAAGTGATCTTAAAGGGGATGACAGATATGTATGAAGTTCACATCCATCCTGCACAGTCAACATACAATTGTGACTTTCGCCCTCTCTAGCCCTCTCACCTGTCCTTGCCCATTCCTATTCTGGCCTATGGCTTAAACTAAGTGACTGAAATGAAAGGGATTTGCACATCATCTCATTCCACATTATCTCATTCATTTTTTTAAAGCCTCATATCTGTTAACATTAAGTACAGAAGATTATGGCTTTAATAAAATGGCTTCAATAAAATAAATACTCAGTTTCTAGGAGAACCAGAAGGGTATTAAGAAATGTGATTAATGGTGTATCCATAAAATGAGTTTTTAAGTGATGAGGAACATAGATATGTACAGTGATTCAGTTTTCCCTTTGGTGACAATTGTAATATGACATGGCAAAATCTTCTAAGATTTTCACACTCTCAACTCCAGCAATTAAAAAGTCCCTTAAACTCCCAGTGAAAAGCAGACTGATGTGTCTCAATACAAAGAATGCAAGCAGTGCCTAATAATGTTTTCTATATATCCACCCATGCTCCACTCCCCAACTTTATGCCAGCATTTCATCCTAATGGTAACATCAACAAGCAGACAGGCTGACAACTGAAGCTATTCAGAATCTTCCATTGATCTTATGACATGTGCCAGCTATAATGGACAAGGTCATGCTCTTTCCTGTCCCTCCTCCACCCCTTTCATAGCAACTGCTTCCAGGGATGACCCTTTTGATAAGAGAGTTGAAGAGGTCGAAAGGCAGTACTAATTGCTGGCCCTTAAGATCTCTTTGGCTGCCTTTTTGTATTTCCAATACATTACCTCCAGGGCGTTGAAAATATGGCCTTTTGAAACTGCCCAATTGTACAGGGCAGCAAACACCTTGGTTTCTTAGTGACACCTGCTGCATCTCTCCCGATTTCCCCTATAAATGCAGACTTAAAAGTAAAGAAATGCAGAGAGTGGTATGCTCAGCACAAGAAAGAGTCTTGTAGTAAATAAAACATTTATTATGGAATAATAATAATAATAATAATAATAATAAAATTTTATTTGTTAGTCGCCCATCTGTCCGACTTAACGGACACTCTGGGCGACTTACACAATATAAAATACAATATAAAACATAAGCATACAACAATCATAATATTAACATCAGTTTATCTAAGCCATCCTTCAATAATACAGCATAATAACCTAACCCACCCCAGAAATCCCATAGGCCTGCCTGAATAGCCAGGTCTTTAAGGCTCGGTGAAAAGCCATCAGGGAGGAGGCATGTCAAAGGTCAAAAGGAAGCAAGTTCCAGAGGGTGGGGGCCACGATCGAAAAAGCCCCCTCTCTGGTCCGCACCAGCCTAGCTGCTTTTACCGGTGGGACCGAGAGAAGGTCCTGTGAGGCTGATCTTGTTTGGCGGCACATTTGGTGATACTGGAGGCGTTCCTTCAGATAAGCTGGGCTGAAACCGTATAGGGTTTTAAAGGTTAGCACCAACACCTTGAATTGGGCCCGGTATACAACTGGCAACCAGTGTAGCTCCATCAACACTGGGGTGACATGGTCCCGGCGACGGCTCTGCTTTATTAAGCGTGCCACCGCATTCTGTACCAGCTGCAGTTTCTGGACCGTCTTCAAGGGTAACCCCACGTAGAGCGCATTACAGTAGTCTAATCGAGAGGAGACCAGGGCATGTATCACTCGTGGGAGCAGATGTAAAGGAAGGTAGGGTCGCAGCCTCTGTACCAGATGAAGTTGGTACCAGGCTGCCCGGCTTACTGCAGAGACCTGGGCCTCCATGGACAGCTGGGAGTCCAAAATGACCCCCAGGCTGCGGACCTGGTCCTTTAGGGGCAATCTCACCCCATTAAGGACCAGGTCTAAATTTCCCAACCTTCTCTTATCCCCCAACAGTAACAACTCGGTCTTGTCGGGGTTCAGCTTCAGCCTGTTCTCTCCCATCCATCCACTTACGGACTCCAGGCAATTGGACAAGGTTTCCACAGCCAACTCTGGTGAAGATTTAAATGAGAGATAGAGCTGTGTGTCATCTGCATATTGGTGACACTGCAGCCCAAAACTCCTGATGATGGTTCCCAGCGGTTTCATATAAATGTTGAATAGCATGAGGGCGAGGATAGAACCCTGTGGCACACCACAATTAAGGGGCCAAGGGTCTGAAACCTCATCCCCCAATGCTACCCGTTGATATCTGTTGGAGAGATAGGAACGGAACCACCGTAAAATAGTGCCTCCTATTCCTGATAACTCCAAACAATTTAACAGGATACCGTGGTCAACGGTATCGAAAGCCGCTGAGAGATCCAGGAAGACGAGGAAAGTATGTTCTCCCCTATCCAACGCCCTCCTCATATCATCCACCAGAGCGACCAAGGCTGTTTCAGTTCCGTGTCCAGTTCCTGCGGTGCAAGTGTTATCCTCATCTGGTAGTATACAGTATGTCTTTATATTATAATATATGCATGCGCACACACACACACCAGAGAAAAAAGCCTGCAAATGAGAGGGGAGGAACATTTTCAGCCCAAGAACCACACTTCCTTCTGGGCTACCTTCTGGGGGCCACATGCCGGCGGTGGGCAGGGCCAGAGGCAAAAGTTTGCAGAGCAACCAATGTCAATTTGACTCTTGTATAGTAGACTAATTTCTACACAGCCCTCTCAATCTTCTGGACAAGCAAGAAGCATTCTCAGAGTCCCAAGGACTTATTCCAGCCAGGCAAAAATATTCAAGGTGGGTGTGAAGCAAAGCTGGTGGGGGGTAGGGCCTTAAGGGCCACATTTGGCCCCTGGGCCTGAGGTTCCCCACGACCACTGTAAACACTGGGATCAAAAGGCCATGAAAGCCAATTGTTAGGTGACAACTTTTCCACAATCACCAATGTGTTTCCAATCTAGAGTCTCTCTCTCTCTCTCTCTCTCTGCATGTGCATGTTTTACCATGAATATTCCTGTTTAGTGCAAATAGCAAGCAGGTAATGGAATCAAATGGCCTACAGCTTTCATCAAGCTCATTAGCTGTCTTTATACTTGAGTATCAAGAGGAGGAAAATATAGCTCCAGGACTTACAACTGGTGGGGATCAGATAAAAGAAACGGGCTGAAACAGCCCTAAATTATAATGGTAGTGAAAACAACTAGCTGCTTATCCCTCCTCCACCCTCTCACTTCAAGAAGGTTCCTGGGATCGATACAATAACAGCCCAATCCTGTGCATATTTACTAGGGAGTTTAGTCCCATGAAGTTCAGTTTGGACTTACTCCCAAATAGGTGCACATAGGATGGCAGCCGAAGGCCACAGAACTCAGTTGGCCGTATGTTTGAGGAAACCAGTAGCCTCCATGAATTCTGCTATTGCCACTTGACATTTTTGAGTCCAGACTCACCCCCTTAAGTCATCAGCCCAGCTCTAAAAAGTGTAATGAAATATTTATACAGGGTTCTTTTTATTTGGCTTTTGACTTATAAGACAATGAAAGCCACAAACTTTTATAAAATGAGAGCCAAGAAAAGCAGGAAAACTTAGACCATGATTTTGTGCCCTTCCTAGTATATGTAACTAACTAACTAGAGATGTTTAAGTCTGAAAACGCAGGCCAAGGTACTGAAAATATATGGGTAGTATAAAGCTGCACAATCTTGATGTGGATTGCCTGTTCTCTGTTTATAGCTCATTATGATTTGGGTTGGCTAAGGCAATCTTGGGGGGGGGGATGGCAAACAGATGGACCTGCCTTGCAGCATAGGAATGGAAGTGATGGCTCTCTTGATTCTTCCAGCTCTATGATTTCATGGAGAAGAAAGCAGTGCTCTGTTTTCTCACTTGGTTTAGCATAACTAAATTCTACTCAGAGTAGGCCTATTGAACTAGGTTCATTAATTGCAATGGGTCTACTCTGAGTAAAACTTAGTTGTATACAATCCATAGCCTCCCATATTTCACAAATAAATGGAGGGAAGCTCTTGAGGATGTATAATCAGGGGTGTAGTGGTCCGAGATCTCATAATATCTTAGACCTGTTACTTTTTTGGGAGCAGGGTCCCTATGTCTTCAGCAACCCACAAGCCATTCAGCATACAAGAGGAATGTGTTAGCCACTGAGAAGAGTCTTCTAACATGCTTCCATATCCTTTCCTGCTGATTGGAGCCAATCAGAGTGAAAGGAGGTGAGTCAACCACTGAGCAGACTCTTTTCAGTAACTAACACTCCCCCCTTTCATGCGAATTGGCTCTGAGAGAAGTCTGTTGTTGTGGGAGAAGGCATTAACAAGGATCTCATTCTCAACCCAGCAGAAAAAGGGGGCGTGGCTGTGACTATAATAAAGGTACCCTGTACTCCTGAATTTGCAACTACTCTATTGTGTATAATAGGCTTATTCTCAAAATGGACACTGCCAGAAGCCATAACCACTGGCACTGTCAAGCATTGCTGATGGCACTTCTCAGCCTGCTATGCATGTTCATTTACTCTGCTGCACTGAATTGTAAAAGCAAAGTGGGTTTCTAATTTGACGGTAGAAGTTTCCTTTTTCCTTTTTAAATTAACTTAGGAATGTTTAATAGAATGTTTAATTTCACAGTGAATGTGGTTGTATTCATCATAGCACAACTGCAAGGTGGAATACACTCAGCAACATTTACCATTTGAAGAAGGATTTATAGCACAAGCCTATGCATGTTGACCCAAGCTGCGTTCAGACTTGGGATTTGTTGCATTAGTTTTACTGATTATGATGGCAGCATTTCTGTCGTGATTTCTAACATTCCTTTCACACTACAGTACCTGTTGCATTATGGAACCATGGCTTTTTGACTGATACACCGCTATGTTGTGCTAAATGTCATTCATACCACTGGACATGGTGTGACACAATAATGAACATCATTGGTCATGTTGTTACTTCTCCACCCTTTCCGCACTTGTGCACTTCTGTTCCCCCATGAAAATGACAAGTAAGAACTGTATGCTGGTATACTGCCCCAAATTTCATCATTTTACTCTCGCTATTTTCTGGGTTAATGGGGTAGCAGGTGGATTTTTTTCCTGGAAGCAATTAACACAGAAATGAGTGCTAAACTTCCACTAGATTCCACTGGATTTCCAGAAGTGGCTTTTACATTGTGTGAAAAGTAAAGTAAAATAAAGAAATGATCAGGTAAGGAAACATTGGGAAAATGGTATAAACTGCTATCTGAATGCTGCCTCAGAATTCAGTAGGACTTACTCCCAGGTGATGGATGAATCTGTCAGTTTCAGTTTCTCTCAGTTTCTCAGTTTTCCAATGCTAAGTTTTAGTTTGTCATGTTTCTGCATCAGTTTGCAGTGGTTTTTTTTAAAGTCCTTGTGAAAATTCATCAGCATTTTCATGCCCATTTCTCCTAATGTACAAATTTTTGTATACAATTTTGCCGAACAGAGGTGTGTCTGATATCTTTGTTGCATAGTTTCCTATTCTTCTGATAGTAAATAGACTCAACTGATTTTAATCTTGTGTTTTTATATTGTTGAAGTTCACGCTGGCACCTTATGATAAAGGGCAGGTAAGAAATCAGATAATAAAATAACAACATACACACCGTTTTGCAAGCAATTTCCCCTAACATAATGCATTTTTGTGTGTTATTTTCACTATATCCATTTTTGCATACTTTCCTCTGCTATATGCATTTTTATTCTACATGTTTTGTTTGGTGGAGTGTTGCAGAAATTCAGAGAAGTGCAGATTTCAAAGAATAGCTGTGTTTTGCTTCATGTATTGTGTTAGGAAGAGCACAAAGTGAACCCCTTTCTCCTCCATCCCTATGTAAGTATGTATAGGCTGATCTAATGCAGTTGTAGCTAAATGGGTCCTGAGATGCAGGAGGTAGTGTGCCAGCATTTTGTGTGTCCATGTGCGTGCATTTACATGCAAGTGCTCAAGCGTCAAAATGCATCCCCTCCCCATCCTCTTCAATGTTTAAACAGTGCTCTCCAAAGTTGACAGTGATAGAGGCAGGGATATGTCCTTAGTAGGCACTGACAGTTGGAGCATATGCATGATGGTTGCTAAATTTCATATCTGAGGTTATTATTATCCCCAATTGTGAGACATATTACCAGAACTCCTTAGATTAATAGACTCTTGCTAGGGAAGCTTTAGGACAAACATGTGACAGCTGTTTGGGATATTCACTCATGTGCTTGAAAGCCAGCTAGGATATCAAGAGCTAAGGGAAAACGGCTTCAGGCAAGACAGGGGAAAAAAACCGTAAGCTCCTTGAAATGTCACTTCACACTCATATTCTAACACAGACACAAACAATGCCATTCTTGTTTACCACTAACCAAAACACAGATGCAGAGTGACACAATGCAGCGAAAATATGCTTGGATCAAGCCCCACTTCAAAGAACAACTGGGCTCTCAATGAAATACAAAAATAACATTCCTGTGGAATTGCCCCGAGACCTTTAACTTACTCTCATTTGTGTGTACTCAGATGTGGTGCATGTGTGTATGGGGGGGGGCAGCAAATGAACCTGCAGTTCAGTTGCCTGGATACAGTAATATACCACGTGATATTAACTGTATAAACAACATACCGGAGACCTGTAGCCAGCGGATGGCTGATGATTTAGAATCAATATGAGAATTTCAGTCCACCTCATCTCTCTGCATCCCTTTCCATTCACACCTGTGAGAACATTGCATAAGAAAAGCCTTGCTGAGTCAGTCCAAAGGCCCATCTAGTCCAGCATCCTGTTCTCATAATGGCCAACCAGATGCCCATGGGAAGCCCACAAGCAGGACCTGAGTGCAAGAGCACTCTCAGCAACTGGTGTTCAGAAGTATATCCAGAATCCCCCCCCAGTTTACACCTGCCCTCTTGGCACCCTCAGCTTCCTATCATTCCAGCCCTCCTGTAGTTCAGCACATCTAATACCTATACATTGCGCAAGATTATTTTTCTCAGCTCCAGCAGTTTGAAACAATTCAATGTATGGAGCATAATTTGACATCTTAAGCAGTAGCAGACAGTGTGGTAGGGTGACACCCTCACCTGACTTACAGTTGGTTGTGTTGCTGCTGCTTACTGGGAGGTAAAGGGGCAGGGTTGAAGTGGTGGTGAAGTTGGTACGATGCAAGCACACTGACAGAGCCAAGCCAGTGGTCCTGTCTGTGTGTCTGAACCATGCCAACCTCCATACCACCTCACCCTCTACCTCCTGATAAGCAGCAGTGATGTGACCGACTGCAAGGTCAGGTGAGGGTGCCATCCCACCACAGCATCCACTATGTATCTTAAGACTTAAGTTCTTCACAAGTACAAGTACAAGGCATCAGTTTTAGACTGCAATACGATTGTTTCCCCTGTCAGCACATACATGTGCATGCAAGATAAATTCCTGTATTTACTAACTCTTCTGTTGATAGAAATTAGATTTAAAAGTGCTTATCTTAGGCTGGATTGTGCACTATGAAATATTAAAATGGCCCAAAATTTGAGTGGTGGAAAATAGACCCAGTTGTCTACTGTGGTGCTTGTTGTTCTTAATAGGATTCCTATAAGCTGTAAGGATGATCAAGTACAGTTGTAGTTAAATGGGTCCTGAGATGCAGCTCAGTGCTGTTCACCATCAGAGACACTGACATAGTTTGGATGCCATCATAGTTAATGCTTTATCATGAACACACCAAGCTGGGTTGTTTTGCTCCTCCATGCTGTCCATGGGGAGCAACATACCATGTCCCTAGCTTAGCATTACATGGTTTGTTTCATTCCAGTAAACCACAAGCAGTAAGCAACAAACAAAACTTTGGCTACAGATTTATTGGGAGTGAAACAAACCTTGATCACTGGTTTTGACACAATGCTTAGCCAAGGATCATGGATTGTTTCCTCCCAGCAGGGAGAAGCAAAACAGGCACAATTTCACTTGTACACAATAAGTCATGATTATGACTTACAATATATGAACAGATACCTGGAAAAGTCATGATGGTGTAGATTTGACCCAAGCCCTAAGATCTGATTCAAGAACCAGGTTTAATTTTTGCCAACCACCACCCTTCCCACTGTGATTAAGAAGTATTTCCTTCCTCTTTTAAATAGTTAAGGCCTCTTAACTACTCATCTTAGAAATACTTATTTTTGTTCCTCCAAATGATTAATGGGATTACATGGCATCTAGCTAAGTTTGTAATTTAGCTTTGGAACAAATTAAAAGCAGAAAGACCCAAACAGAGCAGAGCAGCTGTCCCCATGAGCTGTCTCAAATGTATGTAGGCTCAGAGGATGGTTTGAGGGATTTTATGAATGAATCTGTTATGGCCTACAAGAGATTGGAGGTGGTCCTGACAGCTGCATTTTCCTGACTCAAGACATCATGCCAAACCCTTTAGCAGGTTATTTGCACATCTGCAGGAGGTAATATTATCCAAGATAGGAAAACCTTATTATACAGTCCCTAGTATTATGTTAGAAATATCTCAGAAATTATTCAGCACACTCAGAATAAATGCCCTCCATCACTTCTCTGAGTTTTAGTGAACACAAAGGAATCAAGCCTCTCTATGAATATTTCCTCACATAGATTGGTCCCAAGATAGAGTAGAAAATGTATAACTAGCTTGTGAAATAAACCCAGTGTCTAGTAAATATATTGCACTGACCAGGAAACAAGCCTATAACAATTCATTATGTTCCCAGAATTAAATGAAAACAATATTGTTTATAGATTGTAGTTAGAGGAGAATGAAATAAAATAAATCCAAATTGCCATAAAAGGAGAGGGGTCCTTTACTGGAACACACATTTTCTTTGCCACCACCTCAGCATACTAGTCTGAAAAGGGGCTGACAGCAACAAACACAGAATACAGAAGCTTGGATCAAAACCTGTCTTTAGTGTGATTACAAAACAAAGGTTTTCTTAACTGCTGTGCTTTACCAAACTCCTGAAAGGGACAGATCCATTTTTTCAGAGACAAATCTAACTTAACAAATAGCAGTCTGTATGTATTATTATTTATTGCATTTATGAATTGCTCCCCAGGATATATCTCAAAATGAAAATAGAAACATACATAGTCCCATTGGATATGTCAAAATTACTAAAACATTTTCATACATAAAAAAATTGAAAAAACAATTATATATTAAAAAATGATAAGAACAAATAACTGTCCCTCCCTCTATATATAATTCAAATCCAGTACAGACAGCAACTAGGATGAAAGTCTCCACTTAGAAGGCTTGTTGAAAGAGGAATGTTTTCAACAGGCACCAAAAGGATAACAGAGAAGGTGCCTGTTTGATATATGAAGGAGTTTAAAAGGGTAAGTGCCTGATTCTGACATTGTGTGGTGGAACAGACTTTCTGACAGGATAGTATCTGCAGGATGCCCTCTCCTCTAGAACACAGTGATTGGTTGGGCATGTAGGAGATGAGACAATCTTTTATATATCCTGGTCCCAAGCTGTATACCAGTACCTTGAACTTGGCCTGGACTTTAATTGGCAGCCAGTACACAGTACATTTCCCACATCTTCATGACTATTCCAAGTACATCATTTATAGTTGTGCACTTTATTAGGAAATATCAGGTCACAGAAGTCATGTGTATGTTTTAGAGTGTGTCTGGCAGGAGCTAGACATGTTTCACATAATCATTTTTACAGTGTGTTGTGTGTGTTTCCTGAACTAGGAGTTGACAGTTTTACACAGCCCAACAAAAAAAATTTTTTTTTTAGTTGTCAAGGATGTTTGAATGACTTTAGGGTATTTTGGGGGTGCTAAATCCAAAAATGATATTAGTTTTGCCGAATTGGCTCTAGTTTTTGAGATAATGGATACCCCTCAAATGACGATTGTATCCCAATACGACCTGTAGCTGCTGACATATGCAGCAGGGTTTGGTCTGTCTTTTTACTCTTGAACATTGTTTTGCAAGTTTATCCATTGCATATAATATCATATTGATACTTTTTTGTGTGCGTGTGAAGAGGAATATGAGTTTGTCACGAAGAGGCTGCTTAAACAATCCTAATGCATTCTGCTACATTTGTGGCGAACAGGGCCGGTTCTGAAGGGCGGCCAGGTTGGGCACTGGCCTGAGGGCCCCGCAGCTCTAGGAGACCCTGGGGGGCCCACAGCTCCCCTTCCGCAATCCCACGGATCGCAAGACAAGCTTCTGAACCGCCCGCCATCCCCTGCCATCCCCAGCGCTTCACCTACCTTTCTCTGCTGTTTGCGCAGGGTTGCCATCAATAAAGATGGCGGCCGAGGTTTCTGTAAGGGACTGAACCCTCTGCCGCCATCTTGGTTGATGGCAGCAATGCGCAAACAGCAGAGAAAGGTAGGTGAAGCACTGGGGATGGCGGGCGGTTCAGAACCTTGTCTTGCGATCCGCGGGATCGCAAAAGGGAAGCAGAGGGGCCCGGGCAGGCTAATGCCCAAGGGCCCCCGCATTCCTGGAGCCGGCCCTGGTGGTGAATACACTCTGCAAAAACAAAGAAAAAACATCACTGACTTTGTAAAACAAGCATATCTTGCTTATTTTGGAGTGAAGCTTGGAGATCAAGATAAGTCTTGGGCTCCCCATAAGGTTTGCAAAACCTGTGTAGAGTGCCTACGACAGTGGAAAAATGGAGAAAGGGAACGTTTAAACTTTGGTGTGCCTATGGTGTGGAGAGAGCCGCAAAACCATCACGATGATTGTTATTTTTGTGTTGTGAATGTGAAAGGCTTCAATTGCTACAAGAAACATAAGTGGGAGTATCCTGATTTGGAGTCAGCAAGGCGACCTGTGCCACACAGCGAAGACATTCCCATACCAGTGTTTACCTCACTGCCTGACCTTCCATTGTCAGATGTTGAAGAAATGCTGGACGTGGAGTGTAGCACAGGTGGTAGCCCTGGAAGTGGATATGAAGAAAGCTTTTCAATACCTGAGCAGTTCTCCCAAAAGGAACTCAATGATCTGATACGAGACCTCAGTCTGTCAAAGCTAGCATCTGAACTTTTAGCATCCAGACTAATGGAAAAGAACTGTCTACAGCCAGAAGCTAACATAACAGCTTATCAGACAAGAGAGGAGAGACTTCTTCCATACTTCAGCCAAGATGAAGAACTTGTATACTGCAATAACATTCCTGGACTTCTTCTCCAAATGGGACTACCTGAATATCGACCAGAAGATTGGCGGCTTTTTATAGACAGCTCCACCAGAAGCTTGAAATGTGTTTTATTGCACAATGGTAACCGCTATGCATCTCTTCCAATTGCTCACTCAACAAAACTTAAAGAAGAATATGAAAGTATCAAAATGGTCTTGCAGAGGCTCTGCTATCATGAGCACCAGTGGTCTATTTGTGTTGATCTAAAGATGGTGAACTTCTTGCTTGGGCAGCAAAGTGGATACACGAAGTACCCTTGTTTCATCTGCTTGTGGGATAGTAGGGCAAAGCGAGATCATTGGAAAAAAGTGACATGGCCTTCAAGGGAACACATGACTGTAGGTGCAGCGAACATCATTAACAAGCCATTGGTTGTCAGAGAAAAAATCATTCTCCCACCACTCCATATCAAGCTTGGACTGATGAAGCAATTTGTTAAGGCCTTGGACAAAGATGGTGATTGCTTCAAATACATTTGTAGATCGTTCCTTGGACTGACTATGGAAAAACTAAAAGCAAGAATCTTTGATGGTCCTAAAATTTGTAAACTCATCAATGATTTGAATTTCACTAAATATGAATGATGTTGAAGCTTCTGCCTGGTGCAGTTATGTCTCAGTTGTCAAGAACTTCTTGGGTAACCACAAAGCAGACAATTATGAAGAACTGGTGCAAAACATGCTCGCTAACTTTAAACATTTGGGTACTAATATGAGCATAAAGGTACACTATCTCCATAGCCACTTAGACAGATTTCCGGATAATCTTGGTGATTTTAGTGAGGAACAAGGGGAGAGGTTCCATCAGGATATAAAGGCGATGGAGGAAAGGTATCAAGGCAGATGGGACAGACACATGATGGCAGACTACTGCTGGAGCCTCCAACGTGATTGTCCTGATGCCCCACATAAAAGAAAATCGTACACACAGCGTTTTTCTATGCATTAATTGTGATTATCTGAATCAGCTTACTTTGTTTTAATGTTATTGTACTGAATACAACGCCATTAGGTATTTCATGTGTTTACTTTTGTATGATTTGAGACAGTTTCCATGTCATTTGTGGGTAGGCTATGCCTGACCATTAAAGTTTTTGAATTTGTTATGTTTTTCAATGGGGGCATCCATTATCTCAAAAATTAGAGCCAATCTAGCAAAACTGATGCCATATTCGGAATCAGCGACACAAAGTTACCCTAAAATCGATCAAACACCATTGGCAATAAAATTAGTGTTGACCAGTTTAATAGCTCAATTTATGTTCAGATTATGTGTCAACTTCACAAGCTTGTATGCTAGAATCTAGAAAAGAAAGAAAGAAAGAAAGAAAGAAAGAAAGAAAGAAAGAAAGAAAGAAAGAAAGAAAGAAAGAAAGAAAGAAATGATGGACATGGGGTTTACCTCCATGCCTAAGAGGAGTTGAACAGTTAAGTCAAAAGTCAAAGCCAAGAAACCAAGCATCAAACCTAGGAAGATGTGACAGATGAAAAAGCGGAGATCTATGTTGCAAATCCTGGTGAGTGTCACTCCAAAACTGGAGGGGACTAGATTAGAGGAAATGGTGAGAAATCCAAAACACAAAGATCACCAAAACGCTAGAACATCTGTAGATACAGAAGCCAATGCTCAACATTTCATTCTGGAGTTACAAAGGAACAGAGCAGAGGTTAAAGATTTGCAGATGAAAGGACATGGAGCTAGGTATAGTTTTGATTATTAATATTAGGATCACCAGATTTAATCTCCACCCCAAATAGTGTCTCCCAAATTCACCCCAATGGCTGCCATTCACTTCTATGGAGAAAATTTAAGTTCTGCTTCAGGGAACACTGTTGTGGCAAAGATAAAACCTGCAACCTCCACTTTCAGGTGGTCTGCCTTCACAGTGACAAAGAGCCTGAATGGAAGTGGAGGAATCCAGTAAAAGTTCTTGAAATATTCAAACCCTCTTTCCATACACCCAACTACAAAAGCTCTAAGTTTGAGGGGAACAAACACTAGGTTTGAGGGTTTGCCCTCTGGTGGACCCCTTCTGATAATGTTGGGTCCTTGGCTGCAGTGATAAGCAGCCATTTTAATTTCTCACAATATGCTGGAGCATTGCTCCAGGGCATTGTGGGAAATTAAAATGGCTTCCTGGAGCTGCCACTTCCTGGCTGGAATTTGTCTGGGAACTCTGATAATGTCTCTTGAGCACCTGGATGGACAATAAAGGGGTATGTGTAAAGGTGAAGACTTACTTTTTCCCCAGGCATTTAATAGACTGAGATTATGTTGCCTGTTATTAGTATGCTGCCAAATCGTGGGGGTGTTGTTTTATTGTTTTTTTTTTAGTATATTTATTTTTGTTTTTAACATTGTTGTAAGTCGCTTGGAAACCTTCAGGTATCAAGCGACTAATAAATCTAAATAATGATGATGATCACGATCATGATGATCATGATGTAGAAACCAGCCTACTGTGCAAAGGTAAAATGTACATTAATTGCTCTGCTGAGGTTTATCACTGGCCCTGCCCACAACTGACATGTGACCCCTGGAAGATTGCCCATATGGGAATGTGCTTCTTGATATGAGAAAGGTTCCCAGCCCACTGAAAAAATCATTCAGATATCATAAATGGGTTGTTGGCTGCAGGATTTTTAATACTGGATTTTCCATAGAAAGGGTAAATTTGGATTAAATGAGGAGTAAAAATGCAGGCTGGCATTTTGATGCCAATGATGTTGTGTCTTGGGAGCAGCCATCCCACAATAAACACCTGTCTGGAAGCACCCTATGACAAAAGGCAATACAGATAATAAGACAGTCCAATACAGTATTAAAAAAAATCAATATAATTTAATTGATTTTTTTTACAATAATTTTTATTCAAATTTTCATAAAACAAACAAAACAAAATCATAAAACATTCAAAGACAAAAAACAAAACAAAACAAAAATGATTAAACAAAAAAATAAAATGTTGACTTCCCATTTGTCGCAGATCAGTTATAGGTCTACAATATATAACAATCCTGTCTCTTAAATTATATTATAAAATCACTTTCCTCCAGTAGTTATCTTAATTAATCATCAAATCTCATAAACATTACTTTATTCTTTCCACAAAAAGTCAAAGAGAGGTTTCAATTCTTTAAGAAATATATCTATCAATTTTTCTCCAAATAAACATGTCGATTAACCCATCTCGTTAATAATAATAATAATCTTATTGTCATAACCATAGTCCAAATAAACATATCGATTAATCCATCTCATCAAAATCTGTTAGGTCCAATAATTTCAATAGCCATTATTCCATTATCCATATTAATTCCATCTTCCATCTTCAATAGTCCTGTTAAGTCCAGTAATTTCAGTGTCCAATCTTCCATTATCAGTATTCCATAATAATCTTGCTGTCATAGCCATAGTCATATAATAAGAGTCTGATGGGAATTTCCTCTATCCCAAATATTTTCTTGCCATCGATTCTGAATAAGTTGCTGAAATATTGTTGTAAAGTCATATCTCTGTTCTTCTTTTTTACAAAATGCACTGGCTCATCTCTTGAGAGTTTTTCCATTGTCACATGGCTGCAGTTAATTCCATAGATTTTCTCTATATCAAGCTCCATCACGTCATTCCAGTCCAGAAAATTATCCAAGCCATTGATAACTTTATCTCTAATATCTTCATTAATTTCTTCAGAGATAACGTTAAATTCCAAACAGTAGATTTTATTTCTAATATCCATAAACTCTAGATCTTTTTCCAATTCCACATTTGTTCCAATCTCCAGGGCTTGTATCTTCCCTTTATTTTTTCTTTTCTCATCTCTGATCTCATTCTCCTCTCTCACAGGATCCCCTATTTCTTTAAGCTCCTGTGTCATTTTGCTCAGTTCAATTTTCAGCTCCTTACTGCCCTGTAGCAGGGTTTGTTTCGTTATCTCAATCTCATCCATTATTTTCTGAAACATAATTACTTCCAGATTCTCAGCCACTTTCTTAATTGCCATTTTTAAAACCACGAAAACAAAACAAAACAAAAATAAAGAAGAACCACTTCTTATTTCAGCAACAATTGGGTTAATATTCCAGGCTTGATGACATCACAGTATAAACAGAGCAGCCTGCCTTATCTCTCTATGTTCAAGAATACAAAACAAATTTAGTTCCCAGCATCAAAACAGTTAGTGGCGTCGTGAAGAAGCAGATTCGTCAAAATAAAATAGACCAAAAAGAGAATAGTCCCAGACAATATAATGTTCCAAAGTTCATATTTTTTATTTTTTTCTCCTCGGAATAGAAATCCCTCTTCTGTTTATATCTTTAGAATGCACTTCCAGGACAGCTTTTTGCAATAGAAGTAGAGATAAGCTGTTAATTTCGTGAATAACAGAGAAGAGTTATAGCTCACCCAGAAGTTCTTTAAAGCTGATTCATTTGACAAATCTCTTTTTGCTGCAACAATTTAAACCAAGTAAAAAAAAAAAGATAGAAAGAAGGGTGCTTGCCTGTTAGTCCGTTTTCTCTTTGAAGAAAAGATAAACGTGTCGCATTAATCAGATAGAGCTTGTTCGGAAGTCCGTCCGGCATTGCTGGCTGGACCTTTTCTCATAAATTAATGAAATCCAGTCCTCCCAACAAAAACAGGCTTTTGAGGTTGATCTCTACATTTCTCCCTGCCCGGGAGAAATTTCTTCAGTCAAAAAAAAAAATGTTCTGACTGATTTATATCTGAAAAAGCTTCTTCTGAGGCGGGAGCCCGTCTCAAAAGCAGGCACAAGCGAAGTCACCCTTCCCGGAAGTCCAATATAATTTAATTGAGATTTGATACACAAGCCATTGCTCAGAGTTCTTGCCCTTTGACTTATGCACCCTGGGAACAAAAAATGACTGCACAATAGAGTGTTGTATGCTAACAGTGTAAGCGCATTCCACAGTAATGTGTAAGCTATGATGTACAGAATTTGTCACCTTCAATATGTCATTCACAGCCATTTCTTTCCTCAAGTGAACCAAAACAGGTAACAATATCATGCTGCTCTCTCTGTAAACAAAGCCGAATATTTCACTGACAACAGCATACCCCATCTTGTGATTTGAGAACGAAAGGTCCAGCAGTAGTATTGGTTGGCTTTAGTATTATTATTACATGCAGTGCAACAGCTGGTCCTTCGGTCACACCATGGGATGCAGGAATTTTGATTGCTGATTTTGCCAGTGGGAATAATTAACTTTTGATTAGAGGGGTCAGCAGAAATAGAAAGAGTGTAAAACCGTAAGTGAGAAAAAGGGGAAAGGAGCATGCAGAGAGCTGAGAAAGAAGCACACTTGAGCTGATCAGTGCAGGGTTTTAGAGTAAAAAGGGGCAGAGTTTGACTAGCGTCTGTGCCCCCATTTTTTTTAAAAAAAGGTGGAGACAGACTGGAACCAGCACAACAGGATGTGTGTCTCTACCCTAATAGAAACAAATTTACCCTTCCCAACACCATACACAAACCAAAATGCAAGGATCCTTCTAATTTAGCATTTTCCAAATTTTGTGATGCAGTTCACAGAAGAAAAGTACGTACATTGAGGGAAAGTGTGTGCATCAGTGAAAATACAGAAATACAGTCTATCAGGCAATCCTGCATACAAAAAAAAAACATTAAAATGGTGACAAGTTTTCATTAGCACTTTTTTTAAAAAAAATCACGAACTGATACAGAAATGTGGCGGGCTTAAGACTGGAATTGAGCCAGTGTGGTGTAGTGGTTAAGGTGCTGGACTACGACCTGGGAGACCAGGGTTCGAATCCCCACACAGCCATGAAGCTCACTGGGTGACCTTGGGCCAGTCACTGCTGCTCAGCCTCAGTGGGAGGCAATCGTAAACCCCCTCTGAATACTGCTTACCATGAAAACCCTATTCATAGGGTCGCCCATAAGTCAGAATCGACATGAAGGCAGTCCATTTTCATTTTTAAGACTGGAAGAAAGGGAAACCGAGAGAAACCAAAATTGACAGATTCATCAGTTCCTACCTCCAGCTAGCATGGCTAACGGTCATGGGTGATGGAAGCTATAATTTAACAACTTCTGGAGGGTTATGGGCTCTCCACTGCTGGAACAGAAATATAAAACATATAATGAACGAACATAAAACAAAATGAAAAGTTGAATAGTTCTATTCCACCTTAAGTACTGTAAGCACTGACAAGACAGTGATGATTATAGAATTTATAGTTTCTTTTATGAAGAAGATTTATTACAATGACAGTGTGCTATGAAAATGATAATGGATGTTTCACAGGCAAAACAATTCATTGCTCTGCAGATAGTACAGTGAAAATGTGCTATCACTTGTACAAACTGTGCTCTTAGTTAGCAATATCATAGAGAAATTGCAAATTTGGATTTATAATGCTTGGAAGCATTTCAAAGAGGCATTCCTGCACTGTAATCAGTTATTAAACACCTGCCACTCACTGGCTTTGCAAAATCCAGCCTGTTCATGCCTACAAAGCCATGAGTAGGATCCGTGGTGGTGAGTTGGGGATCATAAGACCGATAGCACAGATCAAGTAAAGAGTTATAGAAATTGACTATGTTGGGGGCATAACCCAGGGTGTTCTTGCATGGTACATTACTACATGGAGTAATGTTACAAGGAGGCAGTGGGAAATTACCATCCCAAAACAAGAGAGCACCTGTTGTTCACATAAGCTTACACATGTGAGACAGAGCTGACCCCTTTTTAAAAATGGACTTATCTGTTATTTGCCACCCTCCTAAATATCTGTTTCTAGTGTCCCCACACTGATTTACTGAAATCAAAATTCTCCCCAAGTAAAGCAGTAATGATTAGCACTTGTTCCAGTTACTTTCCCACCAGTATCACACTGGAATTCAAGCATGTGTGGGGTATCCCACTGGAGTACATTAGACCCTCCCTGCCAGGCCATGTATGTGTTGACATGCCATTGCTTTGTTGGTGCTTTGGGACATAACCAGGCATTTACAGGAGCACCCTCCTCTGCCTCCCATTGCTTCATCCAGTATCCTCCTCCTGGTGTGGCTGGTTTGGTGGGGCAGAGCCATGGAGCCACCCTCCTGATCTGGTGTTTCTGCTGCTTACCTGGACAGTGCAAGGGCAGGAGCAAACTCATTGGCAGAGCACTCCCACCAGTGTGTCCATATAACCCTGACCTCACCACGGCCCTGCTCTAAGCCATTATGGTCCAGGTAATCTGCAGCAATGCCAGTATCAGGAGAACAGCATCACACCCACCACACTGGTGGCGGCTGATCTGCAGTCCCCTGATGCAAGCTACTCAGACCATGAGCATGGATACTTTGCACACTATGGGCCTGGGGAAAAATAGGATGCTGAGTGTGGCAAGGAGAAACCCAGGAAGGCCTCTGATCCTTATACATGGATGGGTGCACTGTAGAGCTTTTCAGCACAGCAGTGGGAGATGGACAGTTCTAATAGACTTCTATGGAGCATCCTGCAATGTGCGTGTCTGCATGTGCAGAGCAGGCAAAGATAATTTTAACCCCCCTGATTAAAAAATGGCCATCAGAGCCAGATGAAATTGCCCATGGCCCACCAGTTGACCAGCCTTGCTTCCATGGGACTCAGGATGACATACTGAGGAGTTGTCAGCTGGTCACATCACCCATCCAGGTACTGACCAGACTTAGACTTGCTTAGCTTCAGCAACATTACTGAGTCATGTGCCTTCAGATTTGGCCCATATACATTATGACAATGAATTATGAATAATGTTTTGATTACTTAGAAATTAATCCACATCTATCATCATCTGCCTCGTCTTTTATCCTACTATGAACAACAGACTGTCACAAATGTCCAAATAAGGACAGTAGATGTAGATTCGATGGTTCCAACCATCCTGAAAGAGGCGGTGATCTGACCATTCCTGAAAAAGCCCACCCTGGACCCATTGGTTTGTGACAACTATCACCCAGTCGCAAATACCCCCTTCTTACGGAAGGTGATTGAGAGGGTTGTGGGGCAGCAATTGCAAGTACTCTTGGATGAAACAGATTATCGTGACCCATTCCAGTCTGGGTTCAGGCCTGGTTATGGGACTGAATCGGCCTTGGTCGCCCTGATGGATGACCTTTATCGCGAGGAGGACAGGAGAGTGTGATTCTGTTACTCTTACTTGATCTCTGGGCAGCTTTTGATACCATTGACCATGGTATCCTTCTGGGACAATTTGGTGAGATGGGAATTGGAGGCACTGTTTTACAGTGGTTGGGATCCTATCTCCAAGTTCATTTTCAGATAATAGCATTGGATAATTGTCTTTTGGCCCCCTGGCAGTTGTGCTGTGGAGTGCCACAGGTTACCATCTTGTCTCCCGTGCTGTTTAATATCTCTATGAAGCCCTTGGGAGTGGTCATCACGCAATTTGGGGTGAGGTGTCAGCAGTACACTGATGATAGCCAGCTGTATTTCTCTGTAACATCTGAACTGGGAGAGGCCATGCAAGCCCTGGGCCGCTGCCTGGACTCAGTGGTGGGCTGGATGAGGGTCAATAAACTAACTCTGAATCCTAGCAAGACAGAGATGCTGTGAGTTGGTGGTTCCCAAGTTCAGATAATTGGTCAGTTGCCTGCTTTGGATGGGGTTGTACGCCCTCTGAAAGAGCAGGTCTGCATTCTGGGGGTGCTGCTGGATCCATCTTTGTTGCTAGAAGCTCTGGTGACCTTAGTGGCTAGGAGTGCTTTTTACCAGCCTCAGCTGGTAAGACAGCTGCAGCCGTGACCACTGTTGTCCATGCACTGGTAACTTCCAGGCTGGATTACTGTAATACATTCTATGCAGGGCTACCCTTGAGGTTGGTCCGGAAGCTGCAGCTGGTGCAAAATGCGGCAGTGAGACTGCTCACTGGAGCAGGTTATCGCCAACATGTCACCCCGCTGCTGAAAGAATTACACTGGTTTCCTATTAGCTACTGGGCTAAGTTCAAGGTTCTAGTTTAGGTGTACAAAGCCCTATACAGCTTGGGAACAGGATACCTGAAAGACCATCTTATCCGCTATATGCCCAGTCGATCACTGCACTTTGCAGGTGAGGGCCTCCTGCAGATACCATCTTATTAGGAGGTCCGTTCCGCACAATATAGGAAATGGACCTTTAGTGTAATGGCACCTACCCTTTGGAATTCCCTCCCCTTAAATATTAGACAAGTACCATCTCTGTTATCTTTCCGGCGCTTACTGAAGACCTTATCCCAGTCTGTGCCTGTGTTGGAATTGCTTTTTAATATGTTTTTAAACCTTCCTTTTTTAAAAATAGATGTTTTTAAATGTTTTTAAAAATGTTTTTAAAGAAGTTTTGTTTAAAATATATTAAAACAAAACCACCATTAAAAACATATTAAAAGTCTGTTTTTATGATATGTTAAAGTGGTTTTACTGCTTTTGTTGGCCGCCCTGGGCTCTACTTGGAGAAAAGGCAGGATATTATTATTATTATTATTATTATTATTATTGTCATTATCATTATCATTAACAAACGATAACAATAACAATAAATTTCTGAGTAATCAAAACATTATTCTTACCAGTTCATGAAAGTAAACTGAGCCCAAATGGTCCAGACTTGAAATATCCTATTTTACAGCTAAGTGAACAACATCTGTCACAAAGAGTATCTGAAGAATGTGCACAACTGGGGCTGACAGTCTGAAGCCACCCAATCATTGGTCATAAGGTTAACAGAGAGACACTCTTGGCTAATAGCAACATTACCTTTCCTAGCCAAGCGTATCAAGGTTTTTCTTTTCAGCCTGTTCCTTCAATGTGATAACAGAAAAAGGTATTAACAAAGAGTGGATGGGACTGGATGAACAGACTGCATGGTACAAACAAGACCATAAGCCCCTCAGGGCTTATAGTTCATAGCCTCTTGTGGAAATATCCTGTCTCCTCTCCATCCAAACACTAATATAAATAAACTAATACAAATAGTGGAAGACACTTTCCGGTCTGGGTTCAAACATTCACCTTCAGTTACCTTCTGTCTGCCTCCCTTATCCTCCTGCCAATCAATATATTAAAGCAGAAATTAGTAAGATTATGTTCAAATTAGTGAATCAAATGTAAGTATTTTTCCCCTTTGATGTCAATTCCAGAAGTGATTCCATCCCTTTCAGAAATTCCTCTTTTACAAGTTGCTCTCAGCCAACTTTGAAACCATTGAAATTAGCTTCCATATGTTTATTTAATTTATTCTGACAATCCCAACTAAAAATCACAGCAGGCAGTTTTTTCCAGATGATGAGATAAGCGTGTAACAGTAACACAAAAGAAAAAGTATGCAGTATCATATGCATGAATCCTAAATGGGGAACTATTTTTTTAAAAAATTATCTGCCCTTCAACTTTTTGTCCCTGGGAAGTGATCCCAGGGAGTATAGGAAGCATTGGGTTTCCCTCTCTGAGAATGGAGAGAGAGATCTGACCTCAGAGAGGGAAATCCCATTTCAAATGTCCCTTCCCTTCTGCTGCAGAACTTCTGTGGCCCTTGCCCTACTGATGTCAGACCTTCAATATTGGTATAACTGAAGGTGGCATGCCAGAGATGGATTGGATATGTACTGGAGTGGACCAGGAGAAGGCCTCAGTCCAAAGAATGCAATGCTTTCCCGAGGTCTCAACACATGAAAACCGGGCAGTATTGAGCATTCATCCTGATTTGCTTGCAGAAAGCTTATGCAAACGTTGTACAATGTCCAGCCTTGTGTATTTGTACAATTTGTTTGTTGAGATTAAACAACAATAAGCATTCATCCTGATTTGCTTGCCTATGTGGAGAGTATCAGCCTTCCCATTATTCATTAATTCATCCCTCACTTTTTAGTGTATTTCTCTATCATTTTCCGAACTCAAAAACTCTAATAATGATGATAATTATGATGATGGAAAAAGGGTGTGCTAGAACAACAAAACCACTTGCTGGAAAGCGCAGGAGAGAAGAGTGCTCTTGCACTCAGGTCCTGCTTGCAGGTTTCTCATAGGCATCTGGTTGGCCACTGTGAGAACAGGATGCTGGACTGGATGGGCCACTGGCCTGATCCAGCAGGCTCTTCTTATGTTCTTATAACAGAGTGCTTTAATACACTTTAACTGCACACACTTAAATTTCCAGTGTGCAATCAAATCCCTCCTGCAAAATACTGACTGTTTGGAGGCAACCTGGGGAAGTACTCTGCCAACCCTGGAACTGGCATAGTTTATTTCCATCTCATTATTTTCAGTTGGAGGAGGGTCATCAGTAGGTATGTGTGTGAGGGGAGGGAGACACAGAAAAGCACTTCTCTGAGGATTGAAAGTTAGATACATTAAAAAAAGGGAAATATATATTGTTCACCCTTGTAATCCTGACTATCTGACATGAAGAAATATCCTGTGTTTACCAGGCAATCATTGGTATAAGACCTTATAAAAAGTGTGAGATCGTGAAGGAAGCTTCTCCAGGGATATATAGATATCAGGGGTGTGGAACCTTTTTCAGGCTGAGTACTGCACAACCATGTAATCAACCTTCTGGGGACCACATGCCATCGGTGGGTGGGGCCAGAAGCAAAAGTGGGTGGAGCAATGAATGTAAATTTTACCTTTGTACTCGAGGCAAGTTTCTACACACACCCCTTTCTGTCCTCCATCCAGGCAACCAACAGGCATTATAAGAGGTTAAAACACATTCCAGCAAGGCAAAAACATTCAAAGAGTATTCAAGAAGTAGGGCTGGTGAGATGGGTCCCCTGGGGAGAGGGGAGAGGGGATGTGGCTGAGGAGGGGTGAGAGTCCCAAGGGCCAGACGGAGAAGCCTGGAGAGCTACATCTGGCCCCTGGGCCTGAGGCTTCCCCACCCCTGACATCCCTACACACACACATATATAAGCGGATCCCTGTTCTGCTGGACAGCTTGGTCTCAAAATTAAGCACAGATTCATCGATAATGATTGAAGAGCAGCTGCCAAAAGAAAAGAGGCAAAGCCAGCGTAGAAATGGCTAGTCCCAGGGTCAAATCCTAATGGTTTTTTTGAATTGTGACTCCCGGATATGGTACATACAAATGCCTCTCTTAATAATAAAGGAGAAACTAACAGCCCTGACCTCCCCTCAACCCCACAGCAGTCCTGGCAGCCTACATGGAAAAGTCAGGTTTACAAGAGGATTGTTGTTCAAGAACATATGTTAATATGGCAGTGATTGCCGGGCTCACACTAAGTTTGAATCGGCCTTTCACTGCAGCTCAGTCTGTATATAGTGTGGATTTTTTGTTTGTTTGATGTTTTAATCATTTATTGCTTTGCATGAAAGTGATTGTATGGTATCATGTAAGCTGCTACACAAACCCACTGGATTAGTTAGCGGAATATCAGCAAGGAATAAAAACATGTCTGTCAACACAAGCTCGTACCCAGACTCAGTGTTTGACTGCTTGTATAGACAGAATCTGCATTGTTTGAACAACTCCTGGGAGTTAGTATTTAGATGTATAACCAATTAACCATAGGTCCATAAGCCCAGTTCAGATGTTTGTTTGGGACAAGAGAGTTTGTTTGGGAGAAGAATGCTGCTCACCTGCCCTCCTCGGTCATCATCTTTATCATCCTCCACAAGATGTAAGACGCCCATCTGCAGCAGTGAGCTTGCTGTACTCATCTGGGCTCCCTATATGTTTTAGAACCCCAATTTTTCAAGGTTCAAAAATAAACAGGGAGCCTACCCAAGTAGAGTGGACACCCTGTTGCAGGTGCTCACCCTCCAACTTATGGAGGCTGACGGTGAAGGTGGGGGAAGCGCACTCATTCCTTGTCCTTTAATATGGAGAAACAAATGGCCTGAAGAGAGATATAGAGCTAGAACTCCCTGTTCTGATCTGCCGAAGGAGTCCATGGGGCAGGGCAAGTCAAGAGCTGTACAGCCACGGAGAGCAACTTGCTCTAACAAAGGCTAGAGAGGACTACATACCCTGTGAGCGTACTGCAGTCCTTAAAAGGCCAGCCTTCAGGTCTGCAGAAGGGCACTTCTTCTGCACTCCCTGGCCTCTCACTGGCTGAGCTTCCTGTGCTGTTGAACTGGTGGGGTAGGTTGGGAGACACTCAGTTTCTCAGGCCCAGGCGGAAGACAAGGGTGCTGTAGTATGGGATACAGTGCAGGGGGTTCCTGCCCACCTTCCTTGGATTTAGTGGGCCCCTGATCACCATCATCAGGCTCAGAGTCAGATACCCCATCGGGTTCCTTAGCTGGTGACTCTGTAGCCTCTAATTCTGTGTCTTGTTCACTGCTGGACTCTTGGATCATGACATAGAAAGACTTCAAAGATCATCTAGTCCAACACCCTGCTCATGCAAGAAATGTGTTGCTATAGTACCCATGAGGTAGTCATCCACCCTCTGCTTACAAAACATCTTGAAAAGGAGAACCCACCATCTTCTAAGGCCCTCTGTTCCACTGTCAAATAGCTCATATCATCAGGAAGTTCTTCCTATGTTTGGTCTTCCTAATGTTTCTTGATGTTTGAATCGATTGGTTTGGGTCCTACCGTCTGGAGTAACAGAGAAAAAATATTGCTCATCTGTGTAATACTTCAGATATTTGAAGAAAGCTACCATATAGCCCAGTCAATTACTTTTTAATCTCACAGTCAATTGTATTTTATTCTCATAAATAAAACAAAATTCTAATATTATATTCCACTTTGGAATAAAAAAAAGGAATATCATAGGAATACACACACACACACACCTCTATCCCATTTTTAGAACAGTTGCCTCACAAAGTGGTGTACAATAAATATATGCATCAAAAGGCAATTGATACAACTATAAAATGGTAACATCTCATTATATTTAAACAGTAAATCCACTAAAATCAGCACCAAGCAGTGCACTTTAAACAGCAAATACCATTCAAAAAGAGTGTGTCCCAAAGCTTGTTTAAAAGTAATCAGAGATGGTTCCTGGATAACTTCCCCTGGGATTGAATTCCATTGGTGAGGGCCACTGCAGAGAAGGCCCTGTTTCTTCCTGGAGAACAACCCATCAGATAGGAAACACTGCCACCTAGCATCAGCGGCACATTTCAACAGAAAGAGGGGCATGCACTCTTGGAGTCTTCAGCTCAAGGCGGTCTCTTTCTTCACCTGAGCAGAAGTTCACCTACTGTTTGTGCAGACGGAGCATCTCAGTGGCGACTTGAAATTAACAGCAGATTGGCTCAGCAGACAACAAGTAATGCCGGGAGATTGGAAACTGCATCCATCAGTGTTTGCAGAGATTAAACGATGTTTTGGGAACATAGCCCTCCAACTCTTTGCTTCCTGTGACAATCATCAGGTTCCACATCTCTACAACAGAAATGACAGAGTTGATCTTTTTAGTGCCTTTCTGGCCTCACCACCTATGGTTTTGGGGGCCTCCTTCAGGCCTCTCGATGACCTCTCCATGGTGGCTACCCCCTTGGCAGGATCTCCTCTCGCAGGGATCAGTGTTTCATCCAGACCCTCCATGACTGAAACTGACTCTGTGGTGCTTGAAAGGTGTTTCTTGAGGTGTCCTGAGATCTCTTCAGATGTGATTTACACTGTTGTTGCAGCACAATGGCCTTCTGTGAAAAGGCTGTACCAGTCAGCTTGGAAAACCTTTGTGCAGTGGTGTTCACGGAAGGACGTATGTCCTTCCAGGGCAAAGATTCCTCACATTCTGGTTTTTTTTGCAAGATGGCCTTCATATGGATCTTGACATGTCTCAGTCATTTCTTCAGTCTTGTCCCTTCATTCCTCTGGACTAGTGGGTTTTCATCCAAAGGATTTCTTTGTAGGCCAGCTGCTCCATGGCCACTGGTTGTTTATTGTTTTCCTACATGGGACCTTCACAACGTTTTGCAAGGGCTACAGCATCCACCTTTTGAGCCTTTAAGTGCTGTGGCCCTACATATGTTCTCATTGAAGGTTCTGTTTCTGGTGGCAATCACCTCTTCATGGAGAATTTCTGAATTAAATGCCCTTTCTGTTGCCAAACATCTTTGTGTTTTCCACATTGACAGAGTAATTCTTTGTACAGATCCAGCCTTTGTTCCTAGGATGGTATCAGGGTATCATCATCAAAAGAATATGATTCAACCCAGCAGACAACAAGTAATGCCTGGAGAGTGGAAACTGCATCCGTTAGCATTTGCAGAGATCCACAAGAAAAGGCATGGCACTCATTGGACGTTCAGTGAGCATTGAAGGCTAATATTCAATGAACAAAAGAATTTTGATAGACTGAATAACTTTTTGTGTCCTTTCATCCAAAGACTATAGGTAAATGAGTGTCCTCTGCCACCCTAGCTGGATGGTTTAAGGCTTGCATTAATTTGACTTATGACATGTTACAGCCCACTCCACCAGCACAGCGTGAGTGGTGGCAGCACCTGCAATCAGTCCAAATAACAGAAAGAAGACATGTGTTGTGCCAGTTTTGTTGCCACGTCTCACCATATGCTCAGAGGCAAAAGCTACACAGGAAGTGGATTGGACTGTGAAAGACCAACCCAAATTGTGTTTGCATTTTTACAAATTTATTTATTTATTTATTTATTTATATCCCTTCCTTTCTTCCAGCAGCAGCCCAGGGCGGCTACAACACATTTGTAGGGCAATACAATATCTCAGGAGCGAGTGTGGTGTAGTGGTTAGAGTGCTGGACTACAACCTGGGAGATCAGGGTTCGATTCCCCACACAGCCATGAAGCTCACTGGGTGCCTTGGGCCAGTCACTGCCTCTCAGCCTCAGAGGAAGGCAATGGTAAACCCCCTCTGAATACCGCTTACCATGAAAACCCTATTCATAGGGTCATCATAAGTCGGAATTGACTTGAAGGCAGTACACACACACACACGATATCTCAGAGAGGAGGTCAGGTCTCCTGCTCCTCTGGTGCATTTACTATGGCTGCCCAGCCTCCCCGCTTTTTAAAGTTTGATAGAAATCTGTTGGCTATAGGTGGATTCTTAAAGCACAAGAGTTGTTTGTGGTTTTTTTGCCTATTAGGTAATTTCTCTCCTTTTTAATGTGGGAGATAAGAAATGGGGTCCTGTGCAAGTTTGCTGAGAATGGATTGATCATTTGCATGCTTATTGAGTTCAGTGGGATTTACTCCCCTGCAATCATGCTTAGGATAGGTGAAACTGAGGGAGGGAAGGAGGAAGGGAAGAGGGAGGGGAGGGAAGAAAAGAGGGGAGGGAGAGGGGGAGGGGAGGTTTGATCATTTGCATGCTTATTGAGTTCAGTGGGATTTATTCCTGTGCACTTATGCTTAGGACAGGTGAAACTGACCTAGGGGAGGGGGAGGAGAAGGAATGGAGAGGGAGAGAAAGAGAGATGAGAGAGGAAAGGAAGGGTAAGGGGAGGGAGGAAGGGGGATGGATGGAGTAGGGGGAAGGAGGAGAGGAGATTCGGTGGGTGGGCACTGGGCAGAGGAAAAGCCCCTTTCCCTTCCAAAAGGAAAACATTGCTAGCAGTATCATTATACTTCAGGGTTTCCCCCACCATTTCATTCTTCAGCAGACATAAGTAGTCTCCCACCCAGATTTAAACCAAAACTGATTAGCCAAGCCAAACAGCTGGTAGTCTGGTGTTTACAACATTTACAGTTGTTTCTTACTGAGCATGCCTGCGCTATCATAGACTCCACTGTTGCTGTTGCTGTTGTTGTTGTTAATTAAATTTATATCCTGCCCTTCCTCCCAGTAGGAAACTAAATTAAAAATCAGCCAGGCATTTTTAAAACTTTTAACCTGCAGAAGATGAAGGTCAGAGTATGGGGCAAGGTCAATAATAGAATGACAAGTACTCTGTGAATATGGCTGATTTTTAATTGGAATTGGAATTGGACTGCCTTCAAGTCGATTCCGACTTATAGCAACCGTATGAATAGGGTTTTCATGGTAAGCGGTATTCAGAGTTGGTTTTACCATTGCCTCCCTCTGAGGCTGAGAGGCAGTGACTGGCCCAAGGTCACCCAGTGAGCTTCATGGCTGTGTGGGGATTCAAACCCTGGTTTCCCATGTCGTAGTCCAACACTTTAACTACTAAATCACACTGGCTCTCTGATTTTTATTAATTTCAACAAATTATGAGACCACTGGCAGAAAAAAGTCCAACAGGGGTCTGGATTATTTTACTCTTGTTTTAGACTTATCTCTGAGTGTTTTGTGTATGGCCATGAACACTTAGAGGATTGTCAAGCAAACATTTCTGAGTTCAGGACTATAAGTATTGTAAGATTTTGTTTTGAAATGCGCTTAGGGGAAGCAGCAGAATGGCATGGGGGGTTATTTTCAATTGAACATGGTGGAACGTGAAAAATCCATGCTGGATTGTGGCTGTATAATTTTGTTTAGAGGAAGTAGTATTGTTTTAATGTATGTTTTGTGCATTGCTTTTTGTGCTGTTTCTTTCTTCTCTAAGTGTGTGTATTGTGTTCTCACTGTTGGAGTATCCTTCCACCCGATTATCATGCAATGGTCTGGAATCTTGCGAGGCTTGCTCCTTCCTCAAAAAAATAACGATTCCTGCCTGCTGATACTAGGTGGCAGCTTTTCATATTTTATATTTATTTATTTATTTCATTCCATTTCTATACCGCCCTTAGCCTATGGCTCTCTGGGCGGTTCACAGCAAGGAATAAAATACAATACAGTAAAATAAAAATCAGGTAAAATCACTAAAAACATACAGCTTGAGCATGTAACACTTGGTATAAAATTAACTTAATAATAAACATTAGACATTAAAATGCCTGGGAGAATAAAAAGGTTTTAACCTGGCGCCGAAAAGATAGAAGAGTAGGCGCCAGGCGCACCTCATCGAGGAGACTGTTCCATAATTCGGGGGCCACCACTGAAAAGGCCCTGGATCTAGTAACAGTCCTCCGAGCTTCCCTATGGGACGGGACTCGGAGGAGGGCCTTAGATGTTGAACGTAGTGAGCCGGTAGGTTCATAGCGGGAGAGGCGTCTGTTCTGATGGTGTGTTCTTCAGGAGAAAATATGTCCAGGTGAGGTCAACGGCCCCTTCTTTTGCCTAACAGCCCAGTAGCTTTTACCAATAGGCATCTCACCAGGGCCTCTGACATAGATCTTGGAGTCTGGGTAGGCTGATATAAGTGCAGGCACTCCCTATGGCTTTAAAGGTCATCACTAGCACTTTGAATTGGGTCCAGAAACACACTGTAGTTTCTGAACCATGTTCAAAGACAGCCACACATCCAGTGCATTGCAGTAGTCTAGCAATAATGCATGAATAACCATGGCAAGGTCCAATCTCTCCAGCTAGGATTGCAGCTGACATACCAGTCAAAGTTGGTAAATAGCATTCTAGGCCACCACAGCCACCTGGCTTTTCCCAGTTAGAGCAGAGTTCAGAAGCACACCCAAGCTACAAACATGACCCTTCATGGGGAGTTCAACACCATAAAGGATCACCTGAATTGCACTAACCAAAGCTGCCTGCTTCCCCATCCCCAGCACTTCTGTCTTATCAGGATAAAGCTTCAGCTTGTTTGCCCTCATCCAGCCCACAAGCACAGGTTCAGAACCTCACCAGCCTCCCTGGAACAACCAGATGGAAAAGGGAGGTAGACCTGAGTGACCTCTGCATATTGGTGACACTTTAGCCAAACCTCTTGATAACCTCCAAGTGGCTTCATATAGGTGTTAAACCACATGGGGGACAACATGGAACCCTGTGGCACCTCATAAGCCAATGGCCAAGGAGTGGAACAGAAGTCCCCCAGCACTACCATTCCAGGAAGAATCAGAGCATTCATAACACCATTTCTCCAAGTCCAAGAGGTTATCGTGGTCTATACTAGTATCAAAACCCATAGAGAGGTCCAAAAGACCTAATAGGGTCTTAGTTTACATCACAGCATATTCTCAAGCCAAGTCTCTCTCTCTCTCTCTCTCTCTCTCTCTCTCTCTCTCTCTCTCACACACACACACACACACACACACACACACACACACACACACACACACACATGAAACAGGGGATTTGAAAATATAATATAAAATGTTCACTGTTACAGAAAATACCTGGAATTATATTTAGCTTTGCTAGAATTTACTGAATGGCAATAGATCATTAACATACACGATTAGGAGTACTGCAGATTTTGGATGAATGCCCATCAATGAAATCATTACCAGCTACTGAGGGATAAACCAGGAGGCTGTTAATATAAATAAAAATACAATTTGTTGGCTCCATTCTGGGAGATCTTATATTCTGATTCCACGTGTTGATTCATTATATGAAACTTTTATACAAGTGACTAGTAATTATAACCATATGTAGACCTTTCATTCATGCAGGGCTCCTCCCCATGGAGTGTTTCTTGCTACCTTATTTCTGTCTACTCTAAATGATGCCCACAGAGTCTTGAGGTTTCTTCTCTCTGTTATAATTTGTAAGCTACTTCTATTATTAATTGAAGACATTTATTATTAGATGTACTAAATGCCAGCAGGATTCTGAAATATTCCAGTTTATTGGAATACTCCAGAATGACATGATGCTTGCTCAATATAAAAAGTATGTAAAACAAAACTATAATGAGAATGTAGTATTCCCCAAGATCACATTTTCTCTCAGCAAGATTAAATCAGCCAAGATAAGAAGGAGCTTCCAAACTCACTCAAGAACCATAATAATGTCCCCCTTTCATTGTCAGGTCAAGGAAAGGCAATACATGTTTCAAATCACTTTTGAATTGAACTCAAATTGTAGGTTTTATTTCCCTGTACTTCGTATGTGAGTCCATGGTAATAGTAAGAGTAAGAGTAAGGGCTGCAAACGTGAGGCAGAGTTAATTAAATTCTGCAATTCCTTTGAAAGACAGTCTGACTTTAACCTTTAGCATAAAACCTTGCATGGCTGCTGTGAGGGCAGCATGAATATGAAATTGCCACGTGAAGAACAATGACCATAAGCAAAGCATGAGGATTTGCAAGAGAGCTGTGCTCCTAATCTTTTACCATTTGTTTATGTTTCCTTTTTATATCGTTGTGGAACTGGAAATTGTATATCACTTGTAGAAAGATGCCATACTTTATAGTCAGCTTTGAGCCAGTTTCTTCAATTTTGGTGTAAGATCTAGATTTCAGCAGTATCAAAATCCATTATTTGCATCAGGTTCTCAGTTGTGTCAGACCATTTTCACAGCTGGTAGATTTGCCTGCATTCTGGGGTTTCTTTTTTGCAAATCTCCATCTCATTTTGCATGCATTCTGCTGTGGAATGTATTATGTTTAGCTACTGGATGAATGGGTGTAAGATCATTTTGGACTCCATCTAGGAATGTGATGTGCTTGCCATACATTTCCAAAATACACTCTAGGCCTCAAATGGCAGATAATACATGAGCCAATAAGGACAGGTTCAATCTCTTCCTTAAATAGATTACTTGTGCATAAATGTGAGCATGTCTTGTGAGAATGTGCACAAAAGGGGAGAGCCTGGAACACTGTAAGAAAGTTCAGATGATGCTTGATTCTTATGTTCATATTCTGTGTGAAAGGGGAGCTTTGAAAATAAAAGGCAGCACAATTTGAGACATCTAGGCAAGCTACTGATGACAATTTACAGAACAATCCAAATGCTGGGGAGCTGGCGGAAGGGGGGCTGGTCAATTAAGAGCTGGCAGAAAGTTCCACGGGATCCTCCTCCCGCTTGGGAGCTGCCAGCCTGAATGAACGCCGGCTCCATCGGGAGCTGCCTGCACGAACCAGCTGGGAAGCACTGGCACTGACAAACAGGCCTCCTCGGGAGTAAGCATTCCCCTTAAGCCAAAATGGAAATTTAAGAAAATAATTTTACTGCACAAGCCTTTTGGCTGGTTCACTGAGGTGAATCAAAGATTAAAAATCCCCAGTATTTTATTCCTCATTAGAGAAACTATCAGTGTTCTCTTTCTTTGGGACTAACCCAAAGTTTGTACTGGCTGCCAATTTGCTATGAAGCCAAATTCAAGGTGCTTATGTCAGGGTAGGGCTGTAGCTTAGTGGTAGAGCATCTGCTTTGCATACAAAAGGTCCCAGGTTCAATTCCCAGAATTGCCTGGTAGGGCTGGGGAGAACCCAGCCTGAAATCCTGGAGAGCTACTGCCAGTCGGTATATGCAATACTGAGCTAGATGAGCTGTATTGCCCCGGCTGTGGGCTTGCTTAAGTTTTAAGTTCAATACCAAGGAGTCAATGAGAAAGCTTCAAGAGTTTACTTACAGGGAGACTTTATTGAGTAAGTTAAAACCAGAGCTTGGAAAAGTTACTTTTTTAAACTACAACTCCTATCAGCCCCAGCCAGCATGGCCACTGGATTGGGCTGGTGGGAGTTGTAGTTCAAAAAAGTAACTTTTCCAAGGTCTGGTTAAAACTTAAGCAAGCCCACGGCCTGGGCAATACATTTGGCGTCAGGTACAGGATTCCAAGTGACTCAATGTTCAGATTTAAGAGGACGGAGGAATCTATGGGTGTTGGGGTGAAGAACCAACACCCGGGTGAGCCACAGCCTGAAATGTGGAGCCTGGGGGCAAAGCAATTAGCAGACCAGGGGTGGCCCATGCCAGGGCCAGGAGCACAGGAAGCCTGCACGCCAGCTAAGCCGCCAAAGAAAAGCAGGGTGCAGAACCTGTGGCGTAGAGCTGAAAAATAGAGGGGGGTGATGGTGCCATGCACTTTGGTGCACTTTGAGCATTTCTTCTGGGCTTGGCTAGCTAGCCTACCTGCCCATCCTGTACCTGACGTCAAATGTATTGCTCTGGCCAAGGGCTTGCTTAAGTTTTAAGTTCAATACCAAGGAGTCAATGAGACAGCTTCAAGAGTTTACTTACATGGGCCAATGGCCTGACTCGCTACAAAGCAGCTTTCTATGGTATGTGACTTAGATACCTGGATATCTGAAGGAGTGCCTTCTACCATACAACCCTACCCATATGTAAAGGTCTACCGGAGAGGCTGTCCTAGTGGTGCTGCCGCTATTTGAAGTACATTATTTGGCAACCTAAGGGAGAGCCTTCTTGGTGGTAGAGCCCCAATTATGGAACTCCTTCCATCTGAAATATGGCTGGTGCTGACCTTGTTGAGTTTTCAGCACCAGATGAAGACACACTTGTTTTCTCAGGCATTTGCTGGGCATTAATGCTGGAGACTATTGTTACTATTTTATTGGTTGTTGAGATTGTAACTAATATTTTATATGTTTTATTCTACAGGTTTAAAATTGCTTATGTATCTTGCTCTGAGGTTATTGATACAGTGATGAGTGGGTAACAAACAATTTAAACAAATAAATAACCTAGCAACCACTTTTGGATTGATCTAATATATAACTGTAAAATAAACAGTTTTGTATTCAATCATTTGTCCCAGACTGAATACATTATTTTTGAATGTGCATCTGAATCAGCACATTGCTACTTATCAGCATAAGAAAGACACCATCAGCTAATTCTCTAGAATAAAGCTACATCCACAATCATGTCCTGGAAGGATTTCCTTTATGACATTTTAAGACACAAACTGTCCACGTATCATTTTTCAGTGGCCCCCTCCTGGTCGTGTTGTAACCAACATCCCCATTCCCACCGACCAATTTAAATGTAAACCATTAACAAGATCAATGCTAACTCATTAGAGCCAAACCAATGCTAACTCATTAGAGCCAAACCAATGCTAACTCATTAGAGCCAGAGAAACAGGACTGACAAGTCACAAGTCCAGAAAGAAAACAAATTTAAAGTAGATACAGCACTGAGGTAGGTGGAGCCCAGCACCCAGATAGGGATGTAAATTGCCCCCTCCCTGGTTATCAGATCAATCATTTGATAAGGGGAGAGTCTGCATGAAGGGTGTGTATCTGTGTATGTGAGAGAGGGGGGAGGGATAGACACACCCACTGTTGGCCACACCCACCACTGGCATGCTGCTCTCAAAGGGTTGGCCAAGGGTGAATGTGGCCGGGCCTGGAGGCTGGGCCTGGCAACCAAGAGGTCTTCTGTTTCTTTAAAAGTTGTGGAGGGGGAAGGGAGAATTCCACCTTGTGGTTTTTCCCATTACAGGGTTGCAAGAACACCTGCACTTGGCTGACCTTCTCTTCTCCTAAAGATACAGGATCAGTCTCAGGCCCTGAACCTGGCAACCCTAACGTGTGTACATGTGTGTTTGTGTATGTATGTTTGCATGTAAGAACCTGACAGAAAAAAGACAAATTCAAGTTGGCCTGAAGCAAGTGAGGTAGCCCGAATCTCTGCCATCATGTCGTTAGGAGAAAATGCAGAACTCCTAATCCAGGAAGTGATACAGATTTCCCAGCCAAGCAAAAGGGTAGGTTGGGAGCAGTGAAGGCCACAGTGAACACTGAAGAAACAGAGAAAGTGTCTGCAGTATACTATGCCTTTTGTGAACTGTTCCTTGGAGAACTAAAGTTCTAGTCCCTGGGCAATGGCATGTGACCCTGGACAAATGCATACACAATGCTGCTCAATCGCCTGACCATGGTCAGGAGATCAGGACTGCCCCACAGGCTTGCATAATCCTCCATCATCTCCCATGCAAAACTTTCCTTTTTGACGCTAACAATCTGCACCTGTGTTTTCCCTAAGCACAGTTAAAACTAAGCCACAGTTTGCAGCCATGGGTAAGGGGTAGGTCTGCAAACTGGAGGGAAATAGCCTTGGTTTAATACAAATACCAGCTCTCCATGGTTTCAGACAAAGATCTTTTCCAACCCTACCTGGAGATGATGGGGATTGAACTTGGGACCTTCTTCATGTGCTTTACCACTGAGTCATGTCCCCTTCCCCATGGTGTATACCATGGTTAGATCCAAACATGAGAGAGGGGATGACACAAGCCCACAGGACACTCCACAATCTACCATGATTAGGAGATCAAGTAGCACTGTGTGTAGACTAGGTCACCATGTTGACAGTTCTGCTAATGTGATGTGTCAAACTGGAACACCCAATACAGATTCTAGTCCTGAGTTGAGTGACATCCGCACACCAGAAGCTGCAACTTTGTACAGTCACAACTCTTTCCTTTTGAATTTATCTCTTCTCCTGATCATCCCACTTCCCAGCTAGAAGCTAAATCAATCAATCAATCCAGGTACAAAGTGTGTACTCAGTGCTTTTTTCCCCATAAAAAATGAGGGCTGGTACTCATCTCTTGAGAAAAGGGTCGTGGGTGCCAGCACAAAATAGCTGCTATGGGCAACAACACAAAGGTGCTGGTACTCCATACTGGCGAATACCATCTCCAGAAAAAAAAAAGCAAAGTGCATTCTGCCTATTAAAACAGAGCAGGGTGTCTCTACCTTTTTGTATACTTTGTCTAGTGCTATAACGTATGCTTCCTTTAATACCTTTCTCTTCTTTCCCATGCAGAAGTTATTAAAAATAACCAATACTTTCTGAGAACTTTGGAAACAGATGAAAGACTGTGAGCATTTCTTTTCTTTTCTTTGTAATATGCCTATCTGGTTCAGATTAATATGTATCATGGTTATGGCTCTGGTCATGATACTTTCCAACAACTGAAGTCAGTAACACAGTCATATATTGCCCGGAAAGCATTCCTACTGAATTAGCACCTTTTCCCCATAAAGTACAAGAATCCCCATGGCAAGTTAAAAATATCATTGGAATTCTTTGAGTCTTAGGTTTCTCTAAACCAGGGTTAGCCAATGTGGTACCCTATAGATGCTGCTGGACTACATCTCCCACCATCTCTGACCATTGGCCATGCTGACTAGTGCTGATGGGGGTTGGGAGTCCAACAAAATCTGGAGGGTACCATGTTGACTTCCCCTGCTCTAAACCAAGGGTGGGGAACTTGTGGCCCTCCAGATGTTAAGGGATTCAACTTTCATAATCCCTGGCCACTGGTCATGTTGTAAAATGTACTGCCTTCAAGTCAATTCCGACTTATGGTGACCCTATGAATAGGGTTTTCATGAGGCTGAGAGGCAGTGACTGGCCCAAGGTCACCCAGTGAGCTTCATGGCTGTGTGGGGATTCGAACCCTGGTCTCCCAGGTCGTAGTCCAACACCTTAACCACTACACCACACTGGCTCTACTGGTCATGTTAGTTGGGGCTAATGGGAGTTGGAAGAGCATCAACATCTGGAGGGCCACAGGTTCCCACTCCAGCTATATAGAGGTGTGATGTTAAATGCACAAGTGCATTTAATGTGCCTGCTTTTTTCTTTTTACTTTTAACAAAAGCAGCTACACAGAGGCTGACTATGATTGGGACTGTGTGGCAGCAAAGGGTTAAAGCCTCCCTCCCTCCCTCCCTCCCTCATTATTGTTGTTGTTGTTGTTGTTGTTTGATTTATATCCTGCCCTTCCTCTCGGCAGGAGTCCAGGGCAGCAAACAAAAGTACCAACAACATTAAAACATAATAAAAAGAAACTTTAAAACACATTAAAACAAAACATCTTCAAAAGTTACTTAAAAAAAGCTTTCAAAACATCTAAGATTAAAAACATTTTAAAAAAGAAGGTTTAAGAACATATTAAAAGCAATTCCAACACAGACACAGACAGGGATAGGTCTCAATTTAAAAGGCTTAAAAGGCTCCATGCCACAGTCCTGAACTGGATCCATCTCACCTCTATCCCTGCGGCTGCTTTTACTCTTGAAAAAAGGCACACAATCCTTAATTGCATAAATAACCTCACATCTAGCTTGGCTCTCAGGTAGCAGGACATGTGCCTGAAGCCTTGGCAATCTCCTGCCAATCACATCAGACAATACTGAGCTAGATGGACCAAGTTAAGGTTAAAATCAGCCTATCAAAACAACTACAGTATATTCTGTAAGAAGAAAATACCAATTAAATAGTGGAAGAGGTCCCTCTCCTAGTTTTGTTTTTCTATACAAATTAAAACTTTAAGGAAAGAACAATACATTGTGATTATTTTACAATAAACTTACATACATTTGACCAATGCAGTTCTTACCTCAATACTATAATTCAGGCTGCAGTCTATACAGTATACTCACTTGGCTAGGAGTACGTTTCACTGAATAGGACAGCCCAAGACATTTTTGTACGTGAGATAGAGGACAAGATGGTACCCCTCCCTATTTCACATACAGAAGCCAACTACACTGGCAGCTGGATCTTACTTCAACACTGGTGATGAGATAGCATCCTCCACTGCATCTGAGGGCAACAGGCTAGTTTAGGGACTCCAGGACAGAACATGTAGCATACACAGTTCTGTTCTCCAACACAGAAGAATGGCCCTGGAGCTTAGGAAGAACAGCCACAAATCTACCATCACTGCCCCACAATATCTACTGCCTAATGGTAGGGTCGGGTCGGCCACTGAGCTTAATAGATTTTTATTCTGAACAGGTCTGCATAAGGTTGCTCTGTTAACTGGCAGCAAGGAGTATGGAGGGACATATCTGTATAATAAGGAATGTAGTTAACCATAGGTCAATATTATTCCAACTGTATAATATTATACACTTATTCCTGCTCTCCATTCCTTGCAGTTTTCATATTTATCTCATTTTTCCACATTATAGTATTTTGTAGCATTTGCATCTTCTATATATCAGATTGCTGTCTTACAGCCTTCCTCATCCTGATGCCATCCAGATGATGTTGGACTCCAACACCCATCAGCTCCAGCTAGCAGAGCCAATGTTTGGGACTGATTGTAGTAGTGGTCCAGTAACATCTGGAAGGCACCACATTGGCTACCATTGTCCTATAAGGTGCTGCAATGCTAACATACATAGTCTCTCACACATATTTAGAAATGATTTGTTGGTGACTTGTATGAATGGATGAAGGCAATTTTTAAATCAAAGTTTCTACAATTATTTATTCTACTATCTTCTTTTTGCCACTGATTTAAAACTGATTTTGAATATCAAAAGGACGAAACTCAGTACATTGGAGGTCTCTTGGCTTCTTCTTCTTTTTAAGGACTTCTGAGTGAAAAGGGCATTTAATTGTTGAGTGCTTGTGCTGTGATGAATTGAAATGAGCAAATATTGAGCTGGAGCACAGAAGCAGCAGACTTTAGCAGGGAGACCCCAAACAACCCTAAGAGAATCCAATCCATGGCTTCTTGGCTGAGTTCACTGAATGAGACAATCCAAAAAAATGAGCTTTTCACCTTTTCCCATCTCTTGCCACAGAAAAATTAAATGATCCATTCCTTCTACTCATTGTTCAGCCCAACAGAACTTTTCTCATCCCTACTTAGGAACACCTCAAATAGCTGCCAGAATGGCATTCTGTGGTACCAAGCAATAATCAATCATTTAGATTCCAAAAAAATCCTTGCACCCCCTCTCTAGAAGAATTATTTCTTGGATAACCTGAAACACCTGGGAACAAGGAATTTCCTGCTGCAATTCAGCCTTAATTTCCTCAGATAGTAAAAACCAAAAGCTCACAAAGGTGAAAAAAGCAGCAGTCAATCAAATAAATCACCACTGCAGTGATAGTACCTTCTAAATTAAATTTTAATTCCCACCTGATGGCTCACTATAAGTTACTTTTATTCAGACCATTCATCTGACCCACCTTTGTGTTTCAGACAATTTGCTGGAGTCCCATAATTATTAACACCAGGTTCCCAAGCCACCATTTCTTTGCTTGTGATCAGAAATGAAATGAGAACCAAAGGCCCTCTATATTTGTATGACTACTATGAGGCTTTCTGGATTGATTTGGCATCAAGGTTACCAGCCACACTGTTCTAATCACCAACATTCATTGAAAAAAATGGGGTACAAGAAAGAGGTCACCACTGTACTTGATAATGTGGTGAGTGGTAGGGGGGTTCACTAAAGGCACTAAGTATGGAATTGTACATAACAATTCCAGTTGTTATGGCTCAGTTTTGAACTGCTCCATCCTGGAATTTTAATATTAAAATGGTCCACTCCCTCCATTTCCGTCGTCACCACTAGCACCAGCACAAACATGGCTCCGGGATCCAAGCAAAGATCAGGCACTAATTCCCAACTCCCTATACCAGGAAGACTACTAGGTGTGAAAAAGAATTAATCACAGGTTGATTGGGACGCAAGAGACCTAACCACTCATAACATTAAGCCAAACCATGTTTTCATCAGTATGCAAATGATATTCAGTTTTATCTGTCTTGTTCATCATGTGCAGGTGAGGTGGTGGCTGTCCTGAATCAGTGCTTGTGCGTGGTTATGGGCTGGATGAGGGTGAACAGACTGAAACTAACCCAGACAAGATGGAGGCCAGTGGTTCATCTACCTGGGTGAATGATGTTTAGCCTGTTCTAGATGGGGGTTACACTGAGTGGTATAATGGCAAATTTTGATGTTTGGGAGTGTATCACGGTACTCCCCATAACCATGGCCCTCAAGAGGGTCCAGAGCCCTGCCCCCAAGAAAGTGCTGATCCCTTATACACACAAACACACCGACAACCAGCAGTACTTGGCAAATTACCCAATTAATTAGGCCCTGTTGACCATCAGAGTAAGCTGACCGTATTGTCTGACTCAAGATCATAAGAAGAGCCCTGCTGGATCAGGTCAAAGGCTCATCTGCTCCAGCACTCTGTTCTCAGAGCAGCCAACCAGATGTTTATGGGAAGCCTGTAAGCAGCATCTGAGCCTTCTTCCATACTAATCTGTCACAAACAATTCTAAAACTTGAAAGCCTCATGATCACCTCAGTCCCTTGCCAGAGCAAAGAGGACCCTTCAATTACCATATTTTATCTTCCCAAAAAACATGGGAGTCTAAGAGATGGTGGATGACCCAAGGCTAACCAATTGAGCTTAATGGCTAAGTGGGGATTTGAACCTGGGTCTCACTGCTAGTCCAGCACTCTGACCTCTACACTACACTGGTTCTCATATCTATTTTACACAGTCTGGATGTCTTGTAACAGGCTTTTCCCCTAATTATTGTGCTTTCATCTAAAGAAACAGGTAAGTCTCTTCAGCACAGAGAACCGTAAAGAAGATGCTTTAACAAAGGATCCGAACTGGAAGAACTGGGATATATCTGGTAGGAAAGTCAAGTAAAGCTGGCTGGAAATAATTAGTGCCATTTTAAAGGTCAAAAGACATTGTTTTCTTTATTCAGATTTTCCTTTATGCCTGTTTACTCTAATTAGGATGGAGAGAGCTTTGAGAAAGAAAGAGAGAGAGATTTCTCCAGGTGGGGTTTTATCAACTGTCCATTTGGAGCATATTAACTTGACTTCTAAATTGGTACTTTGTGAGAAAAAATTCTCCCTCATCCATCTAAACAATTGTCAAAGTTCTTGTAAGTTGCCTGGCAACAAAAAAAACCTTGCTGCTGGTTCTTCCTTATCATGAGCAGAGAAAGGGAGGGTTGTAATCACTCAGTGTCACTCTCTTTACTAATAATTTGGTTAACTGTCTGCAAGGAAATTCCTAACCTGAAAGCTGCATAATTGCTTTAACTTCCACTTGCAGGTTCATGTCATAGCCTCCTTTTGTAAAAGTGGTATGGGTATGAACAAATCAACCAATATCTTACACTTAGCATTGTCCAGTCATGAAAGCAGAAATATTTTAGGCCCCTTGTTCATACATAGATCAGTATGCTAGGTGATTCATCATGCAATATCTCTTCAGGCCTTGAATGAATTCTGAAGAACCTCTGTGGGATGCAACCAAAAGATATTACAAAAGGATAATCAGAGAAGTTGGCCATGCAATCCTATCCAGAGCTTGGAAAAGTTACTTTTTTGAACTACAACTTCCATCAGCCTCAGCCAGCATGGCCACTGGATTGGGCTGATGGGAGTTGTAGTTCAAAAAAGTAACCTTTCCAAGCTCTGATCCTATCCATGCCTACTCAGAAGTAAGTCCCACTGAGCCCAGTGGATGTTACTCCTAGGCATGTATGTATAGTGGAGCTGGGAGAGCCCAGAAGGAGAGAAGGAGGGAAACAAGGGAGTGGGGGAATCAGAACAGTGGGAAAGCCCTCGCAAGCAATCTGTTCAGACATCTGGGAAGAACAATCTGTTCCTCCCCTGAAAGCCCAGGGGAGGGGGAATGGAGACAGCAAAGGGTGCCAACAGAATTTTCTGGGCCCAGTACACTGTATGTGGATTGGGCCCTCAGACCCTCTAGCAAAGATGACATAGATTTACATAAAATTTGCATATAAGTTATGCTGTATGCAAATTTATGTCCTCTTTTGCAGGTGGAGTAAAAATCAGTGGCCACATGTATAATCAGTGGAGACTGGGGGCCCCCGATGTCTGGGGTAGTGAATCAGCTCTGGGTTTTTGTCTGAACTTTCAAGGAGCTGTCAAAGGTGCTGAAATGTGAACCCTAAATCAAAGCTCAGGCTGTCATCCAGTACCCACTTACCTGGGAGTAAGCTCCATTAAACACAGAGACTTACTTCTGAGTAGACATGTATACTACTGTACTGCAAGTTAACTATATAGTGAATTCTTAACGAGTGTCTGATCTTTAACTCCTGCATAGCAGGAGACATCCCTAAGCCTCTTTGCAAAGTTTTCACATTTTGCATTTACCATTTTTTAATATCCACCTACACTTATTGTGTAGTAATATTTGCAGAATATATCTTGTAGGAAGTACCTGATCTCAGACAAACCCACCACAGGAAAGATGCATCCTGATTGTTATGATAAATGGTAGGGCAAACTACTGAGACTGCAAGGACTAGAAAATGAGATGGAAGCAGGAAAGTGCACTAAAGAGGAGGTGGAAACCACCGCTCTTTAGGACACCAGAGATTCCTATCACAGTGTTTAAACAACACACTCATGAATCACAGCTCTGACTTTATTCATTGGCTAAAAACACTGAAAGACAGGAGCATCCAGGCTGCCTCATCTCAGAGAAATCACTTAGAAGGGTACCTGCATGTTATGCTTCCAAGCTTTCTTTCTATGAAGGCTAGAGACTTACTCTTTTTTTAAAAAAATGAAAACTCAGAGTCTGGGATCCTCTCTGGCTGTGGGGCCAGTACATCAGTACCTCCTGTACCTGCATCTTGGCAGCCTTGTGGGAAAAGGGGAAAGGATGGCATTACCCACCACTGGCTTTTCCCCATCCCACAGCCAACATGTGGTCCCCAACAGATTACGCCGGAAGGAATATGACCCTCAACAGATAATGATTTCTCAACCCTGCTGAGATAAGATGGAAGACAGAAGTCCCAATCCATCAGAGAAGTCTCCTGCACAACATAATTGAAGTGAATTGGAATTTACACAAGCAATATCCTTTTGGTCACCTGACTAATTTAACCTCTCCCTTTGTCAAATCTTGTTCCGCTCATCCTCAATTAATCTGCATATGAGAATTAGACTTTCCCCATCATGTTCCCCCAGGAGGAGTGATAATCTTCTTTCCTAGATTATTTTCCTTTCCCGGGTGCCACATGAAGCTCAAGTTTTCCTTCTTCTTTTTCATTTAGCAGCACCTTGCACCGAGCAACAGTGACATTATAGGGTCCACCCACTGAAAATCTATAACTATTAAAGGTGCTGGAGCCCTGTCCTCTTCTGTGTCAGGCCACCCTTCTGTGAAGCCAGCTGTCTTCGTTCTCCTGAATGCCCTGTGACTATGCTCTTGGTACAATATTGCTTAACAATATATGTTATTGCTTTCCTCAGTTCTTTTGCCTGATCATTATTCTGATGAATACATGCACTACCTGCATAACTTTTTATTATCTGTTGTTAAAGACCATTATGGTCTATTTTAGGACTGTTCAACTAGTGTCCTCTTAGAGTTGCTCAAAAAACTTGATTATCAAGTCGTTCTAACCTCCACTAGGTGGTGCAGGAAATCAGGCCATGGATTTTACCAACTTCCAGAACAAAGCTGTGTCTAATGGCAATTACACCACCCATCTGTATAGTCATGAGAACTAAATTCTATGTCACATTACATGGAAACACTGTCAGGGATGCACTATTTTTCCTGGATAACACGAGACCCACTACCAACACAATACGTTAAAAATAATTTATGATCAAGATAATCATTACAGAAATGTCCAATGACATGTAAGAGAAAAGTATTTTCTTTTGGTGAGGAAAGCCTATTGAACATTGATTATTTAGTGATGATCCTTGGGTGGGTGGGGAAATCCCAACAACAATTTGGTTTGGTGGTATCACCACAGTGCCTTTTGCAGATTTTGTTCCAGTAGCATGATGAAATAATACAACTTCTACTGAGGAATGATGCATGTTTTCTTGTTTGTTGTTTTAAACCCAACAGGTAGAATCATGTAGTTCCATGGAAAACTGCAAGAAAACTAATTGCAGGTGACCTAAAATTATCATTGAAAGCCCTCTTTCTGCCACTTCAATGTATCCTCTTCACAACCTGGTATATCATAATATCCAAATCTCATACAAGGTTTGGAAAAACAAATCTGAACCCCCCCCCCCAAAAAAGCAAACTAATTTTTACACTGATTTTAAAACATGTCATTTGTGTAATAAAGCTGAGCATGTATTCATTATAAAGGTTTTCAAATTTTGGTAATAACAAACCATGACATAATTTCAGTGCAAAAATGATTTGGATTGACATGTTTCTTTTAAACTGGGTGGCATTCTATTTGAGATTCAGCCAATTTTAAACACTAAGGTGGCAATCCTATACTGATTTACCTGGAAGTAAGTCCTATTGAGCTCAGTGGGGTTTATTTCTTAGTAGACATGTATAGGATGCATTGTAAACTACTTAGAATAAGGGGAATTTGGCAAAAATAAATGTATCTGATTAATGTATGTGCAAGTCTGCACAAGTGCCATCTCCTGGTTGAAACATTCAACTGCACCATCACCCCTCCACAAAGGGTCACTCTCAAAGCAATGCAAGTTCCATTATGTCAAAGGATTTAGAACTATAACTATTGATTTATTTTAAACCAATAGGTCTAAAATATATGTATTTATTTTGAATCAATAGTACTTCAGTCACAGCTCTAACTTCAATCATTGGCTGAAAGGTGGGAACAGTCGGGGTTATCTCACAGAAATTGCTTAGAAAAGTACTTGCATATTTTGTTTCATAACTTTCTTTATAGGAGGGTTAGAGACTTATGTAAAAAAAAAATATCTCAGAGTCTGGAGCTCCTGCTGGATGTGGGTCCAGTACATTAGTACCCCCCATACCTGCCTCCCAGCACCCCTGATTCTAGTATAAGCTCCTTGTCCTTATCTTTAAAGCACTCCATGGCCATGGCTCATTCTGTCTCTGACCCTTGTTTTTTGTGTGATGCAATAGTGCAGCGGCAAATTCAGAAGTGCAGGGACCCTTCATGATACTCACACCACACGCCCTCACAGCCACACTCCCTTTTCCACTTTCCCTCATCTTCCTTGCTCTCAGTGCCATCTCTGAGGCCATACTCCACAACAGGATCCAATCACATGAAAGGGGTGGTGGTATGTTAGCTACTGAGAAAAGTCTTCTCAGTGGCTGACTCACCTCCTTTCACTCTAATTGGATCCAATCAGCATGGAAGGACAAAGACTCTTCTCAGTGGCTAACACATTCCCCTTTCATGCTGATTGGCTCATACAAAGGGACGTGGCTGGGACCCTGGTCCCAAAAAAGTAAGGGGGCTATAACCCCCCATGACCCTGGATGACTACACCCCTGTTGTGATGTCCTTGCCAATGACCTTTACTCTCCAGTTCTACCAGCTTCAGCCACCTGAAGCTCTCCTGTTCCCTCAAATGGCTACCCTCATTCTTCCTTGCTGTCCCCTAGTCATGGAACTCTTTCCCTGAACATGTGCATGGTTCCATTCTTGCTATTCCTTCAAATCCCTCCTTAAAACCATGTGACCTTTGCCTTTTCCCCTTAATTCTAATTTCCTACTGGAATCAAGTTGTAAGTACATGTAACTACATTTCCCCACAAAAATGGTTTGGCATTGCTCCCTCCTCTTACCAATCCTTGTTATTTTCCCTATTTAAATTTATTTGCATACTGATGGAACTCTGACAATAATAATGCAAAGCAACCAAAGTGGCTTGTAAAAAAAAACCACACACACACACACACACACACACAAAATCAACACAAAACCATAATATTTATGTTCACGATAGTCTCCAATGGCTGTTGCACAAAAAGAACATTAACATAATCTGTTCATGAAGCTATTATGCCTTGACTGATGGATAGCTAAGGCTTCAACTCTATACCTACTTATCTGGGAGTAAACCCCACTGAACTCAGAGACTTACTTTTCTAGGAAGGGGTGCAGCTGGAGTTGTGTTCCCCAACCTTTTAGAGACTGTGGATGCTTGACATTGTTTTAAAGAATTGGCACAAGTCATGAAATGGCTACTGTGGGATATAGGAGGTTACAAAATGGCTCCCACATGTAAAAGAGCAGGGAAAGAGACAGACTGACAAAATGGTGCAATATGGAATATTTTATTTTATTTTTTAAAAAAGCTTGAAATGCAGGTATAAATAACCAACCTATTTTCAACTCTCCTTTTCCAGAAAAAAAAATCCTGGCATTGTTGTTCTCACTAAGTAGAACTGTTGGGGTTAGACCTGGGAAGCTCTTAGAGGCAAAAAGTCTTCCTTCAGAAAATGGAAGTCTTGTCCGAATGAAGAAAATAAAAAGGAACACAAACCCTGGCAAAAGAAATGCAAGAAAACAATAAAGGATGCTAAAAAAAAATTTGAGGAGCACATTGCTAAGAACATAAAAACCAACAACAAAAAATTCTATAAATACATTCAAAGCAGGAGACCATCTAGGGAGGCGATTGTACCCTTGGATGATAAGGGAGTCAAAGGTGTACTAAAGAATGATAAGGAGATTGCAGAGAAGCTAAATAAATTTTTTGCATCTGTCTTCACAGTGGAAGATATAGGGCAGATCCCTGAACCTGAACTAACATTTGCAGGAAGGGATTCTGAGGAACTGAGACAAATAGTGGTAACGAGAGAGGAAGTTCTAAGCTTAATGGACAATATAAAAACAGACAAATCACTGGGCCCGGATGGCATCTACCCGAGAGTTCTCAAAGAACTCAAATGTGAAATTGCTGATCTGCTAACTAAAATATGTAACTTGTCCCTCAGGTCCTCCTCCGTGCCTGAGGACTGGAAAGTGGCAAATGTAACGCCAATCTTCAAAAAGGGATCCAGAGGGGATCCTGGAAATTACAGGCTAGTTAGCTTAACTTCTGTCCCTGGAAAACTGGTAGAAAGTATTATTAAAGCTAGGTTAACTAAGCACATAGAAGAACAAGCCTTGCTGAAGCAGAGCCAGCATGGCTTCTGCAAGGGAAAGTCCTGTCTCAGTAACCTATTAGAATTCTTTGAGAGTGTCAACAAGCATATAGATAGAGGTGATCCAGTGGACATAGTGTACTTAGACTTTCAAAAGCGTTTGACAAGGTACGTCACCAAAGACTTCTGAGGAAGCTTAGCAGTCATGGAATAAGAGGAGAGGTCCTCTTGTGGATAAGGAATTGGTTAAGAAGCAGAAAGCAGAGAGTAGGAATAAACAGACAGTTCTCCCAATGGAGGGCTGTAGAAAGTGGAGTCCCTCAAGGATCGGTATTGGGACCTGTACTTTTCAACTTGTTCATTAATGACCTAGAATTAGGAGTGAGCAGTGAAGTGGCCAAGTTTGCTGACGATACTAAATTGTTCAGGGTTGTTAAAACAAAAAGGGATTGCGAAGAGCTCCAAAAAGACCTCTCCAAACTGAGTGAATGGGCGGAAAAATGGCAAATGCAATTCAATATAAATAAGTGTAAAATTATGCATATTGGAGCAAAAAATCTGAATTTCACATATACGCTCATGGGGTCTGAACTGGCGGTGACCGACCAGGAGAGAAACCTCAGGGTTGTAGTGGACAGCACGATGAAAATGTTGACCCAGTGTGTGGCAGCTGTGAAAAAGGCAAATTCCATGCTAGGGATCATTAAAAAAGGTATTGAAAATAAAACAGGCGATATAATGCCATTGTATAAATCAGAGCTTGGAAAAGTTACTTTTTTGAACTACAACTCCCATCAGCCCCAGCCAGCATGGCCACTGGATTGGGCTGATGGGATTTGTAGTTCAAAAAAGTAACTTTTCCAAGCTCTGGTAAATCTATGGTGCCGCTGCATTTGGAATACTGTGTACAGTTCTGGTCGCCTCATCTCCAAAAGGATATTATAGAGTTGGGAAAGGTTCAGAAGAGGGCAACCAGAATGATCAAGGGGATGGAGCGACTCCCTTACGAGGAAAGGTTGCAGCATTTGGGGCTTTTTAGTTTAGAGAAAAGGCGGGTCAGAGGAGACATGATAGAAGTGTATAAAATTATGCATGGCATTGAGAAAGTGGATAGAGAAAAGTTTTTCTCCCTCTCTCACAATACTAGAACTCGTGGACATTCAAAGAAGCTGAATTGGGACCTGTACTTTTCAACTTGTTCATTAATGACCTAGAATTAGGAGTGAGCAGTGAAGTGGCCAAGTTTGCTGATGACACTAAATTGTTCAGGGTTGTTAAAACAAAAAGGGATTGTGAAGAGCTCCAAAAAGACCTCTCCAAACTGAGTGAATGGGCAGAAAAATGGCAAATGCAATTCAATATAAACAAGTGTAAAATTATGCATATTGGAGCAAAAAATCTTAATTTCACATATACGCTCATGGGGTCTGAACTGGCGGTGACCGACCAGGAGAGAGACCTCGGGGTTGTAGTGGACAGCACGATGAAAATGTCGACCCAGTGTGCGGCAGCTGTGAAAAAGGCAAATTCCATGCTAGCGATAATTAGGAAAGGTATTGAAAATAAAACAGCCGATATCATAATGCCATTGTATAAATCTATGGTGCGGCCGCATTTGGAATACTGTGTACAGTTCTGGTCGCCTCATCTCAAAAAGGATATTATAGAGTTGGAAAAGGTTCAGAAGAGGGCAACCAGAATGATCAAGGGGATGGAGCGACTCCCTTACGAGGAAAGGTTGCAGCATTTGGGGCTTTTTAGTTTAGAGAAAAGGCGAGTCAGAGGAGACATGATAGAAGTGTATAAAATTATGCATGGCATTGAGAAAGTGGATAGAGAAAAGTTCTTCTCCCTCTCTCATAATACTAGAACTCGTGGACATTCCAAGAAGCTGAATGTTGGAAGATTCAGGACAGACAAAAGGAAGTACTTCTTTACTCAGCGCATAGTTAAACTATGGAATTTGCTCCCACAAGATGCAGTAATGGCCACCAGCTTGGACGGCTTTAAAAGAAGATTAGACAAATTCATGGAGGACAGTGCTATCAATGGCTATGAGCCATGATGGCTGTGCTGTGCCACCCTAGTCAGAGGCAGCATGCTTCTGAAAACCAGTTGCCGGAAGCCTCAGGAGGGGAGAGTGTTCTTGCACTCAGGTCCTGCTTGCGGGCTTCCCCCAGGCACCTGGTTGGCCACTGTGAGAACAGGATGCTGGACTAGATGGGCCACTGGCCTGATCCAGCAGGCTCTTCTTATGTTCTTATGTTCTTATGAATGTTGGAAGATTCAGGACAGACAAAAGGAAGTACTTCTTTACTCAGCGCATAGTTAAACTATGGAATTTGCTCCCACAGGATGCAGTAATGGCCACCAGCTTGGATGGCTTTAAAAGTAGATTAGACAAATTCATGGAGGACAGGGCTATCAATGGCTACTAGCCATGATGGCTGTGCTCTGCCACGCTAGTCCAATCCAATCCATTTTATTACGGTCATAGACCCATATACATAAGACAAGTATTTCATATATTAAAACAGGGATACAAGGAGAATCAAAAGGATAAAACATCAGACTATTGTAGTCTATATTACAATAAAACATAAAATACTTCAAATGTCCTAAACATCAGGGGGAGAACAACCCCTATGAATTCGTTGAGCAATAAAAAGGAATTTAGCTACAGACAAAGTAATATCTCTGCTAAAGCCAGATAGCAAAAAGGTAAGTAACCTGTTATCTGATTTATGAGGAAATTTGTTTATTATCGGGGTAATGAATTTTATACGTTCCTCTCTATATAGAACACAATCGAAAATAACATGAAAACGAGTTTCAATCTCATCAGCTTTACATGGGCAAATCTGGTTAGCAAAAGGGATCCCCAGAAATCTTCCATCCAGTAGAGCCGAGGCTAGACAATTAAATCTAGCCTTAGTATAAACTGTACGATATTTTGGGATGGTGAGAAAATCCAAATAGGGGGAGTAACTCAGCAGATCATAATGTAGGTCAAAATAAATCGGAGAACAGGTGGAGGAGGCTGCAGAGATTGCAAGTTGATAGTCTATATCTCTAAGCCGAGTTCGAATAAGATGTTTTATTGAATTTGGCTCTTGAGATGTTAAATATTCAGGGGATAAACCTATGCTTGTAAGATGGGAGCTAAAAATTTTTGCCCAGTGTGAATTATATGTGTCTTCCCATAAAAAAGAATAACTAGGGGTGTTTTCATATGACACTTTACACCAGTAGTTGAAAGCAATAGACCATGCATGTGATTGTAGCGAAATTAAGCCAGATTTTAATCTAAGGGCCGCTGATGGGGCACATTTGGGTAGACCATAAATTTGTCTGAGAAAGGATGACAAAACTGCCTCTACAGGTGAGTTATATGCACCGATCCAAAGCGGGACTCCGTATAACAATTGAGGGATTATTTTAGAACTGAAAACTTTCAGAGCAGCTGGGATAAATTGGCCTCCTTTAGTATAAAAGAACCTTAAAATACCTTTGACAGAATTTCTTGCAGTTACAATGGCCGCCTGAATATGGGATGTCCAAGATAGTGATGTGTGAAATAGGATACCCAGATATTTAAATTTGTTTACCTGTACAATTTTCTGACCATTTATATTCCACACTGAGGGCCGGAAGTGGTTAGCAAATACTAAAATTTTAGTTTTGGTGAAATTTATGGCCAATTTGTTGTCCTGACAATAATGCAGAAAAGCTCGAAATAGCCGTTTTAGTCCTACTTTAGATAGAGATAGGAGTACGGCATCATCTGCATATAAAAGCAGTGGACATTGTTTATCTGCTAATTTAGGAGAATGAAAGGTCAGTGACTGGCATTTAGATGACAGATCATTTAAGAAAAGATTAAATAGGAGAGGAGATAATATACATCCTTGCCTAACTCCGGTGTTTGTTTTAATTGAATTTGTAAGACCCCCTCCCCGACCACATTTAACTCGAAAGGAAGTCTGTTGATACAACTGAGTTATTAAGAAAAGGAGTCTTTTATCAATCGTAGTTTTATCAAGTTTTGCCCAAAGTAGTTCCCTAGGTACAGAATCAAATGCTGATCTTAGATCAACAAAAGCGGCAAAAAGGCCATTCCCGCAGCGTTTTTTGTATTTTTCCGCCAGGTGGTTTAGGATAACGCAATGGTCAGTTGTAGACCTGCCCTTTCTAAAGCCGGCCTGCTCCCATCCAAGAATATTTTCTTCCTCTATGCCACCCTAGTCAGAGGCAGCATGCTTCTGAAAACCAGTTGCCGGAAGCCTCAGGAGGGGAGAGTGTTCTTGCACTCGGGTCCTGCTTGCAGGCTTCCCCCAGGCACCTGGTTGGCCACTGTGAGAACAGGATGCTGGACGAGATAGGCCACTGGCCTGATCCAGCAGGCTCTTCTTATGTTCTTATGTTCTTAACCTTCACTTCTACATGCAAAGTCCTCAGCTGGTGAGCTATCATAACTGTCATTTGGAGCACCTTCAGAACATGAGAAGAACCTGCTGGATCAGGCCAATGGCACATCTCGTCCAGCATCCTGTTCTCATAGTGGCCAACCAGATGCCCATGGGAAGCCCACAAGGACATGAGTGCAAGAACACTCTTAACACCTGCAGTTTCCAGAAACTGGTATTCAGAAGCATACTACCTGCAAACATGGAAACAGAGCATAGCAATCATGGCTTGTAGCCATTGCTAGCCTTATCATCCATGAACTTGTCTAATCCTCTTTTAAAGCCATCCAAGTTGGTGGCTATCACTGCCTCTTGTGGGAACAAATTCCATAGTTTAACTGTGTACCATGCAAAGAAGTACTTTGTCCTGAATCTTCCAACATTCTGCTTAATTGCATGCCCACAAGTTCTAGTGTTATGAGAGACAAAGAAAAACCTTTCTTTATTCACTTTCTCCATGCCATGCGTAATTTTATATGCTTTTCTCATGTCTCCTCTTACTCGCCTTTTCTCTAAACGAAAAAGCTCCCAATGCTGCAACCTTACCTCGTAGGGGAGTTGCTCCATCCCTTTGATCATTTCGGTTGCCCTTGTTTGAACCTTTTCCAACTCTACAATATCTTTTTTGAGGTGAGGAGACCAGAACTGTACACAGTATTCCAAATGCGGTCCACCATCTATTTGCATAATGGCATTATTGATGTCAGCAGTTTTATTTTCAATTCATTTCCTAATTATTCATACCATGGAATTTGCCTTTTTCAGTGCTGCTGCCTACTGGGTCAACATATTCATCAAACTATCCACCACAGCCCCAAGGTCTCATTACAGGTCAGCCGCCACCAGTTCAGACTCCATGAATTCATATGTGAAATGAAGGTTTTTTGCCCCGACATGCATCACTTTAGACTTGTTTACATTGAATTACATTTGCCATTTTACCACCATTTTACTCAGTTTGGAGAGGTACTTTGGAGCTTTTCACAATCCCTTTTTGTTTTAATGGCCCTGAGCAATTTAGTATTATCAGCAAACTTGGTCACCTCACTGCTCATCCTTAACTCTAGATTATTTATGAGCAAGTAGAGGTCCCAACACGAATCCTTGAGGGACACCACTTTCTACATCCCTCCATTGGGAGAACTGTCCATTATTCCTACTCAAAGAACTCTAATAGGCAGTGGAGGATGGCCCATGAAGGTACAACCTCAGTTTTCCTTCTTACATGCCCTGCTTTCTTACTTCCAACTAGCCCAGGGACTGACACTGGCTGTCAGTGCCCTCCTCCCTAGTCCCTGTAGAACTCAGCAGGGAAGATATGGACACAAATACAACTAGCTGGCTCTGCCTGTGATTGGCTCTTGCTGTGCCTACTGTTGGCCTTCCTTCTTACCGATCCCAATGGGGACCAGCCACCACTACTAACAGGTTAGTGAGACAGGACTTACCGTTGCAGAAGTCATGCTGGTTCTGCTTCAGCAAGGTTTGTTCTTCCGACTGCTTGGTTATTTTTTCTTTAACAGTAATTTTCACCAGTTTTCCCAGGACAAACATTAAAGCTAAGTCGCCTGTAACTTCCAGGATTTCCCCCTAGATCCCTTTTTTAAAAGTGGTGCTATATTAGCCACTTTCCAATTCTCAGCTCTGGAGGCTGATCTTAGGGACAACAAATTATATATTTTTGTTACAAGATCCATAATTTGGGTAGATACCATCAGGACCTGGGGATTTGTCATTTTGCATTTTGTCTATTAGACCTAGAACTTTGTCTCTTGTCACCACTATTTGCCTCAGCTCCTCAGACTCCCTTCCTGCAAAGGTTTGTTCAGGCAGAGGAATCTTCCTATATCATCCATAGTGAAGACTGATGCAAAGAATTCATTCAGCTTCTCTGCAATCTCCTTAACCTCTTATTGGGTAATGAAGTACTCTGAGGTTCTGAACTGGCCTTGCACACACCCCTACCAGCTGGCCATAAGGCCCTCCTCAACAGGAAAAGCTATAAAGAATTCATTTTTGGAGTGGGATTTTGCCTAAGGAACAAGGCCGTCCTGATTCTTGAGCGACCACCTTATCCCTTATGTACCCAGTAGATCATTGCAGTCTGCAGGAGAGTTTCTCCTGCAAATTCCAAAAGTATAATAGAATAGTAGAGTTGGGAGGGGCCTATAAGGCCATCAAGTCCAACCCCCTGCTCAATGCAGGAATCCAAATTAAAGCATTCCCGACAGATGGCTGTCCAGCTGCCTCTTGAATGCCTCCAGTGTCAGAGAGCACACTACTTCTCTAGGGAATTGATTAAATTGTCATATGGCTTTAACAGTTAGGACATTTTTCCTGATGTCCATTCGAAATCTGGCTTCCTGCAACTTGAGCCCATAATTCCGTGTCCTGCACTCTGGGACGACTGGGAAGAGATTCCAGCCCTCCTCTATGTGACAACCTTTCATGTACTTGAAGAGTGCTATAATATCTCCCCTCAGTCTTCTCCAGGCTAAACATGCCCAGTTCTTTCAGTCTCTCCTCATAGGGCTTTGTTTCCAGTCCCCTGATCATCCTTGTTGCCCTCCTCTGAACCTGTTCCAGTTTGTTGGCATCCTTCTTGTAGTACAGAGACCAGAACTGGATGCAGTATTCAAGATGAGGCCTAACCAGTGCTGAATAGAGGGGAACTAATACTTCACGCGATCTGGAAACTATACTTCTGTTAATGCAGCCTAATAGAGTATTTGCCTTTTTTGCAGCCACATCACACTGTTGGCTCATATTCAGCTTGTGATCAACGACAATTCCAAGATCCTTCTCACATGTCGTATTGCTGAGCCAAGTATCCCCCATCTTATAACTGTGCATTTGGTTTCTTTTTCCTAAATGCAGAACTTTGCATTTATCCCTGTTGAATTTCATTCTGTTGTTCTCAGCCCAATGCTCCAGCCTATCAAGGTCCCTTTGAATTTGTTTCTATCTTCCACAGTATTAGCTATGCCCCCCAATTTTGTATCATCTGCAAATTTGATAAGCATGCTCTGTACCTCCTCATCCAATTTGTTAATAAAAATGTTGAAGAGCACGGGGCCCAGGACTGAGCCCGGGGGTACCCCACTCTTTACTTCTGCCCAGTTTGAGAAGGAACCATTGATAAGCACTCTTTGAGTACGATTCTAGAGCCAACTGTGGATCCACCTGATAGTTGTTCCATCCAGCCCACATTTAGCTAGCTTGCTAATCAAAATATCATGGGGCACTTTGTCAAAAGCTTTGCTGAAGTCAGGGTATATTATGTCCACAGCATTCCCACAGTCTACAAGGGAGGTTACCTGATCAAAAAATGAGATGAGATTAGTTTGGCAGGATTTGTTCTTCATAAATCCATGTTGGCTCCTAGTAATCACTGCATTGTTTTCAAGGTGCTCACAGATTGACTGCTTTATAATCTGCTCCAGAGTTTTTCCAGGGATTGATGTTAGGCTGACTGGTCTGTAGTTCCCTGGTTCTTCTTTTTTCCCTTTTTTGAAGTTAGGGACAACATTAGCTCTCCTCCAGTCATCCGGCACTTCACCAGTTCTCCATGATTTTGCAAAGATAATAGACAGGTCCGTCTCGTCCAGCAGCCTGTTCTCACAGTGGTCATGGGAAGCCTACAAACCCAGGTGCAGCAGTGCTCTCCCCACCTGCAAGTGGTGTTCAGAGTCAAGTCCACAGCCATCACTAGTAGCCATCATCACTAGTAGCCACTAGTTGCCTTATCTTCCTGAATTTGTCTAATAAAATTGCCCAAGTTGGTGGCCATTGCTACATGTGGTAACACATCAACAGAAGTATTTTCTTTTGTCTGTCCTGAATCATCCAACAGTCAAGATTCATTGGATGACCTTAGATTCTAGCATCATGAGAAAGAGAGAGATGTGTCTATCCAAGTTTTCCACATCATGCATAAATTTGAACACCTTTTTTTAAATGTAAAAGCCCTAAATGCTGCAGCCTTTTCTCTTAAGGGAGTTATTCCAGCCCCTTGAACATTTTAGTTGCTCTTTTCTGAATCTTTTCCAGTTCTACAGTATACTTTCTGATGCAAGGAGATCACAGCAGTACATAGTATTCTAAGTGCAGTCACACCATAGAATTGTGTAACAATATATTGGCATTTTTAATTTTAATTCCTTTCCTAATGATCCCCAACGTGGAATTGAACTTTTTTGGCACCTGCCGGACACAAAGTTGATATCTTCATCAAGCTATCCACTACAATCACAAGACTTTCCTGGTCAATTCAGATCTCATTAGCCTACCTGTGAAGTCACAGGGTTTTTGTCCCAGTGTGCATCACTGTACACTTGCTTACATTGAATCACATTTGCCATAGTTGTTCCATCCAGCCCACATTTAGCTACTAATTTGGAGCAAGGCTTTCAGTGTGGCTGACCCTGTTCTGTGAAATAGCATTCCTGTTGAGATATGACAGGTGCCCACTATCTGCACTTTCTGGAAAGACATTTTTATTTTGACAGGTTTTCCCAGCTGGATAAATAGGTTTGTATCATGGGTGTCAATTTTGTTTTGTTTTAAATATATCTGCTGTTTTTTGTGTTTTTAACTGTTTTTATTGTACATCACCTTGAAATAATTATAGAAGGCAATAAATTATTTATTATTGTTATTATTGTTATTTTTATTGTTATTATTTATTTCATTCTCGTGCATTCCTTGGCTCTGACTCCTGGCATGGTCCTTCAGATCTGATTCTCTGGCTCAATATCTAGCTCCTGGCTCTGCCCTGACAATAAGATGTAAAGACTGTGTCTGGATTGTACCATCTCAGATTAAATGTGACAGCTCATGTGATGGAAGGCTCCCTCATGAAAAAGCTATTCCTTGCACATAGAAATTTTGCACCTTAAGGAAAGGCCTAGGCTAACTCTTCTCCTTGACATCTAGTTTTCTTTTCTTTTTAAAGATGATTTTAAAAAAAAATGGAGGAGCAATCATGTGAGTCCCTGCCCTCATCTGCAGTCTTTAGTGCCATCATCCAGACACAGGTTCATCACATCACTGCAAACTGAGCACTAAGAGTTTGATGCAATTGATTAAAAAAAGAAAAGTATACAGCCATCACACAAACATCAAGGACCAAAGTTAGAAACTACAAGACAATATTTTTTAAAACAAAATCATTGTTGAATTTGATTACAGCACTTTCTCCCAATTATTCCAAAAGGTGTGACTGACAGAAAATTATTGTACCATTTGAAAATTGGTTACCTAAAATCACTGCTCACTTTTAAAAATATTTGAGTTAGAATTTAGCAATACTAAAGGGGGGGGAAGCATATAATATTTCCCCTCCAGTGAAGCACCTTTGTTCACAGAACTACAATCCACACAGGTAATCCATGTACGGAAACTGATTATTGTGCATGGGTCACCTCTAATGGAGTTAGGTTGTCACACTACAGCAGAATTCTAATTTTGTGTAGTGAAGCCGAACCTCTTGAAAGCTTTTTTGCCTCTTGAAATCTACCAAAGGCACACAATTCCTGAATGAGTTGTATGAAATAAGTTTTAAGATTCAAAATGTCACATTTATGCAGCTTCATTGCCATTATAACATTAACCTCCAGTATTGTTTTACAGTTCCACCCCCCTCCCTGATTAAATATAAAGCATAATTTCACAAATTGCAATAGACTATCCAAAATGTGTGGAGAGTCAGATGGTTCGGATAAAAGATTTTGCTATCCCTGTAAGTTTCCTTTGGTGTGGAGTAAAGATGCAAGAAACATGCTCTCGCTAAATTATCAGATATTTTGATTAGAATCAGCTCTCTCATTCTTCTGAAGCAGCTTTGTAATTAGGGAACTCAGCTACATTCCTCAAACGTTTGTGATTCACTTGCTCTGAAACTAAATACTTATCTCCAGGACATTCAGTAATGACTGGGAACATTATCCTCTAATTGTCTTACATATGGATGCAACGATCCAAGATCTCCAGGCCATTGAAAGAATGGTAGCCTAAGAGTCGGGGGGGGGGGGGAGGACCTCAAGATAGACTTTGGGTGGCTATATTTGGAAAATCACTGCAAGGACTCAACTTTTGAGACAGAATAATCTTACAATTGAAAAACACTGATATGTTTGTCTTTTTGTATGCTGGTAAGTATAGGAGTAGCAGATGGATTCCAGATGTCCAACTAAGGCACAGGGTCTTCTGAAGCTCTCACTGGGTCATGCACAACTCTTTTCTATGTTCAGTGTGAGCCTGTGTCTAACAAATGCAATTTGGAGAGCAATCACTGTAACAAACAAGATCACAGCTCTGTACTATATTAATTCCATACTTCTTTCTCTTTCCAAAGAGAAATCAGATGCTAAATTAAAATGAAGAGCTAACAAGGCAATCAGGTCATTCACCATTAAATCAATTCATAGAATGAAGTCAATCCATTAGTTTTCAGCTTGCATTTCTGGTTTTCTATTTTTGATTAGCAGCATTTGTGCCTACAGGAAAGTTCCAGCTTTCTGGTTTAATTACTAAGCTGAACATGATATCCTTCTGATTTCACTGGTACCATTTTCTCATAGTCCACTGTGATTGTTTTGAATTTTCTGAAGAATTATATCATTATCTACTTTGAAGAATTGTTTTAATTCTCTATTATAAGTTGATTGCAAATTTGTGATTTTAAGCTTATCTCCTATTTTGAATTGCCCATCAGTTGCTGTATAAAACATGCTACAAAGATGTACTGTAATACATTTGCTCTCCTCAAATCCATCACAATGAATTTCTCATGAATACAAAAAACAAGAAAAAAGAAATAATAATATTAGGTCATTTTATCCAATGTTGCACGGGCAGTTGGCTGCTTATGGAAAGGAGCTTTCCCACCCTCTTCTCCATCATTCACCTTCTGCACCCCTGAAGGTTCCAGGAATCTCAGGAAAAGCCTGCAGTGTGGTGCAGGGAGATGGAGAGGAAGGGATATTGCAAATAACTGGGAGCAGGTTGCAAAATCAGGCAGAGACAATAAAGCAAGCAATTCTGTAGAGCCAGCTTTTAAGCAGTCCTGGTATTATACTCTCTGGACTGCCTGTAGTAAGGTCAATCATTTTTAATAAACCCCACCTTACATTAACCTATAAATCACACCACTTTGCAGAACTACTTTGCTTTGGACCTCACTCTTATAATTGTAAAATTTAATTTGAACTGTAGGATGTAGGAAATAATCTACTCACAGCAAAGCAACAGAAAGCTATTGCAAGATGATCACAGGCAAAGAAGAACTGAGTTTCTGCATTTAATTTATTGTGAAAAAAATGCAGCTGCTGAAGCTTTCGGATAGGTGCTTCTGGTGGATCCAATCAATGTTAGTGCTTATGTGGGGCAGACTATTGCCATCATATCATGCTGCTGCCAATTGTCTACTGAGTTAAGTTCAAGGTGCCGGTACTGGTGTACAAAGCCCTATACAGCTTGGGACCAGGATACCTAAAACAGTGTCTTATCCATTATATATACCCTGTTGATCACTGTGCTCTGCAGGAGGAGGCATCCTGCAGATACCATCTTATCAGGAGGTTTGTTCCATATGATAAAGGAATCAGGCACCTACCCTTCAACTAAATATTAGACAGGAGCTGGGCCCATGTTGTCTTTTGGCATCTATTGAAAACATTTCTCTTTCAACAAGCCTTTTAAGTGGAGGTCTTGATCCCAGTCTGCATGTGCATTGGAATTGTTTTTATACATGAAATTATATTTAGATTTATTTCTTGTATTGTTTCATCACAGATATTTTGCTGCCCTGGGCTGCTTTGGGAGGAAGGGTGGGATATAAATGTAATAAATAAATAAATAGGCCTTTTTCTAACTTCAGCCTATCTGGTTGTGAAATAAAATTTCCAAGTTCCCTAGCATATTGCCATAAAGTTCATAGTTACCCATCCTATGCTATGGGCCAAGATCCTGTGGCTTTCAGATGGGTGAAAGCACAAAAAGCAGAGAAAGAGAGAGGAATGATTATTTGAACACCTATATTGATCAGGAACTGGATCAGGAGGATATGATTTCCCATCTTTTATATCAGTTTACATAGGCAAATCCACATAAACCGCAGACTATGAAGTACCATAATGTGTCAGGGAAGGGGATATAACTGGGACCCTAGCTTTTCCAGCACAATCCTTTGAAATATTTCAAGAATGTTTATGATTCCATAAACATCCATTGTGACACTCTTGCTCTTCTTGTCATGTTCTTTTCAAAAGGCAAACATCATATTTATGAGGAAGGTACAATGTTGTCTTTCATCTTATCATCATCCAAGATGCCAAGGTCACACATGATTGTTACTGAGAGTCAGCAGAAAGTTCTCAGCAGCTTGTACAAAAGTGGCAAAGAACTGAACTTGTAGTCCATTTTTGTCCATCATGGCTGCTCTACTTGGATGGTTCTGCAGGCCTCGCAGGATCAGATTAACATACCCTGGAACTGCCACTTTTTGTTCACTCACTGTTTACAGGGCATCTACATGATGACATTATCAAACTGTTATTCCCTATGTTGTTTCTGTTTCATCTGGGAGCTCACAAAATCCTACTGTTTCATAAAGAAGGAAGTCACAGCAGTTCCACTGCCTTAGATTGTCATGGCTCCATGCAGCCACTGCAGCATCTGCTTGCTTACTCGCTCACCTGCTTCCCTCCGTCTCCATCTCTCATTCTGGGCAACCCATCAGTTTGAACTGGGCACAATAGGTGCAGTCCTCACTATTATGCCCAGAAGGAAGGCAAATGAGCAAGTGGATGTAGCTGTTGTTGCAAGAAGCTATTGCCACAGCTTCTCACCTGCGGTCTCTCTCTCTTAGGAAGTTGTGGTTGTCCTACTCTTGACCATGGCACCAGTCAGAGAGAGAGAGAGAGAGAGAGAGAGACAGAGGGTTCACTTGCCCGCCAGGGCCCATGAGAGGGGGGTGCAGGGGATACATCTTACCTGGGCCTGGGGTCAAAAAGGGGGCCCAGGAGCCAAAGGAGGGGAGCTCCCTTTTCCTCCCTTTGTTATGTCATTTCCTGCTGGCTCCCATTCTGCAAGCCTGCTACAAATGGTGCTTTCCCCCCCCCAACTTGTGCAAAAAAGCATAACATTGTTCAAACAAATATTTGTATTTCTGTTGGATTCTGAAAATACAAATAATCAAACTTGAGGATTTTTTCTTTTTTTATGAAACTTACTCTGGAAGAAACTGAGCATGCTCGGTGGCCAAGGTAACAAGAGGAAGAGATACTTTGACCTTAAGAGGGCGTGGTCATTCGGAAGCTAGATTAACCCTTCCCTTTTAGTATGAAAGGAAAAATAGGGTTTGAAGGCTCATATAAGGTAAGCAGTGTGAACCTTTAAACCCTATCATGATGAGAAAATCACATCTCCAAAATGTATTCTCACAAATCAGGAGCCCAGAAAAGAAAAGACAAGAAAGAACAAGAGGAAAATGAAAAAAGGGTTCAACAAATGCTCTTTCAATTTGGATTAAGTGCAGCTTCAAAATATTTGTCATTGAACTCACCTACAGAAATGGAGCAAGAAGAAACCGTTGGAAACCTCATCCCCAAACAAGGAGCAGTTGATTTGGATAATCATGCACAGTATTTTGATGAAGGGGCAGATGCAGAAAATGAAAATGGAAAACAGAAGGAAACAGACATACAGATGCATGTGGAAGTGAATTTGGAAGATGAGAGGAGTAATCACAATGTAGGCCTTGACATTGGATGTACCACAACCGAGTTTCCATCTCAAAAGGAAATAGAAAAGTATGTTACGAATGGTCACATCCCTCTGCCTAAAACATTCCCAAAAGACACCTGCAATCAAGTGTTCCCAGAAAGCATACTGAAATTTCAAAGCACTGATGGAGAACTATATGTAAGAGACTGGCTTGTCTGGAGTCAACAGAAACAAGCTTTATATTGCTTTCCATGTCGATTATTTTGGCACAAGACAGTCAAGACTAGCACTTCTGCGTCTAAGTCTGCACTGGTATCTGCTGAAGGCTGGGATTCTAATGGGAAGTCGCGGAAACTTTCCTACAGGATCCCAAAACATGAAAAAGGCAATAGTCACAGAGAATGTTACCTAGCTTGGCGAGAACCAGAAAGGCGCCTGCTGTCTGAGACAGGAGTTGACATCATCTTAGAAGTGTCAATCAAAACTGAAGCTGTAAAATGGTACAACCTTTTAAAGCGCATCGTCAATGTTGTACTCTTCTTGGGAGAACGTGGTCTAGCATTTACTGGTTCATCCCATCGAACTGGTGATTCAAACAATGGAAACATTTTAGGACTCATTCACCTTGCGGTTGTCACACACTCAACTTATGTGGAAATGATGCTGCTGAATGCATACCTGAAGCAATAACCTTTTTCGGAACAATTCAAACTGTGTACCACCTGTTCAGTTCCAGTGCTAAGCGGTGGGAATTACTGCAAAACCGTATTGGTTGTTCTCTTCATGGTATGTCTGAAACAAGATGGTCAGGTTGTGTTGAATGTGTAAAGCCTTTTGCAGCTCACTTGCCTGGCATTAAATTAGCACTGGAAGACCTCCTAGAACTAAATTTGACGGCCAAAACAAGAAATGAAGTCCATGGAGTTTTATTATATGTGACATCTTTTGCCTGTGTGTTAATGTCAGCCATGTGGTACAAAATATTAGCTGGCATAGATGTTTGCAACAAGGTCATCCAAGCTAGAGATGCCACACTGGATGTTGAAGTAGCAAACATAGAAACTCTCCTCACAGAGCTGACAAAACTTTGAAAGAACTGGAAATGCATGTGGAATGAAGCCAAATTGGTTGCGTCAAACTTAAATATAGAAATAAAACTCTCCCGTAGATGTGATAGAGTTAGGTGCAAGACGGCAAGGCCGCAAGACGACAGCACACCTGATGCTAACTTGGAAGAAATGAATGACACAGATGATACTCCAGAAGAGGCCTACTTCAGAAAGTGTGTGTTTTATGTTTTGGTAGACAATGTTATAGCAAGATTAACTGTCCGCTTCAATGCTGTTAAGCAGTTGGCAGAAAAAATTGATTTCTTGTGGTAATATCTCACCATGTCCAAAAGTGATGTGGAGAGAAAAGCTTTGTCTTTATCAGAGCAATATCCTGCTGACCTTAATGGTGATGATTTTGGAAAAGAAATGCAACATTTACCCTCAGTACATAAAGCAAATTTTGTAAATGCACAGTTAAAGCCATTAGATCTGTTGAACTTGTTAACAGAGTACAGACTTGGTGACCTGTTTCCAAATGTTTGTGTTAGCTTAAGAATACTATTAACAATTCCAGCAACAGTAGCTTCTGGAGAGAGGTCATTTAGCAAATTTAAGCTCATTAAGAATTATTTAAGGTCTACAATGTCTCAGGAACGTCTTGTGGATTTGGCCAGGATAAGTATTGAATCAAACATTGCCAGAACAATTAATTTTCATGCTGTGATTCGATTTTTTTCACAAAAAAAGGCCAGGAAAGCTCTTTTTTTTAAAGTAAATAGTATGTTTATCTACCTTGTTTCAATGTGAATTCTTTCTCATCTGTATTGTAGCATAAACAAAGATGTTCAAATCAAATGTGCTTTCTTATCTCTGATCCTCTTTTATTTTATTTATATTTATTTATATTTATCATGGAGGGAGTATAAGAGCATAAGGCCTTAAATGCAGAAAATTAACAGAGCGCTCCACTCCACCCCTCTCTCGTCTTCCATACCCTTTTTGACCTTACAGGCTACAGCTCATGGCATAAAACCGTAGTGGATAAAAACAGAATGACTAATGGAGAAGGGAAGGGGCCCAAAAGAAACTTTGTACCCCCTGATAAAATTCCTCTCAGAGGCCCTGTAATGCCCGCCCTCTCTTTTTGGTTGATGAAGTGCTTAGAAATGGGCCCAATGGGCTCAGCCCGAACTGCTGCACCACCCAGAGCTAAAGTAAAGACTCCTTGCTACCATCTCCACTAGCTTGCTCACCTGTTCTCCTTCTGTGTGGCTCAGCCAGCAGTAAGGACTAGAGCTGCTGGGCTCAATCTGATCACTGCACTGCCCAGTGAAACTGCAAAGCAAGTGAAAAATAAGTGGAGCCAGGGCCGGTTCCAAAGGGCGGCCAGGTAGGGCATTGGCTGAGGGCCTGTAGGGCTAAAGGGGCCCCTGAGGGGCCCCTCTGCTCCCCTTCCACAATTCCTGCCCCAGATCACACAGCAAGACCTTCGGAGCTCCGCCATTCCCTTGCTTAACCTACCTTGTTCTGCGGTTGTGCACGCAGCACTGCCCTTAACAAAGATGGCGGATGAGGTTTCCCTAAGGGGCTGAAGCCTCTGCCGCCATCTTGGCTGATGGCACACATGCATGCTGCGCGCACGCATCCCTGCCGTGAGCCAAGATGGCAGCGATCCTGCCACGAATCACAGAATGGGAGCACTTGGGCCTGGGGCAGGCTTGTGCCCAAGGGCCCCGGCATGACTGGGGCCGGCCCTGGAGGTAGCAGAAGCAGCAAGGGCACCACCTTCTCAGCCATTTGCTCTCTGCTTCTAGGGGTGCTTCCATAACTGTTGCTATTTTCAGTCACATATCAGCAAGTCCAGGTTGCACAATTAAAGTGGATTTGGTGCTTTTGCACAACAAACCTGCTTCTCCAAAAGACTGGACTTTTTGCAATAAGGAAAATGATGGGAAAACGCACTGGAAAGAGTGGCATAACGCTTGCTTAACATAATGTCATCTAACCTCCCTGCAAACAAATGAGAATGAATGCTCATTAAATAGCTAACGTTGACTAATCTCCCTGAAAACAAATCATGACAAATGCTCCATAATCTGGTCATCTGGAAGTGCCCTAGTTCAGGTCTGTGGAACCTATGGCCCTCCAGATGTTGTTGGGCTCCAGCTCTTATTGGCCCCAGCCAGCATGACCAATAGCCAGAGGTGATGAGAGTTGTAGTCCAGCAACACCTGGAGGGTCTCCATTCTCACCCTGATAGTGAGCAAGAAGACACCCTGCTATACCCAGAGAGTGTTTCCAATTGCTGAATTGCCCAGAGAGTGCAGGCAAGTGAGTAGGAAGTGGTGGCCTTCACTCACTTGTCTGCCCTATTGGGAGAAGGCTGGTGAGCAATTGAGAGAGTGGTCATGGCAAATCCCTGAACTCAGTCTCTCTGGGACCGATGGCATGTTGTTCCTGGGATTGGGCCCAGGGGCAGGGAGGTATTTTCCCATGCAGCCGAGTGGCTGCCACCTGGGCCTGGAAGAGAGCAGGTGAGTGATTGAGGGGAGACCAGCAGTGTGACAAGCTGGTTCCTACTCTCACCAATGTCCAGGGAAGAGGGCAGGTGAGCAAGCCGAGGTAGCTATTCTTTGCTATAACCTGGACTTAAGGTTTGTAAGGCAGACATACATATTTTGGGAGGTTCCCTATCTTTGGTTCATAATAACGGAGTAAGGCATAGGAGTTCAAGTGCAATGAACTCTGGGAAACAACCCCTTTGATGAACTTTGAGTATGTTTGTGACCAGGAAGGATTAGAACAGACTTCCTGACCAAAATGATAAGGAATCCTGAGAATTAACTTTGTGCGGAGACAGCTCCTTCAAACAATTATGCCATCCTGATGGAATTTATGATATCCTCTGGATTTCACGAGAAAAGGATAAGGTTTCCTGAAACAAGGAATTTACATCACTTCTCACACTGGAGACAGTAAGCTTATCTCTGGATCCATTTCATAAAACAAATCCCAAAACGCACATTTCAAAGGAATCCTTTCATCCCCTTTGATTAGGGTTACCAAATTCAGGGCCTGATATCTTTAGGAGAAGAGAAAGATCCTGTATCTTTAGAAGAAGAGAAAGTCAGCCAAGTGCAGGTGTTCTTGCAACACTGTAATGGGAAAAACCACAAGATGGAATTCTCCCTTCCCCCTGCACAACTTTTAAAGATCTAGAAGACCTGTTGGTTGTCAGGCCCGGCCTCCAAGAGGTCTTCTGTATCTTTAAAAGCTGTGCAGGGGGAAGGGAGAATTCCACCTTGTGGTATTTGTGGCTATTGCCGAAATAAAACACAAACACCATTCATTGGGTTAAATCATGGGCCACTTTATTAAACGGAATCAATTAGAATAATGAACCTGCAGAGGGGAAATCAAGTGCGGGAGCATTCTGATGATCCAGGCAAAGCCTGCTTGCAGCCATAGGGCGACTAAACCTTGCCTGAGCCCGGGGCTGCCCTATGCCAGACCCCAGCTCAAGCCACACCCTGAAGATGTGTAGGGGGTCCAACCCGCATCACCGCCCCCCGGAGCCGTGAAACTCCGAGCGGATGAGGCACGTTGGCCCCAAAGGCGGCCCGTGTTCTGCCCCCTGGGCCGTATAGCCCTGAGCTGCAGGCCCCCGGACCGCCAATTGCCCCCAAAGGTGCCTAAAGGTGTCACCTAGCTGCCGTTTCCCTTTAAACCTTTTCCCGCACTTCTTTGCCACAAAAGGGGGACAAGCCTCTGCTTAGTCTCCCTTTACCCCACACCCGATAAGAATCTCGTGCAGACCCCTCTGCAGGTCCATCTGGAAGATGCCATCGTTGCCCCACGAACTGCATGTCCACGCATGCCTACTACTGAGGGCCTTGCCCTCCATGTCTGACCACAGCAGACGACCCAAGGCTACCGAGGCCTCAACTGCATGTCCTCACATGCCTGCCACTGAGGGCCTTGCCCTCCATGTCTGACCACAACAGACGACCCGAGGCTACCAGGCCTCAACTGCATGTCCTCACATGCCTGCCACTGAGGGCCTTGCCCTCCATGTCTGACCACAGCAGACGACCCAAGGCTACCGAGGCCTCAACTGCATGTCCTCACATACCTGCCACTGAGGGCCTTGCCCTCCATGTCTGACCACAGCAGATGACCCGAGGCTACCGAGGCCTCAACTGCATGTCCTCACATGCCTGCCACTGAGGGCCTTGCCCTCCATGTCTGACCACAGCAGACGAACAGATGCTATTGTGGCCTCAACTGCATGTCCTCACATGTCTTGCCCTTCAGTAACCAAGGTAATTCCCACCCAGGGGAATGACCACCACCTGCAGAACCTTCCGCCCTGAACCCTGCTGGAACAACATGGGTAGGAGACCATTCCAGTGCATACTCTGTCGACCCAGCCACCAAACTGTGGCCCACCATCCGAGGCCCAGCTGTGAACCAATGTGCGTTTGCGGCCCCAAGGCCAGCCTATGAGATCATGCCATGGCTGCAGAGTAGGCTGCGCGTCTGCTCCATCCCCATCCAGCAACCTGCCAAAACAGAAACAATCATGAACAGTTGGGTCGCGGACCTTCAGACTCACCCCCAGGGTGAATGTATTCCATGCGCCCCCTACTTTCACCTCCTAATGGCGTGCACCTGCATATACCAAAACCAAATGGACCGTCCCAGGTAGGCAATTCCACTGCCAGGTAGGCAAACCCCATTCAGGAGGAGCATGTCCCTCAAACCCCCATGGGTCTGCTCCCAGGCACTGCGACACTAGACTGAAATTTTATAAGGGAAGATCCCTCCCCCTGAATATCAGGCAACCAGGCCTGTAGCTTCAGGCCAAAAACACTATGACACCGTCATGGGGAAATGTCCAGTCCAGGGGGAGGGTAAAATAATGTGGACTAACTCTTGCACCTCTGGTCTACCTGGAAGTCTGACCTGGCCCCCAAACACCCTCGCCCCCCATCCGGAAGGCTCCGAATTAAGTGTGAGGGCCGCTACATGCAACTGCTAAGCTTTGAAGCATGATGGTCTCAGGGCACCTCCCTGATCAACCATCCCTGGCGGGTCAGGTGAACATGGAGGATGAGGATAAGGGGTGTGGGGGTGTGCATGGGCCAGCTGGCCAGCACCTGACATATCCCAAGACATCTGAATGGTCCTAAAGGCCCCCTGCCAGCCTACCTTGCGACACACTGACAGACAAGCTACACTCCTACCATGTGATGAATTCCAGCACGTGATTCATAGGAATAGGCCACACTTTGCATAGCCCCTGCCAGCCCCTAACTCCCAGGAATCCCCTCCTGCCCTCTGATAGCTGGTGAGCATGCTGGGGCAGCAGATAGGCATATGGCCATCTCTGACTCCCTTCCCCCATCTCCCAGTATGCGGTATGGGACTAGCTGAGTCGGTCCTTCCTCTAACTGAAACACCATTGATGCGCCGCAGGAAAGGAGGGGGCCACCAGAGGTTGGCGCACAAGGCAGCCAAAAACTTTGAACTTGTGGTAAGGCTGTGAAATCCCTGTTATGGCACCATCACCCCCACCGTAGAAGGCCCCCAACACCTGAAGGGGAGGAAGCAAACACCTTCCTCAGCCCCTGAAAACTGCAGGATCTTGATCTGCAACAGTTCAAGCTTTTCCAGGGGAGCCTGCAGCCCTGGGTCCAAAAGTCAGTCTTCATACCGTGGAAGGTGAACACTGGGGCAGGATCTTCCCTTTCCCCAGCTGCCAAAGGAACCCCCCAGTTCATAGCTACGCTATAAACTGTGCCATCAGGTGCTAATATGCACCCAAAGTCTGCCCTACCCGTAAACTGTAAATCATGACAGTAGTGCCCCACTGCTTCTGAGCCCTCTCGTCTCCAAGAAGGGGCTGAAGTGCTCCATGCAAGAATACAGCAGCCCCTAGGTAATGCTCTGCTGCATAGTTGACTTAACAGGCAAAACTCAGCAGCTCAAAATCCACCGTGTGTAACGGCCAGCAATGCAGGCAGATTAGCTGCCACACTTACCCATAAGGCATCACTGAGTGACCCCACTTGTATGACAGATGGTGAATCAGGTAGACTTTGCCCACTGCCACTTTGGGCACTATACGGGGGGGCGCTGAGAGAGCAGAGGTAGGGGATGATGGGAAGGGGCCAATAACCCTGCCCAACTGTATGTCTTCATCAATTGTCCCCTGGACCAGTGCATCCATAGGATCCGGAAAACCGCATAATAAAGAAAAACCACATCATAAAATGAGTCCCCCCATAACTGGGCAGTCTGCAAGCAAGGTCCATAGCCCTCGAGCGTAGCTGGGAAGGGACACTTTTTCCGAGCAGCCTCTGCTGGGGGCTGCCCTGGCCCCACATATCCTTCTGGCTTGTTGTTGTGCCTTTAATAGCAGGTTCGTATTCAGCAGTTATTAGATGGCATGGAGTTAAGCAATGTCATCTTCTAATGTCTGCAGATCAAATGACCCTTAAAGGCACAGGACTAGAGGCCTGTAAAAAGGTGGGCACCTTATCTACAGACCAGTTTGTAAACTAGCTAAAGTGAAGATGCAAGCAAATGTGCAGCCTGCACGTGATTAATTCCATTATGTTTAAATAATTTACTCAGAGAAATATGAATTGGACCAATTCTATGCATACTTACTTATGAGAAAATCCCCGAGTGTCTCGTTACTTCTTCCCCTGGAAGGGTGCATGTGATTGCACACATACAGCAGAATCCTATGTGTGTTTACTCAGAATATCACAGATTAAATGGGTTTTAGGACAGAGGTTTATGGGACTTAACTGATGGAAAGGTTCATATATTTTTACCTGGGTTTGAAGAACGTATTTGGGGGGGAGAGAAGCTTAACAGTGAAAAAAGGGGGGATGAGTTCCCTTTGCATTTTGGAGTTGAGGTAGTTTTGGAGATGAGGTTGCAGCACTAACTGGGGTCCCTACAGGCTCCTGCCGCCTCCCTTCTGTCTCCAGCTGCCCCCCACCCTCCTCAAAAAGTCCCTGCTCTTTGTAATTACATTGCATTGCTCCAATCCAAATGGCCGCTACGTTATGACAGAGCATCTTTCTAGGTTATTCTGCAAAAGAAGTGGCGGCCACAGGCAGCAGGAGGCTGAAATTTAAAGGAGGATTAAATTTAAAAGAGGATTAGACAAATTCATGGAGGACAGGGCTATCAATGGCTACTAGCCATGATGTCTGTGCTCTGCCACCCTAGTCAGAGGCAGCATGCTTCTGAAAACCAGCTGCCGGAAGCCTCAGGAGAGGAGAGTGTTCCTGCACTCGGGTCCTGCTTGCGGGCTTCCCCCAGGCACCTGGTTGACCACTGTGAGAACAGGATGCTGGACTAGATGGGCCACTGGCCTGATCCAGCAGGTTCTTCTTATGTTCTTAACCCATGGCTGCTAAGCTCTGGAGGAAACCAGGTTAGGGAAGGCTGACTTATAATCATAAGATCACCTAGCTTTTCATTTTCGTAAACTGTTGTGATACCTCAGTTTGGTTCTTCAGCTGAATCCCTTTTTAAACAGTATTGTCACCCATTGTATCACATTGATTCACCATTCTGTGCAGTGAATTAAATAGGAATTAAATGATTGACAACAAAAATAAGCAGCTGTTTTTAAACCAAAACACTCAACTAAATTGTACTGAATGGTTTTGATGTTCAAACAAAAATCAACCACCTGAATTCCCACTATCCAGGGATCTGCAGTTCTGACTCATTTAAACTTCAGATGCATTTTCCATCTCCACTGCATATTAACATATCCTCCTGCTAGGATACTTTGAAAAACATGGATTAAATGCTAGCTTGCTCTTTATAATTCCATGGGTAGATCAGGATAATGAAGCAGCTGCCTTTTTATGAACAGCCACAGAGAATCAACAGGACTAATCAAGTAGTTTGGGGGCCAAAATCTTTATTAACCTCATTGCCATGCTTGAAATTCTCACTGATGCACAGGATGGTGCTTTCAAGATAAACCAAGAAGCCAACCAAGTAATTAAAAAGAAGCTGGTAAATGTCCCTGGCTGGCACTCATTGCCTGATTAACAATCAAACAACAAAGCACTAGTTTAGATCTTATTCTACCCAGTGCAACTGGGAAGAATAGCATAAGCAGGCTGATCCTTTCTATGCTACTTAGAAGTAATTCTCCCCGTATTCAGTGGGCCTTATTTATTCTCTAAGTGTGCTTAGGATGCAACCATAAATCTTCCTTACACCACCTCACCGTGGCTGAAAGTCCTCCGGCGCCTCACCGCCGCCGGCCCATCGTGGCCAGAAGGCCCCCCGCGTCCCGCCGCCGCCGCTGTCCCCGCAAAGCCGGCTCACCAAAGGCCCCGCCGCGGCCGGAAGGCCTCGCCCGCGCCGGGAGGCTCCCCGCGCCGCGCAACAGCCGCCGCCACAAAGCCTCAGCCGCCAAAGGCCGGCTCACCAAAGGCCCCGCCGCGGCCGGAAGGCCTCGCCCACGCCGGGAAGCCCCCTGCGCCGCGCAGCAGCCGCCGCCACAAAGCCTCAGCCGCCAAAATTCAAAGGAGGGCAGGAGGCTGGCAGAGCGGCCTTAAATGGCCTTCAGCCGCCCCGCCTCCTTCCTGTGTGTCACGATGGTGCGCCGGCACGCCGCATGCACGCCCGATGGCGGCCTGAGCTTCGGCTGTGGCCACAAACTCGCCCCTTTGCCCGGAAGTACCAGGCACAGAACGGGATTCCCATTACAGTGTTGCAAGAACACTTGCACTTGGCTGACTTTCTCTTCTCCTAAAGATACAGGATCAGTCTCAGGCCCTGAACCTGGCAACCCTAGTTCAGATGTACACATATAACAGGGTGCCCAGTGAGGTGGACACGTTTGTTGATGACAGGGCAGTAAAAACAACACAAAACAAAGAAGGGTTGAGGAAAGCTCCAAAAGAATCGCTGCAAAGTGAGTGAATGAGCATGTAAATGGCAAATGTGATTCAATGTAAGCAAGTGTACAGTGATGCACACTGGGACAAAAACCCTGTGACTTCACAGGTAGGCTAATGAGATCTGAATTGACCAGGAAAGTCTTGTGATTGTAGTGGATAGCTTGATGAAGATATCAACTTTGTGTCCGGCAGGTGCCAAAAAAGTTCAATTCCACGTTGGGGATCATTAGGAAAGGAATTAAAATTAAAAATGCCAATATATTGTTACACAATTCTATGGTGTGACTGCACTTATGTACTGCTGTGATCTCCTTGCATCAGAAAGTATACTGTAGAACTGGAAAAGATTCAGAAAAGAGCAACTAAAATGTTCAAGGGGCTGGAATAACTCCCTTAAGAGAAAAGGCTGCAGCATTTAGGGCTTTTACATTTAAAAAAAGGTGTTTAAATTTATGCATGATGTGGAAAACTTGGATAGACACATCTCTCTCTTTCTCATGATGCTAGAATCTAAGGTCATCCAATGAATCTTGACTGTTGGATGATTCAGGACAGACAAAAGAAAATACTTCTGTTGATGTGTTACCACATGTAGCAATGGCCACCAACTTGGGCAATTTTATTAGACAAATTCAGGAAGATAAGGCAACTAGTGGCTACTAGTGATGGCTGTGGACTTGACTCTGAACACCACTTGCAGGTGGGGAGAGCACTGCTGCACCTGGGTTTGTAGGCTTCCCATGACCACTGTGAGAACAGGCTGCTGGACGAGACGGACCTGTCTATTATCTTTGCAAAATCATGGAGAACTGGTGAAGTGCCGGATGACTGGAGGAGAGCTAATGTTGTCCCTAACTTCAAAAAAGGGAAAAAAGAAGAACCAGGGAACTACAGACCAGTCAGCCTAACATCAATCCCTGGAAAAACTCTGGAGCAGATTATAAAGCAGTCAATCTGTAAGCACCTTGAAAACAATGCAGTGATTACTAGGAGCCAACATGGATTTATGAAGAACAAATCCTGCCAAACTAATCTCATCTCATTTTTTGATCAGGTAACCTCCCTTGTAGACTGTGGGAATGCTGTGGACATAATATACCCTGACTTCAGCAAAGCTTTTGACAAAGTGCCCCATGATATTTTGATTAGCAAGCTAGCTAAATGTGGGCTGGATGGAACAACTATCAGGTGGATCCACAGTTGGCTCTAGAATCGTACTCAAAGAGTGCTTATCAATGGTTCCTTCTCAAACTGGGCAGAAGTAAAGAGTGGGGTACCCCCGGGCTCAGTCCTGGGCCCCGTGCTCTTCAACATTTTTATTAACAAATTGGATGAGGAGGTACAGAGCATGCTTATCAAATTTGCAGATGATACAAAATTGGGGGGCATAGCTAATACCGTGGAAGATAGAAACAAATTCAAAGGGACCTTGATAGGCTGGAGCATTGGGCTGAAAACAACAGAATGAAATTCAACAGGGATAAATGCAAAGTTCTGCACTTAGGAAAAAGAAACCAAATGCACAGTTATAAGATGGGGGATACTTGGCTCAGCAATACGACATGTGAGAAGGATCTTGGAATTGTCGTTGATCACAAGCTGAATATGAGCCAACAGTGTGATGTGGCTGCAAAAAAGGCAAATACTCTATTAGGCTGCATTAACAGAAGTATAGTTTCCAGATCGCGTGAAGTATTAGTTCCCCTCTATTCAGCACTGGTTAGGCCTCATCTTGAATACTGCGTCCAGTTCTGGTCTCTGTACTACAAGAAGGATGCCAACAAACTGGAACAGGTTCAGAGGAGGGCAACAAGGATGATCAGGGGACTGGAAACAAAGCCCTATGAGGAGAGACTGAAAGAACTGGGCATGTTTAGCCTGGAGAAGACTGAGGGGAGATATGATAGCACTCTTCAAGTACATGAAAGGTTGTCACATAGAGGAGGGCTGGGATCTCTTCTCAGTCGTCCCAGAGTGCAGGACATGGAATAATGGGCTCAAGCTGCAGGAAGCCAGATTTCAACTGGACATCAGGAAAAACGTCCTAACTGTTAGAGCCATATGACAATGGAACCAATTACCAAGAGAGGTAGTGAGCTCTCCAACACTGGAGGCATTCAAGAGGCAGCTGGACAGCCACCTGTCGGGAATGCTTTGGTTTAGATTCCTGCATTGCACAGGGGGTTGGACTTGATGGCCTTATAGGCCCCTTCCAAATCTATTATTCTGTGACCTTTGGCCTGATCCAAGAGGCTCTGCTTATGTTTTTGGCCCCTTTAGCAGGCAAGCGAGTGGTATCTATACTGCCTCCCTCTGGACACGCTGGGGACGAGGCAGAGATGCTGTTCCTGCACTGAGAGGAGCGGGGTATCCAGCTGTCCGAAGGGGATCTAAGCTTCAACAGGGCTGTCCAGCCACCAGCCCTGGCTGCATCGCTTTAATGACAGCCGATTCGGAGCTACTCCTTTGAGCTCCCCCGAGTTGCTCGAGCCAAATGTGCCAGCCCCTGATGGCCATCCTGGCTGCAGCTAGGGGAGGGGAGCGCCGGCGAAGGAGGAGAACGGCTGACTTTGCTCCGTTGCTCACAGCCGCTGGGGGTGGTGACAAACGCAAGAACTATGCCACTGGCTTCTCCTTGTGAATATCTGGCGCCAAGGGCACATCTTCGGAGTAAGGGGCCGTCTGTGTTCTTCTCAACAGTGGCGGCGGCGGCGGCGAATGGGGAGGAGGCGTTGAACGCTCCGCCGCGCTCTGGCTGTGCATACATGCCCGGGCAGACACTGAAGAGGAGGGGATGTGACGAGCGCTTCGCTGTGCATTATGGGACTTCATACACCTACTGCCTACTTGTTCCAGTTCACACAGCGACTGAGCAAAGAGGGGAGTGAGAGACACAGGGAGACATATTGCTGCTGCCGCCGCTGCTGTCAGTGGAAGCTACACTGTAAGTGGTTGACACCGCGCTCCTTTCCCAGGGACTCTCCACTACGCGAAATCAGGCAGGGCGCTGCGGTTATTCTTTGTAGACAATGCGATTCTCCCCCCCTCCCCGATCATTTTTGGAAGGTGGGGTTGGGATCGGCTGGATACTCTCTTTCTGTCGTAGTGCAACGCTTGCAGCCACTAGAGGTGGCCTCTTGGCAGGCAACAGCACCTGGCTTGTGGGCGTGTATGTGTGTCTTGCAATCAGGTGAAGCCCCTGAAACATTACAGGAAGGTACTGTACTATCAACCGCGCGAGTTCTCTGACATCTGGGACTTACCAGGAGGGGGTGGCGGATACAGAGGAGGAAAGATCTCCTTCGATCCGAGCTCGGAACAGAGCCGAGGGAGTTAATGGCGAGCGGAGAGACTTCCTTGTGCTCTTAAGAAAACCAGGAAATAAAACTCTCTCCTCTACCAGGGAGCTTTCTTGATTTCTTCCTTTGATTTCATGTGGACTAGGGATGTAATTTTAGGATTGGAATATTGCCCTTTGAATTCCAAGAATACGCCATCATTTGCACATTGATGTTAAATGTGAGACTAGGCTGCTGTCCCAGCAACCCGCCCTTTCCCTTCCCCTTCCCCCTCATTTCACTTTACTCCTCACATCATGTCGTTTCGTGTCATTGGGCACGAGAAGGTAAAGTACAGAGACTGGAAGCGGAATGACTGGGAAACCGCGGAGGACATATTTGGTACGTTTCACTTTCACATGAGACGGGCCAAAGTTGCTTGTTTGTAAACTGGGAAGGGCTTAACCTCAAGGGGTGTTTCCGTCTCCCCCCCCCGGGGGCAAAGGCTGCTTAGAGAAAGTGAGAGAAAGAAATACAGGGCCAAGAATGGGCACCACGCAGGATATCTTATCCATAGCCCGTGACTGTTGTGCCTGCAAGATCTGGCCTGGCCCTGGAAGTGTGGGTAGAGGTGATTGCTCTCTGCAGCAGAGGGCTGCCAGAAACATAGGAAGTTGACTTAGGCCATTGGTCTACCTAGTTCAGTGTTGTCTACACTGACTGGCAGCAGTTCTCCAGGGTTTGAGGCAGGGGTCTTTCCAAGCCCTACCTGTAGTTGCTGGGGACTGAACCTGGGACTATTTGTATGAAAAGCAGGTGCTCCAGGACAGAGCTACACCCCCCTCCTGTAAGCATTTTAGGCTTGAAAGGATAGGCTACAATAATAAATAACAAAAAAATAACAAACCCAATGCAGTTCAAGACGCATACTGATTAAACTGGCCCAATCCTGTGGACCTCAGTCCATTGCAAGGCTGTTTACTTACTCTCTGATAGGACTGCTCTTGAATAAATGAATGATGCTTGATTGCAAGCTGAATCCCTTTTCTTGAATGTATGTTTGCATTTAAGTTGTGAATTTCACTGTGCTTCTTTCCCTGTTATATTTTTCCAATGAAATATTTAAACTTTACTTGCTGGGTGACATATACAGCCATTTGGTGCTTGTAGATGTCAGGGCCCAAATGTGACCTTGGCTTAAATGAGAAGTGACTCCATCTATCCACTTGCATAAAGCTTTGTGCTTAGAGCATATTCAGATTGTATCAAGTTTATCATGATTTCACATTTTGCCCATCTGACCAAAGTGTTAATGTTTATGCCTGTGATTATGATGAGATTGTCACTTAGCAACAGGTGTGTAGGGAATGCTACAGTTCATGCGCTTTCCCCCTCCTGTTTCTCAGGGACTCAAAAGAACAAACCAAAAGGCAAGTCTGTAATTAGAGGAAGAACATCTGAGTGTGAATGAGGCAATATATTTAAGCAAATACAAAACGATTCTAAATGTTGTTGGTTGGACTAACCTTGATTGAATTAAAAAAAACATCAACCCCAGGAATCAGTTTGATATACTTGTGACATATTTTAAAATGACTGCTCATGAAGTTTTTGCTAAGATCTCAGTCTGTTTTCTTGTTCTAAACTAAGCTGGGTAGGAGAGTAGCGTTCACAGTTTCCATGTAGTTAATGTCTTTGTCAGTATTGAAGATTGAATGCACATGTGGCCTAGATTTACCCTAGTGTAACTGAGAACACTATTTGAATCAGTGACATTAAACACTGGAAACTACAGCTCAATGGTTCCTAACTTTAGTGCAAAATGATGCATGTACTATTGATTTGAAAATATATCAAACATTTATAGAGTCATAGGAATCTAGTGTGTACTTTCCAATGTTATTAAATAAATTCTGTGGCACAAGAGAATTCTTGAGAATGAATGGGACCCTCCATTTCATTAGTAAAGAGGATGTAGAATTCTGTAGTGCTAAAAAAAACACGAGCACTTGTAACTAGGAACCAAAATATCAACATTTTGTTTAATCCAAATTAGTTGGGAAATGTTTTCTGTTTGCATAATTATTTCTGATTGCAGTTAAAATGCATACACACAGAGACTCTGCAAGTCTGGAAGAGACTAGGGCGGGTGTGGGTGCCGTCCCAACTACATCATCCTTGACCTTTGGCAATGGTGGGTGGGGTTGTTGGGGAGTTGTAATCTAAAATGTAGGGAGGGCACTACATGGGTTATCCCTCAGTTGGGGTGTTTGAAAGGAATAAAGCAAAGTGGCAGGAGCCCTCTTCATCCATTTGGGAGGGTCTCCATATGTTCAATGGTGGTAGTGAGGTGGCACAGCAGCTCTGTCCTTCATGGCTCTGGATACCAAGGAGAGGTGCATACACACGCAGGCACAACAGATGCTTATACACTGGGGTCAGTGCAGGGAGGGGGAGAGAGCGAGCCTGCAAGTCCATCCACAGTATCCATGTTCAGGTGGAATAGCCCATAGCAGATTAGATACAGCACAGGGATGCATCCTGGGGTGAAGTTGTCATGATGGGGAAGAACCTGATTTTACATGGATTGCAGTAATTGCATCCCTCCATACTGGGAGCCTCACCAAGGCCTTCTTTCATTTGTGGCTTTTTAATGATACATTGCATGCATGGTTATATTTATCTATAAGCTTAAAATGTTTTCAACTTACCTTTGTTCTTGCAAGGAAGAGCCCTGCTCAACCTAGGCTCCTGCTGAGAGGAAGGATGGGATATAAATCAAATAATAAAATAAATAAATAAACCTTGCCCAAATTCTCCTGTGGTCCTTCCTTTGTGCTCCACTGCTAGCTTCAGCTGCTCCATCCTGTCCGGCTTCACTCCCAACCACAGTGCGGCTCTACCTCCCTGTGCTTCCTCTGTTGGGTCCCCCATAGTCTGGAGGAATAGGCAATTGCTGTTAATGCCGTGCTTTGTTTGCAGACAGCCTGAGGAAGGCAGCCTTGTGCTAGGTTTGTATTCTAGAACCAAAACACATTAATTTAAAACCACATGTGCCTGCCCCACACCTGATGTCATGTCAGGTGTAGGGCAGGTAAAGACACGCCTGGATTGGCTGTGTGATCGAGACCATGAGGTACTGGGTTGCACAGGTTATTCCTGCAGAGAGCAGGGTTGAAGTCACTGCCTATGAGCTGATAGGCAGCGACTTCAGGCCTGTTAGATCGCCTGTGCAACTGAGTTCCCTGTAGGTCTCTGCAGAAAGCAGGGTTGAAATCCTTGTCCATCAGCTGATAACTGGTGACTTCTAGATCTGCTGATCTACAACACTACAAAGCTCTTTGCCAGTCCTGCATGGCACGAGGCCTGCCCACCTATCAAATTTGGCAAAAAGTAAGGGAGATAAGGATCTGGCACACTGGCCCAATCTGGTTCTCCACTCAGTTAAAAAGAAGGTACTTTCCAATTTGCTTACCTACCAGAAAGCATGGAAATTGCAAGGTAAGGTTCCTGTCGTAATGTCCATGCCATGGAAGCGGTACATTCATTCCCAGTCTCCTTGCGTGTTGTGCATGTTTGCACAATATGTCAGGGAGCATGCAAATATTAACTTTTTGCCTAAATTAACTGTTATCTGGTTCTGCAATAAATGAGTAGCTCCTAACAAGGCACTGAAAGTGCAGGTTCAGAAAATGGCAGCTGTAGGGCTGTTCACAAGAAAATCTTCCAAGCATTCAGTGAAGGCATGAAGAGAAAGTAGGATCACCTCTGCTAGCCCGTCCCTGATGTTGAAACACCCTGTGGCAACACCCACGTGGCATCTGCATGTGCAACACACCTGAAGGGTCCTTTTATCAGACCGTATCTCGCTGTATGAACCTGCCCGGGCCCTGAGATCTTCAGGAGAGGCCCTTCTCTCAGTACCCACCTCCTCTCAAGTACGATTGGTGGGGACGTGGGATAGGGCCTTCTCGGTGGCGGCCCCTAGGCTGTGGAATGGTCTTCCTAGGGATATAAGAATGACCCCCTCCCTGCAGTCCTTCTGGCGTCAAGCAAAGACTTTCCTATTCCAACAAGCTTTTTGTACTGACGGTTGCTAAAGTTGGGACTGCTGGGAACTCCACTACTAAGGCCGAATTTTACTATTTTTAAATTGGTTTTGATTCCTTTTTACCTAGCAATATGATTGGTTTTAATATTGGATGTAGTTTAATTTCATTTTAATGTAGATTCTGTATGTTTTAATTATATGTGCTTTCATCTGGAAACTGCTGCAAGTTCCAGTATTGGAAGGGTGGCGGGATATAAATAAAGAATAACTAACTAACTTGTTACTCAGACAAATGCTGTACATGAGGCTGCCAGTGGGTGTGTCACGGGTCAGGCTAGTGAGGTGGTCTCTCTTGCACTTCACACCTGCATTGAGCATGTGGGAGCTTTTCTTGTGAAGAGCCCTTTTGTGCACAAATAATGTTCACAAACAAACTATGTTTGCATATAGAGGGGGGAAATGTAAACTCCTGGATATCATAGAATCATAGAAGAGTAGAGCTGGAAGGGTCCTATAAGGCCATCAAGTCCAGCTGCCTGCTCAATGCAGGAATCCAACTCAGCCATTTTGTATTGAAGACTCTTTATATGGATTTATCTGTGCTAAGAGAATCAGTTGAGACAAAAGGTCTTGTCTTGGGGCAAATGGTCTTGATTTTAATAAATAATTAGAATGTTCCAGGGTTTATAGTGGAGGAATGCTGTCCCTCTGCCTTAACTATGCAGGCATAGCTGTCATTCTGGAGTAAGGCCTTTTCTTTCAGACCCCATATCTCTAAAGCTGAGAGATCAGCTGCATAATGAAGTCTCCATAAGGTAGCCCTGTGGTGTAAGCCATAAATAAGGAAGGAGAAAAAAGAGCAGCATGCACATTTCCTCTAATGCAGCCCAATGCATTAATGCAGCAGAGGCTGGCCTGTTCAAAGCTGTATAAAAATTCCATGCAGTCCTTGCTGGTGCTGCCCCTGCTACCTCCATGCTTACTGGAAGATCTGGGAGTGCGGAGGTGGGTAGGTGACAAGAGGCACATGGGAACTGTGGAACACAGTACGAGAGAGACAATTCTTGTTATTTATTAATTTGACAATTTATATACTGCTTAATTACCATGCTCTTTAAACTGTACATAACTCAACAATGCAATAAAGATAAAGATAAATTAAAAGTCTGAAGGCACATGATTCCTGCTGAAACTAAGCAGGGTCAGGTCTGGTCAGTGGCTAGACCACCTGGGAACCATATGTAAGCCGCCTTGGGTTTCTATGATGAAAAGAAAGGCGGGGTATAAATGTAATAAATAAATAAATAAAATCAGTGATGAAACTGATGGACACGTAATGAGAAGACGTGATTCACTAGAAAAGACAATAATGCTGGGAAAACCAGAAGGGAGTAGAAAAAGAGGAAGGCCAAACAAGAGATAGATTGATTCCATAAAGGAAGCCACAGACCTGAACTTACAAGATCTGAACAGGGTGGTTCATGACAGATGCTATTGGAGGTTGCTGATTCATAGGATCGCCATAAGTCGTAATTGACTTGAAGGCACATAACAACAATATTTACTAATAGGCAAAAAAACCCCTTGCAGTTTAATAATGTATTTATAGCCAACAGATATTTTTATCAAACTTTAACAAGCAGGGAAATTGGGCAGCTATACTGAATGCACCAGGAGAGCAGGAGATCTGACCTCCTCTCTGAGATCTGCTCAGAGGCACATGTCACTAAATTCTTGCAAGCTACACAGGAAGTGGATTGGACTGTGAAAGACTAACCCAAATTGTGTTTGCATTTTGACAAATTTGTAGGGCAGTACAATATCTCAGAGAGAAGATCAGGTCTCCTTCTCCCCTGGTACATTCACTATAGCTGCCCAATTTCCCTGCTTTTTAAAGTTTGATAGAAATAACTGTTGGCTATAGGTATGTTCTTAATCCACAAAGGTGGCTTTTTTTTGCCTATTAGTGAATTTCTCTGCTTTTTAATCCAGTAGGTAAGAAATGGGATCTTGTGCAAGTTTGCTGAGAATGGATTGTTTACTTGCATGCTTATTGAGTTCAATGGGATTTACTCCCCTGCAATCATGCTTAGGATAGGTGAAACTGACCACAGGGGATGGGGAGGGGAGGAGGAGGAAGGGCAGGGGTAGGACAGGAGGAGGGAGGGGAGGGGAGGAAGGGCAGAGGGGAGCAGGGGGATGGGAGCAGGCAGGAGGGGAGGGGAGGAGGAGGAGGGCAGGTTTGATAATTTGCATGCTTATTGAGTTCAGTGGAATTTACTCCCATGTAATCATTCTTAGGATAAGTAAAACTGACCATCCGGGGGAAGAAGAAGAGGGAGGGAGGGAGGGCTGGAGTGGGCAGGGGAGGAGGAAGAAGTAAGAGGGAAGGGAAGAAGAAGAGAAGAGGAAGCGAGAGGAGAGAGAAAGAAGGGGAAAGGCAGGTCTGATCATTTGCATGGTTATTGAGTTCAGTGGGGTTTACTCCTATGCAACCATGGTTAGGATAGGTGAAACTGACCATGGGGGAGAAGGAGGGGGAAGGGAGGGGAGCGGAAGGAGGGGGAGGAGGGGATTGGAAGGGGAGGGGGAGGGAAGGGGCAAAAGGGAGGTGATGGAAGGAGGAGGGGAGGGCAGGTTTAATCATTTGCATACTTAAGATAGGTAAAACTGACCATGGGGAGGGGGAGGGGAGAGGGGAAGGGAAGGAGGAAGAGGGGGAAGGAGAGGATTGGAAGGGGATGGGGGATGGGGAGGGAGGGGCAAGGGAAGAGGCAAGAGGGATGGGATAGGAGGGAGGGGGAGGAGAGGGCAGGTTTGATCATTTGCATGTTTTTGACTTCAGTGGGATTTACCCCTGTGCAGTCATGCTTAGGATAGGAGAAACTGGGGGGGGGGGCGGGCGGGAAGGGGAGGAGGAAGGAAATTGGGTGGGTAGGCACTGGGCAGACGGGACGCCCGTTTCCTTTCCAAAAGGAAAACATTGCGAACAGTATCATTGCTTTTCAGCATTTCCCCTACCTTTTTATTCTACAGCAGGCACATGTAGTCTCCCATCCATATTTAAACCAAAGCTGTCCCTGGCCACATCCACACCAGACCTTTATTCCACTTTAGACAGTCATGGCTACAGATATGAAGGTCTGGGGAAAAAACCAGAAAATTAGGGGGGGAAACGGGGTTTTCCCATTTTTTTCTGAAAACTTGTTTTGTTTATTTTTCCAAAAAAAATGGAAAAATTAAAAAAATGAAGAAGAAATGGATTATGGAATGTTTTATTTTAGCATGATGAATAAAATGTTTCATTGAATATTGCCCCTCCACCCCCATTTCTCAGTTCTTTTTATGGGAATGTGTGCTTTAGCAGCCAGTGCTCAGAGGAGCTGCCTTGGCAGTGGACCACTGTAAGAGAAACACAGGTGAATGAAGCAGAGGGAGTTAATGTGCTGTCACAGATAGAGTACTGAAATTTGCGAGACCTGACTTCCAATTTGGACTCAGCCATGAATCATGCTGAGTGACTTGGCACCCTCTTTCGCTAACCAACCTCATATCTGATGTGGTGGAGCAGAGGCACCCTCCTAATCCTGGCAGTGCTGGAGCTTACCTGAAGGGTGCTGGGATGGCGCAAGCCAGTGATGAGGTCAAGGTTGCTCAGGCACACTGGCAGAGCCCGTCAGCACTTTCATTGGAACATCTGTGCAGGCTTGACTTCTGCTTTTGCCCCACTGCCATCTAGGTAGGCTGCAGCAATGCCAGTGGCGGGAGAATGGCTTCGCTGCTCTCCCCCACTACATCAGCTGCTACTGTCCTGTCCTCATCATGTTGTGAAGATAAAAGGGGACCTCCACCTTGGGCTGCTTGAAGGAAGAGTGGGACAAATATAGAAAACAAGCTTTAATGTGTGAGGCTGAAATAATAGCATCTGATGGTTGCAAACTAAACAGTGCCTGCTGGTAATGAAGAGAAGGTGATGGGGGTGGGGAGAATAACAAATGTCTTTCTAGCTCATCTTGGCATATATCCAGTCCCCAAAGATTGTTATCTGGTGTGCACATCCTATTGGTGCCATTATGTGTATCTTGTGAAATCGGTCATCTGTGTAGGAAGGCAATTACTGTCCATATGTACACTTACCTCAGACCAGACAAGCCCCTGCCTCCCGCCCATTAGGATGAATGTTAATTGCTCTGCTGAAATCAACTCAGCGTCCGATTGCCTATTAATAGCCTGTCATTACCTTGACCCTCTTACAGCTCGGCATTCGCTTGGTCCTCTTGCCAAATGTTAGTCAGATGCTAGCCTAGCCAGTGTGAAATGAGTGGCTCAGCCTGCCCGCAGTACATACAGTCACAGCAACCACAGCTTGTAAGTCTTCCAGAAGCAGTGAGGTTGGTGGCCAGAGGTCAGGAAGGAACAAGGTAGAATAATGAACAGATTCTTACCAGCCTAAGCCCTTGGAATGGGGAGGGCTATCAATCACTAAAGTGAAGATGAGCGTCTGAGAGTCGACAGGAGATGTCTTAACCGCATAGCAGGCAGATACTATCTGTGGCTACAGATGTTGTCATGTAAGCTGTGACTTCAACAGCTGTAACAGAATGCTAAACAAAACAAAGAACACCAGAGCCATTCTGCTTGGATCTGCCCACCCTTCAGCCTCTCTCTGTTATTATTGATTGATTTGTTAAATTTATATCCTGGCCTTCCTCCCAGACGGAGCCCAGGGCGGCACCACCCTCCATTCTACCACCCTCCATTCCTGAGGCTGTTCCTGTGGTCTTCAGTAGCTTTTGCATAGGGTCTCTGGGAGTCCCACTCTCGTCACTCAGTCCTTGCCAATTTCCTATGCACCAGAATACCTGCACCAGTGGCAGCGGCTGGGCCAGTAGAAAGGGCAGAGCAGGCTTTCCTGCTCTGGTGGAGAGTTGCTTTCCACCACTACCCAGGGTGTGTGTGTGTGTGTGCGCGCCAAATGCTCTGTTCTGCAGCCTGTGTATAGAGTTGAGCTTTTTATCTTCTTGATTAAAAAGAAAAAAGTGAATAATACAGAGATGCATTAGCATCCCTCCAATGTGCAGTAATCCTAGGTTTGCTGATTGACCTGCTTATGGAAATTGTAATCTGTACATAAAACATGTTCTTTTTCTTAGTGGATGTGTCTAGTTACTTTTTAACACTAATTGGAGCTATTTGCAGCGCTGCAGGGTGGGGGGGAGAAAGCCCTTCCAATTTGCAGAAGATCTGTTAAGCCAGACAGAAGCTATATTTTGTAGGCTGTATCATTTCTTCAAGTGGAAGTCATGCACAATTAAATGAAGAGTAGGCAAAGCGACTGAGAAACACAGCCATACAAGCTGTGTTGAAGATTTATTATGATTGGTTGTATGCTAATGACTAATTTAATGTCACTCTCAGATGTTGACATTTGTATTTCCAGACATTCTGTTGTTTCAAACTAGGTCAATAACACAGTAAACCTCCTTCATAGCTATTGCTCCCAGTAAAAGTAAGGCAAGGGGGGCCATAGCTACATGATAAAGCACATGTTGTGCACGTAGAAAGTTCCATGCTCAATCCTTACGATTTCCAATCAAAGGGATCAATTAGCTGGTAAAGGAGGAGACCCTTGCTTGAGATCCCAGAGAGACACTGCTAGTCAGAGATGACAGTACTGGACTCGAGGAACAAATAATTTGGCCTGGCATGAAGCACTTTCCTGTGCTCTTAAAAGATTTGAGAGACCAGAAAATTCATTGTATTTCAAGTTAAAGATGCAGATGGATATGTCAGATTCTGCAAATCCCATGATAGTTGTCTGAATGAAGGATTTATCATCACTAAAGAGATTCCACTTCTGAATTTACCACTACACTACTGTTCAGACATAACTGGAAACCATGGTTTCCTACTTCCTGAGCAATTATGCACAAACCTTGGGCTAATATAATCTCCCTCTGCTCTTTTGTGACTGTGCGGAAATCAGAAGCACCCTTTCTATTTCCAAAGAAATCTCAGCTCCCAATTACATTCAAACTCAGGGACCTGTGGTGTATTTAAACTGTTAGTAAGAACTGTGGTTTAGTAAGAATCTGTTTTAGTTGGTCATTATAAGAACTACAATGTAACTTTAAGGATTAGTGCCTGAGTTTGCTAGTTATCCTCTTCCCTCCCTATCTGCTTTTCCTTTTGTGTTGTGTCTTTTTGATTGTAAGCTTGTGGGCAGGGACTGGTGTTTTTTTTAACAGATCATGTGTAAGCTTCTCTGGGAACCTTTTCAGTTAAAAATGGGAGTAAAGATGCTTTAAATAAATTAGCAAATTACTAACAAAAGTAAAAAAATAACAATAATATTAATAATAAAAAGACAACATTTTGCAACACTTCAACAATATAACTATTTTGAATAACTGGGTTTATTCCAGTGATTGACAAATGTTTAGTCTCTTATTTTTTTCATCTATGAAGGACATGGTTTTTTTAAAATTGTATTGAAAACTCTGGATTGAAATTCCATTGTAAAATGTTATTAGCTAATTGGCCATTTGTGTTACATTAACTGACATGAAGTGTTTTAGAATGCTCTATTCCTCAGGGTTTTTGTGGTTTATACATTTTTAAGGGCCATTTTAGAAGCCATAATTAGCCAGATGGTTATACAGACTTGCCAGTTATATATCTACGAAGATCCATATAGGGAAAATTGTGTTTTGCCAGGTTGTTTTTTCAAGTTAGAGAATGGAAAGATAGAGAGTGGGGGAAACTTTGTATATCGTTACTTCACTTTTCTTTACAATGTTTTCCTCAAACATTACTTTGAAAATGTAGAACTGCAGTCTTATATGCACCTGGAAGTAAGTCCTATTAAACTCAGCAGGGCTAACTTTTAAGTAGGCTTGCCTAGGCCAGCAGTGTGTGATTAGTAACCCTAAGAACTGCAGGTACGACAACTGGAGCATCATTATATAAAGGCAAACCTGTGTTTGGCACCAATTTTACATGCTAAAGTGAGCTGCTGTCAGTTATGGTTGCTTAGAAGTGTCCTATTTGCAAACATGTATACCTAAAAATGTAATGTAAGCAGTTCTGAAATAAATATTTGATATTTCTCTCCATCTTTTTCAACATGATGTTGTTATGACCATTTCCCCCTGGGGCAGTGTCAGTTTCTTTGGACCAATGTGATGTGTCAAATAGTTAATTTCCTTAGTTTGAAAAAATGGAAATGGACTGCCTTCAAGTCGATCCCCACCTATGGCGACCCTTTGAATAGGGTTTTCATGGTAAATGGTATTCAGAGGTGGTTTTACCATTGCCTTCCTCTGAGGCTGAGAGGCAGTGACTGGCCCAAGGTCACCCAGTGAGCTTCATGGCTGTGTGGGGATTTGAACCCTGGTAGTCCAGCTACACCACACTGGCTCTCTCCTTAGTTTACCTTTTTCCAAAATATATGTTTCTCTTGGTTTCATCTCCTCATTTAGGAAGATGAGGAGTTGAGGGTAAGAAAAGTGTGGGAAGAATGGATTTGACAGACCCTGAAATTTATATTTGAGGTCAACAAAAGATTCCCAGTGTGAAATTTAGACAAGCTAGAGTGGGGAGGGAGGGAGAGAGAGAGAGAGAGAGAAGAGTAATGGTGTACTGTGGGGACAAACAGCAAATGGAGAGAACAAGCAGAAAGAATCTAGACATGATGGTTTAATAATTGCAAGGAGGGGAAGGCGGAATTTGTTGGGGGATACTATGAAAAGGCACCCCTTTGTGCCAAGCCAGCTTTGCTCAGGCTAATATATACCATTGGGGTTTCTTTTAGCTTATAAAACATTGTTTATAAAACTGTCTATCTCCATAGGGGTGAAGGAAAAAGCCACTACAGGTTTGTCTTACAGGAAATCAAAGGTTTAAGAATTTGGACTAGTTTTCCAAACCACCAGCTCCCAAAAGAGCAACAGTTTCTGAGCTTGCAAACCACCTCTCTCCATGGAGCTTTTTTAACATTTTAATTTAATGCCTATATACACTTGCAAAAACACAAGATAAAAATGACAGACACTCAGCAGAACTATCAGCAATATGTTTGTGGATGGTGGTAAATTAACAAGCAATGGTTGGCTATCATTCACGGGTGTCAAGTCCAATTATGTTTGTGGAAGGAAGTTGTCAGATAGAAGTTTATGAAACTCCTGCAGGGGAACAACTGTGATTGGCAGGGGATGAATTCCACAATTCCAAATCCCAGGTGGTAATTGCAGTCCTTTCTCCTTTCCAAAGAGATAAATGAACAGTGCTTTTGTATGCAAGTCTTCCTTAAGAACTTATCTTGCATTGAGCCTTACCTGGGTTTAGCCCTTGGAATCTTCTTTCAAGACCAAGATTTAGACCTAAAACGAGGTCTTAATGAAAAACTAACTACTTTTGAGCATGTGCAAGCTGCCTTTCCCTCACAACAGCTAACCCAACACATCTGGAACTAGACTCCACAGCAGACTGGGTGACTTTTACTGGATAGTTACTGCCTGTTTTCTCAAAATGTTCAGTTTGGACATAACTTGTCAGTACAGCAGGCAAGATAATCCACCTATTATCAGGAGGAACAAATGTCAGAACATTTCTGTTTGTATCATCAGTTAAATAGAATTCTTAAATAGCATTCTTGTCCAAACAGGCTATCCTAACCTGGGTGATGATTGAGAATAGCGCTGGCACAGAATCAGGATTCAAGGCATGTTTTATAAATATGTATTAGAGAGTTTATTTTTGCATGTTCAGTGGTGTTTTTACAAGAACTTGGTTGTTACAGTCTCCATAGTATTTGCTACTGTATCTAGTACTGTAGAATTACAGCTAAAAACAATTGAAAGGAAAGTTTATGAATCTGAACAATTTAATGTTATCTGTTGGGAGCATTTATTTATTTATTTACAAAAATGAAACTTGTTTTGCCAGGTTTAACAAAAGACCCAAGTGCTACAAAGCAGATGTGTTACTTTCTATTCAATCTTCCAACAGCCATACCTCTACCACCATCTTCGTAATTATACTAGTAAATTTGAATAGTTGTGAATTGTAAATAGAAAGGTTTTTTGAAGCCTGTGTTGTTAATGGTGGTTTTTTAAAAAATCATTTTTTAAAGAGCTCCTTCTTATGCATACTTTTGAGTAAATATGTATAAACATGTGCTGTTCAAAAGCCAAATTTATTATTCGATTTTCTGATTTCCCCCCCCTTACATATACATAACAATTGGAGGCATCCACCATTTTGATACAAACTGTGTTCCAATTTCTAAACTACAGGCAACCCCATGGCTATGATGGGGAGAATTTTTTTCCAAAATCACAGTGTTTAGTGAATTGGATTTTGTTGCTTCTCCCCTTCTCCTGTTAGCATGTAACCCTATGCTATATGAGTCATCTGGAGCTAGTGGCTCTTTTCTGCAGTGAACCTGCCTTTGGCTGGACATATTATGGTCTGTATTATGTAGGATCATATTCAGCAGTTGTGCTGTTTGAACAGAGAAGACTAGGAAGCCCTTTGGTACTTTCTATCTCTGTGAATTTAGTCACCAAAACAGCAGTCAGGAGTTGTTCAACCAATGTTAGGTTTTCCCATGGCAGTCTTATGATTTTCAGGTTTTATTGAAACAAACGTGTCCTTTGCTTTTAACTAATTTGTCGTTATGAATGCACACCAAATAGACAGAGCTAGAAGAGGGTCAGCTTGCCCTGCTTGACCCATAAGACTGGACCCTGTTATTTCTGAATTCCTGGTTTTATAATGCTGTTTTACTCTTTGTATGATACTGTTTGATTGTGTTTATGTTGTTTTGCATACTGCTTACTATATAAATGCTCAGTATTTAAAATGCTGAGCAGTTTAGACATGCTTTAAAATAAATAACGGATAGTGTACCAGAGTAATACCAGGGAGACCTGGTTTCAGTTCCCCACTTTGCTAAGAAGCTCATTAGGTAATCTTTAGTTGCTGCATTTAGCCCAGGAGTAGCCAATGTAGTGTCCATCAGATGTTGTTGGAACTCTGAATCCATCAGCCCCAGCCATCATGGCCAATAGTCAGGGGTGACGGGAGCGTTAGGTGGCTTTCACCCTGCACTTTATTCTGTTATTCTCACAATTTCCTACCTGATACTTGGCGCATTATATTTGATCTTTCACATGACATACAAGCTACTTCTGGAATTCTAGTGAAATATAGTGCAAGTTTAGCACAAATTTTCATGATAAATGATACCAGAAAGAATCCTTTTGCAAGGCTGGGAACCTGGAAAATCATGGGAGTTTTTCGCTAGCTGCAGCCACTCACATGACAGGTATCCCAGCATGCAGTGCATTCCCACCCTTTAGGTGCTTTTTTTTAGCCTGATGAAAATTGTACTGGTATTCCGGCATAGGTGCGGGTAGCAGCAGCATTTCCCACACACTCCCCTGTGGCTGTACAACTAAATATATATATATATATATATATATATATATATGTCAGATGCTAAAGGGAGAAGAGTTGCATGGTAACGGAATGAGATTTTTGACCTCCTACACAATGGGGAATTACAGTGTGCATGTGTATAATGAGTGAGGGACAAAAACAAGATGTTCATTACAGCTGTGTGAAAAACAGTTGCGCAAAATCTACTGTTCCTTAACGCAACAGGGACTGCTGTGTGAAAGGAATTTTAGAAATCGGGACAGAAGCGCTGCCATTTGAATCTGTTAAACTAATACAATAAACTCCATGTCTGAAAGCAACCATAGTTCAACAATATCTGTAGGGCAGCAAGTTGGCTACTCCTGTTGTGAGGATAAAATGAGAGAGAATTATGTACACCGCCCTGAGCTCCTTGGAGGAAAGGTGATATTAAAATTATAAATAAATATAGGCCCACTGTTAAAAAATAAAAAAGTCTGTGTGAAGATAACCTGCATTCTGAAATAATTATGAAAAATAATATTACATATATTTGATTTGCTTAATTGACTCTGCTTCTGGAAATTATGGGGTGGGAGGAAGGCAAAGAGCTTTGCACAGAACAGAATTACCTCCCAACTGCTGATAATCCTGTCCAGCTCCATCTTCGGCTTCAGAGATCTCTTATGAACCATGAAGTGGGGATGGGGAACCTGTGGCCCTCCAGATGCTGTTGGACTTCATTTCTCATCAGCCCCAGCCAGCATGACCAATGGTCAAGGCTGATGGGAGCTGTATTCTAGCAAGATCTGGAGGGCCATAGAAACTTGCTATTTAAGGATTACATTCAATGCTACCGCTCTGCTCTTTGATCCAGTGGAGGCATCCATCAGTGGAACAGGAAGGGAGTCTGTTTTCACCAATTTGCTCTCCTCATGCCACCTCCCACCATCAACAAAGGGTCCCCAGTCCTCTGGAGCAGACTTTGGTGGGGCAATGAGGGGCTGTAGGGGGGGGAAATGAATGCATGAACAACACCTTCCTTCCCTGTTCTGCTGACAGAGGCATTTGGACACTATTAAATACAAAGAATGAATGTTGGTATTCTCAGGGTTCTGAATTCTGCACCAGGTGTCAAATTCCTCTGACACTTGCTCAGGGTGATCAGCCTTGCCCATAGAAATCTCTTTGTATTTTATATGTTATTAGCACTGATACAGTTCTAATAATCCTACCTCCAGAGATAACGCTGCAGCATTCCATGTGATGTATGGCACTGTTGGAAGTACAGTGCATTTGAAAAAACGTGGGCCTGATTTTGTCAGTGACTTTTCCAGAGACTGTGAAGGTAACATTCTCTGTTTGAAAGGAGCTGTCATAGACTTGATTTGTAAACGTACCCTTTCCCCTTTGTTTCTAGTTTCCAGCTTGTTGAGCCAGACCAGCATCAAGGAAAATGTCCAGCAGGGGTGGGAAGAAAAAATCAACAAAGACCTCTCGCTCAGCAAAAGCCGGGGTCATATTCCCTGTTGGACGAATGCTGCGTTATATTAAGAAAGGTCATCCAAAGTACAGAATTGGGGTCGGTGCTCCAGTGTATATGGCAGCTGTACTTGAATATCTGACTGGTAAGTTTTACCTGAACAAGAGCCAAGAAACTGCAGGGAAATCAAATGCAAACACAAAAGAACATTTGCAGAAGAGGCAAAGAAAGGAGATAATGCTTTTATAATAGAAAAGTGGTGGTTGGGTTACACATTAAGTCTAGAGTGGCACTAACCTCGTAATGCATGTAAATTCAAACTGTAGAACTTACATCTCAGTTCAGATTTCTCTGTTTTGGAAGTACTGAACCCTAGGTTTGAGCTATTGTCTATTGTCTTCTTTAAGTTACGTTTATAACAGATTCCCAGTAAGATTAGTAGACTTTTAACGGAGCCTTTCATGATTGTAAGTTGAATGCCTATAGATATACTGTACTGGCGATGTAATATATTACTTACAAATAGTATCCAAAGTAATGCCAAGTCTCATGTTCCATTAGTGCCAGGATTTATGCTTGTGCACCAGAATTATCCCCTTCTCCCCCTCCCCATGTACATCCCCTGAATCTGTTCTGGGTTTTCCCCCAACCCTCCGGAGCAGATTTGGGGAGGGCGCGGGACAGCCACGGGGGAAGGAGACTGGGCGAAGTTCCATTGCACAAGCATAAATCTTTGCACTAGCAGGACGAGAGCATTGGACACTGCCCTCTGTTGGAAACCTTCCTGAGATCAAAATATGTGTGATGAAGGGAGGTCTAGAAATGTTGTAAATAAGCAAGTAAATAATTGAGCAGTAGGTTGGATTGCGGAGCAGTCAGTCAAAACAGCCACAGCAGCAGCTTTCTGAAATTGGGATGACATGCAATTAGAACATGACATTTTCAGTCTCTGTATAATACTGGGGCCCAGAAGATTTGATTGTGATTTTATGTGTTTTGTCTGTTCTGTTTTGCTGGATGTTTTTGCCAGGGGTACTGGAAAAGTATTGAACAAAGAGAGGTGTAATAACCTATTTAAACATTAGAGCCACAATGTGAAGGCCGCTAAATACATTTCCCTGGTTCTGGCATGAGATGTGATACACACAGTGGAGGAGTACAGATAATTGCTGAGGAGTTTTCAGATGTTAGGCCTGCTATGTGAAGTGGTTCCATGCAGAACTAAGGGTCTTGAAGCATTCCAGTTAGCCTACAAGTAGCCTTAATAATGGAAAAGAAATTGTTTTAAGGACTTAGTGTTAAGTGCAAGCAGCAGGACCATCATGAAAAGGGGATGACAACAGAGAACTAGCTAAAAATAGGGAAGTGATTCCAGCTTACAATATGTTCAAGTATCCAGACATCAAACGTTAGACATAAGCTCTTGAGGGGACAGGAGAGGGAAGGGATTTGTTAAGAGATAAAAGTTGATGGTCTTTTATCTTTGTGTGCAATTTAAATAATGTTAAGAATATAATACAAATTGGCTAGAGCTCACTGGGTGACCTTGGGCCAGTCGCTGCCTCTCAGCCCCAGAGGAAGGCAATGGTAAACCACCTCTGAATACCGCTTACCATGGAAACCCTATTCATAGGGTCGCCATAAGTTGGGACCGACTTGAAGGCAGTCTATTCCATTAAGCATTTGTTTTGTTGCGAGCCTTGACAGTCCAGCTGTTTAAACCCAGGCCCAGGTGTGGCAAATCGCACATATACTACAGGTTCACACACACACACACACACACACACACACACACACACACACAAACACACACACACCACACACAACACACACACAACACACACACACACACACACACACACACACACACACATGAGGGATCTTATTGGAAGTATCAAAAAGGAGCCTAATTCCATATGCCATTTCTTATACGTGAATTCACACTTGATGCTCTCCATATGGTAGCTATGCAGCTATTTGTTTTCACTCGTTTCTCTTTAATTTATTTATTTTCAAATTTTATCTCTCTGCCAAAGACAATGTATATGTTCCTTCTTTAGAAGAGGGTAAATTGTTCATTGAGCGGTTTACAAAAACAGGGTTTAATGGCCAAGTCAAAGAGAGCTGACCTGTGTTCTAGCTTATATATAGAACAATTTTATATACCTGTATCTACATCTTTATATCTAATCTATAAAACAATAAAATGGTTAATGTTTTTGGCAAATGGTTAACGCATGTATAACAGCCAATGGTAAAGCTCATGATAGATATACTGAACAAACCATAGAAATTCACACTCATAGTCCCCTAACTAGTTAAATGATTGACCACTTTAAGGAAGTTACCCAAGAGAGAAGTAATGGATTTCTTGATTAACAGCAATGTAGTATAAACAGATTGCTAAGCTTTTCTGTATAGGTCTTTTCTGTATAAAAGTACATTGTTAAGTCCTTTTCTTTTTACTCTGAATTCTTGGGATGAGGCTGGCTGTGTGAGAAATAAATATAAATAAATACTGCATAAATAAATACAGCTGCAAAGAGTGTCAGGGAAATGTTTGCCAATAATGTATTGCACCTCTAGTGTAGTAAAAGCAGCAAGGTGATATTGGTCACTTTCACGCATAATGCTAAACCATGGTTTAGTACTATATGGAGAAGTCTCCATGAGCACTGAGCACAGCATCAGATCTGCATGCTCCCCACTCCCCTCTCCTCTCCCTGCACCTTAGGGTGGAGGACTTCCACCAAACTTAGTTTTCCTTTCACTGTGAATCTCAGTTTGCCATTATGTATGAACCAGGGTTTGGAAGTGCAACAGCAGGGATCATTCAGCTTATAACGTAAGAGTTACCGTATATTCCGGCGTATAAGACGACTGGGCATATAAGACGACCCCCAACTTTTCCAGTTAAAATATAGAGTTTGGGATATACTCGCCCTGTCGTTTTATACATAAATGTGTGCAACTCAACTAAGGGAAAAATGCAGAAACAGAAAGTATTTCCCCCCTAAGCATAGAAGATAGGGTTTTATTTTTCCAAAGATACAGTTCAAGCAACTATTATATGTAAACGGACAAAGAAAGGGGGGAGAGATCAACAAAGAAACATAGCTATGCCGATGCCTTGCTTGCAAGGTAAATCCTGAGGTCAAGAGAGATGTGCAAGGCAATCCTAAACAAATTTATTAGAGAGTATCCCCACACACTGAACTTAATGGGACTTACTTCTGAGTAAACATGCATAAGATTGCACTGTCAAGGGCCTGCCTAATTCTCCCATTACAATCAAAAGGACATAAAAGTGGATTGTGCCCATATTTTAAGATTATGGGTGCAATCTGAGAATAATTTACCCCCATTTCTTAGTAGGAAAGGACGGGCGGGGGGAGGCTGCTGTCCTTCAGGCGTGCATAAAGGAGTAGTCCGGTACTATGCATCCAAGGTAGGTCCAATAAATTCAGGGAGGTTTTCTCCTAGGTAAATGTCCTTAGGATAGCCGCGCGGGGGGAGGAGCAGCCTCGAGGACGAGCAAAGGGCGCCCTCGGGCGAGAGGACTACTCTGCGGCTGGCAGGAGGAGGAGGGAGGCGGGCTGCCGCTGCCGCCGCTCCCGCTCGCTCCTCCAGTCTGGCATCTTTCGGCAGCAGGATATGGACTGGGGGGGGCACAAAGAAAAGCGGAGCCTGGAAGCTGGCATCACTCTACACTTTCAGTGCCTCTGCGGCGAAAGACCCCGGAAGGAACGGAAGCTGGAAGCTGTTCTACCTTTCCCTCTGGGGAAGGAAGGTGCCGCTCGCCCCGCCCCTCCTGGCTTGAAGCTCCTATTGGGTAGCCTGCTGCCCCGGAAGTGCTGGCCTGCGCTCGCCCTCGCTTCCGGAGAAGAGGGATGTCTGCAGAGTACGAGGCCGTCCAGCGGGGTCCTCTGCGCCTGAAGGGCGACGCCGGAGTGGCGCCCGCGGGGAAGCGGTAAGGGGCGCGCGGTGGAGCCCCGATGTTCTATCGGTGACGCTGAGACGCCATCTAGATAGTCCTAGAAGGGAAACTTCCTGTATGCGGAGGCAGGAGTTCCTGATACTCTTGATGCATTTGTCTTCCTTTGAGTGGCAGGCGGGTGTTCAGCGTTTATAAACGCTCATTCGGTCTCTCTGGACTGCGACGCTCTCTCTGGACGGTGGCTGCGACTGCTTCCACTCCTGCTGCAGCTTTTTTTTTTACTTAATTTTCCCGCTCTTTTTCAGCACCCGGCGTATAAGACGACCCCCGACTTTGGAGAAGATTTTCCGGGGTTAAAAAGTCGTCTTATACGCCGGAATATACGGTAATTCTGTTGTCAGTAAGCCAGCTGACCAATGGGGGAGGGAGTTGTTGCTTAGCACGCAGGCATAGTGGCATAATCTTCACTGAGGTGGCATGTGCTATGAGGGAGTTCTGAGGACGTTTTTCCCCTGTATGTTTTGTTTGTATGTCTCCCTTTATGTACTAGAGTGGTAAGCGGCGGTAATGCAGCCGAAGCTCTGCTCACGGCCGGAGTTCGATTCCAACAGAAGGAGGAAGTCAAATCTCCAGTAAAAGGGGTCGAGGTCCACTCAGCCTTCCATCCATCCGTGATTGGTAAAATGAGTACCCGGCATATGCTGCGGGGTAAAGAAAGGCCAGGGAAGGAACTGGCAATCCCACCCCATTTATACGGTCTGCCTAGTAAACATCGCAAGACGTCACCTTAAGAGTCGGAAACGACTCGCACTATAAGTGCGGGGACACCTTTACCTTTACTTTTACCTGAACTAAGAAAGACAAAACCTCTGTATTTCTCCTAGATTATATACTGTTTTTATTATCAGGATCTTTCTCTCTGGTATCTGTCTGTTATTTAAATGAATCTGCTAATACCAGGTTTACAAAAAATAATGTTAAACTCAGGCTCGTGGAGGTTCATCACATAGTGCTAAATCATGGTTACTATGTAACGTACAAACCATGGAGTTCAAATTGATACTCTTAAATCTTCATTTGAATTGCTTATATACGACAATCCAGACCTACATATCTGGCAGTGTCCACTGTGCTCACCTTTTTTTACAGAGTTTGAAGTGAAGCCCCATTTGATGGGTTAGGTACCAATTCTATTTTTAAGGCAATAAATAACTGGTAATCGAGGACATAGGAAGCTGCCTTATACAGAGTCAGACCATTGATCCATCTAGCTCAGTACTGTCTACACCGATTGATAGCAGCTGTCTACGATTTCACACTGGGGTCTCTCCCACCCCAGACTTCATTGGAGATTGAACCTGGGACATTCTGCATGCAAAACAGATGCTCTATGGCTGAGCCATGAACCTTCCCCAACTTTTTTTTGAAGCTCCTCCAATTACTTCAATTGTCTTTATTTTCCCCTGTTATCCAAAAGACTGTTTCTGATCTTCTAAGTACTTCTCTTCAGATGGCATTTCATTCTGATGTAAATGTCTGAATGCTTTTCTTTACATAACTTGATTTTTCTTATGGAGAGAAAAAATACTTGTATCATCATAATCACTGCATAGCCCTGATTTTATACGCACGCTCACGCGCACACACACACACGCACGCACGCACGCACACACACACACACACACACATTGAGATGTTAAACTTCATGCATTTTATAAAATACCCTGCACTGAGTGTTCTTAAAAAACAAAACTAGCAACTGAGATGTATTACAAGTAAAGTTAATGAGCAGCACATGGTACCAATTATATATATGATTTGCTCACTACTGTGAGCTGAATTATCTTAAGCAAGAAAAGAATAAAATGAAGCATGAAAACCTTCTTTTTGATGGGCAGGGGACCATGGGAATTTGTAAACATGGCTTGCAGTCCCAACTAGATTATCCCCAAGGAAGATATTATAAAGAAAACTGAAAAAATGGATTCTCTGCCTTTAATTACATCCATTCCAAGGAACTGAGATTATTGTGGGTTTTTTTAGTTTTTTAACATTATTATTATTGTCTAACACTTTTTTCAAAAGGCAGAACTCAGAAAAGGATATCTGCATTTTCTGATTTCCCTTGTGACCATATTCATTTAAAAATGTATCATGATCAAAGTTAATTTGTTTATTCCAAATAGGAATAAAGTTACTTTTCCTTACTGTCCTTTATTCAGAAGATGGTACCAGTTCAAGCTCCATTAAAGGTACTGTGAGGATTAGGCTGCAGAAGTTGTTGCTCATGACCTTATAATGAAGGTTTTTGTCTGTAATCCTCCAATTTTCTGATAAACTTCTTCATCTGACAGCTTCCACTCCCATCATGCACCATGTACGGTTTTGACTATGCGGCTATTTCAGTTCCTTCATTTTGTGAGCCTGGATTCTGTTGAATGTTGTGGGTTGTGCTGACTACTGAAAAATGTAATGGATCAAAGGTGTTACTGAAGCTCACACAACATACTTGGAGACTTTCTTGAACTGCCCTTTGTTTTTTACCCTGTAATGTAATGTACAGGGTAAAAAGAAAACAGTACCACTGTTGCCTTGCTCTCCCAGGGTGTGCTGTCAGAGACCTTACTTTGTCAGCATCTGTTCAGGTTCAGGAGCAAAATAAAAGGTGTTATTTGGTAATCTGTGAGAAAGATTTGAGACAAAAGGATATGAAGATGCACAGTTGTGGAGGACAGAGTGATCTGTACTGGATGGTGACATAGCAACAAGATGACTGCTAGAGAGGACAAAGTATAGTGCCAGTGGCCAAGGCTTTTGCATTTACATGTGCTTCATGGGTTTGAGATTACGAGCCTACTTTATATATGGTTCACAATTATCCATTTTTACACGTACTTGAAACATAAGTTCCAAATTCCAAAACAATTTACTATACACATTAAAAAGAAGCAAAGAGCCCTGAGGTACCTTAAAGTCTAATTTGTTTATTGTGGCATGCCCCCCCAGGGGGGAGAAGGGATTTTGGATTGCTCCCTAAATTAATCCCGTTTAGGTCCCATTGAAATCAACATGAAAAGTTAGTCATGAGTAATGTAAGTTGCACTGAGTTCAGTAGAACATGAGTGTGGCTATCATTTCAACCTAGTATCTGCTTCCAAGCATTTTAAACAGAATCATGCTGAATTTAACACTCTTATGCTTTTAAAATTTGATGAGAATTGCATTTATTTTTATTTTATTTTATTTTGGTGGAGGCAAATGAGAACTGGACCAATGTAACATGGCTGACTTGCATATTTAGTTCTATATGATAACTTATTTAAATATAGTTTTCAAGGGTGCAACACCATCAGTGCTGGTAAACCTATTGCACTTCCTCTGTTAACCTCTTTACTATAAAGATTTTTAAAATTCAAAATATGAAAAATTATAGCTTATCTACTTAAATTATGGGAACGGAAAACAGTGATTTGTTGTCAGCATGTTTTCAGATATGTCTTGGCAGTTAGAAGGGCTAGAGGATTGTGTCTGAAATAAAATAAAAATGTGGCGTTCTAACAATAGCCTTGCATAAAAAAGCCACAGGGCTATGTGTTGCTTGAGTGTCATATATTGCTCTTTTTTGCTCTCGCTAGAATTTGCTACATCTAGAGTACTTAATGTATCTCAAAGCCGAAAGCCCACAATGAACTGATTTGGAACCAGTTCCTAGATTTGTTTAATTTGAACATAACAGCATTTTCTCTCTTGTTTTCATTATACCTAGTATTTTATAGGACTTACTACACTTATACAAGTCATCTCACCTCTGTGGGTGGGGGGGGGAGGCAGAAAGAGAGAGCACTTACGGACATAATTTAAACGTAGGTAGAAATGAAGCTTGTGGGGATTTCTGTCAATAGCTGCTCCACACAGAAAAATAATTCCACAGCAAACAGGGGAAGAGTGAAGTTTATTAAACAGCACGTAATATTAAATAACATCTCCACCCCCAAAAAAGGTACTTTGATTTACATTGTCCATAGTTAGAAAAAGTCAGGTAGGGAGAAAGCTTGAAATGTCTGCTTTCTCCATTAACATTTTCCCACAACTGTATTTTATTGCCAATCCATGCATTTTGTAAAATTTAAAACATGCTCTTTCTTTTTCTTTTTTTCTTTTAGAATTCCAGACCATAACTCTCTCTCATGGGGTCTGGTGCCTTTTAGGCTTTGTTCTAGTGCTTTATGACATCACCAGAATCTTTGGATGGAGTTTCGGATACTCCAGCAAGTCATTTGCTTTTCATTTAATCATGATTCATTTTTGGTGTGGAAACCTCTCCCAAGCCACTGAGTGCCTGAAAAATATGAGCCTATCCAGTTAGTGTTTTTAACCATTTATTCCAAGTACTCACCGTGCTCTCTGTCAGAATTCATCATGTGGAACTGTCATTCCACTCTTCTTCCTTCTCAGAAGAAATGTAATATTTTAAAGGCATATGACAATCACATTTGTTTCTTAAAGCATAAATGTTTAGTGAACACTGTTCTTTGAAAAAGGACAGCAGCAGTAGCCACAGTAATCTACTCTAAAAGTAATTTGATTCACAGCAGAATGTGATTCCAAAGTTTTGAATGTTATTTATAGACTGCATTGTAAGGAGAAGGAGCAAAAAGGTTCTTAAACAATGAAAAATCCATTACAGTGGCAGCATTCTTTGGAACATTGAACACATTGCTTGTATATCATTACGGATTTGATTTGTGTGAATGTGTAGCCTGTCCTAAACATAGGAAAGGTTGGGTGACACTGGAAAACAAAAAAGAGATCTATAAAGCTGGACACATTTAGATTGAGTGGTGCAGTACTTTCAAAGGTTACCTTCCACTTTAGCCCTGAAAATAGGAATTCAGCCCAAAGAAAAATATCTTGTTCTTAAGGCTGGAATTCTACTCGCTTATCCTCTGTGGCACAGAGAGGTAAGCGGCGGTAACGCAGCAGAAGCTCTGCTCACGTCCGGAGTTCGATTCCAACGGAAGGAGGAAGTGGAATCTCCGGTAAAAGGGGTCGAGGTCCACTCAGCCTTCCATCCATCCCTGGTTGGTAAAATGAGTACCCGGCATACACTGCGGGGTAAAGAAAGGCCGGGGAAGGAACTGGCAATCCCACCCCATATATACGGTCTGCCTAGTAAACTTCGCAAGACGTCACTCTAAGAGTCGTAAACGACTCGCACTATAAGTGCGGGGACACCTTTACCTTTACCTGGGAATAAGTCCCATTGAGCTCCACAGGGCTTACTTCTGAGTAGATGTGTATAGGCTGGCACTGTAAATTGGTTTACTTTTTAAATAGAATTTCTCCCTTTGCTAATGAGGTTTCTTTTTAAGTGATATAATCAAGTGCCTAACAAGGACAGAAGGCAGAAATTAAGTGCAATCTATGCAACAATTTACAGATTTTTCTCCCTCTTGGGGTAAAGAGGAGATAGACCATATTTATTGATTGATTATTAAATCAATATCCCAGATATTAAAAGGCATAGTTGGGATCCTCACAACCTCTCAATGAGTTCTGTGCATCCAAAGCGTCTTTGCTTGTATTTCTTGTCTATCATACTTCCCCCACCCCATAATGCCATATGGCAACCGACTTTTGAACTTGAAGGGCTTTCAAAAGACTATTGTGATATGGCATGGCTCTCTGCTGTTCAAAAACAACATAAAGATTTTTATCTTTAAGGCTCGTGACATTGCAAGCTGAATTCAGCCAACAAGCTATGTATTGAAGCAGCACTTAAGTATAGTGGCCACTTATATATTGCAAAAAAAAAAAGGAAATGCATCATCAGAAAAAGAGGACAAAATGGCACAGACTTGTATATCATTTGCATTACAGATGCAAACTGTATTAATCTTAGCACAAAGGCAAATGTTCCTTCAGCCTAAGGATTTCTCCTTGCGCAACTGAACTTTCTCTTGTTCTCCTTTGCCCACATGCCCCCTAAATCTGTTATGGGATTTTCCCGAACCTTCCAGAGCAGATTTGGGGGTAGCATGGGGTACCCATGGGGGGAAGAGAGGGGGGAAAGGTCAGTTGAGCTAGCTGTAATACTGGAGCTGGAGCTTTTATTTCACTGAATACCACCCAGTTACTGTTAAGTAAATAGGAACTGTAATAAGCTCACTATAGTAGAGAAGAATGGGACCAGATGACCTGTGTTGGGGCTGTTGGTTGCATATTCAAGGTGCCTGCTTTCTCTTTTATTGTTCTTTGTTCTTTGTATCTTTAAACCAGACTTGGACAGGACAGCCCTTCAAATAGTGGACATCTTCAAAAAGAAGACTGTCCTCTGATAGCACTCTAAATAAAGCATTGTCTTTTGTAAAGTAGGACACATGGTCACCCTATACCTAAGCCTGCAGTGTGCCTGAAGTTGCTCCTGGATTCCAGTCTTATTGTATGATGTCAGGCAGTTCTTCATTGTTTACCCTCCAACAAAGTTGCAATATATCCTGTGCACAAAGGAACATGAGGAACAAAAATGGTCTTCATGTCTCCAGTAAAAGGCTTGAAGACTACTGTATGAGTCAACAAGATGTCATTCAGATTCCTATACTATAATGTATTCATTACTTTAGCATAACTCTCATGGAGTTCTAAGTTTTTCTCATTCCTCCTAAGGATTCAGCTGACTGACCGTAGAAAGGCTGTCTGTGACCATTGGCAGCCAGACCAATGACAACTGCAGGGCTCATAACCTATCAGACCTGCCTGAGTTCCCTGGTGTTTCAAAGCGGCTAGAAGTGTAGCACTAGGCAATTATTTGTGAACTCTCTTACACGAGTTAGCATATGCAACCGCGACATCACGGAGAGAGCTTAAAAACACTTGCTGTCCATCATACTGATATCTCTGTTAGTCTCTAATATGCAAAAAATGAACAAAAGTCCTAATTTTGCAATCAATTTGTTGCTGTCTTTGTAACAAAACCATAGACTGACATTTGTTTTTAAGTGCCTTGTACCACAATATGTGCCTTTACAATATGAAGCCTGTGAAAGTGTATGAATGAAGGGTTTTACAGTCTTCCTTTCCAGTCTTGTAAATTCACAAAACAGAGAGTGTACAGCTTGTTTTAATCCTGTCTTCCCTGCCTCCCATAAGCTTTGCCTTTTTTTGGTTTCATTTCCAAAGCTTGAGTTTGTGTTTAGCCTTGTTTCTTATAACAGGGGTGGTCAAAGTGGTGCTCTCTGTGATGTCCTTCCCCAGCACCACCAGTGAAGCTCTCACTTGTGGCTACCAGCAGACAGGAACATCAGGTTTTCTTCTTACCCTTTACAGCTCTAGCACAGATTTCAACAAATCCCCCTGCTAGGCCTTACTACCCCACACTCTGTATCTCTTATAACCTTTAGACTGTACCTAGTCTCTGCCTGGCTATCTCGATACCTTGTGTCTTTGGGTATAGGTAATTTCCAACCCCCCCCTGCAGCCTCTTGCACTGAAGCGTACAGCCCTGGGTTTCTCTGTGGGACTAGATACACTTTCCTCCGATCCGCCGCTGCCACCATTCGATACAAACTGTTCAGCCTTGGTTACTTTGCTATTCCCCCTGGTATGTGTTTCCCAGTTGAAGGAATCAGGCTTATGTTTAACCAAGAAATATATTTATTAAGAATTAGAAATAACAAGATTACTTTTAGAATGTTTCACAAGCGTATGGTTTCATCTATATTCTGTTATGTACTTTACTTCTTACTAATTGCCTCAGAACTCTGACTCACTCTCAACAACAACACCGAACACCATCCACCTCCTCAAATCACCACCTCCTCAAATCACCACCTCCTCAAATCACCACCATCTAAACACCACCATCTAAACACCACCCAGATTCAACTGTCATTCTTCCATTTATACTCCCAGCCATTCAAACGCTCAGCCAATCATCCAGCATTCTACTGCTCATGTACTCCCCCTCCTCTTTCACTCCACTTACCATATGTCTTCTATATAAACAGCACTTACCATATTTACAATATAAGCAGGAACATCAAACTCTCCTGCCCCCAGCCCATGTGGGCAATAGTCAGGGATGATGAGGGCTGGAGAGCAACATTATCTGGAGAGCACCACGTTGGCTGCCCCTGCCTTACAGCCTTCCTGACTTCTGCAACTGGTGTGTGTAGAATTTCAGAAGGACTGGAAAATCAAAAGGTTGGGGATCAACTAGGTTTTCCTCTTGTCCTTTGTGATGGGTGTTAATTGTTTTCTTCTATCTTTCTTTTTAGTCAAAATGAGAGCGAAAACATATTTTGCCATACCCAAAATTAGATTGGTGCAACCAGGGCTCCTTTGGTAAAAAAAATGTGACAGTACGCCATCCCAATGAGTTCCATCACACAAAAAAAGCACTGGGTACAACTTCATTTTATCCTGTGTAAGAGGTTAACAGTATACAGCAAACTATCATTCTAATCCACAGGGTCCAGGGTTCAAAATCTGACATGTTCAAGTAGGCATATGAATGTCTCCTGCCTGAAACTGCAAAAAGCCGCTGCCAGTCACTGTTGCCAGTGAGCTACATGGACCATTGGTCTGATTTGGTATAAGGCAGCTTCCTCTGTTCCTAACCTACTCTTGTTAATGACTCCAGCAAATAAATGCTTAGGATTTCTGCATCAGTGTAACACTTGGAAATCATGATGTTAGGCCAATGTTACGTGGTCATATTAGTGCAGCATTTTTGAAGATAACAGTTGTATAAATGTTTGATACTGGGTTTAACTGCCCTCAGAGTGCATAACAAATAAAATGATGCTTTTTGTTCAGTATCGGGACATGCCCACACTATAGAACGATTAGTGCTCCACAGATTAAAACATGCCTGTCTTAGTGTCGGCAATGCAAGAGATACAACCTCATTAGGTTGGAGAATGGTGTGCCCTCTAGCTTGACCTGCAAAGGAGACTCACACATATATGAATGTTGCCTTTGCGTGTTCATGTACACTAGATGCATGTTAACTCACAAACTTGCTGTTGCCTGCAAACATTTTAAACTTCTCCAGCATAAAGAAAGAAGAACCACCCACAATGTTGTGTCTCAATGCAGTTATTCAATATCAGGTTATCCTTTTACCTTGTTGCTATTGCTGGGGTTTGTGTGTGTGGCATGATCGGCATCCAGTTTGGATAAATGCAGGTTTATAAGAAATGCCCTTGAAGATCACAGCATAATCCAAGAGCACCTTTAAAGATACTGAGCCCATCCTGCATTGTAAACTAGTCAAGCCAAAACATACATGCTGCATTAGCTCAAGCAACATCTGGCAATGCCTAGACTAATTATGTTTAAATGCATTTAAAGGGAGGGGGAGCATGTGTAAACTGTTAAGAGTAACAGTGAAGTGTAAACTGGTAGGCAAAGGAAACACCATTTTACACACACACACACACATGCAGAGAGGGAGTGAACACAGTATGAAAATATCAAGATGGCTTTGGCTTCCTGTTAGCCGGCACCAAAAACAGTCTGCATTTACATTTGAATTCAATTTCTGCTCATTCTTTTAGATTGAGTTCTTTAGATTATTTCTTGAGACTGCACTCTTAAAAAAACCCATTAAAGAGTAAGCCCCACTAAACATAGTGTGAGGTTTACTTTTTTTTTTTTACTATTTTTTATTCAAATTTTTCAAAAAACAAACAAAACAAAATCAAAAAAACATAACAATACAACAAAAAATAAAAATAAAATAGTTGACTTCCGATTTGTCGCAGATCAGCTATAAGTATATAATATACATCAAACCTGTCCCTTAATATATACATACAGAATCCCTTTTCTCCATAGGCTGTCTTAATTAGTCGTCAAATCCCAGTATCATCATTTTATTTTGATCTTTCAACAAAAAGTCTAAGAGAGGCTTCCATTCCTTAAGAAATGTATCTGTCGATTTTTCTCTAAATAAACATGTCAATTTATCCATTTCTACTAAGTCCATTAATTTCAATAGCCATTCTTCCATTGTTGGTGTTGATTCCATTTTCCACTTTTGTGCATATAATAATCTTGCTGCCGTAATCATATATAATATTATTCTTCCATATTTCTTTTCTATTTGTTTATCCATAAAACCCAATAAAAAAAATTCTGGTTTTGACTGAATATTTATCTTTAGAATTTTTTGCATCATCCTACCTATCTGTGCCCAAAATGATTTTGCCTTTTTACACAGCCACCACATATGATAAAATGATCCTTCTTGTTGTTTACATTTCCAACAAACATTAGAAACATTACTATACATTTTTGACAACTTTTCTGGAGTCATGTACCAACGGTACATCATTTTATAAAAATTTTATTTAAGATTATAGCATAGTGTAAATTTCAAGCCTTTTTTCCACATATTTTCCCATTGATCCATTTGTATGTTATAACCAAAATTTTTTGCCCACTTTACCATACACTCTTTTACTTGTTCTTCCTCCATATCCATTTTCAGTAAGAGTTTATACATTTTCGCAATTATATTTTCATCATTTGTACACAATCCTATTTCAAAATCAGATTTACTTATTTCAAACCCATACATTTTCTTGTCCATTTTATATCTTTCTAACAATTGTAAATAGGCAAACCATTGAAAACTATATCCTTCCTTTATCAGTTTTTCTTTCTCTTTCATTATATATTCTCCATGTACATTTTCTAATAGTTCTTGATAAGTTAACCATTTCTCTTTTCCAGCCATTTCTCTTCTGTAAAACGCTTCTTGACTTGAAACACATAATGGTATTTTCGAATAAAACCTTGGTTTATATCTATTCCATATTTTCAACAGAGGACGTCTTATAAAATGATTATTAAAGTCTACATTTACTTTTACTTTGTCATACCATAGATATCCATGCCATCCCCACTTCAAATTATGTCCCTCCAAATCCAATAGTCTTTTATTCCTCAATAAGATCCATTCCTTTATCCAGACTAGACAGCAGGCAGCAAAATAAAGTCTCAAATTTGGTAATCCCAGTCCTCCTCTTTCTTTGGCATCTTGTAGTAGTTTAAATTTAACTCTTGGTTTTTTTCCTTGCCATACAAATTTAGAGATATCTTTTTGCCATTGTTTAAAAGGTAAATCAGAGGATATTACAGGTATTGTTTGAAACAAAAACATCATTCTCGGTAGTACATTCATTTTTATCACAGATATTCTACCCATTAATGACAGTTGTAGTTTATCCCATCTTAGCAAATCTTTCTTAATCTCTGTCCATAATTTTTCATAATTATTATGAAACAACTTTGAGTTTTTATTTGTCATAGTGATACCTAAATATTTCAACTTTTTCTCTATTGTAAAATCTGTCTTGTCCATTAACTCTTTCTGTTCCCTTAAAGTTAAATTTTTCACCAACATCTTTGTTTTTTGATTGTTGATCTTAAATCCTGCTAACGGTCCAAATTCTTTTAATTTGTCCATCAATACATTAATTCCTTCCAAAGGATTTTCTAGTACAATTATCAAATCATCAGCAAATGCTCTCAATTTATATTCTTCTTTTTTTATCTTTAATCCCGAAATTCTTTTATCTTGCCTTATATCTCTAAGCAGCACTTCTAAGACCAGAATAAATAAAAGGGGAGATAAAGGACATCCCTGTCTTGTACCCTTTTGTATTTCACATGAATCCGTTAAATCTCCGTTAACAATTATCTGAGCCTTCTGAGATGTATAAATCGATCTAATCCATTTTATAAAATTGTCTCCAAAATCCATTTGCTCCAAAACCTGAAACATAAATTTCCAATTCAAATTATCAAATGCTTTTTCAGCATCTAAAAAAATCAAAGCTGCTTGTTTATCATTTCGTTGTTCTAAATATTCCAAGACATTCAAGACATTCCTGACGTTATCACGTAATTGTCTTTTAGGTAAAAACCCTGATTGATCTTCCTGAATAAATTGTTGCAATATTATTTTCAATCTTTCTGCCAAGATCATTGTAAAAATTTTATAGTCATTGTTCAATAGAGATATTGGTTGATAGTTTTTTGTTTTAGTTAAATCTTGCTCCTCTTTAGGTATTAATGTTATGTTAGCATTTTTCCAACTATCCGGTATCTTTCCCTCTTGTAAAATAAGATTCATTGTAAACTGTAAAGGTAGTAAGAGTTCTTCCTCCAAACATTTATAATACATTGCAGATAGCCCATCTGGTCCTGGTGCCTTTCCTAATTTAATTTTGTTTATAGCTTCAGATATCTCTCTTGACGTAATAGGGCCATTAATAGCTTGTCTCTGAAAATCTGTAATTTTAGGCAAATTCTGTTTAGATATATACTCTTCTATTTTTTCAGATGGAATTTCCTGACATTTGTACAATGTTGAATAATATTGATGAAAAATCTTTTTAATTTTTACATTATCTGTCAACGTCTCATCTCCTTCTTGTATCTTTAAAATAATATTTTTTGACGTTCTTTTCTTAATTTATATGCTAACCATTTCCCAGGTTTATTTGCAAATTCAAAAGTCCTTTGTTTAGCAAAATTTAATTTTCTTTCAATTTCTCTAACTGTCAGCATTGATACTTGCTTCTGTAACATTTTAATTTGATTTACAATAGAGACTTTAGTTGGATTCTTTTTCAATTCTTCCTCTTTTTGTTTTATTTCTTCCAAAATTAATTGCATTTTCTGTTGTTTCTTTTTTTTTAATTCAGAGTTACATTTGATAAAATATCCCCTCATAAATGCCTTACTTGTATCCCAAACGATATTTTCACTTGTTCCTTTATGTAGGTTATGTTCAAAAAACTCTTTTAATTTCTTCTTACATTCTTGTACTACTTTGTCATTCTGTAATAAAGATTCATTTAGTCTCCATCTAAATCCAAGATTTTTTTTTTTTAAAGTTAATATCACAGGATTATGATCCGAAAAAGTTTTTGGTAATATATCCATTTTAAAAGTATCCTTCGCTAAAATTTTAGACATCCAAATCATATCAATCCTCGAGAATGTTTTGTGTCTTTCTGAAAAATAAGTAAATTCCTTTGCATTGTCATTTATATATCTCCAGGTATCCACCAATTCTAAATGTTCCATCAGTTCAAAGCAAATCTTCGGTAATTTACCCTGTGTCTCTTTGATATTTTTTTCAGAAAGCCTATCAATTTTTGGTGAGATTACCCCATTCCAATCACCCATGACACACCAATGATCATATGAAAACTCTGACAATTTTTCCATAAGTCCTGTGTAAAACCTTGTTTTATCTTCATTAGGGGCATAGATACCCACTATCAAAATGTTTGTACCCTGTAGAGTAATTTCAACCCCCACAAATCTACCACTATCATCCAATAATACCAATTTAGGAAGCAATTGTGGGTTAATGTAGAGAACAACTCCATTTTTTTTTTTTGGTCCAGCCGAAATAAATTCTTCACCCAAATTTTTACAAATCAAATATTTGGAATCTTTCTTCTTAATATGAGTTTCTTGTAAACAAATTATATCCAATTTTAATTTTTTCAAATAATGAAACACTTTCTTTCTCTTCTGCGCCGTATTAGCTCCATTTATATTCCAAGTTAGATATTTGTAATCCATCTTTAAGCGTGTATTTTAAAATGTGCCTGATGCTCCTTTTAATCCATCATCTTCCTTCCCTTCCTCTGCATATCTTTGTTGACTTTGTTCCCCAGGAATTATATCCATATCTTTTAAGTTTTAAAACTTTTCTCAAGAAGTCCCTTGCTTTTTGAACAGTATTCAATCTATATTTCTGTTGTCTGAATGTAAAAATCACTCCTTCTGGAACATCCCATCTAAATTGAATTTTGCGTTGCTTAAGTTTCTCTGTAAGGAAAGCATATTCTTTTCTCTTACGTAAAAGTCTAGTAGGAATTTCTTTCATCACCAGTATTTCCTTACCATCAATTTTAAAGGTATTTTTAAAGTGTTGTTGTAATACCATATCTCTGGTCGTCTTCTTTATAAAATGAACAAGTACATCTCTTGGAATTTTATTCATTGTTGCATATCTGGAATTGATTCTATACACTTTGTCTATTTCAAATTCCATCCTATCTTCATTCAAATCCAGAAATTTTACTAGAGCATTAACAATTTTATCTCTGATGTCTTCACCTGTTTCCTCAGGGATTGCACGGAATCTCAAACAATGTTCTTTATTTCTCATTTCTGTCACAGCCATATAGTCCAAGTTTTTTTCTAATTCCAGATTTAATATATCTGTTCTATTCTCCAAGATTTGTACCTTTTCTTTAGTGTTTTTTGCATCCTCCTTTATTTGCCCAATTGTCCCTTTAATCTCATCCACTTGTGTTTTAATATAGTCTTTTATATCTGTCAGTTCAGTTTTCATTTCCTGTTTTATATCATTAATCCCTTCCATTATTTTTTGAAACATATCTGGGGGTATAGCCCCTTCCTGTGGTTCAGTAGAACCTCTTCGCTCCTGGGCCTTAGTTGCTCTTTTAGTTGTCATTGTCAAGAGAAGCCTTTAATTTCTGTTATTAATCACTGTTCCAAAACCTAGAGGCAGTCTATTTCTTTTTTTTTTCCTCCACCAACAAAAGAGATAATATTCCAGGCCTGTTATTGTAGTCCAGCCAGCACAGCACAGTTCTTATCTACGTCCAAGAATGCAAAACAATTCTGGTTCCCAACACCAAACGTTTAGTAACATATATGAGCAGCAGATTCATCCAAAAAGAAATAGTCCAAGGAGAAAAATAGTTCAAAATATATTTCCATCAAATAATAATTACCTCTCATCCGTTTTTAAACTTTAAAACTCCAAATTCAGGCCAGCTTTTTGTTGTAGAAAAAATATATAAGTTGTTTACATTTTCTTTCTTCCTTAATTATATTTAAAAGAGAAAAAGTATGACTCACCCAGGTTTCTCAGTTGCTGATTCGTAAACAAATCCCTTTTATTGTAGTAATTTAAGCCGAATGATAAGATTTAGACAGAAGTAGGCTCGCTGGTTAAGGACGTTTTTTTAAGAAGAAAAAAAAACGCTTCGCTTTTTTCCAGTACAGCTTGCATGGAAATCCTAGCTCCGTCTTCAGCCGCTCGGCATGCCTTCTTACCTCAGGGCTTTCCTGATCAATTCCAGCTGCCGACAGCTCAACGAAGCCTTGTGGAAAATCTGATCGGTTCTCCTATACCTTGGAGAACATTTAAGCCAGTCAAAGTTTCCTCTTGACTGGCTTTTAACCTGAAAAAAGCTTTCTCTGAGACAGAGATCTCTCAGAGACAGTCACCAGCTGAGCACTCACTTCCGGGAAGTGAGTGTGAGGTTTACTTTTGAGTAAACATGCATATGACTGTAGTGATTAACTTGGAACTGGAGCAAAGCTTGAGACTCATACAAAAAATAATTGCTGGGTTGTGTGAATATTGGGGAAGGTCAGAGCTGACTTTGAGGTGGTGTTGGTGGTTGTTAAGCAGCTTTTATAGCTATGGTGTAAGCTGCATATAAATATCAGTCTGCTTATATTGCACAAATACAAAACCTTCAGTTAACTTGACATAGCTGGGCACCAGCATATGAATAGCCTCAAACTGAACGGAACTTTGAAAAAGTAAGACCAAGGCCATTTATTTATTTTTAAGAGGAGTGTACATAGGGAAAAGAAAAGAAAGTAAGTGATATTCTTACTTTGATATTAAGGAAGAGTGTAAGGAATGTACAAGACATGAATGCAAGAAATGCTAACAATCATAGTTGATTGAATCTGATTGGGTTAAAATTTTCCAGAACAATAGGATGTTCTGGATTCAGTAAACATTGATGGAATAATTATTTTTTAAAAATTAAAATAAAGTCAATGAAATGAAATCCTTCCTCTGGGGTCAGTATGGCATAGACTGGGTTTTCTAAAAGGGATTATACCAACACCCCATCCTTTGGCTTCTAGAGATGGTCCTCAGATTCTTTTGGATCAAGGGTTCACACATTTTCACACATTTCCCAGAAACCCCTTTTCTCTTGCTTAAAGTTTTTGTGTTGAAAATACTGGCTGTTGCTCAACATATCATCTGTTAGCTGTTAGTAACTAAATTCTCTGCGTTATGACTTCATTTCACTGAAGTGAAGAAAGAAAAGGTTTTGAAATGAGAGAAATGGTTTTCCTCAACACATGAGATCTTTACCCCCAAAAGAGGAAATAAAATAAAGCTAATCAGACTTTGGATGAAGTCAGAGTTCAGAGCTGTCAGGTATATTCATATTTGCATAGCAAAAGTCCATGTCTTTTAACACCTGACAACTTCAAGGACTTTTTCCTTGACCTAAAAGCTGGAGATGGAAAAATTATAATTGCTGACTGTTACGTTATGATGCGGGAATCACCTTATTTTATAGTTAGTTACTGCAAATGTTATTTGTTATTTAATTTTGAGAATTGTTATTTAATTTTGAGAACTGTATTATTTTATTGATGTATTATGTTTTATTGATGTATTATGTTTGTGTTTTTTTGTAAGCCGCCTTGAGGGCCTTTGGGCCATAAGGCGGGATATAAATTTAATAAATAATAATAATAATAATAATGAAAATTTGGAATTTTACTTTTTTTTCTTGATAAACAACAGATTGGACTTGAACTGACTGCCGTGTTGGTGCAAGAAAGGGATCTGACATTTACTCCAAATTAACTGACAATGTTGAAACCTGCATAATAGTTGCTCATGAGCGGTCACATTGCACATTTAATAGTTTTAAATGTTTTCCCACAAGACGCAGTAATGGCCACCAGCTTGGATGGCTTTAAAAGGAGATTAGACAAATTCATGGAGGACAGGGCTATCAATGGCTACTAGCCGTGATGGCTGTGCTCTGCCACCCTAGTCAGAGGCAGCATGCTTCTGAAAACCAGTTGCTGGAAGCCTCAGGAGGGGAGAGTGTTCTTGCACTCAGGTCCTGCTTGCGGGCTTCCCCCAGGCACCTGGTTGGCCACTGTGAGAACAGGATGCTGGACTAGATGGGCCACTGGCCTGATCCAGCAGGCTCTTCTTATGTTCTTATGTGAATGTGATCAATTGTGTGCATACCTGTGCTAGGTAAAAATATTTCAGAGGAGGAGAGGCCAACTCCCATCAGCCCCAGCCAGCATGGCCAATGGTTAGGGATAGTGGGGATTGTTGTCTAAGTATCTGGAGGACACTGCATTGTCTACCCCTGTTTAAAGCATCCCTGCTGAGGTTTTGTTTTGTTTTTATGAGCTCCCTGAAACTCCCATCCTCTTGCCAACATTCATTCATTTGTTATTATGACTGAAGAATCTCACTAGAAGTCTATTGTGCATATTAAAAGTGACCACAGTTTAGGATCATGCATCTATGTTTCTTCAACTGAGGACAGTGGGAAATGCCCAGTCCACCAGATATATCTGGAAGGAGAGGAAATACCTTGGTGGTATTAATAGGACTATCAGCATTCTTTTCATGTTTCGCTTATCAGATTATACTTTTTCATTGTAATAAATGCATGCCATAGTCAAGGAGCACAGTATTACTTCAGAAGCATTTGTCATTTGCAAAGCATTGAAAATACTTTTCTGTCTCATATGCCTTATATGTGTCATTTATTTTAAAATTAATAAAACCATAACACTGGTCAACACTAATTTTATTGCCAATGGTGTTTGATCGATTGTAGGGTAACTTTGTGTCGCTGATTCCGAATATGGCATCGGCTTTGCTAGATTGGCTCTTATTTTTGAGATAATGGATGCCCCCATTGAAAAACATAACAAATTTAAAAAAATTAATGGTCAGCATAGCCTACCCACAAATGACATGGAAACTGTCTCAAATCATACAAAAGTAAACACATGAAATACCTAATGGCATTGTATTCAGTACAATAACATTAAAACAAAGTAAGCTGATTCAGATAATCACAATTAATGCATAGAAAAACGCTGTGTGTACGATTTTCTTTTATTTGGGGCATCAGGACAATCACGTTGGAGGCTCCAGCAGTAGTCTGCCATCATGTGTCTGTCCCATCTGCCTTGATACCTTTTCTCCATCACCTTTATATCCTGATGGAACCTCTCCCCTTGTTCCTCACTAAAATCACCAAGATTATCCGGAAATCTGTCTAAGTGGCTATGGAGATAGTGTACCTTTATGCTCATATTAGTACCCAAATGTTTAAAGTTAGCGAGCATGTTTTGCACCAATTCTTCATAATTGTCTGCTTTGTGGTTACCCAAGAAGTTCTTGACAACTGAGACATAACTGCACCAGCAGAAGCTTCAACATCATTCATAAATTTAGTGAAATTCAAATCATTGATGAGTTTACGAATTTTAGGACCATCAAAGATTCCTGCTTTTAGTTTTTCCATAGTCAGTCCAAGGAACGATCTACAAATGTATTTGAAGCAATCACCATCTTTGTCCAAGGCCTTAACAAATTGCTTCATCAGTCCAAGCTTGATATGGAGTGGTGGGAGAATGATTTTTTCTCTGACAACCAATGGCTTGTTAATGATGTTCGCTGCACCTACAGTCATGTGTTCCCTTGAAGGCCATGTCACTTTTTTCCAGTGATCTCGCTTTGCCCTACTATCCCACAAGCAGATGAAACAAGGGTACTTCGTGTATCCACTTTGCTGCCCAAGCAAGAAGTTCACCATCTTTAGATCAGCACAAATAGACCACTGGTGCTCATGATAGCAGAGCTTCTGCAAGACCATTTTGATATTTTCATATTCTTCTTTAAGTTTTGTTGAGTGAGCAATTGGAAGAGATGCATAGCGGTTACCATTGTGCAATAAAACACATTTCAAGCTTCTGGTGGAGCTGTCTATGAAAAGCCGCCAATCTTCTGGTCGATATTCAGGTAGTCCCATTTGGAGAAGAATCCAGGAATGTTATTGCAGTATACAAGTTCTTCATCTTGGCTGAAGTATGGAAGAAGTCCCTCTTCTCTTGTCCAGTAAGGTGTTATGTTAGCTTCCAGCTGTAGACAGTTCTTTTCCATTAGTCTGGATGCTAAAAGTTCAGATGCTTGCTTTGACAGACTGAGGTCTCATATCAGATCATTGAGTTCTTTTTGGGAGAACTGCTCAGGTGTTGAAAAGCTTTCTTCATATCCACTTTCAGGGCTACCACCTGTGCTACACTCCACGTCCAGCATTTCTTCAACATCTGACAATGGAAGGTCAGGCAGTGAGGTCAACACTGGTATGGGAATGTCTTCGCTGTGTGGCACAGGTCGCCTTGCTGACTCCAAATCAGGATACTCCCACTTATGTTTCTTGTAGCGATTGAAGCCTTTCACATTCACAACACAAAAATAACAATCATCGTGATAGTTTTGCGGCTCTCTCCACACCATAGGCACACCAAAGTTTAAACGTTTCCTTTCTCCATTTTTCCACTGTCGTAGGCACTCTACACAGGTTTTGCAAACCTTATGGGGAGCCCAAGACTTATCTTGATCTCCAAGCTTCACTCCAAAATAAGCAAGATATGCTTGTTTTACAAAGTCAGTGATGTTTTTTCTTTGTTTTTGCAGAGTGTATTCGCCACAAATGTAGCAGAATGCATTAGGATTGTTTAAGCAGCCTCTTCGTGATGAACTCATATTCCTCTTCAAAAAAAAAAGTATCAATATGATATTATATGCAGTGGATAAACTTGCAAAACAATGTTCAAGAGTAAAAAGACAGACCAAACCCTGCTGCATATGTCAGCAGCTACAGGTCATATTGGGGTACAATCGTCATTTGAGGGGTATGCATTATCTCAAAAACTAGAGCTAGTTCGGCAAAACTAATGTCATTTTTGGATTTAGCACCCCCAAAATACCCTACAGTCATTCAAACATCCTTGGCAACTAAAAAAAAAATTTTTTTTTTTTTGGCTGTGATAAGATACAAATCAAGTTAAATGCGCCAGGATGTTGTTGAAACTCTTCAGAACTTGGTCTTATGACTTTTTACAAATAAGACCTTTAGACTGTAGTCCTATGCCGACTTACCTGGGAGTCACCCCTGTTGAAATTAACAGGACTTACTTCTGAGTAGATGTGCATAAGGTAATAAAATAGATAATTGTTATTGTACTGATGTGACACGACAAGTCAGGCCCTTGTTGTTTAAATAAGCTAGGGAACATATTTAACTGGGCGCCTATTTATCAGCCCTAATTTAGGGACCTACTGGTACGTGTCGGAGTGTTTTGCAGTGAATTTCTGACTCCCAACTATTTAACCATTGCAGCAACAAAAAGCTGCACCCTGACCTTCCAAAATTACGCTGCTGAAATGAAGAAAGCTTGGAGCTTGCAGGAATAGGTTTTTCTTTAGTAGGACTATGAGTTCAGTTCCTGGTCATGTGCTCAAAGGCACTCTGTTTCTGAATGCAAAGTGTCTGTCTCCTCCTTCTCAAGCCACTGTTTTTCACATGGGCCCACTTGATAGATTGCATCATTCTCATAAAAAAGTAGATTGTGTAACGCTAAAGCTGGCCCATCCTGCCCTAATCCAAATTAACTAGATTCCAATTTACACTGAAACTCTATGAAGTTATGTTAGATGTCAAACTAGTACCAAAAAAGGTTTTGCTGAAGCCAGTTATACTTGTAAGCTAAATTTGAAATTTACTGTTCCTTAGAGTTTGGGAAAGATATTTACTTAGCTTTACTTAGATGCGTGTCTCTCTCTCATATTTGTCTCCACAGTGCAGTCAGTGCCCGAGAATCAAATTTTGTGTTCCTCCCTTCCCCGGGAGAGTAGCAGGATATTTGTGTTCTTAAACATTGTGATTTGGGGCAGAATAAAGATTTGACTTTCTTGGAAGAATCACCACAAACCAATGTAGCATGTTTTGCTAGGAAACTGCAGAGCTACTATCCTGTTGTTACAAAGCTGCCATTGAAATAATATAGATTCTGCAAATATTACAATTAAGACTAATATTCTTCCAAAATTACTCTTTCTGTTCTGTCTGTACTTGAGTAAATATTTGGACATCCTGAAAGAGCATCCCCTGCCGGACTTGACAAAGCATTTGCTCAAGTTAGTAGAGAATGATGTCTATTTGAAACAATAAATAGAGCGCCTGCTGGGCTCCTACTGTGAGGAAGGGCAGCATATAAATCTAATAAATAAATAAATAAAACCCATGAAGAAGATTGCCTACAATGTTAGTCCTATTCAGAGGAGACCCATTGGAATTAATTGAGGTGACTCTATCCTTCCATTGGAAATCTCATTAGGGTCCAAATATACTCCAAAGTCAGCCAGTATAATTTTTTTACTGGGTCTGCATGAGGGTTAATTTCAATGGGTTTACTGTAAGTATAACTTAGTTGGAATCAACCCAGAGTTTGTTTGTTTGTTAATGATTCTGAAATGGTTGAGCTAGAAGATCTAGCTATTCTTAATGTTTCACTATGTTCAAAGCTGGCACCAGGCATGATTGAGCCCTTGGGCACCAATCTGCCCCAGGCCCGCAACGTCATACTCTCCAACACCCCCTCCCAATGCATGTGGTGAAGGACTTAAATAGGCCCACCCACCCCACCTACCTCCCACATTGGCATGCATGCCCTGAGTGCTGTGCATGCATGCCTGCTATCACCCTCAGGACAACTCTGTTGCCATCTGGGCATGCGCATGCAGCATGTGCGGCATGCACAGTGATGCGTTAACTCGGCAGGTAGGTCAGGCAGTCTGGCTTATTTAAGCATGTACTGCCTGTATCGGGGTGTTGCCTGGGAGCTCCTACTCTGCAATCCATGGCAGCATCGGGTCGCTGGATCCCACCACCTGACACTGGTGAGGATCGTGGAGCAGGAGCTCTACCCTCCCAGCCTAAGGAGGGGCCCTTCTGGGGACTTTCTGGGCTGCAGGGGACCTTTGCCAGGGCCCATCCTTGCCATCCACTGGCACTGGACCTGACTATGTTGTTATTATAGCAACCCTAAGCCTCTGATCTTTGCAGCTATAGGAGTCTAGGATATGGCTGAAGTGACTCTCTGCTGGCCTTCACTGGTAGGTGCAGCAATCCTCAGGCCCCTCAGCTGCACCATCCCAGAACTCGAACCATCTTTCCTGGCCGACACAAGGGCAGCAGGGTTTCAGATGCAGCTTTCTACTCCCTGAGTTAGAAAGGGTTGCTCAGTGATCTTCCAGAGTTGCTTCACACAACTCTATTTCTCCTTTTCATCTTCATCAGGTGAGGCTCTTAATGTGCTGAACTGTTGCCTGGCCGCGATAATGGACTGGATGAGAGCTAATAAACTGAGGCTCAATCCTGACAAGACTGAGACGCTGTTGGTGGGCGCCTTCTCCGCCCAGATGGTGGATGTTCAACCTGTTCTGGATGGGGTTACACTCCCCCTGAAGGAACAGGTTCGTAGCTTGGGGGTTCTTTTCGATCCATTCCTGTCTCTCGAGGCTCAGGTGGCCTCAGTGGCACGGAATGCGTTCTACCACCTTCGTTTGGTAGCCCAGCTATGCCCCTATCTGGAAAGCGATGACCTCACTTCAGTCGTGCGTGCTCTGGTAACCTCTAGATTGGATTACTGCAATGCGCTCTACGTGGGGCTGCCTTTGAAGACAGTTCGGAAACTACAGCTAGTGCAAAACGCAGCTGCTAGACTGTTGACGAGGACCAGGCGGTCCGCACATATAACACCTGTCCTGGTTCGTTTGCACTGGCTACCTATTTGTTTCCGGGCTAAATTCAAAGTGCTAGTTTTGACTTATAAAGCCTTACACGGCGTGGGACCACAATACCTAGCAGAACGCCTCTCCCGATATGAACCTACCCGCTCACTACGTTCAACATCAAAGGCCCTCCTCCGAGTCCCGACCCACAGAGAGGCTCGGAGGGTTGTAACAAGATCCAGGGCCTTTTCAGTAGTGGCCCCCGAATTATGGAACAGTCTCCCCGATGAGGTACGCCTGGCGCCTACACTTTTATCTTTTCAGCGCCAGGTTAAAACCTTTTTATTCTCTCAGGCATTATAAATTAATTTATTTTTTAGCTTTCAATTTATACCAGGCTGTTTTACTGTTTAATATGTATGCTTTTTACTGACCTTTGTAATTTTATTGTATTTTACTCTATGTTGTGCACCGCCCTGAGAGCCTTTTGGCTGTGGGCGGTATAGAAATCGAAATAAATAAAAATAAAATAAAATAAAATTCAGGAAAGGTCAAACCCTTTGGTTAATTCAGTAGCATCTGCCCCTTACGATATCTTCCATGCTCTTTTAAAAGGGAAAGAAAAGAAAGCTTACTTGGATTTCCAGCAATGTTTGATAGAGAGGTAGGACGACACAGTGGGTTGTATTCAGCGTAGTGCCAAGTTGCTGCTTCTGTCAGCACAAAGATTTCTCTTTGCGTAATGGAACATTCTCCCTCTCTCCTCCCCCCCTTCCGTGTGCCCTCTAAATTTGTTTTGGGGGTTCCTCCATTCCTCCAGAGTGGAATGGTGCAGAGGAAGGAGAGGGGGAAGTCCCATTGCGCTACCACTAATCCTTGCACTTGTGCAATTATTTAGTTGAGTACCATCCAGTGTATTTATAGGCAACTTACATGTTATACTGAGCACAGACACAAGCTTTCTCTATGCTTGTACAGGTGTTTGTGTGATAGTTTAATTCAACTGTTGTGTGCACGCAGGTACACAGATTGTACACTCATTGAATATAATGTGTGGGCACCCCTTATGCATGGCTGGGATGAGTGTTCAGAGTGGGGATGGGGAAAGAGATTAAATACGTTGGAAAAAGTTCAGTATGTCCACTTATTTTGTCCATTGGAAGTTAGTTCATCTCTCTTCAGGCTGGTGGTTCACATAAGAATTTGTAAGAGTTTAGCATCAATAATAATAACAATAATAGTTGAAATTTGTATAGAGCTTGAGTTCATGGCAGAGCTGAGATTCATTCCAGGGACTTTCTGATTTGTTGATTGGTCTCTTGGCCACTATGCTACCCAGTTGTCATTACTCAATGCTCGATGACTCACAGTTAAATGTTTGAACTGCTTCCCTTGAAAAACATTGTGTTTGAGTTGGCACAATCAAATGATCTGAAAGTTTGATTTGCAGCCATTCATTTATGATGGTTCATCAGTTACTTAGGCAAGTTATTGCTTGATGCTGCAGTCAGTGAGTGATGGGCATGCATATGTGCACTGGCCCTTCCCTACAAACCCTACCCAGTACTCCATTAGCACATACTGACCTACCAGGGCGCACCTCCCCCAAGGTGCCTTGTCCTGAGATCTGCCCTGCCATTAATACACTATCATACTTAAGGATGGTAATTCTTTTCCTTTCTAACTTTGCAGATCATTTGGTTTACAGTAGCAGAGTCTCATTGGATTTAGGTGAGAAATAGAGCAGAAGTGGGCTCCTTGGAGTATTACAGCATTTATACCACAGCAGATGTTTAGCTTCTATAACAGGTGACCTTAGAGCTGATTCACATGTTACCATTCCAGACATGAGATGATAATGGCAAAGGGATTTCACTGCCTTGTCTAGAATTATGGCAAGTGACTTGGCCCTGGATATTCAACTCACAGGGATGCTGAGAACATTAATATTGCCTTACAAAAATGATATTCCATATTTAATTAACTTTCTATGTTTTGCAATTAAAAGTTTGTCTATCATAAATTTTTTAGCCACAAATAAGTGGAATCATGTTAAATCATCAACCTAGAGAAATAAAATAGTACCCTGTCGTTTAGAAACATGATGCTGAAAAAGACTTAATGTCATTGATAAAAATACACATGTAGCTTACCTAAAAGTAGAGGTTTTCCAGTAAGTGTCATAACAGGCTTACCATAGGAATTGTGATTATAACAGGTGAGGAATATTATGAAGGTTAGCTTAGCTAATATATGTACTGAAGTTAATCCTGTCTGTGTTGTGAGCTGATATGTGATGCGATATGGTTTAATAGTTTTCTGTTTTTCACTAAAAATGATTGCCCTTCCTACATATTCTGTAGAGGTGATGCATGTTATACATTGAATCAATTTTTTTCTGTTAAGAAATTCTTAAATAACACCCATGATACTATATCTTTTTATATATTTATACATGGGAGACCCTTAATTAAGTGAAACTGACAACTCATGGTGCACTGAAGATGTATTAAAACATAAAAATATCCATAGTTGCTTTCTATATTTCAGTTAATTTTGAAGACAATTGTAAGTCTAGTTTGACAGTCCAGAACATTTTGCAGAAATTATCTGGACCAAAATATGGACTTGAAAAAAATACAGTGACATATATCAGACTGTTACAGTTCTATATTGAAGTCCTCTTTCCTAGAGGACACTCTTAGAAAATGTTCAGATGGCAGGTTATAGATTTAATGTATCCAGAGTTATTTCTCTGGGACAGTGGAGTCCAACACAAATCATGTAGAAATTTAAAAGAGAAGTGCTATCCTAACATACTCAGACCTGCATTGATAAACTGCTTTGATCTGCTCTTTGATAAGAGCAGATTGATTAAGAACTCAGGATCTGATAGAACTGGATGCAGACAGACATATAAGTTTGTTGTTGCATCTCTAAAATTCAACAACAAAGTTGCATCATTTTGTACTGGTATTTATTGAAAGATGTTTTGGGTTTTCAAAATAGACTTCTTATTGCTTTTAAGCATATCAGACAAATAAGAAGGGGCTGTACATATTCTTGTGCAGTGCTCATTGGATGTTCTCTTTGGCCCCAGTGCCTTTTTGAAAGCTTTTAAGAATGAAATAGCATTAAGATCACCACTTTCCCGTGTGCAAAGGTTGGTGGCCCATTTTTTAAAAAAAGCTAGCCATGTCTGTATTCAGTCTGAACAATTGATTTTAAATCAGAACTAGATGAACACGAGAACAGCTATTTCCTTTCTCTTAATTCATCGTGTTATCTCATTGCTTTGTCTGAAGATTTTGAAGCTGATAATAGATGCAATAGCGTAGGAGATGAAGTTGTCTCCTTTTAGACCAGGAGTGGGAAACCTGTGGCCTTTTATATATTGTTGGACTCCCACCTTCATCTACTTCAGCCAGCATGGCCAATTGCCAGGGATGATGATCAGGTTAGCCCCTCCCCCCATTTAGATAGTTATATGGATTTGCAAACTTTACTTTCACTTCAGTCAAAACCGCACATGTACAATAGCTGAGCATAATGTGATGTATTACCAAGGAAATGATTTATTAGTAAATATTTTATTTATTTATTTATTATGCATTCATTCATAAAAGTGTTTACATACTGCCAATTTATACAATATGACATGGCAGTGTACAACAATACATACAGTACAATAAAATATAAAACACCATCAAACAAGAAAAAATATCATTAAAATGACTTGCTGATCAAAAAATGTAAACAGTTATTTAGGCCTGCGTATATATATAAAAAAAGGCTTCAAGCGATGCCTGAAAATCAAAAGTGAGGTTGCCTGCGGAATCTCTGCCTGGGACTGGCAACACTAAATGCTCAACTTTTAGTGGAAGCCAGTCAGGTTTGACTTGTGGTTTTTTGTTCATGCGAACATTTACAGTTTCATAAACATTTATTTATTTATTTATTATTTTATTGATATCCTGCTGTTCCTCCCAGCAGGAGCCCATAAACATGCAGCATTGTTTTCACTGAGTGGAGTCAAAGTAGGCTGAGAGTAGGAATATGGATTCTTACATTTTCATCAGTAGTCTAGTCTTAGGCTGCAGTCATAAACATACTTACTAGATTTACTAGACTCAATTTAGGATTCCAATATAATTATAACCTAAAATCAGTGAAGTGAAACTAAGAAAAAGAGCCTTCTAAGTGGTGGCCCCCGAACTATGGAATATTCTTCCTGATGAGGTACACCTGGCGCCAACATTATTATCTTTTCGGCGCCAGGTAAAAACCTTCCTCTTCTCCCAGGCATTTTCAGCATTTTAGTAGTATTTAATATGCATTTTAGTATCTGTTTAATTATGTTTTAATTTTTGATATCTTTAACTTATTTTAAATTGCTTAATATGTGGTTTTAATTGTATGTTAGATGTTTTTACCTGTTGTGAGCCGCCCAGAGAGCTTCGGCTATGGGGCAGTATAAAAATTTAATTAATAATAATAATAATAACCAAATGCTTATGGGAAGCCTGCAAGCAGGACACAAGCATAACAGTACACTTCCCACTTGTGATGCCAGCAACTGGTATAAAAACCATCCTAGTTGGTGGCCAGTACTACATAGCAAATTCTACAGTTTAACTATGTACTGTTCTCTATCCTGAACCTTTCAACACTGGATGACCCACGGTTCTAGTATCATGTGAGAAGGAGAAAAGCTTCTACCTGCTTTTTCCATGCCATGCAAAATTTTATACACATTTTTTCATATCTCTACTTACTTGCCATTTTTTCTAAATTAAAAAGTCCCAAATATTGTAACCTTTTCTCGTAGCAGAGTTGCTCCAGACTCTTGATAATTTTAGTTGACCTTTTCTGAACCTTTTCTGATGTTTTAAGTGCTCATGTTATGAGAGAAGTTTAATTTTGCAAATAAGTTCCAATGGTCTTTTTCTAAACCTGGAGCATTAATTATGGACCCCATGTTGTGTATCTGTGATTGCAATCTACTGTCAAATAAATAATACTGTGGTTTCTGACCATGAGGTGCAAGGAGTGTCAGGTGGCTGCAAACCTTTTGTCAGCTGCTAGAAAACTGATTATACACTACTTTATAGCCTTATTCACCAAACAAAACCCAGGATTTTTTTATTATTCTTATGAAAGTCGTATCTTCCTTGACAGCGGAAATTCTTGAATTGGCTGGAAATGCAGCTCGGGACAACAAAAAGGGCCGTGTCACACCTAGACATATCCTGTTGGCTGTGGCAAATGATGAAGAATTAAATCAGGTAAAAAGAGATTCCACTGGGTGAGGGCTTGGATTTCCTTTTGATTCTTTCCTTTTGATTCTTGCCCAAAGTTGTAATTCAGGATCTGTGAAGCAGTGTGCAGTTGGCCCAGCTTAATTACATGAATGGGAAATGTATCAGCAACTGCTAAGGCTGAAATCGCTACATAACCTCAGTGCTCCAGGTTTTTGATTTGTATCTTTGGTGACAAAATGCCCAGTTTCTTTCAGTTTTAAAGCTATTCAAAGGTGCCTGTTTGTTCCATTTCCATTTAAGCTGTTGAAAGGCGTCACCATAGCCAGCGGTGGTGTATTACCAAATATTCACCCAGAATTGTTGGCAAAGAAGCGGGGATCAAAAGGAAAACTGGAAGCAATCATCACTCCACCCCCAGCTAAAAAGGCAAAATCTCCATCACAGAAGAAAACCACAACAAAGAAAGCAGGTGGCAAAAAAGGAGCAAGGAAGTCTAAGGTATCATTACTTTCTTATTTGTAGCCCATTCCTGTGCACATTTACATAGAAGCAAGTCCCATTGTGCTCAGTGAGACTTGCAAAGTTAGCATGTATAGGACTGTGTGGTTCGTGCTTATTTATACCACTTCTTATTTCTAGTTGTTGGGATGACACCTGTTCTGCCCCTGCCTGGTCACAGAAGTGGTTTGCCAGGTGGGTGCTAAGCTAGCTTCCCAGCAGATGGAATACAACATGGTCTTGCCTTGCCTTTAATATTGCACATTTAGAGACATCATATCAGAAGTATTCTTTTAGCTATATGAGAGTCACTCGCTAGTGGCCTCTATTATGTGGGATACCAATTTCCACTGGCGTTGCTAGATGGATGGTAGAAAATGTACCATATTTATTTATTTATTTTATTATTGCATTTATATACCACCTTTCCTCCATGGAGCTCAAGGTGGAGTACATAGTTCTCCATTTTATCCTCACAGTAACCCTGTGAGGTAGGTTAGGCTGAGAGACATTGACAGGCCCGTGGTCACCCTTTGAGCTTCATGGCTGAGTGGGGATTTGAACCCTGGTCTCCCAGCTCATTGTCCAACATTCTAACCACTTTGCCACACTGGCTGTATATACTATACTATATAGTATATGGAATATACTACATTATACATTATTGTATAGTGAATAAGGAAATTATTTTGACTGACTTAACTTCAGATGCTCCTCTGCATTGGGATTGGGTCTGTGCATGTAGTTACTAAAACAGTAAGACGGACTTACAAATAATTATTCAAAAATCTGGCTGGTTTGTTTTTTAACAATCCTGAAAATACGATTGTACGGATGTACAGCTTTGGTTCCGGTTTGGCTCCCTGGTATAGAGGGAATCCAACAATGTCACTTACTCTTTGTGGTATTGCATAAACGTTTATGCTGCTTTTCAACAAGAGAAAATTAATCCTAAGTGCTGCCCTTTGAGCAGTGATGTAGAGGGGGCAAAATCTGCCTGCACATAGTGAGTGGCCCAACCTCCACTTATAAGAGCTCAATAAGCGTCCTCCCTCTGTGAAGTAACTGTAGTATAGAGGCCCTCCCTCTATAATCGGTCTGCACGAGCATCTTATCAGTTGTGTCATATCTGTCTGATTAAAGTTGGGTCAGAAACTGCAGCTGGTGCAGAATTAGGCAGCCAGATTATTAACCAGCATGGGATGGTCGGAACACATAACAAGTATTCTGGCACAACTGCTCTGGCTACCAATTAGTTCCTGGGCTCAATCCAAAGTGCTGGTTTTGACCTATAAAGCCTTATGCAACTCAGGACCCCAATACCTCAAGGGCCAGCACTCCCTGCATAAGCCAACCTGGACCCTGCATTCTTCATCTGAGGCCCTTCTCCGTGTGCCCCCTCCGAGGAAGGTGTGGAGGGTGACAGTGCAAGAATCATCTTTTTATTGGTGGCTCCTTGCTTGTGGAATGCTCTTTCCAGGGAAGTACACCTGGCATCATTATTATCTATTTTTAGGCACCAGGCAAAAACCTTCCTTTTTCCCTGGGCTTTTGGCCCTCAGTTTGAAGGGTTTTAGATATCAATGGCCTCTTTTAATGTGGCAGGTCGTGCAAGACCTGTCTTTATTTGTACTGATCTGTTTCTAGGTTGTGTTGTGTTTGTTGTTTTAATGGGTTTGTTGTAATTGGTTTTAATCTTGTTGTTGTAAGTCGCTTTACGTTGCTTTGCAAGGAAAGTGACTAATAAATATAAATAATAATAATAATTCAGACTGATTGATTGGTTGCTGATTTTGCCCGAGAAGAAACAGGGAGAAGTCAGCAAATCAGCAAGTGCCGACAGCACAACAGAAGGCACCCCGACAGATGGTTTCACTGTCCTGTCCACAAAAAGTCTATTCCTTGGGCAGAAGGTAGGTTTGCACAATGTAGTCACAATATGTATAGTATCTATATTTATACAGAAATTCAGTATTACTTAGGAAGTACTTCCCTGCTTCCTTAATGAATTGGCAAATGCCTATCCTCCCCATTCTCCTCCACCTGCCAGAGTTAACACATATGGAAAAATATCCCCTTAGAAACAAAGTAATTCTTTATGTATATTTTTTAAAAATTGCAGTCATTATTTATACAGGACTATCAATACAAAGTTTAATGGATTAAAAAAAGGTCCCTGTTTCCAAGGAGATTACAGTCTAAAAATATACAAAGGGGAGAATGAGAAAAGTAGAGGCAAAGTAACAAGGGATACCTTTGAGCAAATACATACTTTAATAAATGTGGGTACAGTTGGGAATAAGGACTGAGGGGTGAAGCCAAATGCCTCAGAGAGAAGATGGGGTTTCAGGAGCATTTTGAAAGGGGAGAAAGAAGTGGTAGCACATACATGTTCACGGAGCCATGTGTAGGCAGGCAGGGGAAATGGGTAGAGTCACAGTGCAGAACAAGAGACCTTTGCGTGGCTGATGGTGGTAGAGAGGAAGGAGCTGAGGACAGGGGCAAAGGTGTAATGGCAAAGAAGGAAAAAAGATTGGGTGGGATGAGGCTGTTTAAAGTTTTAAAAGTAAGGACAAGGGATTTGTGCTGGATACAGAAGCCAGGAATGGGATCTGATGAGGGGCATCGTGTAGTCAGAGCAATGAGAGACTTGAATAATTTTTGTAGTGGCGTTTTGGAAAGCGGCAAAATGACTGACCAGCAAAAGAGAGGAAGGAATAAAAAACTGAAGCTATGTGCCTGGTCATGGTGATACTGCAGTGTGTCATTGAATGCAGATAGGCACCAGAGGAGCCTGCGAGCCTCCTGTCTGCAGGCAGCAACATGTTCCATGAATTTAAAAACTTCTGCACATAACAACATAATTGTTTCAGCAAACATGTGCTGAAGATGAAATGTCTTTGCTAAGGGAATCCACTATATGGTGATCTACATTTACAATGCCCTATCTAAAACATTTATTTACATATAGGAATGACTTTTTTTTAATGAAAACCATTATGTGTCAGGGACCCTGTTTTCCCCAGTAAATACCATTTTGGAGAAAAATGGCAGGTGACATTTGAAATTAATTCAGTGAATTTGTCTGTGGTATTTAATTCCAGAATGCTTTACAATTTAGCTGGCATGAAGTATGAGTTTCCCAGACATGTTTGCCAGTACATGATAATATAGAGATTTGTGGAGGGGGGAACATTTACAAGAGAATTGCTTAACCCTTCTCCTATCTGCTAAGTCTCCCTAAAATCATCCTCCAAAGTGTTCTGAACGCACACCAACTCTGATACCGGAAACGCCTATCCAGAGATGGAAAGAATTTGGGAGGGTGATTGAAAGGAAGGAAGAATTGGCGGCTGGGAGGGTTAAGCAATCCCTCCCATTGAGTCTCCCCTGGAAAGACCTGTCCCTCTTGCATTAATGTTAAGAGGCAAATGCAGAGTTGGGAACTCCATATTTGGTCTCTAACATGTAGCTCTACTCTTACTGCATGAGAAGAAAAACAATCAGAAAAGGTTGTACCACCCTTCACAAAATTGATTGTAAATCCACAGTATAGTGGGAAAAGTTGAAAAATAGGGTAACCATTCCGTTAGAGAAATCAGAAAATGATAGGTTCCCTTTGCTGTCTTACCGGTGGGTGTGCTTTTTTTTGGCTAATTATTATTTCACATTGAATTAATAGTCCGTTTTCCCAATGAATGAAAAAGTAGCTTGAAAAGAGTGTTTATATGTGCATTTGACCTTCAGAATAATATTTTCACTTGGAGATAGAGACAGTTTGAGTATTTGCATTGGGAAATGCCAACATTTTGTACTAGTTGCCTTTCAACATTAGTAATGTTAATATTATGTCTGTCTGTCTTCTACTCATTTTTTATTATTATTATTATACTGATATGATTTTAATAGCTTCATCCGTCAAACATTCAAAACTATTTTTTGCTCTCATTCTGGCTAAGAAATAACATGCTGGTTTATGAATATATGAAGAAATGGAGTTAACTGGGAATTCTCACCAGTTAGCAATTTAAGTTAAGTACTATTACTGTGGTAGGGATCCCAAGATACAAGCAACTAGTCTGTGTGCCTAAGAAGGCCTTTGGCCTGTGTTTCTCGGACACCAGCAATTCATGGCACATGAGCAATCAATTTTTAAAATGGAGAGGGGTTTCAAAAGACTGGCCATTGGCATAGGGCTCTGTATTTCTAAACAGCAAATACCCCTAGAGCATGCTTTTGAGTGCATATAGAGACCCTTATCGGATCCTGACCCATATATATTAGATCAGGGTAAGGAAGCTGTGGCCCTCCAGACATTGTTGGACTCTATCTCCCATCAGTCCAAGCCAGCATGAGCAATAGTGAAGGATGATGGAAGCTGAAGTCCAACAACATCTGGAGGGCCACATGTTCCCCACCCCTGTATTAGACTGAAAGGATTTGCTAACTGGAAAATGATTCGATTGCCCCTCAGGAAATGAGGACCTTTCAGCCTTACAAGATGTATTTGAGTATTTGACTTCATTTTATACTGGGTGAAATTACAATTATATTCTCCTTAACAGCAAAGTTCTGTGAGTAACATGTTATGGAGCTGAGCCAACTTTGTCTTTTCAGGACATTTACATGTGGAGAAAATAGTCACATGTGCTCTTAACACATGCAATGGTGTTTAAGTGGTTTTCCTACATGGAAATGCTATCCTTCAGCCTTATTTTGAAGAATACCTCGTCTCAACCATCTAATTGCCATGCTGTCAGCAGTTGGTGTCTGACCTAAAGTTTTTCAGTCAACGAGCTGCTAGTAACAGACAGTGATACTATTAAGACGGTTGAGAGGCTTAAGGATCTTGGAGAGTGAACTGGGCAACATATATGGTGATAGCTGATAGCCACTTCTGGATTGTTGGTCCACTTTTTTCAGCTGCTGCAGCCAATGGATTTCACCATGCATGGCCCAGTTCAGACATACACAACTCCTTATACCCTTGTGGCTTGCATGTGTGAACTTGTCCTAAATGTCACTCCAGTGCTAGATAGAAAAATGGTTATTTGCACTTTTAAAGAAAGGGATAGTATTACCTTCTGCCACACTTTCATAGCCGCAGTCAGTGGCTTTGTTATGTGTACAGAGTGCAAGGGGGTGTTCTATTGTGCAGTGGGGAATTCCTGTGGATCCACAAAGCATTTCCTTTTGAAAAGCAGTAAGGAAGCCCTTCTGCACACAACAGCTAAGAGCACTGTTCACGTATTTGATGGCATGTGCACAAATACAAGAATAGCCCATGTGTACTTCTATGGGCCAGACACAGGATTCCTTCCCTCTGGGTCTCCTTTTTGCAGAGGCTGAAATGCAGATCTTTAAGAAGAACTTTGTTTGCATCATGCATTTGTGGATCTTAGTAGCAAGAGGCACATTCCGGTTTAACCTTAATCATGTCATATTGAAATCAGTGGGGCTCACCTGTATGCAGCTGTGAGCTATGGAATGGTTCATACATAATTTGGATGAACTCATAAGACAGACGTGGGGAACCTCCTGATGTTGTTGAACTACAACTCCAATCAGCCCCAGCAAGCAAGGCCAATGGCCAGGGATGATGGGAGTTATAGTCAGCAACAACTGAAGGACCAAACATTCCCCACATCTGTCTTAATAGATCAGGAAAAGGCCACTGGAATTGGCTGTAGGTTCACATAGTGCCATCTTCCATGCTGTCTCTCCTCTAGGCCCATTCCCCCATCCTACTATAACTACAGTTAAGAATTACAAAATTAAAAAGTGGTTACAGTTGCTTCCAATGCATTTAACCAGGGTATGAAACTAGTTAACAAAACTTGATTAAGAGGTACCTAGTTTAGGAACTAGCGACATGTTACACACAAATGACAGTATGCTTTTTAATACAAGAAATTGCTGTGGAAGAGAAGAGATTAGAGCATAGTTTAGTTGAGAGACAGGGATGCTAATTTAACACCTGCCAATCCTCTGATCTCATTGCCCCCCCCAGCAGCTTCTCCCCTTCCTGGATTCTGACCGTATGTTTGCAAAGGTAAAAACATGTTTGTGAGGATATGATTTGAAACAAAGACAAGACAGATGGGGAAAGAGTTAAAAACAGCCTTCTACTTCTCAAATTCTGAATCAGCTTCTCATTGTGAAACTTGGAGTGACATAGGACATGGAGTTAGCCCCTGATTAAGATGAGCAGGGGGAATTTACACCAGCAAGGGTGTGGGAGAGGATTAGATGCTGCTGTAGCCCACTCCTTATCTCACAGCCACAGTTACAAGATTGACCCCAGTTACTTCTACACCAGCCCATATAATGTAGTCAGAAGATGCATTTTCCAAATAGGGGATCACTCAACTTACATCAATGACTTTAATATGTGCATGCAAGAACACTTTGCTAAAAATACCTGCTCTACCACAAGCTGTTAAAAATATATAGTAAAAGCTATGTTTGAAAACCAGGAAACTGATATACATATGTCCAAACAGGAGACCTTTGCAGAGAATAATCACTTTACTGGAAAAGTTGAATCCACAAACCTAAGGAACTAGAATGGGCTGCATTTCCTGAGAGGGCTATTAGAATATTGGGAGTTATAAGACACATAAAAAGTAGATGATTAATATTAACATTTAACAATTAAATGTTTTTAGGATTACAATCCCATTAATATCTTTCTTCAATGTTTGCTTTTTTTCCTTTTTGGCAAAGCTAGTTGTCAAACACAAGGCTCAAACAGTAGAGTATGAGAAAACAGGAATTATTAGAGGTGCATGAAATAATTGCCACGTATTGGATTTTAAAACAGGTCTTTACATAGTTCATTCTAATTCGTGTTGTTCTTATGGAAAGCTTATGTTGAAAATAGCAGGTGTCAGTTTTGTGCACATATCTCTGATTCTCAAGCAAGTCTTCTGATTTTCTCTCTGCACAGCTCCCTTCATTTCAGTTGAATCTTTGCTTCCACTTTGAAGACTGGGCTGCTCCACCCAGCATACCTATGCTTTTTGGCACTTGTGTTTTGTTTACATTTGTAGAACTGCTTCCCCCCTCCTTTTCATTTACAAAAAATAAATTAAATACTGCCAAAATAAGTAGTAATGCAAAAATTACACGGTCAAAATCCAAAGAAAGCTAGTCCTGCTTATCAACAGTAAAACTAGTGGGGATTGGTGTTTCTTGTTATTAGTCTCATTAATTTCAAAGGGATTTATGTGTCACTAATGTACTTTAGATTTGGGCCCATAGTCCAGTCAACCTATTCAAACTCACTGCAACAAAAACAAACTCACTACAACAAAATGCTCAGGAAGACAAGGTCTCTCACATACAAAACATCTTCCTGAATGACCCTTCAGGAAGATTCCCCACACCCCTTTTTATGGTGGTTTTTTCACTCTTTTGTACACAACTCAATAGTTTATATCCAACAAAGTTGTCCCATTGGCACAAGGACTTACCCCTGAGCAACAGGACTTTCTCTCCCTTTCATTTCTCCATATACCCTCTCAAATCTGTTCCAGAACAGATTGAAGGTTGCATGACTGAATGCTGTCCTATGAAAAAAAACCCACAATTAGAAACCTAGCATGTAAGTACTATGGGCAATAGGCTAACTTTGTTCTTGATGCACTAGTTTTCTGTGTGCATGGAGTTTTTTGTGTATAGGCAGGAAGATCTCTGCTGATCTTAAAGATCATGAAGAAATGTAAGGCAGAAGGTAGGCTCTATGTATGTAAATACGCAAACCATTTAGGGATTTTTTTGGTACAAAATCAGGAGCATAAACTATGAACCTATGCAACATAAATTTTCTGATTTTAACATCACCAGTTTTAAAAGCCTAGGAAGATCAAAAGGTTCACCTGAAAAAACTTCTCCAAAAAGACCATAAAGAAGGCACCAGGTGGGCCTCTGGGAGGCTCGGACATTCCATAATTGAGGTGCCACCACTGAGATAGCCCTCTCCCTAGAAGCCACCCACCTCACTTCACTTTTGTGGGGTTTCACAACCTAATTGCCCATTGTGACATCACTTATGCCAAAGCTGCTTGGTCTCCTATAGCATCTTCCCAAGTGGAAAGGAGACCTTACACATTATTTTTGTTACCAATTTATAGAAATGCTACTGTGCAATCTATCTCCTCAGAAGTAAGCTTCATTGGTTCAATGGGACTTGACTCCCAGATAAGAGAACAGTGCAGCCTTACAATATATCCTAACCCAGCCTTTCCCAACCAATGTGCCTCCAGATGTTGTTGGACCACAACTCTCATCAGCCTCAGCCATTGGCACACTGGTTGGGAAAGGCTGTCCTAACCTATTGAAATTACACATACAGAGAGAAAGAGAGAGGAATCATCCCTCCCCATCCCACCAACCACATACAACAGTAAACAAAACTGTCTGATGGTTCCAGTCTGTGTTAAACAAATCAAATACATGCACATGGTAAAATGATCACCTGTAACTCCCCTTAGTAGAAAGCCAGCATAGATACTAGGGACCTAACATCTCCATTCTCTTCCGGATTCATCCTCATTAGGCATTAAAGCTTGGTAAGCTCAAGCTCTGACCTGACACAAATGCTTCTTCCCCATGTACAGAATCGTGTCTGAGTCTTTAGTTTGAAACATATTCCGTTTGGTTTGTTTGCAAGGAATGTCCCTTATGACCTGCCATTTATTTTTGCACATTTGTTTGCAATGATTCTACTTCCATCTCCGTTGCAAGCCTTACTTTTCTGCAGCTTCTCTGTGATTCCCAACTGTCCTGTTGTTATTTCCCACCTCATGCTTTTCTTTTCAGCTGAACCTTATTCACAGTGAAATCAGTAATTTAGCCGGCTTCGAAGTGGAGGCCATTATCAATCCCACCAATGCTGACATTGACCTTAAAGATGATCTAGGTAAATGGGGAATGGGCTGCCATAACTAACAGTCACATGAAAATTATGGAATGCCTTTACTATTTTGTTGTAATAAATGTAATATTTCTAAAGGCTCAAAATACTTAATGGGAGGATTATTACATGTTTAGCTTTCCATACGTAATAGTTGCATGGTGACTATTACTGAGTAACTCTGAAGTCTTTTACATATTGTTCCATAATAATCAAATGTGACTGTTGGTTCCTTTGGGGATGTTTCTTATATGGATTCTTTGAGGGCTAAAACAGTTATATATCAATCATCAAAATAAGTAGTTTCTCTAGTTTCTCCATTCTGACTTCAGGTTATTCTTTTCATTGAAATAGGTAAGGGTAAAAATTGATAGCTAGAGATAATTGCCCAATAGACGTTCCCCTATTTCTTTCCCTCTTTTTAAGTTTAATTCAATCACTTCTTGTTTAATTGTAAACAAATATATTATTTTAATGATAGAGTGCCAATGCTAGCTATATTTATAAATATACTGCTTTGTTCAAAAGGAAAGTTATTTGTCACTCAAAGGGCATATACTTAATAATATTATTCGAGATGTTTTTATGGATTTGCTCAGTCTTCCCTAACCTGGTGCCCTTCAGGTGTTTTAACCCTGTCAGGCCCAGCAAGCACAGACAGCTGGGGCTGACGGAAGTTATAGTCCAAACCAGAGCTTGGAAAAGTTACTTTTTTGAACTACAACTCCCATCAGCCCAATCCAGTGGCCATGCTGGATGAGGCTTATGGGAGTTGTAGTTCAAAAAAGTAACTTTTCCAAGCTCTGTCCAAAACATCTGGAGGGCACCAGGTTCAGGAAGGCTGGAATAGTTTTTTATTGTTACTTTAATGGTAAAACATTTTATACCCTCTTTCATTAAATATTCCAGGGCAGTTTACAACACCTAAATACTGATACAATAAAACAGTTCATTAAAATCCAATAAATTCAATAAACACAGCATCAAATACAGTAGCTGGACAATTAAAAATGGCAAAGGTCTGGGTGAACAAATACATTTTCATGAGGCACCAGAAACTCAGCACAGTTGACACCTGCTTTATTTTGAGCTGTGGGGAGGGAGATGATTGTTTTTAATGATTCCATAAGTTTCTAATACATTTTAAATCAGCAAATTTAATTTTAACAACCTGCTCATTTTTCTCAATGGTAATATGCATATCAAAGGACAGAAGGCACAAGATAGTTTTACTTAGACCAGACTTCAAATATTTTAGGGTTTTTCCCCGATTCTCAATTTTTTTAAAGTATATACTATCAAAGTAAATGCTATTAAATATTTATAAAAGTTTAATGAAATAACTTTATTATTAAGCCAAGTAATGTGACTTTAGGCCTTACATTAAAAAATTAACACTTGTTTCTAATTTCAGGCAAGTTTTACAATAGGCAACATACAGCTTTTATAGTACAATCCTATACATGTCTATTCAGGAGTAAATCCCATTGAATTCAGTGGGGCTTACTTCCAGGTAAGTGGGTATAGGATTGCAGCCTTTGTCCCTGTGGAAGAATTCAGCCACTCACTGATTTCAATAGATTGGCATAAGTTGACTGGATCATGGCCGACACCCAATATGATTAGGAAGTTCTGTACAGAAACTAATCAAGAAACGTGCAAATAATCATCAAACTGGAGAAACTAGTTGTTTTGTTGGCCTTGATGATCCAAACATTGGATGATGTTGTTGTGTTCTGTGAAATTCCAGTTTTACAGGTTGCGGCAAAGTCAAGAAGGTGCTAGCTGCTCTTAATACATTCTGAAAAGCTTGCAATGTCTCTGACCTGTTGGTCAACTGCTAAAGTGGATGCATTTGATGCTTCTCTGCCTCCTCCTTACATTCCCTCCTTTTCTTAGCACACACTTGTACAAAGATTTTGAGTTTTGTTGTTGTTAATGGCACACATTTTGAAGCCAAAAGGTAGGATAACAAGGATGTTGGTATGTGTATAAATGTAGATCCTGTTTTGGGTCTCTGACCAACATGGTTGATACACATTTGTTTACCTGTTGTAGTTACAAGTTGTTCAGGCTGACATTGCTACAATCGACAGTGATGCTGTCGTTCACCCGACAAACTCTGACTTCTACACCGGTGGTGAAGTAGGTAATGGAGAGTTCAGTGCTGCAGAGTTTGTATGTGTATGCATGACCAATCAGCAGCAACAAGCTTGCCCCTGCTCTGCAGATCTGCATTCTTTTCTCACTTCCAGCAGTCCTCCCCATTGCCAAATAAAGTAAGGGCCAAATTCATTACGTGCAAAATACCTTTCTAATCATGACCTGAACAATCACATCAGCCTCACTGGATCTGTTCTTGTAGAAGCCACACTGAGATTTTGAAGGAGGCTAGAGCTGTCTAACAGAGGGACCTTCCCCAAACTTTAGTCCCCACAATTATTTGGGGAGAGATGGTATAGTTCTAGTGGTTTAAACCTGAACTAGGTTTATAGTGTTGATATGCTTGCTTACATTTACGCAAAGGGCTCATTTTAAAAGAGATGATCAGGAAAAATCTCTACTAATTCTGGAACTAGATCCCATGTAGCATAGTGGTTAGAGTGTCCGACTAGGACCTGGAAGTCCAGATCCCCACTGGGCCATGAAGCTTGCTGGGTGGCTTTGGGCCAGTCACAGTCTCTCGGCCTAACTTACCTCACAAGGTTGTTGTGAGGACAAAATGGGGAGGGAGGAGAACAATGCATACCACCTTGAGCTCCTTGGAGGAAAGGGGGATAGAAATGTATTACAGTTTAGTTAAGGAAACACATAAGGAGAGTTATCCCCACTGCCTCTGTTGTGTGCCAACTCATGAAAGGCAAAGGTCTGAAGCAAGGAGCTTCATGTACTTGTGGAGGTATGACCCAGGTTATAGAACCTGGTTTTCCAGGGTTCTGAAACACATGGGGTGCTTCCATGAGTACAAGAGAGTCCCTGCCCCAAACCTTTCTCTCCCATGAGATGAAAGACTATAGGGATGATGAAGGAGCGCATAGAGCTGCTGCCCCTCAAATACTTATTTTAACCTAATTGTAATGCACAAAGACGGTTTATTAGGATATTTGCCACAAAACAAAATGTTGATGGCTTATTCATTTAGTTTTGATGACAATGAAGACAGGATTTGAACATTGGTGAATCACAAATGTACTGGCTTGATGGCTGTATCTGAAGTTTCTTATTTTGGGAACTCCATATCTATAGCCCGTTATAATGAGCAGCCACTGTACAGAATCATTGCATGGATGCTGCGCCTCAGTTACAGTATGACTTAAGGCAGGTGTGGGGGGAACCTTTGGTCCTCTAGCAGTGGCTGAAGTAAAGATTCCATCATCCCAGGCCATTGGCCATGCTTGCTGGGGCTGATGGGAATTGTACTTTAGCAACATCTGGAGGACCAGAGGTTGCAAAACACCTGATTTAAGGCAAAGTAACAAATGAGGTTGATCTGGTGCTATGCACTCAAGCTTAATGACAGCTTAGAGACAAGCAACCACAGTATAGTGGGTAGCAACAGGACAAGCCCCAACTAGAGCAGCAACAATTATAAATCTAGGATATATTAACATACCTGTTTGGATGATCATATGTTTTCAAATACTCCATTTTGTTAACCATCTTACCATTGTTGGTATCAAGCATTCTAACATCTGGAGTGTTCTTGCCTGAATATTAATTTAGAAAGAACAACAGCTATGGAACCAACAATGTTCTTTCTATCCAAGTAAAGCCCAAATAAGCCCAGCTCTTTATAAAACAAAATTCCATTAAAAGCATTCTTGAAAGACCATTTAGCTCATTACGTTTCCTACATGCTTTTTAAAGATATATGTAGAAAAAGATCCACAACATACTCAAAAAATTTCTATTTCTTGCATGGTGAGGTCGATGTTTGATTCTTCAGAAGGTACAAAAAGCACATCTTTTGCACATTTTTTGGAAACCTTCCTCATTTAGCTTGCAAGCTGGCTGCTTTAGAAACCATGCAATTTTTTATTAGGCCACCAAGGCCATTTCTAATTTGCTTCATATTCTAAAGACCACATGAAAAGTGGTCATAACTGGCTTATACAGAATTGCACATGGAGCATCATAGGGAAAAATGCATCCTAAATAATGGACTGGAGCCAAACCAAGTTCGTCATGCCTATTCCTACTGAAATCAGTGTGAAAAGTTAGTAATTATTTAAGTGGAAGCCGAGTGAGGCTAACTTAGTCTCACTAGCCACTCATTTCTAAAAACTGCAACTTTGTGTTAACCTATTATGAAGAAATGCTTTCGTATTGTCTTTAATTTGGAAAGGTGGGAGACTCTAAAAGGAACCTGAGTGTTTAATGTATTAGCATACAATCTTCTAATTACCTTTGACTGCTGGAAGGAAGAACAGAAGTGCACACGTGCTTAGCTTCCAATGATTAACTTTTATCCATATAAAGGCCTTCTAACCACAGTATAGTTTGGGGGAATGTTACAACAATTTTGCAGACTTGAATGTCTACATAGGCTGTTGTCATCATTATGCCAATGCCTGCTTTGTCAGCATGAAATAATGGCTTTGTTCTATGGGAGCAACACATATATTTATGCCTGGGATTATCAAGGAACCATTTAGCTAGAAGTTACAAAGCGGGACATTAGAATCAGTGTAAAGAATTACACTATTCAGTTTCTTAAGTAAAGCTAAAGAGCAGTGCCACAGTACAGCTACCATGTGCCCGTCCATTTTAAATGTTTCTTGTCCATTTAAAGTCACACCAAAAACTAGCAGATTTGGAGATACCATGAAAGCAAATTCCCAGTTATTTAATTTATTATCATATTATATGAGTAACTACCATGGCACTACCATTTGGGTTTTACAGTCTTAGGCACCAAAATGCCTTGGGCCATCTCTGATGTTGATACACACACACAAGACTGGAAGCAATGTAACAGGAAAAATAGCTGTTCTCTTGAATTTTATTAATAAATATTTAAACAATCCATAGATAGAGCTCAATAAATGCAGGATTCAAGAATCAAAGCCAAACTTGGGGGGGGGAATGAAAATAGGTAATAGCTTCCTTCTGAGGCAAAAGTCATTCAGATTATGGTCGCATATTACTGAAATTGTCTGGCCACTCATTTTAAGGTAGCTCAAGGTGAACTGAAGATGTACATTCCTATTAATCACTTCACACTTGCAGAATAGTTGCACAGAACCAGAATCCACTGAACATTCATTTCTGGCCAATTTAGTATTCTTTTTAAGGGAGTATATCCTAGCATCCTTGGTAAAGTGATGCAGTTGCTCCCTCCTGGTTGCCTTGGAATCAAATATTGGTCCAATTCCCTGATTATTACTGTTCCAAGAAATATTTATACTAAGATTGTCACAGGTGACATGTTAAGCCATTGGTATCAGTATGCTCTACCCTGATGCAGCAGCAGTCCAGAGTTTCAGGCACAAATGTTTCCAGGCCCTACTTGGAGATGCCAGAGATTGAACATATAACCTTTTGCACACAGAGCACTGAGCTATGGCCCTCGTCTTCATTGCTGTGGAAATGGTATTTTGCCTGTTTGAAAATATTCAAAAGTATTCCTTAGACTTTAACTCTCTTCTTCCTTCAAGGAACATAGTTCCACTGCAGTTATTACTATGAACAGATTAAACTGCAAAACACAAGGACCAATTTTCCAGGGTCTGAACATGACAAAATTCACAGTCAGCTGATCGTCTCTAAAGAGAATAAACCACTGAAATAAACCTTATTTTATATTCCTTACAAAATAAAATAAGGTGAATTAATATCTTATTAGAAGTCTGCCAAGATTAGTCTATTATGTCAAGCAAAACATCACATCTTCAATAGCGTATGTACCCTGATTTGTTGCATAGTCCCACGTACAAATATATTTTATTGAGCATATAATATGTGTGCTTCCATCGGAAACTGCAGTCCCTTCCTCTGTATCACTAAAAATAATTCATTTTGCAAAGTATGGCAGTTTTGTGGCTTTTAGTATTAACAGTCCAATTCTATGCATGTTTACTTGGAAGTAAGCCTTGCTGAGTTCAATAGAAAGTGTAGGATTGCAGCTGTAACACTACAGTCTATGACCCTAAGCACACCAAAATTCCATTGAAATAAGTGTGATTTACTTCCCAAGTAAATATGTGTATGATTAGGCTGCAGGAATCAATTTGCCAAACAATTTTCTCAATCCAGAATCCAATGTCATTGTTTCCTTGCTTTGCTACTTATGTGATCATTAAGCAAAATGCACTGTGATTTAGGGTGCTTATGATTAGGAAGAAACATTTTAAGCTACTTTATACTTCTTCTGTGTTAAAGCAAAGCTGCAAAATAAGATCTAAACCATTTAGTGGTGGACTGCCTTTGTGCAACCCTCAAACTGTAATTTAAATTGTGCAGCTCCCTTCTCATAAGAGCAGCTTTTATCAAGCTTCTTTAGCTGCAGTTAAGCAATTCAGTGGAGGAATATGTTCCCTAGAGAATCTCCTTATTACTGAGGCTCTTCCTCTTGGTTAAAGGTGGTTCAACAAGCCGGGCAGTTGTCAAGTAAAGCAGCCCGCTGCACTCACAAGACTGTTTCACTCCCGGGGGCCACCTGTTGGGGTCAGGGATGAAGATGAGGTGAGTTTCAAGTTCTTCTTATAGCAAATTTGTCTTTAAAGCAATCTATAACAGAAGGGAATCTTGCCCTCTAAGGGAACGAGTTGATGCATCAGTCAGGTGCCATTGAATGAGCATGTTCTCTGGAACACTCTCTGTTACCTGGTGCACAGGAAGCCATTAGAAATGTCACTGCCGTACTGGTTGACATTGAGAATTGCATCAGAAAATATTTTCAGATAGAATGAAAACATGTGGGAGGGTGACGTTTAAAAGGAAAAGAGAGAGAGTGAACAGTTACTTCTGGACCAGTCCCCAAAGGTTTAGATCTTACTTTGCAGTCCCCCAAAATTTTTGCTCAGAGAAATCTATGATGTGTAACCATCTGAAGTGATGAATGCTCTCTCTCGGATGTGGACCAGTCACAACTCTGTCCTTGGCAGGGAACACTTTGGAGAAGAAAGGCGGGAGAGAATTCCTGGAGGCCGTTGTTGAACTTCGCAAAAAGAATGGGCCGTTGGACACAGCAGGAGGTGCAGTTTAAATCCCTGAAAAATGGGGGAATTAAATGTCTGTGTGTATCATAGACTCCCAGTTTGGTTTAGCGGGATTTCATTATGAAAAGGGTATCTGTGCCAAGCCATTTGTGGGGACTCTGTCAAAACAGCCTTCTGGGCAACATTTTATGTATTCACAATTATAAAAGAGCATGACTTCCACTTTAAAAATAGTGTCTTTGTATGGGAATAAAAACTGAAGGAAGAAAATACATTACACACAATTTTAACGTGTCCATTGTATATGCATTGATTCAGGATTCTATGCTTATATGTAACAATAAGGGTTTAAAAGGGATTAGATACAATGGGTACTTACATTGCCTAAAACAGCCTTTTCCAACGTGATACTCCCCCCTTGATGTTTTGGACTACAACTCCCATCAGTCCCAGAAAAGCACCACGTTGGAGAGGCTGACCTTAAATATCAAAAAGTTAACCATACAGAGGATGGTGTTTTATGCCCATTTTTAAAGTGTGTGTGTGTGTGGGGGGGGAAATTGGGTATGTGTTTCACATCTGATGTGCTCAGATGGGAGGTGACTAAGGAGAGCTGCCATTTATATGATGAATCATAATTTCCCCCTTAACCTGTGATCTATTGGTTTACATTAGTAGCACTTTCTATGAAGCAATACATGTCCTGCATTTTCCAGTATATATCAGGGAAATCTCAAGCAATATAGGTCTTCCTCAATCAAACTATTAGGCCATTTCCACAACATAGATTTAAAGCACTATTATTGATAGCAACTGAGGATTAAAGAAGTAACTATATACCTTCTTCAGTAGTTCAGTCACATTTTTCACATTTGCATTTTTTCCAAAATGTGGAGTCGATTTAAGGCCCAATACTTTTCTTTCCAACCAGCTGTCGTCAGTGCAGGCCATGGCTTGCCTGCTAAGTTTGTGATCCATTGCAATAGCCCCAGTTGGGGTTCAGACAAATGTGAGGAGATGCTGGAGAAGACAGTGAAGAACTGCTTAGCGCTAGCAGATGAGAAGAAACTGAAATCAATTGCATTTCCTTCCATCGGAAGCGGCAGGTAAGGCTAGCCTATCAAACCTGTGACAAAAACCTGCCAGATTTGAGTGTTTTGCTTGTTTGGTTTTTGCACTCTGTATGTTCTGCTATCCTCGTATTCACACAATTTTTTCTCATTGCAGTCATGTTGATTTCTTCTTGTTTTCCTGCTCTGTTTACCTCATTTCTGTACCTGGTTTTTTCTTGGGGAACTATCCCAGTGCAGATTATTTCAGGGGAACTTTTTCCAGCTGAGGGCTGCATTCCCTTCTAGGCAACCTTCTGGTGGCCACGTGCCAGTGGTGGGAGGGACCAGAAGCAAAAGGGGGCAGAGCAATGAACACTTAGTTTACCATTGTACAGTAAGCATATGTCTATACACGCATACCTTCTAATCCGCCATCCAGGCAAGCAAAAAGCATGTCAGCTTTCAAGGACACATTCTAACCAAGCAAAAAACGCTCAAAAGAGGATTCAAAGCAGGGACAGTGAGGGATCTGGCCTGGGAGAAGCTGTGTGGCTGGCAAGAGGGTACGGCTAGTGAAGGGAGAGTCCCAAGGGTTAGATAGAGACCTGGAGGGCTACACCTCCCCCCCGCCCCACCTGCGGTTCCACATCCCGGCCTTATTTCATGAGGGTAAGTACATGCTAGGACCAATCTCTGCCCCTCTATGTCCTGGCTGCTGATGCCTTTTTCCAGAGTTCAAAGCAAGTATCAGTAGTGGTTTGCTGCATACCCCTTGTTAGTACTATGTGAATGATATAAGCAGCTTTCCCCAACCTGCTGCCCTCCGAATCTTTTGGAATACTACTCCCATTATGCCTGGCTGCTAACCATGCTGATTGGGGCTGATGGGAGGTGTAGTCAGAACATCTGGGCATCAGGTTGAGGAATTCCTCCTGTCCCTTTAAGAGCTCTGAATTCACCTACCAGTTAGAGGTCCCATGTCCCCCCCGCACAGTACTGCAAAAAAAATATATATATATGAGTAGTTATTTCTGTAGAATGCCTTTCTTTCTCAGAACTCTTAAGGAACCCAAGTCTTTACTGAAATGTGTCATGCCTACGTGTGATAGATTTTTTGAGCCCCACCCTTTCTGCCACCTGGCCCCTCTCCCTCTCCCTTCCAGTAAGCGGCAGCAATGCCACAGCGAGGAAGCTAGTGTTGCAGCTCTGCCCCACTGGGCAAGCCGCTTCCACATTCACCCACACCAGAACAATGAAAGTGTTTTGCGGACACTCTGTATCTCTCCATTCCTGCCGACTTTCACTATTGAGGTCAAAGACTCCCCTTGGCAGTGTGTGCTGAATATTGTAAGAATGGATAGAGAGCAAACATTATGCCAAGCATATTTGCGGAACCAACCATCTGTAAAACAGCACAATACTGTTTGCTCGATGGGTGGCGTCCATGCTAGCATTATTTCAAGAGAATATGTTGCTTTTCAAAGGTTAGATCATCCTAGCATAAGAAGCTAGCATATACTGAGTTAGACCATTTGTCCATGTAGCTGATTATTATTGTCCACACTATAGCTCCATAAGTTTTCAGACTGGGGACATTCCAAGCTGTTTCTGAAGATGGCGGGGATTGAACCTGGGGCCTTTTGCATTCACAGTAGATGCTTAACCACTGAGCTGTGACCTTTCCTTGTCATTGGCTTCTTCACAGAGATATTTTGAGATGTTCTATCAAGTGCAGAGGGGCAAGAAGGTCTCAGCTTTGTAAATAAAGCAGTAGAAAGACAGTGTTTAGCATTTTGGTACAGCTACATTGGGTGTTGTTGAGGAGTGTGGTGCTGGGGGATACTTTTAATGGCAGTGTGTCCCTTTGAAACATAACATACGTATCTTGCCAGTTAGTTTGCAAGTTTTAGGAAGTAAAAAAACTTAAAATATGAACAGTTTTTAAGGCTAGCATTTTCTCTCTCAGCCAGCACATGTTCTGGGACAGGCATCTGTCAAGCAGACATTAAACTTACATAAACAGCTCCGTTCAGTTTTATGACCCAAAAATGGGTTTACATGGGGATGATTCAAATAAATTTATTTATGTATTTATCTTGCTTTTTCAATAGGACAGGAGGAGGATTAGTTCATTTATAGCATCTAGCCTACCAGATGCTATAATATACTAAAACTAACTTGTACAGACTAAACGGGTAGAATGGCTTTGAAAATGTGGCTGTTAACATTTGGTATGCCAAAACTAAAATGTGATTGTTATGGGTAGTTCAAATTTCAACATCAAACTTTATCGTAATGTAAAATTTCAGCATTAAAACTCTGGTTCTGTTTTAGTGTCCCCCTCTGCCCCCACCCAGAACAACAACCCCCTTTCCCAATCACCCATCAATAGATGTATAGCTGTTCTCCCGTAAACAAATACAGACATCCCCATATGAGTGTGAAGCTGTATATGACCCTTATTTTGGCTATCAAAGATTCCTTTTTCTCCCAGAATATACAAATACTGGGCAAGTTGTCTTAGAGGTAATCTAATAAAGCGTGAGTTAAAATTAACATTGTAATTGTATAAACTATATATTTATATAATATGTATGCCTGGTTACAACTTTGTAGTAAGTATGCCATATAAGGGGATTTCTCTTTGTTCTTTTGAAGGTATGGTGATGCAAATGGCAAGCTCATTGAACAAATCTTTTTTTCTCTCCCTATATTCTCTTAATAGGAATGGTTTCCCAAAACAGACTGCTGCCCAGCTCATCCTGAAAGCCATTTCCAGTTATTTTGTGTCAACAATGTCCTCTTCAATCAAGACTGTGTACTTTGTGCTCTTTGACAGTGAGAGTATAGGGATCTATGTGCAAGAAATGGCCAAGTTAGATGCCAACTAAGCCTAGAAAGCAAACAGTACCTGCCTTCTTGCCCCTTCCCCTCCAGTTCTTAATTCCTCATTGTGCGACAGAGCGGCCCTTATTTTCAATTTTCTCATCTAAGGGGAATAAAGGTGGGGCTTTTTTTGACTTTCTGAAATGTTTTTATGTTGGCACTGATAGTTGGCATTATTGCTGTTAATGCACTGTATTCCAGGCATTGTCTGAATTTAGTGTAATCTAGGAGATTTTATAGTTTTATTTTAATGAATTATGGATTGATGCGGAAGGTTGTTAGCAGTACATAGTCTTTTATTCGTGGAAGAAACCGGCAAACCCTATTTTGTAGCTGTGTTGTGGTGCTTTTATCAAGTGGCATTCCTTTCTCGTTTTTTAAAGAAGAGAAAGAAAATGATGCTACACATCTAATTTGTGTTTATGTCTTGTCCTAATGATGAATTTGAGGAGAAAAGAACCTGTTACCCTTAATTATATTTGCAATTTGGGATTTGTGTGAATTTATTTAGTAAAATGTTTGAAATGTTCTAGTTGGTGTGTTCTGAGTTAATGGGTTGTAAACCTCTGGTAAATATGCACCAACAGCTTTTGGATGTGAACTTGAATGAACAAACAATGCACTTGTCTTTCAATATAAATAATGGCTAATCAAGTTCTCATTGATTCAGTTCTTATGTGCAAATGTGCAAAAACATTTACACAGTTATTCTGCATTAATTTTCAATAGTATACGGCACTTGTTCCAAAGGCTTTACTTTGTTTGGGTGGTCAGACATTTTTGAGGTCTGACGTCACTGTTTTCCTTGCTGCATTCCTGACTTCAGTTATGCTTACAGTAAGGTCCACTGCAATCACACATGCAGCTGATAGCAGGACAATGTTAGGCTGGAAGTCCATTATTCAGAAAAAAATTGCACACCAAAATTTTAGCCAATGGATGCTGTTTGGTGGGGTTTTTTGCTCATCATACGCTTGTACTGGAATGTTGTACAGTTTGAAAAGTCCGAGAAGGTAATCATTACCTTTTGTTTATAATAATTTAAGCACAGAATTTAAGAGTAATTTAAGAATTAAGAGCATAAGAACTTCCCTGCCGGATCAGACAAATGGTGTATTTAATTGTGGGTTGAGGAACTTGCAGACCTCCACATATCGTTGGACTCTAGCTCTCATTGTTCTTGACCACTAGACATACTAGGTGCGGCTGATGGAAGTTGGGAGTCCAACAACATCTGGAGCCCCGCAGGTTCCCCAAACTTGACTAGTCCAACATACTGCTTCCATCAATGGCCAACCAAATGCTTCTGAAAAGCCTACAGCAGAGTTGATGAATTGGCTGTAGAGAACAGATAAGAATATAAGAACTGACCTGCAGGATCAAACCAAAGGTCCTCCATCTAGTCCCGTATTCAGCCTCCAATTCCAACGGTAGCCAGTTGCGTCACAGAAGCTCTCAAGCAAGGCACAATAGGAAGAGCCATGCCCTGTTATTTCCCCTCCCAGCATCTGGTAATTAGAGGCATAAAGAATAAAACTGTGATGTGAAGCTGCATCCTGGTTTTTGTTTTTTCCTTATCTAACATTTCTTTTAAGCTATTTGTGAGGATTGATTGTGTTGCTTCTCTTTCTTTAAACTATATGATCACCTGGATTACTTCTGTTTGATTTTGCCTGGTTCTGAAGCTCACTGAAACCGACAGAAATCATCAGAGTGTTATATTGAATTGGTGTCCCTCCACACACAAACACCAGATCTTCTGCAAATAATCCTCCAACCTTCCACAGCTGATGGAGGGGGGGCAAGGAAAGAGGGTATAGATGTCAGCAGGGGGACACTGACTGGATACCTTCCATAGACAATAACATAAGAATCTTGGAGAAATTATCTTCTCAAAATGTCCCGGACTCATTATATTACTTCCTGCCAAGTTTTGCCTTGATGGATTTTAACTTCGGTCATAATATTGCTGAACCTTACCCATTTAACACAAAAAGTGTGACACTGAAGATTTTATTAATAAATGCCTCCTTAGAATAGATTCCAAATACCAACTGATTTCTCTCCATTAATGGTTGCATTTTTAAAGATAAGTGTAAAAAGTATTGGATTTTCTAGCATTGTGTACATTCCTGACAGTGCATTTTATACAAACACCACTAGATGTCAGTAAAAGGATTGCAAGAACCTGGGAATCAACACTTGCGGCTTTTGAAGTTTCCTTGTAAAACTCCAAATTTAGTTTGTCAGCAGTTTTCAAATGGACATGGTATCTGTGATCTCCTTAACACAAATGAATAATTAGATGCCCCTGGTTATTGGCAAGGAAAATGCTGTGGGTATGAGAATTTGAAACTATGCCACAATATTGGATGTCAGAATTGTGAAATGCCTGGATACCATGTTACATCATTTTTAGATGTTAAATGAAAAGCAAATGTAATTGTCCAACCCAGTGTTCTGCAACTGTAATTCAAAAAGGAGTGGGGGGTGGGCAGACATACAGTTTATATTACCTCTCTTGCTGAAAAAGGAAATTGACAAATATATGCCTTTCTATTTTTCTAGTGGGATAGGAGGAACATAGAAAGTTGTCATATACGGAGTCAGATTGTTTTTCTGTGAAGCTCAGTATTTGTTACACCAGATGTTGCTGAATTGCAGCTTCCATCATCGGCCATAGGCCATGCTTGCTGGGGCTGATGGGAATTGTAGTTCATCAACATCTGGAGGGCCAAATGTTTCCCACACCTGGTCTACACAGATTGGTAGTGGCTCTCTAGGGTTCAGGCAATGGATATTCCCAGCCCTACTTGAAAATGTCGGGGACTGAACCTGGAACCTTTCTGCATGCAAAGTGGATGTTCAACCGCTGAGCTACAGCCCTTCCCCAATGGACCAAGGGTGATTAGACATTAAACTAACAACTTTAAATTGACCTGTAGACTGTCTCAAAAAATGTACACGTGCTAGGACTTTGCTTCTGCTGATTTCTGTCACTAACACAGGTATGCATGTGTTCTCTATCTTTCCTTCATGTACACTGGTATACAGTGTACTTGTGCTGAGTTTATTTACAGCCTGAGATTTTGGGGCTTCTTAGCCCCAGTCTTCAGCAACAGATGACAGCCAGCTCTGTCCAACCCCAAAGAGGCCCCTGGACCAACCTAGGAGAGGATCCTCCATCCACAATATGCAGCCAGAGATTTCAAAGCTTTCCAGCACAACCATCTTCAATGGCAAATGACAGTCACCTGTATAGGAGATGCCCCAGGGCCTGTCTTGAACTATATGGAGCTTACTTAACTTGGACCTCACATCCTGCTTTCACCATTTACAGCCAGAAATAGATTACATTATTTATTTAAGATCATTTATATGTCACCCTTTTGTTATAGTCAGAACCTTCAGGGCAGCTATCCCCACAATCTCTGACTCCTGTGTTAAACGTCTCCTGTTCTTGTGTTAGAGATAGAGTGCTATTTCATTTTTTTAAAATGAAAAGTATTTTAGCGCTAGTTATAAGATGGCACTCACTGCAAAAGATTATTATCATTATCATTATTATTCAATCATCTTCCACGTATATGCCCAAGGTGATTTACAGACATATCCTAAAATATTTTTTTAAAGTAGCTAAAATAATTTTAAAGTACCAAATTGCTGGGAGGGCTGCTATAAGCCAAGGTCCATCAACTTATTTAGACATTTGAGGATAACATTCATAATTTAAGTAGGGTATATCTGCATTAAAGTCACCATTTAGATGAGGCCATTATTCCACACAAGCACAGGAAGCATATAATATGCTATGAGAATCTCATGTTTCTTTTTACAAAGCCAATTTCTAGCACTAATAGATGGAAATATGGGTGTTTTGAATGGTGAAAAAACCAGTGTGTACAAGAAAGATTCATTAAGTTGGTTTCAAAATTTTCCAGTGTGTTCTGAACGGAAATGTGGTAGCCAAATATGGAAAGAACAACTTCTCTATGACCAGTAAATTTGAATGGAATGTTTTCTTACAACTGCTGAATAACTCCACTGACGCTGAAGGAATAAGTTGGAGGAAATTTAATTCGAACTGAACTGAATATTGATTTCTTTATTTGTAAAGTAATTCCCCTCAGAAAGACCACTTTAATTTTAAATACATTGGGAAATTTGTAATCCTGGGGGTTAATAAATCATCATTGTTCTAAATTATTTTTTTCAAGCATTGAGCCACATCCCCAAATCAAAGCACAGAAAACTGATCTACTTTTGGACTACAACATTTATCCGATTGCCTTATTAAGAAATTTGAAATTTGATCTAGTAATGTTATTATTTGAGTTTTATGAACAGACATCCCCCCCATTTTTTACCTTTCTTTATTTTTACTTTTTGTTTATTTAGCACATGGATGGGTCCTCCCCCCCCTTTTTTTTTGCACAGGTGCATTGAGAGTAGCAGACAATTAAAACCAATCAGATAAATCAATTGAAACAATCAATAAAACAAGAACTGAAATCAATCAGTAAAACTACTCACAGCAGAACCATCTTACCCATGAGCCCTGCAAAACCTGTGTCCTGTTTTGCTGGACTATTTCCACCTGGCCTGTGAAGGTGGTGCCCTGAATGACTCCAGCTACAAAAGGTATTGCTACTGCTGAAGAGGCCAGCAACCATTTTGTTGCTAGTTCAGAAAGATCTGCTGTTTAGGGCACTAGAGATTATTTGGGGGGAGGGGGTGTAGTTTTTCTCCAAGATTTAATTTTAGAGATGCATTATTTATATTATTGGCAGTATGGTTTTGAGTTTTTGCTGTTGGACCTTATTCTGAGTTATGTGTGGATTGCTTTATTTTATTGTATATTCAGTGAGATGTTTTCATTGGTTTATAGTTTATGACTATTTACACTTTGTTATATTTTTGTAACTATTAGAGTGAGTTATGTAATTTTTGATGCTGGAGGCCACCCTGAGCATGCTTTAACTGTGGAATGGTGGCATATAAATAAATGATGATGAGACTGGAACAGTAATGCAAGATGTGTCCAATTTCAAACACCATAAGATTGTCTTCCAGCAGAATCCTATGTCTACCCAGAAGTACAACTCAATGGGACTTACTTCTGATTAGACACAAATAGGATTGTACTGGCAATAGCCCATCTAAAGGCATGTAGAGAAGGGGTCCTGCCAGATCTTCCCAGAAAGACCCTGCACTTGGGGCCAATCTGTTGACAGCCAAAAGAGAGGCATGAGAGCAGGACCTCTGCAGCCACTCAAAGGGCTTGAGCTGGTTCAAGTGACCTGGTTGCAGACCACTCATGGTCTTGAAGCAACCAGAAACAATCTGGCCACTATATTCTACAATATTTGCCATTTTTTAACTATCTTTAAAGGTAGCTGCATGTAAAGAGCACTGCAATGCCCTATTCTAAAAGTGACAAAGGCATATGTAAAAGGCTTTCCCCAGCTACCGTCACAGCTGGTGAACCAACCAGGTTGTTCAAGAGTGTTCTGGTTGCCAGGTCTCTGGTTTTTGCCCAGAGACTCTGGATTTTTGGTGTCTTCTCTGGGTCTCCAGGTGAGTCACCCCAATCTCCAGACTCTCAGCTTTCATTTTTTAAAAATTAAGTTTCTAGGTGGTCTGGTTCAAGAGATATTCACCAAAATGTCATCCTATGCCCCCTACAACATGTTAAGTGAGCTTGTAGCTGGCTGCTCTAACCCTACTCTTTCAAGTTTGTAGTCATTAAGTGAAGTCAGGGTTCATAGAATCATAGAATAGTAGAGTTGGAAAGGGCCTAAAAGGCCATCAAGTCCAACCCCCTGTGCAATGCAGGAATCCAAAGTCTTGACCTGTCGCCAAAAAGATAACAGTGATGGTGCCAGGTGTACCTCGTCAAGAATATCATTCCATAATTTGTTTACTGTAAACAATTTCAGTTATAATTCTAACAAAAGTGTACATGCAGAGTTTTTTTAATTACTTGCAAAAAGCATATTACACATTTTATCTTTCAAATAATTTTTGAACAGAAATTTAAAAGGTGTACAGCAGCTTATGATGTCATTACAATGTGTTATACCTTTCTAATTATGAGGAATCAAACAAGTTTAAATTTTCCTGGGCTGCTGAAGAGGGCTGTTTTTTTGTCTAATTCATAACTGCTTTGAAAACCTTCCCAATATGAAGCTTTAATCCTATACTCACCTTTCTGGGAGTAAAGCTGCAGTGCTAAACCCACATACTGGAAGCAAACCCACTGAATTCAATAGGACTTTTGGGTAGACATGATTAGGATTGGGCTGTAAATCAATGGGACTTTTGAGTGAACATAGCAAATGATTGTGTTTGTGTTGTAAATCTTTCTCTTCCCCTCCAATTCTATTTTTAAATCAGTTTGGCGGGGCTTACTTAAGTGTCACTGCTCTTATTTTTTAGGAAACTAATACTGATTTTATTTTTTATTTTTTAAATGTTCTGCAATAACCAACTGGTTTTGACAATAAACTATATGGGGTGTATGTATTTTTACATCTCCAGTGTGTATGTACAGGTATATGGAGTCTTTCCAACAACGCTGTGAGGTAAGGTTGCCGACAGCTCACAATAAGAAATAAATCCATTTAAATCCAATGACCATAAAACAAGTATAAAACAGTTGCAAAACAACTTAAAGTGGCATGATTCTGAATTTTGGGTTGGGTGAGTGAAGTTCCTTATCATTTGAGGTTGCAGTCCTGTGCATGCTTCCCTGTTTGAGTAAGCCCCATTGAATATATTGGGACTTGCTTCTGAGTAAACATGCATACTATTGCACTATAAATAGTTTTACAGGTTGTGTAAATGATAAACATCTTTGACCCTCATGCTTATATAAATATTTATTCATACTATGTCCTGATAAGCATCTGATTTCACACTATGTACATTATTATTTCCTCTACATTTTCATTGTGCCCTTCTTTCTTGGGGTGGTCATGGTTCCCCTCTGTTGTTTTCACCCTGAGGGGCAGATTAGGCTGAAAGATGGTGAGTAGCCCATGGTCACCCAGTAAACTTTGCAGCTGATTTCCATTTTCTAAAATTTATTAAAACAATTTGTATGCAGGCAAAGTTTATGAAGCAATATATTTAGAGCACACCCAACTCGCATTTAAAGCACATGACTTCCCCCAAAGAATCCTGGGAAGTATAGTTTCCCCCTCACAGTTATAGTTCCCCAAACCCTTAATAAACTATAGTTCCCATGATTCTGTGGTGTGATTCATGTTCTTCAAATGTGTGTTGAATGTGCTTTAAATGAATGGTGTGGATCTGCCATGCTGTGCATTTATTAGTTAATTGAAATGAACAATCTTAAATAGGGGAAGGGCTGTAGCTCAGTGGTAAGGCACATGCTTTGCATGCAAAGGTCCAAAATTCAATCTCTGGAAAAGACTGTTGCCTGGAATTCTGGAGAGCCAGTGCTAGTCCGTGTCATTAGTACTTACCTAGATGGTATCAAATGGCCTGTCTCAGTATAAGGCAGATTCCTTTGTGCTTAAAAGAAGAAAGAGACCCAAGGGCCACAGTGACTCCAAAAGTTGTTTATGTATTTTATTTACAACATTTATATACCCTTTTATGGTATACAAGCCTCAAAGAGGTTTATAGAAGGAATTAAAACAATAAAATTATTGGGGAAAATAGTTAAACACAGGTATTTAAAAACATTCAAAATAAAACCAACAACGAGTTAAAAACAGATAAAAACGTAATAGCTTCTGAATTGCCTGCGTAGGCTTGCTTAAACAATAATGGCTTTAGCAGGTGCCAAAAGGAGGACAATGAAGGTGCCTGCCTAATATCGATAGCCAGGGAACTCCAAAGTGTAGGTACTGCCACAGTAAAGGATCGATTTCTTACAAGAGCAGAACAAGTACTATGTGGCACCCGTAACATGGAAAGCACACCTTGAACTTGGTCTGGTAGCAAATCAGCAACCAGTGCAGATTCAGAGCAGAGATAGTATGTGCTGATAGAGTCTCACTCATGTCAGCAATCATGCCTCAGCATTCTGTGCTAACTGCAGTGCCCAGGTCAGGTTGTGTGGCATGGGCATTTCTGTGAACTTGGCTGACTGGCTGCCAGGATTCTTTTAGTTTTGGTTAGGAACCCTGATTGGTTGTAGAATGCTCAGTTTTCTGCCTTACTCATAGGAATCTTCTTGTGGTTGGTATGGTATTGCATTTAGGAAATCATCCCTATCTTTTTCTATTTTTATTTGCATTTAATTTACCTCTGACCTTACTCCATTACATCCATAGAAGCAATAACAGTGGTTCTATGTGCTCAGCTCAACCCCCTTAAACCCACTGATGATGCACCTTGTCGTTTGCATGATGGTTTGTTTCTTGCCCAATAACGGTAAAAGAGAATTCACATACTGGGAAGTGTGGCTTCAGTTGCTGTTGTTCCCTATCTACTGCCTGTGAAAGTAGACCAAACCATGTGCTTTTTCTCTCTGTCAATTATTACTCATTGAAATTGGGTTGGCTGTCAAAGTGAGTTTATAGCAGCCCACGGGGTAGGCAGGAAAGAGTAGAGAATCTTCTTAACTTTTACTCATTTCTCAATCCTCCCTCTCTGTAGTGAAGGGTAAAGAAGTTTAGAGCAGCGACCTAAGCCATATGCTTAGAATTTCAGCCTTCAATGGCATCCATCTTTACTCCTGAGTGCTCCCATCTTACATCTCCAAAACACTAGGCTCCTTTCTTCCTACAATGGCCTTCTGGTGACTGGCCTGGGCTGAGGGCACTTAAACCCTTCTTGCCAGAAACAAGTAGGCCAGATTAAATGTTCCCTACCCAGGCTTCCTAAGCACATGAGAAGGAATGATCCCGTCACTTCAGCTGGACCTGGAAACACCCTCATTTAGCTAACATTTCTGTCTTAATTTCCAATCAGATAATTTCTTTTGTTTGAATGGTATGCTCCAAGGAAATGTGGTTGATGCTTAATGTATTATGTTTAATGACATCACTAGAGTCCACCCTATGACATCACTAGGGGCCTGCTTCTGACCTGGCAACCCTAGTTCTTGGATTAACACATTAAGATGGCTGTTATCAGCTACTGGATACCCTCTGATGAAGTCAATAGCACCAGCAACAAATGACTGGATAGCCTTCACTGTTTGTTTGTTTGTTTGTTGCCTTTGTATACCGCCCCATAGCCAAAGCTGTCTGGGTTGTTTACAACAATTAAAAACATTAAAAACAAATATACAAATTTAAAAACACATTTTTAAAAAGCAATTTTAAAACACATGCTAAAATACCTGGGAGAAAAGTCCTGACCTGGTGCCGAAAAGATAACAGTGTTGGCACCAGGTGCACCTCGTCAAAGAGATCATTCCATAATTTGGGGGCCACCACTGTGAAGGCCCTCTCCCTTGTTGCCATTCTCTGAGCTTCCCTCGGAGGAGGCACCCGGGGGAGGGCCTTAGATGTTGAGTGTAGTGTACGGGTAGGCTCATGTCGGGAGAGGCGTTCCATCAGGTATTGTGGTCCTAAGTCATGTAAGGCTTTATAGGTTAAAACCAGCACCCTGAATCAAGCTCAGAAACATACAGGCAGCCAATGCAAGCGGGCCAGAATTGGTTTTATATGTTCAAACTGTCTGGTCCCTGTTACCAATCTGGCCGCTGCATTTTGCACAAGCTGCAGCTGCCAGACAGTCTTAAAGGCAGCCCCATGTAGAGCGCATAATCTAACTTGGAGGTTACCAGAGCATGGGCAACTGAAGCCAGGTTATCCCTGTCCAGATAGGGGCGTAGCTGGGTCACAACTGAAGTTGGTAGAAGGCACTCCGTGCCACCGAGGCTACCTGAGCCTCAAGTGACAGAGATGGTTCTAGGAGAACCCCCAAGCTACAAACCTGCTCCTTCAGAGGGAGTGCAACCCCATCCAGAACAGGTTGGACATCCGTCATCCGGTCAGAAGAACCACCCACTAACAGCATCTCAGTCTTGTCTGGATTGAGCCTCAGTTTATTAGCCCTCATCCAGTCCATTGTCACAGCCAGGCACCGGTTCAGCACATTGACAGCCTCACCTGAAGAAGATGAAAAGGAGAAATAGAGCTGCATGTCATCAGTATACTGATGGCAATGCACTGCAAAGCTCCAGATGACCGCAACGGTTTCATGTAAATGTTGAACAGCATGGGGGACAGAGCTGACCCCTGCAGAACACCATACTGAAGAGTCCAGGGTGCTGAGCAATGTTCCCCCAGCACCACCTTCTGGAGCCGACCCGCCAAGTAGGAGTGGAACCACCGCCATGCAGTCCCTTCCACTCCCAACTCAGCCAGGCTTCCCAGAATGATACCATGGTCGATGGTATTGAAAGCTGCTAAGAGATTGAGGAGAATCAACAGAGTCACACTCCCCCTGTCTCTCTCCCGACAGAGGTCATCATACAGGGTGACCAAGGCTGTTTCCGTGCCAAAACCAGGCCTGAAACCTGACTGAAATGGATCCAGATAATCTGTCTCATCCAAGAGTGTCTGAAGCTGGCCTGCCACCACTCGTTCCAGGACCTTGCCCAGGAATGGAACATTTGCCACCGGCCTATAGTTATTAAGATTTTCTGGGTCCAAGGAGGGTCTCTTCAGGAGTGGTCTCACTACCCCCTCTTTCAGGCAGCCAGGGACCACCCACTCTTGCAGAGAGGCATTAATCACTTCCCTGACCCAGCTGGCTGTTCTATTTCTGCTAGCTTTTATTAGCCAAGAAGGGCAAGGATCCAGTACAGAAGTGGTTGCACGAACCTGTCCAAGCACCTTGTCAACGTCCTCAAGCTGTAACAACTGAAACTCATCCAAGAAATCGGGACAAGTTGTGTTTCAATTCATTTTCCCACTAGCCTTAATTCTCCTACTCTAATCTAGAGTTCATACTGGAAATATGCCTGTGAAGTATCCAGATATTAGGCTGCATCAGCAGAGTTAACTTGTTTATATGGTGCATACGGTATGGTTTATGATATAAATATACACTAGAGAGTATAAACAGCAATGTATCAGGCTACATCCTCATAAAAAGGGAGGAAAAATATGACTAGTGTATTTTCTGGCCATCTTAAATGTTGCTTTTGGAACTATTGATGGACTTTTGCATATTATTTTACTGTTTCAAGCCTTATGTATTATAATAAAGCAAAGTCCCGACATTGAAAAGTGCAGCCTCCAAGTGCCAAAACCAAGTCTACCAATATTAATAAGATATGAATAATGTCCTATTTAAAAATATCTGCCAATAAACCTTGGGAAACAATGTTGAAATACTCATTGTTAACTCATTAATAACATTTACTCCTGTGTTTGGCTTCAATGTTCTGGTAATAAGTCTTCCTCTCTGTTACTTGGCTTTACCTTTAATCTGGTTTATTTCCATAGACTCCATGGACTCTGAGTTGTCATTCAATATGTTTGGCTTATCAGAAAACAGCTGCATTAATAGTTTTGATTGTAAGGCAGGCTACCGTTTGGAGACATGAATTGTAATTTCTTAAGGCATTAATTCCTGCCAAATAGTTGGAGAATTGAAAGGGCTAGAAAACAACTACCCAATGCAAAGCAACATTTGGTGAATGGACTGGCTTCCTTCTACTTGTGCTGAGCACAATGGAGTAACGTAGTGGAGCACACCTTTCATTTTTGTGATCCCTGGCTCATGGAATTCCACCCAACTATGATATTTTGCCATCTTATTTAATTTTCTTAAGGAAAAAAATACCTCACAGAGCATTTAGAATTGCAAGATGTATTATTATTAATCCATAGATCACAAACTGGCATACATGGGTCTCTGCTTCTCCACTGTATCCTTACAGAACTACTCTGTGAGGTAGGTTTGGCTGAGAGATGGTACTCAGTGAGGTTCATGGAAGAGTGGGAATTTGAAACCTGGTCTCTCAGGTTCAAGTCCAACACTACACTATGCTGGCTCTCTAGGAAATATTCTACCTACAACAGAGCTCCAGGGCAGATTTTTGAGAACTGTTTCTAAAGACTGCATCCATGTAAGGTCGGAGTCCCTGAAATGTTAACATACATAATTTTATATTGCACCATGGTATAATTCATCTTTTCTTGATTAGGTTACCAGAGCACCCAGGCAAGAGGTTGGTTATGCACTGTTTATTATACAGCCACGAGAGTGGCTGTATACTATAGCCAGCGTGGATTTTTCACATTCCACAATGTTAAATTGAAAATACCCCCATGCCATTCTGATGCTTCCCATAAGCTCATTTCAAAACAAAACCTTACAAAACTCATAGTCCTGAACTCAGAAACGCTTGCTTAACAACCCTGTCAATTTTCATGGCAATACACAAAACAGCCAGAGAGAACTGAGAGTTCAAAATTAAAAAGAGAGAGAGAGAAAACACCCCTTTTGGACTTTTTTCTGTCAGAGTTCTCATAATCTGTTGAAATTCATTAAAAATCAGCCATGTTCACAGAGTACCTGTAATCCTATTAATGGCCTTGCCCCGTACTCTGACCTTCATCTTCTGCAGTTTAAAAGTTAAAAAAAATGCCTGGGTGATATTTAATTAATTTAAGAAATTTAGCATTGAACTCAATGATAAGCCCAGGCATTCTTATTAAGAACCAACTGTCACTGTTCTAAAAGCCAGACTCACAGCTGCTTGTCTTGGCTAATCAGTGGGCCACACCCACACCTGACATTTATTTCACTTAGACAGTCATGGCTTCCCCGAAGAATCCTGGGAAGTGAAGTTTGTGAAGGGTGCTGAGAGGAGACTCCTGTTCCACTGAGAGAGCTCCAGTGGCCAGACTGGTTTAACAGTCAGCCACTCTGATTGAAAGTCTGTGAGGGGAACAGGGCGTCTCCTAGCAACTCTTAGCACCCTTCACTAACTACACTTCCCAGGATTCTTTGAGAGAAGCCACGACTGTCCAAAGTGAAATAAAGGCCTGGTGTGGATGTGGCCAGGGACAGCTTTAGTTTAAATTTGGGTGGGAGGCTACATGTGCCTGCTGTAGAATAAAAAGGTGGGGGAAACGCTGAAAAGCAATGATACTGTTCACAATGTTTTCCTTTTGGAATGGAAAGGGGCTTCCCCTCTGCCCAGTGCCCACCCACCCACCAAATCTCCCCTCCCCCTCCTCCTACCCTCTCTGTCCCTCCCCCAGGTTAGTGTTGGACTATGACCTGGGAGGCCACACAGCTATGAAGCACACTGGGTGACCTTGGGCCAGTCAGCCTCAGAGGAAGGCAATGGAAAAACCACCTCTGAATACTGTTTACCATAAGGTCGCCATAAGTCGGGATTGACTTGAAGGCAGTCCATTTCCATTTTCAAACATGATTGCACAGAAATAAATCCCACTGAACTCAAAAGTATGCAAATGATCAAACCCACCCTCCCTTCTACTATCTCCTATCCCCTCCCTCTTGCCCCTTCCCTTGCCCCTCCTTCCCCATCCCTATCCCCTTCCAATCCCCCTCCCCCTCCCCTTCCTCCTCCCCATGGTCAGTTTTACCTATCTTAAGCATGATTGCACGGAAGTAAATACCATTGAACTCAATAAGCATGCAAATGATCAAACCTGCCCCCTGCCTCTTCCTTTGCCCCTCCCCCTCCAATCCCCTCCCCTCTCCCCTCCCTTTCTCCTTCCCTCTCCTCTCCCCTCCTCCTGCTCCTCCCCCATGGTCAGTTTCACCTATCCTAACCATGATTGCATAGGAGTAAATCCCATTGAACTCAATAAGCATGCAAATGATCAGACCTGGCTTTCCCCTCCTTCCTCTCTCCTCTCCCTTCCTCCTTCCTCCCCTCTTCCTCCTTCCTCCTTCCCTGCCCACTCCAGCCATCCCTCCCTCCCTCCCCCCTGGTCAATCTTACCTATCCTAATCATGATTGCACGGGAGTAAATCCCACTGATCTCAATAAACATGCAAATGATCAAACCTGCCCTTCTCCTCCCCTCCCCCTCCTTCCTGCTCCCCTCCCCCTCCCTCCCTCCTCCTCTCCTCCCCATCCCCTGTGGTCAGTTTCACGTATCCTAAGAATGATTGCAGGGGAGTAAATCCCACTGAACTCAATAAGCATGCAAATGATCAATCCATTCTCAGCAAGCTTGCACAGGATCCCATTTCTTACCTCCCAGATTAAAAAGCAGGAAAATTCACTAATCCGCAAAAAAACTTGCAGTTTAAGAATGTACCTATAGCCCACAGATATTTCTATCAAACTTTAAAAAGCAGGGAAATTGGGCAGCTATAGTGAATGCACCAGGGGAGCCGGAGACCTGAACTCCTCTCTGAGATATTGGACTGCCCTACAAATTTGTCAAAATGCAAACATAATTTGGGTTGGACTTTCACAGTCCAATCCACTTCCTGTGTAGCTTGGAAGAATTTGGTAACATGTGCCTCTGAGCATATAGTGAGTGGTGGCAACACCTGCAATCAGCCCAAATAATAGAAACAAGACATGTGCTGTGCTGATCTTGTTTTAGCAGGGATGAAGCAACTTTATTAGGACAGTTGACATAGTTCAGATAGTCACTTTAAATATATCTGATTTACTTTGCAATTTTAGTGAAGTTTCCTATAGGAAATCATTTTCTTTTGCTTCTATTTCTGTGAATATGTGAAGTACAGCAACAGTTTGCAAAATTTACAGTAGGGCCCCGCTTTACAGCGTTCCGTTTTCTGGTGTTCCGCTGAATTCCCTGTTTTAAAGCTGATTGTGTGCTTTTGCGGCATTTTGCGGCATTTTCGCGCAATGCGACCCGTTATAGTAAATGGGTTCCGTTTTACGGCTGGGGCCTGGTCCCTAACCCGCCGTTTAAGCGGTGCCCTACTGTACACTAAAAAAACTCCAAAAATAATTGTGGAATAATTGCACTGACTGTTCTGCAGAATAGTCTCCAGTGGACATCAGGAGTATCTCAGTTTGCACAAGAGAAAACAGTGGGAGGTGAAATATGTTCTAGCAAAATTCTAGGTGTGCTCTATGTTTTTAATTGATGATGCCCACCTTTCATTAAGTGAAGTGGTTTAAGCATAGCAGGTTGAAAACATGCATCTTGGCCAGAACAAGTTTGTTTTTGCCAACAGCCAGAGTCATTCCTGAAGTAGCAACATATTGTAATCAGTCTGATTCTACCTCAAACTGCAGTTTCAGATTCAACTGTTAATGCACCCAAAATAGAAATAGAACATAACCTTCAATTTGAAACACAAAAGGCTGTCTTCACCATCATATGACATTGACCAATAAAAAAGCTTTGAAATTAATAAAAATAAGTTTGACACAGGTTCCTAGAATGAATAATAAGAGAAATAACATTTTCTATATTAGATTCTCTACAGAAATAGTAACACAGGAATGAAGCAAAGTAAGAAGAACACCAACAAATATACAAAAATGTCATTCTCCATCTTTGGAGATGGCAGGTATTGCCACCACTCACCATATCCTCAGAGGCACATGTTACCAAATTCTTCCAAGCTACACAGGAAGTGGATTGGATTGTGAAAGACGAACCCAAATTGTGTTTGCATTTTGACAAATTTGTAGGGCAGTCCAATATCTCAGAGAGGAGGTCAGGTCTCCTGCTCCCCTGGTGCATTCACTATAGCTGCCCAATTTCCCTGCTTTTTAAAGTTTGATAGAAATATCTGTTGGCTATAGGTACATTCTTAAACCGCAAGGTTTTTTGCCTATTAGTGAATTAGAGAGGGTCCCATATATTATCAAGCAAGTGGCCATTATTATTTATTTTTTAAAAAATGTATGTAACTCAGTTGGTTTATATTAGCTAAAATGGACAAATTGTATGGTTTTTCTGTTTTTCCTCTTTGCTCTGTATTTTACCCTAAATGGATCATATGACCATAATAAAGACTGACTGATTTCATGGTCAATTGGTGACTGAGGAATAAATTATAAGGCCATCACAGTTCTAACATGACAGAACTTTTATGCCATCTCCAACACAATATGACTGATTAAAAGAAAAGTGCCCACAAGGTCAGTGAAGATGGGACGAGGAAAAGGAAAGAGTGTGCCCATTAGTCCCACCTCTGTTGTTGATGTAACCACTGGTCCTCCCTCTGGGATGGTTATATTAGACCCCATCTCCACCATATGTTTCAAGTAGTATTATACCACTTTAAGGAGCCATGGATTCCCCAAAAGGGTCCTGGGAACTGTTTTTTGTTCAGGATGTTGAGAATTAGTAGGAGACCTCCGTTTCCCTCACAGGGCTACATTTCCAGAGTTCCCTGGGAAGACAGATCGATTGTTAAACCACTCTGGGAATTGTAGCTCTGGGAGGGGAATAGGAATCTCCTAACAACTGTTTAGTGCAGATGGGATCTATTTATGCTAAAGGGCCCTGCATGTCTATGGCTCTTCCTCACAGTTGGGAATACTGGGCTAACCAGAGTTCTAAATCATGATGAATAGCCCTAAGTCTATACAGCTGTGCATTCATATAGCCCTTTCAGACTAACATATACACATGGCCACTTTCCCCTCATATGTTACAGCTCTAACGGAGTCATATCATGTCACACATTCGGCTGAAAATTATCAAGGGAATAGCTCTGAAAAGGGGGAGAGAGGTAGCTGGGGAGCATAAGGGGAAGGACTCCAGCTGAGCAACAAGAGCATCTGCCTTGCATGCAGAATGTTCCAGGTTTTTTGTTTCTTTTTTAAAACACCCAGATGTTTTTAAAAAACATCAGGTAGGTATGGGGGAAACTCCTGCCTGGCACCCAGAAGAGCTGCTGCCACTCAGAGTAGACAGTATTGAGCTAGATGTACCAATAGTCTGGCTCAATATAAGGCAGCTTCCTATGTTCATCAAGGGTGATGCAGAGTCATGGAGATGTGTACGCGTGAATAGCCCTAAGGCTCTCTCTGATTGGGTTATCTTGTAATTAAGCTAGAAGCTAGAATAGGTTTCAATGTAATACAGACTTCCTCAAGTCATGTTCCATTAGAAATTCTTAATAGATCTCTCTATAAGTTTTTTTTTAAAGCAGGAATTTGGTTCAAACTAAAATACTTGACTTGTCTATGCACCTAGATCTCTCTCCCCCTCCCCTTTCCCATTCCTTGTCAGTAATCCATACTAGGTAAAACAAATTGGGGGAATTCATGGGAAAGGTTGAACTCATTCCAAGCAGCAATAGTACATTGTTTGCAGTTGACCACCACTGTTGATTCTTAACCCAAAGGATGGCTGGTGGTTTCAAACCCACCCAGAGACCTGTCATAGCTTTTTTAAAAAAAATGGGGGGGGGACTTAGAAATGTCTAGCTGACTTTTGATTCCTGAAATCGCGGGTTGGAACCTCTGGCTCATAGACCTATTTATGCCCACCAGATCTCCTCATTTGCTCTGAGGCCATATTGGCCAAGCCACACCCACCTGCCCTATGCCTGACTTCATATAGGATGTCCTGTGTGAGGCAGGTAAAGAATCATTTAGGAAGTATATGATTACATTATTAGTAGTACTTCCCAATTTAAGTCTTGTCACTTTGGAGAGGCACTTATAGTTCTCATAGATTGTAAGAATGTGGGGAGAGGGGAAGCCAGTGTCAACAAGAAATTGTTTCACGAGAGAAACTATCAAATTCTTTCTTGTTAACACTGCCCTGCATACACACATTTCTATGATCTATGAGCACTATATATAGCAGTGCAATGAAATGCTTGCGTACTCAAAAGTAAGTCCCAGTGAGTTCAATAGGACTTAAATGTAAATGTACTGCCTTCAAGTCGATTCTGACTTATGGCGACCCTATGAATAGGGAGGAAGGCAATAGCACTTATTCCTACGTAAATGTGTATAAGATTGCAGCCTTTCAATCTACTTGGATCTACAGTCTGAAACTGCAATCTATATATGTTACTGCAGCTGCTAAGCCACTGCTGCAGCTGCAGCCCAATCATTTGCAGCAGTGAAGGGCAGGGGCAGGCAGATTGGGGCTGATCCCTGAACCAATGTCAGGCTGGCACAGCAGTCAAGCCTGATGCTGGCTGGTGCCACCTGTGAAAGAAGCTCTGTATCCAGCATATCCTGGCCTTGTAATGCCCCATTTTGGGACAGCTGGACTCTCTTGGCAGGGATCTTCTGTTTTTTCTATGCAAGTTTATCAAGCTGGCATGCATCAAATCTTAATAATGAATTCAAGATTTTGTCACACCTAAGTAGAATGTTCATATTATCTTTTAACAGACTGTTTGCTTAAAAGAGCCAATGCCCTACAAAATGCCCTTCCAGAAATTCTTCTGAAAAGCCTATTTGGGCCAAGTCCTACATAGGCAGGAGACCTGGTTTGAATTGCTTTTGCAACCTAGTATTTGTGCTTCATTCCTAATGCCATCCTGTTATTGGCCCTATCTGCTTTCGTTTTTTTTTAAGAGCTCAACTGTAGCAAGACGCCCATCCAATTGTCCTTCCTGCATTCTCAAAGTATTGTGTTGTCTGAGAGATGATGGCTCATAAACAAACTCTATAACAAAAGGATGCATTACATTCCAGACCATCATATCTTCAAAGGGCACAAATGTGTGCCCCTTTTTCAGGAACCACAACTCCAGATCACGCCATGTATCTGAAATATTAAGCTGATCATGGTTTTGGATTGTAGTTCTGTTTGTAACTTCAAGAATCAGGCCTGGGATCTATACTAGCTTGCCTTATACTTTTCTCTATATGTTCTTTGTAGAGAGAGGGCCATAATATCGAAAGTTGTAACTGCAACTCAAAAGCAGCAGTATAATTGATAGGCCTGAAGAATGCAGGTAAGTAGAAGGATTGCATTTACATCCCTGGTCTGAAACCCACAGGGAACTAGGCTAGTGCACATTGGCTAAAAGACTTGAAAATTGCCCCCAATTCCATTCTGTGTTCTGTTCTTCGGAGATTTAGTTCATTCCTCCATAGAATCCAACTTAATGCCTCCACAACTCATGTTTAACCATTATCACTAGAAACTGGTTCATAAATGCCTTTGCTCTTGGCTGGATCTCACAAATAGGAATCAAGGGGAGATGATATTTGCTGTTTTCTAACAGCAAACAAATAGTGACAACATTTCAAAGAGTAGCCTATGAAATCCCAACTCTACCACATGTGTTTTTTGCACCAGCCCGGTTAACACAGGAAATTTGATATTTCTGTACCTTGAAATGACTAGGCTTCTTAGGCTTAGGAGAATAAATTAAAGTTGAGCCAAAATATGCCTCAGCTGCGGCGGATGGGCAGATTGATTTGCTTTCCATCTGGGAGATTAAATTCTGCTGCCAAAAAATGGCACCAGCATAATTAGCTGTCAGTCAAGTTGCAAAGAGACAGACTAGGTGGGATAATTGAAAGCCCTGCAGCTTCTCATTACTTACTACAGTAGCTCTGTTTGCAAATTTCCACCTTGAGGTGGTTCTCAGAATGTTGTCAAAAATTGTACTTATCCCTGCTGGCACATTCTTCCTGATGCAAAAAAAGAATATTGGGCATGGTGTGGATTAATGTTAAGTAACTTTCACTTAGCCTAACTTTGTTCTAATACATTTGTCAACAGCCATTGACAGCTCCATCAGGCTCTAACTACAAGCAAACCCCACACAACTAGAAAGAAATGGTGAGCCTTCCAACTTGGTCATATACCAGAGGCATTCATCAAACATAAAAATCTCCTCCATGCTTAGGAAACTGGGGGAAATCATACTATCTAACATGTTTCATTGTTTAGAAAATGCCAGTGTATATCAAGTGTATCGCTTGAGAACTTATGTGAAATATAAGAAAACACTGATTTTTTTCATGTGTCCATGGTAGAACTCCTTGCTTCAGGGTATGGTGTATGTGCATGTTTGTGTTTTGTTTTTTGCCTTTGAGATTCAAAAAGGTACCATTCAATTTCTATAACAAAAAGTGCCAGAGATTCAACCTGAACATCATCTGATTTGGAAGACTCATTTCCAAGCTGAGCTATACTAAGACTGGCCATGGTTGCTCACATAAAGGCATTCTTGCTATTCTATTTGTCCCCAAACAAAACCCAAGCAGTGAAAGCAGGGATCATCAGGCTTATGTTTTCATTGGTCGTAACACAAATGAACATCTAGGCCTGATTTTCCAACCTATACCATTTTCGATGGATACTTTCAGTAAAAAAAACCAGGCTGTAACACTCAAAGGAGACTAACACTGAATTAGCCCAGCATCAAGATATGCTGACATGCAATGGGACTAAGTCTGAAGTACAGGCAGGCTGCCACATTCCTAGTGCCTCATTCTTCAGCACCTTGACCTCAACCAAGACATCATGGACCACATGGATCAAGTAAGAATACAGTAAGAAGGGTTAGATTGGCAGAGCCAATCCAGCACCCCTGCTGGTGCGGACATATAGCCCCCCCCACCGCCACACCATCCTGGTAAGCAGCAGTGACACCACTGCCAGGAGGACAGTAGCACAATATCAGCCCAGCTCCTCCTGATGTTATATGGTATTTTCCCCCAACACATATAATGCATGTGAATATATCAAAGTCCAACACTTGAATCTTTCATGTGTCACTTTGGAGACTGAAGGCTATAATCCCATTGGACAAGGGAGAGTGAGTTAATTAGCAGTGCAAGGGGAAAATTATTTGGTGTGGTCACCTCTGATTTTGTAAGGTTGGGGGAAGCCAGATACTTATAGTAATATGTCAGCAGGGCCCATTTTAGGAATGGTGTAAAGGTAGCAGTGATTCACAGATTTATTCAGGATTTGTTTTTCATATGATAGAAGGCCTGGGAAGAAACTCAAAGGGATAATTCTATACAATCCTTTGCACTGAGGGAGAATAAGACACCTTCACATCATTCCTAATGAAAACATTATGTGATCACAGTATGCCGAGGACAGGCAAGAAACAGAAACAGAATGCCAAGGAGTTAATACAATCAGCTTCCTTCATTTTGTAGCTGAAAATATGACAGAGCCAGGCAAAGACATTTGCTGCCTGAGGTGAAGAACAAAATGGCGCCCCCTCCCATTCCTTGTATAGAAGCTGACCCTGGACTGGCAGTTGAAACTTATTTTCACACTGGCAATGGGACAGCATCCTCCATCACACCTGAGGACAGCAGGCTGGTATAGAAGGCATAGGGTGGTACACACAGATATGCTCTCATCCTGACCCCACAGCATCTTCTGCCTAAGATGGCCACCTCACTTGACCTAATGCCTTTTCAATTACTATATTGAAAAAACAAAACAAGACTAGAAATAGAATGTTTCTAATACTATAATAGGGATTCGGGGTGGGAAATAAACATGACAACTGTTTAACATGGATGTCTGAATGATTGGTGTCCTTGGAAGTATAAACAGGTTGTGTGGCTTCACCGTGCTCTTTTCTATGGGGATGCAATGAAAACTATCCTAAAAAGGGGGGGGGACACAACACATTTGCTGGGTTAACCCTCATTGTGTATGTGCTTCTGTGGTACATTCATCTCCTGGAGAAAGACATATTGAGGCCAAATGACCTCTAACTTTCTTAACCACCTTACAAATAGTCCAGCCTTAAGCCAAGGTTTCAGAGTGAGGTTCGGCTCTGTTTCCTATTAATTAGCCTCCCAGATGGAGTGGAGGCAGGTGATTTTTGCAGTGGTGCCCTTTTGTTGTCAGACCATGGCTGTGCGGAGCAGACGGTTTGTCTTGAGTTTCAAGCACAGCACAGCTGTTCCACAGGCAATTAGTCTTCCTCGGGGCACATGAAATTCCACAGTTTCCCTCCTTCCCGTCTCCGCTTGGTGTTTGTTCAGTCTAGCAGCTTGTCTAAACTCTACATATGCACATGTCCTCCATAAATCTGCTGGATATATGTAGTGATAACATTACCCCTAACAGCTCCGTAAGTATAAAATGACTGAGGCGTGTTTGACTTTGGCACTTGGTACTAAAGGTTTGTTTGCCCCCTTTTCTTAATGAACCTTTAGACCTGAGCTCATTCTCGCAACAGATGAGGAATGATGCCACAGAACCTGACAGAAATTATGTAAACAGAAGCACAATGTGGGATAAACTTTCATCACATTACGGTAAGTTACTGTGAATTATCATTTTAAGGGCCTAATTTCATGTTACATTAAATGTGTAGTGTGCTGTGTCATCAGCATTTTTTTCAGTTAATACTACTGTGTGTGTGTGTGGGGGGGTGATTTTCATTAAGAACACACGAGGGGAGGTTTAACTGTGCTCACCCTAGCCATGATCCCAATGAAAACCACATACACAGCAACTACCTTTAGGGGATGGAAATTCCTATTGGCACCAATGAGAGTGCTCCCCACCCCCTCCAAGGTTAATTGCCACACAGGGGCATTTTTGTTTGTTTGTTTCACAGCTACAGAGGGAACAGTTAAACCTCTCCTTTTCATGCACTGTGGTCCAACTGATGTCTTTCCTCTGCACAGTACTAATTTAAAATATTTCTGACAAGACTACGTGCTATGCATTTCCTATAACATGCTGTTAGGTCCAGTAGTGTAGTGGCAAATTCAGAAGTGCAGGGTCCCTTCAGGATAGTCACGGCCATGCCCCTCCCTCTTTTTTGCTCCTGGGTTGAGAATGAAATCCTTGTTAACGCCTTCTCACACAACAGATGCCCCTATGAACCAATAAGCACGAAAGGTGAGCATGTTAGCTACTGAGAAGAGTCTTCTTAGAGGCTGACTTACCTCCTTTCACTCTGATCGGCTCCAATCAGCATGAAAAGACAAGCAAGCATGTTAGAAGACCCTGCTTAGTGGCTAACACATTCCCCTTTTCTGCTGATTGGCTCATAGGGTGCTGGAGGCATAGGGACCATGCTGGGACCCTGCTCTCAAAAAAGTAAAGGGTCTAAGACCCCCTGAGACCCTAGACAACTACACCACTGGTTAGGTCCCAAGAATTCCTTGGCCTTTTTTTTATTACTTGTACTTTTTTATCCTTCTGCCTGCATAATTTTGGTAATTATGTGTTCTGATTTTCTTTGCATTTTTTAAAATTTACATTTTATTTCAAATCTCCAAATTATGCAACATATAGATATAATATTAGATTTCTTTGCAATTCCAAAAGACAGATATTGGAACTGCTTATAACTGAGAGTCTTGAGACTCAATCTGATAAATTGTATCCTTACTGGTTTCACTTAATTTGCCATCAAAACACAAATGTGATGTATCTATGACCTTTGCTTATACACATTTTGCTCTAAGCCTACACAGTATTCTTAGCAATGGTTCTGTTCTTGATATATTGTAATACTGTCTATTGTGGGAGACATTGTTAGTTGAGAATACTCATTTAAGAACACATACAGCTTTACAGATTGCGTTTCTTCATCACAAATTTTGCTACTTCAGACTCAGCAGCAGTTTTTGGACCATAAAAAAGAACCAGCTTCAAGCTGCCTCTTTTACCTAACCCTTCCCTCTTAGAAGCACTCCTCTCCTTTTTCTAGCATACTTTTTCTCACCCCCATTTCTCATCCCCTGCCCACACTCAGCCATGAAGCTCACTGGGTGTCCTTGGACCAGTCACTCAGCCTAACCTACCTCACAGGGTTGTTGTGAGGTTGAAATTGAGAGGGAGAGAGCAATGTACACCAGTTTGAGCTCCTTGGAGGAAAGGTGGTATAAAATAAAAAAAATAAAATGTAGACCTGGGTGATCTCACCTGCACAGCCTGCTTCTGTAAGGGCCAAACTAGACAAAAAAGGTTAAATGTGTCCTTGCATTTAAGATGTCAACTTTTAAAAATGCGAATCACATCAGATGAGGGGGGTGATAATTATTGGGATCACAGCAGAGTAGAGAGGAATTTAACTCTTTTCTCCTGCCTGCTGCAGTTGAGGAAAATCCTTCCTTCCTGCTCTGGTATTTACATTGGATCTTGAAATGGGCTCTTTATCATGCTCTTCATAGGTTAAAAAAAAAGTTTAGCTAAGTTATAAATAACATTTTCAAATGCTCAAAATATTATAGGGTGCCATTTTTTTAAAAAAAAAACCCACTATATTCTAAATACATACCATGGCGTCCATATTTATTTGTGGAGGCTGGGATATATCCAATTCATTCATATAAAGGAAGAGGCAACATTCTTAAAGAAGAGTGATTTAGATTAGATATTAGGACAAGTCTCCTAACTGTAAAAGCTGTTGGGCAATGGAATATGATTTCTGGAATATTTGTAAAATCTTCCTTGGAGGTTTGGTTGAATAAAATATTGGAGTATCTAGAGACATTGCTTATAGCCTGATTCTATACATCTGTTTTAGCTAGGAAGGTACAGTGGTTTGTGTTGCAACAACTAAAGCAACATTCTATATCTTTGATAAAAATCACTTTCCGGTAAAAGGCAGTTCAAGTTTATAACCCAGGAGCTCATACTGTTTGTTCATATGCAGAAGTTTATACAGTGGTTGCTAAATTTAAGTCAAATAGAAATGTTGCCTGTTGTCATGGGGATGTACTATCATGGATTTTGGTTTAGTTTACTATTGCTAACAGCTTCTTTATTTCTTTTTTGCTTTTTGCTTTTTTGAGATATTGCTATTATGGTTTGTAGCTAAAATACTAATACATACTCATTCATTCATTCCTCAAGGCTAAACTAGATGAGGCATGGGAGATCTGTGATCAGAACTCCCAGTGTTTATTTCCCTCCCCGCTCCATAGGGCACCTGAATTGGGGTGGAATCAGGAGTGACTGGCTGGTGAGGAGGGACAGCACAATGGACCTGGACTCCTGGTACCAGCATTGCTGCTGCTTCCTGTTAAAGGACAGAGAATTGAAGGCAGATAGGCTTGTGCTGGTAGGGTGGAATGTGGGGGAGACAGCATTTTAGCTTTGTTTCTGCCTTTGTTTCTGGGAAGTTGGTTCTTTGTCTTCAAGATTTTCCTTCACATTGGTTACAATGGTAGGAAAAATGAGTACATCCACTCGGTTGATCCAAAGTCTCCCATGGCTAGGGATGTAAGAAATTACTTTTTCCACTCCGTTCTGTATTCATCACATGCAGCACTATTTCTCTTCTGCTGCTGTTATTTGTCTCACTGTCTACTGTGGCATAATTATGTAAGTTACATAATTTGCACAATTAATTACACAAATTACATTGTCATTTCATTATTAGTGCCAGTCTTGTGCATGGGAACTGGCCTAGATTACATTTATGATCCCTGGTAGCATAATGACTCTTACTTGGGAGAAATGAACATACTGTATAAGCAAGGGCCTAACTACACACCACAGTAGTTGGTGGGGTGGTGAAGGGTGAGCAGCATTGCATACCTGGCTTCTGGATGCCAAGGGTCACTGTCACTTATGGAGAGGGAGAGGGGCAATGTGTGGAAAACAAGGGGGGGGCACCGCCACAGAGCCAATTTGGCACTCCTGCTGCTGCACTGCCACCGTGCCAACACTATACCTCACTCCCCACACTTCCCCCTTTCCCTCTCAGTCAGCGGCAGTGACCCTCAGTGTCCAGAAGCCAGATGTTCAATGGTATTGTGCTTTCACCACCCCAACTACAACTACTGATCTCACAGCATATTAACAATGAGATTAACAATCATATTGTGGGATTTTTGACATTCAATACTCTGTGTGTGTGTGTGTGTGTATGTGTGTGTGTGTGCGCGCGCATGCACGTGCCATAAGTACATGGTACATGGGCAGGGGAAGTTGAAGCCATCCCTCCTTAACGATGATTGTGGGGGTGGGGAGATTATTTATTTATGTATTATTCAATTTACAACTTGCCATTCCTCCCCAAAGGAGCCCAGGGTAGCATTGCTCCTAATGCAGTTCCACCAATTAGCAGTGGTGGTGGTGAACTCCCATTGGGGCTGAGATGTTAATGCTTTGAATGCTTAGGAAAAGTGAATTATTCTTATTGAATTGATGGGGTGTGCAGGGGGGAAGAGAGGAAGGGAAATTTATATTTTGCTCAAACATGAACACCAGAAATAACTTATTACTATTATCATTATCCTCATTGTTTTATCCTTCAGTAGTAGCAGCAGGAGCAGCAGCAGCAAATTCTGCACTGATGAGTTGTTTTACGTACACATTGGTTTCTGTCAGGATGCAGGATTGGGACCTTAGCACTTCAGAGGATGAGGAGGAGATCACTTTCTCAGAGCTGGGTGAAGAGGGGGAGGGAGAACTCTCAGAGATAGTGTTGCCCAGCGACCGCAGAGGCCTTGAAACTCCAACAGACAAAGCTACAGACATTATTCAGGAATTTCCCACGCTCACCCCCCTCACTGAGCCGTTAGACCAAGAAGGAGGGGGGATTCCACTCCCTCCTCAGCCAGGGAAAAGTCAGTCTGATGGGCATGACGCTCACCCTCCCCTTTCTCCAATCCCAGAAACAGAATCTTCAGAAGAGGAGGGGGAGGCTGAACTTCCACCCTCACCAAGAACCCGGAGAAGGGAAAAACAGGTCAGGGGGAGAGAGAGAAGGGGCGGGGAAGAAATTGTCCTAAGGCGAAGTGAGAGAATTCACTCCAGAAAGCCCCCTTAATAAGGAGAAGGGGGGCGGAAATTCCTTGTTCTGTCAACTCTCTTGCATGTCGCAGGACACGTGTATTGTGTAGCTTCATGAGGAGATGTAGTCTCTGTCTGGATATTACACTAATAAAAACTGAATTGCTTTCATCGACTGGTGTGATTTCTGAGTCCAGCCCTGGACACGACAGATTGACAGAACCACCAACTTCACCCTCAGTGCTCCCACCGCTTGAACACGACAAGATGGAGAAGGGAGCAGGGGGAACAAATCCCACTTCTGAGACGGAAGAAGTGAGACAGCTGAGGACCAATGTGGCGGATTTACAGGCAGATGTTCAAACCTTGTTAGCGGCTGTCAGGACTTTGAAGACTGACAATCAGGCCCTGAGAACCACAGTAGATCAGATGCGAGCAGCCCCTCCGTCAGCTGTGGTGAAGATCCCTATAGGATTACCACCTAAATATGCAGGACAGAGTGAACAGCTCTCCACCTTCATGGCTCAGTGTGAATTGTATTTGGACATCAGAAACGCAGAGTTTCCCAGTGATGTTGCCAAGGTGGCGTTCGTCATTAGTCTCTTGGAAGGAGAAGCTGCCAAGTGGGTAACTCCATACCTGGTCAAAAAGGATGGCCTTTTGGGAAGGTATAGAGACTTTATACGAGCCATGACTGAGATGTTCCAGGACCGTCAAAGGGCAGCGACGGTGGCCAGGCAGTTGGGGGCCTTGAAGCAAGGGAAAGGAACAGTGTCAGAGTACACCAACGCTTTTAAGATTTTGTCCCAGGAAACTGGTTATAATGATGCAGCCTTGATGTTCATGTATAGGAGTGGACTGAAGTCCTGGATGAATTGGCTAGAACCTCCCCCCCAAATAATTTGCCTGGACTGATTCGGCTATGCCTACAGATCGACCATCGGTTGGAAGGAAGGTGCCTGGAAAAGAAACAGGAGGTCCAGAGATATTCAGTTTCAGCATCTCGCAGTAAGACCCTTCCGACCCCAGGAACATCAGGCAATGTGACTGAGGGACAGGGAGGGGCCAGGCCGAAGCTATCGGAAGAAGAAAGGGAGAGGCGTCATAAAGAACGTTTATGCTTCTATTGTTCAAAACCGGGCCATGTGGCTAGAGATTGTGTACTAAAAGGGGGAAAAACAGAGCCGGCGGGAAACTAGAGAACCCAGTCCATGTACAGGCCTGTGGACTGGGGGCTACATTGGACAAAGGACTTCAGCTGGCAACACCCCCATCAAGAGGAGTCTTGGTATTGCCAATTCGGATTACAACTTCCAAAGGAGTGATGTTTAACTCCACCGCGTTAATTGATAGTGGAGCAACCACAAATTTCATTGATGCAGAGCTAGCAAAACGTTACGGAATTTCCAAATGGAAACTGGACACCCCCTTGCCGGTGGAGACCATAGATGGGAGGCCCCTGAAAGGAGGGGGGGTAACGAGAGCAACAGAGAAATTGAAACTGCAAATCCCGGGGCATGAGGAGTTCATTTCGCTGTATGTAACAGACCTTTCGACCTTTGATGTGATCCTAGGGATGCCTTGGTTAGTCAAGCATGACCCACAGATAAAGTGGAAGGACGCTGTGGTGTGGTTCACTTCTCAGTATTGCTAGGAAAACTGTCAGGCAGAAGAAAAACCCGACACGTTGGCTGGAGCAGTGCAGCAGGCCAAGCAAGTAACCCTTCCCTCGAAGTATGAAGAATTTCGAGATGTGTTCGATGAAAAAGAGGCAGAGACGTTACCCCCACCACCACCCTTATGACTGTGCGATTGATCTTGTGCCAGGAGCCAGCATTCCATCAGGAAGAATTTACTCTCTTACAGAGAATGAGAGAGGGGCCCTGAAGGAATTTCTGGAAAAAAACCTAAAGCGAGGATTCATACGTCCCTCACAGTCCCCCACTGGAGCGCCCCTGTTGTTTGTAAAGAAGAAGGGGGGGGAGCTAAGGCCTTGTAATGATTATCGTGCATTGAATCAAATCACCATCCCTAACAGCTACCCACTGCCCCTGATCTCAGAGCTGTTAGACCGACTGCGCTCTGCAAAAATTTTCACGAAACTGGATTTAAGAGGGGCATACAATCTGATCAGGATGAAGGAGGGACATGAATGGAAAACAGGATTTTTGACCTCTTATGGACAGTTTGAATATCTGGTCATGCCATTTGGACTTTGTGGAAGCCCAGACATGTTTCAAAAGTTCATGAACGACAAGTTTAGAGACCTGTTGGACACATACGTAATCTGTTACTTAGATGATATCCTGGTGTTCTCAAAGAACCAAGAAGACCATGATCAGCATGTGAAAACTGTGTTGAGGAGACTGAGAGAGAATCAACTGTATGCTAAGCTAGAGAAATGTGGATTTGACCTCAAGTCTTTGGACTTCCTTGGGTATCGCATCTCAGCTGAAGGAGTGGAAATGGACCCAGAAAAAGTGAGTTGTATATTGGATTGGGGGCAACCAGCCACTAAAAAGGATGTACAACATTTTTGGGGGTTTGCCAACTACTACAGAAAGTTCATTCCAGGCTTTTCCAAGTTAACAGCCCCTCTCACTGACTGCCTAAGGGGTAAAAAGAAATTTCAATGGACAGAGGATGCTGCGAGAGCCTTTGAGGAGTTGAAGGTAAAGTTTTCCTCTGAGCCCATCTTGCGCTTCGCTGACCCTACCTGCCCTTTCGTTGTGAAAGCAGATGCTTCAGACTTTGCCATCGGGGGGGTCCTCTTACAGGGAAATGGGGAAGGAACAGAGCTACACCCTTGCGCGTACTTCTCCAGAAAACTGAGGGATGCTGAAAAGAACTACACAGTGTGGGGAAAAGAATTACTAGCCATTAAGGATTCCTTTCAAAATTGGAGGCAATACTTAGAGGGGGCTCAACATCAGATAGAAGTACATTCAGATCACAAGAACCTGGAGAGTCTACAGACAGCCCGGAAGTTGAACCAGAGGCAGATACGTTGGTCGCAGTTTTTTACCAGGTTTAACTTCAAGATTATTTACCATGCCCATGAAAAAAATCAGAGAGCAGATGCCCTGTCCCGACAGCCACAATACAAAGGAGGTGAGATTGACAACCAACCCCAGTATGTGGTTCCGCCAGAGAAAATGGTGCTGGGATCTTGTCAACCCTATCTTCCTATACATCTGCTCCCACGAGTAATACATGCCCTGGTCTCCTCTCGATTAGACTACCGTAATGCGCTGTACGTGGGGTTACCCTTGAAGACGGTCCGGAAACTCCAGCTGGTACAAAATGCGGCGGCATGCTTAATAAAGCAGACCCATCGCCGGGACCATATCACCCCAGTGCTGATTGAGTTACACTGGTTGCCAGTTGTATACCGGGCCCAATTCAAGGTGTTGGTATTAACCTTTAAAACCCTATACGGTTCCGGCCCAGTTTATCTGAAGGAACGCCTCCAGTATCACCAAATATGCCGCCAAACGAGATCAGCCTCACAAGACCTTCTCTCGGTCCCACCGGTGAAAACAGCTAGGCTGGTGCGGACCAGGGAGAGGGCTTTTTCGATCGTGGCCCCCACCCTCTGGAACTTGCTTCCCTTTGACCTTCGGCATGCCCCCTCCCTGATGACTTTTCGCACGCGCCTTAAAAACCTGGCTTTTCAGGCAGGCCTATGGGATCTCTGGGGTGGGTTAGGTTTTATACTGTATCAGTGTAGGATGGTTTTTTAGATGATATGATATTAATACTGTGATTGTTATGTATATGTTTTTTTTCAATTAATTTTTATTCAAATTTTCAAAACCAAAACAATACAAAAAGAAAAAACACAAATTAATAACTAATACAATAAAAAAAGAAAAAAAAACTATTGACTTCCGATTTGTCGTAGTTCAGCTATAAGTCTATAATATATAACAAGCCTGTCTCTTAAAAATCACCTTCCTCCAGCGGTTATCTTAGTTGGTATCAAATCTCATTAACATCATATCATTTTATTCTTCCACAAAAAGTCAAAGAGAAGTTTCCAATCCTTGAGATATATGTCCATCAATTTTTTTCTAGATAGACATGTCAATTAATCCAACTCATCAAGTCTACTAAGTCCAGTAATTTCAAATTGCTCTTCTTCCATTATCCGTGTTGGTTCCATCTTCCATCTTTACGCACCCAATAATCTTGCTGTCATAGTCATATAATAAGAGTCTGATAGGAATTTCCTTTATCACAGATATTTCCTTGCCATCAATTCCGAACGTATCACTGAAGTATTGTTGCAAAGCCGCATCTCTGTTCCTCTTTTTTACAGAATACACTAGCACATCTCTTGAAGGTTTTTCCATTGACACAAAACAGGGATTAATTCTGTAAACTTTCTCCATTTCAAGTTCCATCAAATCCTTCCAGTCCAAGAATTTTTTCGAACCGATAATATCTTTATCTCCAATCTCTTCATCAATTCCTTCAGGGACAGCGCTGAATTCCAAACCGTAATATTTGTCTCCAGGATCCATCACAGCCAGGAAATCCAAATCTTTTTCCAAGTCCATATTTAATCCAATCTCCATAGTTTGAACCTTGCCTTTAATTTTTCTTTCATCCTTTTTTGGTTTTCCAGATCTATCTTTATTCTCCTTTCTCATAGAATCCTGAATTTCTTTCAGCTCCTGTCTCATTTCGCAAAAATAAATTTTCAACGCTTGTCTGTTATTTCTCAGTTCTTGTTTTGTTAGCTTAATCCCATTCATTATTTTCTGAAACATATCTAAAGATAAAGTCCCTTCTTGTACATCCATGGTCTCAACCATCTTCTTAATTGTCATTCTTAAAACCAAAGGAACAAAACTCCTTCAATTTTCAATGTCCCAAGCAAAGAACAGTTTATTTCTTTATCCAGTTACAAAGGAGTTAATCTTTCAAACCAACTGATGTCACACTCTAGACAGCACGGACTTGCTTATCTCTTATATGTCCAGAAGTGCAAAAACAGCTTTAGTTCACAGCATCCAAATAACTAGTAGCAGAAAGAATGAGCAGATTCGTCAAAAAAGAAAAAAAGAAAAAAGTAGACCGGAAAAAATAGTCCCAGACATATATTACTCAAAAGTCTTATAAATAAATAAAAAAATTTATCTTCCAATTAGAAACCCCTCATCCGTTTGTAATCTTTATAATGCTGATTTCCATGCCAGCTTTTTGCAATAAAAAAAAAGATAGGCTATTTTTATTTTCTTCCCCTTAGTTCCGTGAATAAAAGAGAAGGTTATGACTCACCCAGGATTTCTTAATTGCTGATTCTTTGACAAATCTCTTTAGCTGTATAGATAACAAAATAATGAGTGTAGACAGGAGAATGCTTGCCTGTTAATCCGTTTTTCTTTGAAGAAAAAAAAACGGCTCACTTAATCAGCTGAGCTAGCTAGAAATCCTAGCTCCGTCCGAGCTGCTGGAAGACCTTCTTTCACAGACAATTCTAATGAGTTCCAGTCTCCAACAAACACAACAAAGCTGTGTGGGAAATCTCTACGTTTCTTCCTTATCCAGAAGAAATTATCCCCAGTCAAAAAGCCCTTCTGACTGGTTTTAAAACTGAAAAAGTTTCATCCAAGACGGGAGCCCGTCTCAGAGGCAGCACAGGCGGAGCGATCCTCCTGGGAAGTCCAATTGTTATGAATATGTTGATATTGTATTTTATATTGTGTACGTCGCCCAGAGTGTCCGTTAAGTCGGACAGATGGGCGACTAATAAATAAAATTTTATTATTATTTTATTAACCTTCTTGGGAAGAGGAGCTCAGAAAGGCACAAAAGGAGGATCCATACACGCAACAGTACATTCAGGAGATGGAACAGAGCCAGGAGCCAGAAGTAAACTTCCATTGGAAAGATGGGCTGTTGTGGCGTAACGCCGCCAAATATGTGCCGAAGGGAGAGCTAAGACTCAGAATCCTGCGTCAATGTCATGACTCTGTCACAGCGGGACACTTTGGCATCTTAAAGACCATACAGAATGTAGCCAAGGACTTTTGGTGGCCTCAAATGCGCAGAGACATTGAGAACTATGTAAAATCCTGTGCTGTCTGCATGCGAGCAAAAACAGACACGGGAAGGCCTACTGGATTGTTGGAGCCCCTCCCTACTCCGAATGAACCCTGGAAAGATCTATCCATGGATTTTATAACTGATTTATCAAAGTCCCAAGGAATGATGGCCATCCTAGTCATAGTGGATTCCCTCACAAAAATGGCGCATTTCCTCCCTTGCTCAGGGGCCTTAGAAGCTAAAGAAACAGCCAAGTTGTTCATAAAGGAAATTTACCGTTTACATGGGCTGCCAAACAGTTTAGTCTCAGATCGAGGAACCCAGTTCACAGCTAAGTTTTGGAGAGCGGTTTGGAAGCAGTTGCAGACAGAGTTAAAACTTTCTTCTGCTCATCATCCTCAGATGGATGGGCAGACGGAAAGGCTGAACGCGGTCTTGGAAAGGTATTTACGTTGTTATGTTTCGTATCAACAAAATGACAGGGTTTCCTATTTACATTTTGCAGAGTTTGCCTATAATAACTCCTTGCATACTAGCACTGGACAGACACCCTTCTTTGCTAACTATGGGTTCCACCCCAAGGCATTCCCTAGTAGTGCATCAAATGTGCTGGTGCCTGCAGCAGGAGAATTTCTGCAGGAATTACAGGCCATGCAGCAGGTGCTTAAACAACAATTAAACGAAGCCAAACTAGAGTACAAACAAATTGATGATCAACATCGAAGAGAAGGGGCCTCCCTCCAGCCAGGGGATCAGGTGTGGTTGTCCACCCTCTTCCTCCAGAAGCCAGGCAAGTGTAGGAAGCTGCAGGACAGGAAACTGGGGCCTTTCGAAGTGGAGGCACAAATCAATCCCGTGGCCTATAGACTGAAATTGCCTGCTACCTTTAAAATCCATCCCGTGTTTCATCGCTCTTTGTTAACGAAAGCAGCCCCTCCCAGCAAGTTACGGCCACTGGAAGTTCCGGGAGCACCCATTCTAGTAGGGGGACAGCCAGAGTTCGAAGTGGAACAGATTCTGGATTCCCGAAGAAGGCATAATCAATTACAGTACTTAATTCACTGGAAGGGGTATGGGCCAGCTGACAGATCTTGGGAAAATGAAAGGGATGTGCATGCCCCAGATTTAGTGAAAGAATTCCATACACAGTTTCCCCATCGTCCGAAGCCGGCAGGTGGAGGGGGGGCACAGCATGAGAGAGGGGATGGTGTCAGGATGCAGGATTGGGACCTTAGCACTTCAGAGGATGAGGAGGAGATCACTTTCTCAGAGCTGGGTGAAGAGGGGGAGGGAGAACTCTCAGAGATAGTGTTGCCCAGCGACCGCAGAGGCCTTGAAACTCCAACAGACAAAGCTACAGACATTATTCAGGAATTTCCCACGCTCACCCCCCTCACTGAGCCGTTAGACCAAGAAGGAGGGGGGATTCCACTCCCTCCTCAGCCAGGGAAAAGTCAGTCTGATGGGCATGACGCTCACCCTCCCCTTTCTCCAATCCCAGAAACAGAATCTTCAGAAGAGGAGGGGGAGGCTGAACTTCCACCCTCACCAAGAACCCGGAGAAGGGAAAAACGGGTCAGGGGGAGAGAGAGAAGGGGCGGGGAAGAAATTGTCCTAAGGCGGAGTGAGAGAATTCACTCCAGAAAGCCCCCTTAATAAGGAGAAGGGGGGGCGGAAATTCCTTGTTCTGTCAACTCTCTTGCATGTCGCAGGACACGTGTATTGTGTTGCTTCATGAGGAGACATAGTCTCTGTCTGGATATTACACTAATAAAAACTGAATTGCTTTCATCGAATGGTGTGATTTCTGAGTCCAGCCCTGGACACAACAGTTTCAAATGCCTTCTGAGGATTTCTGAATTAGAATAGCACTTTTAGATATATTTTGGCAAGCAGGTTTCATTTGATCATTATCACAATTGCACAGCATCATTTGTGATCTAAGGCCTTTGGAAAATTTAGCCACACCAAGAGTCAAGCATCCAGGAAATAATAATACTTGTTAATGCCTTCTAGAAGTCCATTCCTTCATGACTGGAAGCATCGAGATTCCTTGGCGTTATTTACAGCTGGAGGCCTGAAAGCTGACTGACTTCTCTTAACTGAATTAGCATTTTAGGATTTCTGCCACCTAGGTGATTAATCCACCCGAAAAGGCTCATTTGTCTCTCTGAAACCTCTACGACTCCAGTTTAAGAGGTTTTTTATAGACTTGTACAAGCTAAAAGTGAACTTTTAACATGTTTGCACTTTATTGAGTTAACAGAAGTAAAAAGAAGTAAGACTAGAATTCCTGTTTTCATGTCTAGCCAATCAAAAGCTTTGAAAGTGAAGGGGTGACATCATCACTTGAAGGAGTACAAGTTAATTATGTGTTTGTCGCTGTTATTGCTGTAGAGTTATAACGAGCCAAATATCTGATCCAGAAAAGGTTACTGAAACAGGATATGTTAATTTTGTTGCAGTTACTGTTATTTATTTTAAATATTTATAAGTCACTTTTCTGGGCCATGTCCATTCAACATAAATACTGTTGTTATCTTTCAGAACAACTGTTTACAGATATCTCACTTTTTAGAAAATCAGAGCAACTAACAAAGAATCTGATTTAGGACAATATCAATTGCACATTAAAATAAACATAGAAATAGACCCCAAAACAGAAGCTGAAGCAACAAAAGAATCAGGTAAACAAGAAAATAGCATCCACAATCACAAATAATCTCATTTGTCATACTAGCTCAGAAAGAAATGTCTTTAGAGTCTCCTTTCAGTGTTACAGTTTCCTAACTGTGTTTTTGAAAGGGTGATGACAGTGGTGGAAGAGGAGTGCCAGAAAATGTAAATGGACTGCCAGAAAGGACACATGCTAATCTAAGATACGTGAACTATGGTGAAGACTGCAGAACTTGTGTCTCTTACATCTGAACTCATAAAGTGACCTTAGGCAAATCACTAGGTGACCTTTGGATCAGAAGCTGGGTGAAAGAATAAAACAAAAATCTTAGATCAGTGGCCCCAACTCCTCCATCTGCAGTGTGTGTGTGTGTGTGTGTGAGTGTGTGTGTGAGTGTGTGTGTGTGTGAGAGAGAGAGAGAGAGAGAGAGTAATACTGACGGCTAGGGATAGTTGAATCAGGGATGGGTGAATCTGGAAGAAGGTCTGGGGCTTATTCTGACAGGAAAGTGGGCAGCATAGTTCAAGGCAGTGCCTCTTGATAGCGAAATGAAGGGGAAGATGGGAACAACACACTGAAAGGAAACAAGGGGTAGGTCAGGCACAGAGGTGCTAAGGCACAGGGATCATGCTTAGAAGCAGAAGTGACAAATTGTGGGAGGAAATAAAGAACTTAAGTGATCCTAAAAGAAGAAGAAGAAAAATTAGGGGAGGGTTAAAATTAAACAAAAAAAGTGTGACTGAGACAATCCAGCCCCCTGAAGGAAAATCTCTTTGTGTGAGCTCAAGCACCCAGAGGAAGTGTTACCTGCGATTCTCAGAAAGTATGACTTGGATGGAGTTTCGGTGAAAGCTTTCCTTCTTCTTGCTTCATTTTTCATTTACTTGAAACGCACACACATTTTAGTCAAATCTCTCTGAAGGGTGGTGAAAGCCACAGAATCCCCAGCCATCACACCAAGTTAGCTGCATTAATTCCAAGCTCAGGTTTTACTTAAAAATATTGTTCTGGGCCGTACTTTTATTTGACCAAAAAGCCAAGAAGACATTTAAATGGTGGGAACTACAGGCTAGAGAAACTTTTTATTAAAACATTGTCCGAAATTACATGTATGGGTTGCTCTCATGTTTATTCAGTGCTTCATAGTTAAAAAGAACATTCAAGTTATACACCCTGAGAATAAGCAAATGTTCTCATACTATGAGGTGCTCAGATCTTCTTTCCATATACTCAGTTTACAGGGATTTATTGTGGAACACCTCTGGACCAGAGGTTGTGTGAGAGAATAAAAGAAAGATCTGTGTCAGATCAGTGGCCCAGGCAGATGAGTGTCTTATCTGTGACAGCAACCAGTTCTAGATTCTTTCAAAGGAACAGTAGTTCTTACTGAAGAATTTCAGCTGCAAAATGTTTCAGGATATCCTCAAACAATGTAAATTGTGCAATCCTATGAATAGCTGAACCAGCAAATCAAAATGTAGGAAGGATGAGATGCAGTAACTATTGTGCCAAAGCAACATGATTTGTGGATTTGCACTGGCATCACAAACAAAATCAAGGCATCATGCCAGTAAAACAGCATTAGTTAGCATTGCTCTGCTGTCAATAGTCACCTACATCAGATGCAGCACAACAGCATTAAATAAAAGCAATGTTACATAATGGAAAATAGAATGGAAAAGAGGAGGACAGGAAAAAAGAGTGAGAGCAGGTCACTAACGTTCCTCAGACCACTCCAGATGCCATGGATTTAATTTTCCATCAATTATGTAACAATAATATAGACGGGGAGTGGATTGCATAATCAAATGCTCCCTACTAACAATCTCTCTCTCTCTCTTTCTCTCTCTCTCTCTCTCTATCTGGAGGGCAACGCAGATGATCAGGGGAATGAAAACAGTCTGATGAGGAGAGACTGAAAGAACTGGGCATGTTTACCCTTGAGAAGAGAAGACTTGGGGGAGATATGATAGCATTGTTCAAGGTTGTCACACAGAGGAGGGCCGGGATCTCTTCTTGAACACAGAATAATGGGGTCAAGTTATACGAACCCAGATTTCACCTGAACATCAGGAAAACGTCCTGTTAGAGCAGTATGACAATGGAACCAATCACCTAGGGAGGTGGTGGGCTCTCTAATACTGGAGACATTTCAGAGGACAGCCACCTGTCAGGTATGCTTTAAGTTAGATTCCTGCATTACGCAGGGGGTTGGACTCAACGGCCTTAGAGGCACCTTCCAGCTCTACTATCCTATGATTCTATCTATCTATCTAATTCTCTCTACACTTAGAAAGCTGGCACATCCCAGGAAACAATTCTAATCTACACTGCATTCTAATGCAAATGCAAGCTTTTGGCATTTTTTTTTCAATTCAAGGAGTCTTCAAACATGCAACCTATTTGGAGGGCCTCAAATGTTATTGCCCCACACCAAATGCAGCCAGAAATGTTCATAGGAGAAGTTTTGGGCAGTCCTAAGTCATAACAACCTTATTGTCCTAAGTTTATCCTACCTACTATTTTCTTGACATAATTACTGGTTGATGTCCTGATCTCACTTTCCTGAAAATGTACATGAATCAAAATCAAGAAGAGAAAGTTTAAAAAACAACTGATATTAGCTTGTGAAGTGGGGGACAAGAGGTAGAATTAGGCAAAGTCTAAATATAGTATAAAAACTACAATTATAACATGTCTTGAATATGAATAACAGAATGCACCCATCAGCTTAAAGTAACACGAGTCCCTGAACATTATGGGGAAACAAAAGCGAATGTTTAAAACTATATTGGGATTTTCTTTTTTCACTTCAGTCCTTTGGTGAATTAATTCTAATTTTAATTATCAGTCGGCTCTCTTTATTTAGTTTCTGTCAATTGAAGGCTTGTCACACAGCACTGCTGTTTGACAAAGAGTATTATATTTAATTGCTGCATGAAGTGTATTTGTGGAGTATTTGCCATTCCAAAATAAATGACACATAAAAACACAAAATTTACCTAAGCCTTCTAGTACCAATTTACTGTCCATGCGATACTGTTATATATTTCTAGTAATACTACCCTCAGAAGTTGTGTAATTAATACTCAATACTCTCATTTAGATATTAGAAAATAATCACTGGAGAGGCTTTCATATTCACTAAGGATAAATATCACAAACTCTTTTTAAATAATAGACACATTATCATTTGTCATATATGTGAAAATCTACTATCATTGTTCCTGAGACAGTACATTACACTCACAAAAAATATGCCTCCACATGATGTATACAGAGATGTGGGACTTATGGGAAAACTCAACAGGTCAGTGGACATGACAGCCTTGTAAATAAGACCACCAGTTACTAGTCTGCCATTTTTGTTTTACTACCCTGCTAAGAAGTTGGTGGCTTGCATATCCATGTTGGCTGTGCAGGAGGAAAAGTGTTCCCCACTTGGCTAGCATGGAAATGTGGGCTAGTTAAACAAAACAAAGCCTTCTGCTAAATGGGCTGGGAGAGGACGGGCAGCACAAGTTGCCCCTCCTTTGCAAGTCCACTGCCATCAGGTGGATGTCAGCAAGACATCAGTATGCCAGAGGATGCCTGGAATTCCTTGTCACCTATGGAAAGCAGGCAAGTTGTTAAATACAAAGCTGTGCTGTGGCTTAACACAATCTTTGTTCAAACATCAACCTGAAGCTGAAAAGAAATGACAGTTGCCCTGAAACCCCAACCAATTTCAGTTTGAATTTTAGAGCTTCTCTTATTAGCTCACCATATAGCGAAATATTTTGCCAACCAGAAGTGCTCCAGAAAGAAAAGTACACGGTGTTACAACATTACAATTTGACATGTCTACCAACACTGATGGACACTGTGACTAGGGAAAAGCATACTGCTATAATTTAGCCTCAGTATTTGTTTGGTCATTTTAAAATGTGAAAACTGCCCTGTAGAATGTCACATTGGCGTGACATGGAAGTGCACCTGTCAGCCTCTTGGAAAAGTATTAGTTGCTGAAGATTTCAGCAGCAAAAACATTAATCCTGAATATGTTGGGAACAATATGGAAGCCTGGCAAGTGAGCACAAATCCACGACAACATTTTTAAATGGTTGCAACTCTATTATTGCCACTTGAAATTTGAAAGCCATGCATTTTGGCAGCAGATCAAAAAGTAACAAACTCATCCTCAGGTTCTAGTGGCAATATTTTAAACTACTTCCTTCCATGTCCTAATCTGTTAAAAAGAATGAGCCATTGCCCCCTAACATGAGATAAATCAGGAGAGGGAAAAGTGGATCCTGGTGAATAGAATTAATCTTCCGATACGCAGTTTATGCATGGGAATTAATAATTCTTATTACCCTTTTGTCTGTGTTCACTGTAACAGAAACTCCTGTCTAGACTGAATGGCTACCCCACATAATCCCAGTAATATCCAGTAAAATCACTCTGAAATGTGATAGCCATAGTTATCAGAGAGAAGTAGGATTAAACTGATTGATTGAAACAATGGATTTCTCGTTTTTAACATGATCTATATGTGTCTCAGAAACAAACATTCATATATATATTTATGATCTTGTGTGCGTGCGTGCGTGTGTGTGTGTGTGAGCACACACACACACACACACACACACACACACACACACACACAGAGAGATGGCTATAAATACTTTATTGCAAAAGTGAGTTATAGTCAGTAAACATACTGACACACTCTAAAAGAAGAAAGCTTAGCAATGTGAATTGAGAAGTAGGATAAATGGGCAACAGTCAAAATGAAACATTTTCTCTTAATCAGCCCTTATTTCTTCAAAAGTAGCATACTTGCTGTCAGTCATCAAATGCACTTTGGCCATTGGAAGTTTCTACAGCTGCTCTTGTTCTAGCATATAATACCTGCACATACAACAGAATCTATAGAGCTGCAGACTCTGAGAAAAGATAATTTATGATTCTGTGTGTCACCTAGCGAAAGAAAGTGAATAGATTATGTGGCATACAGAACAATCCTATACATGCCTACTCGGAAGTAAGTCCCTTAACTTTCATGAGACTTACTCCCAGATAAGTGAATATAGAGTTGCAACCACAGTAGCTTAGCCTGATATGTTTTATATGTGAATCTTATTCCTAAAATGGGCAACTCACACCCAGTTCTCACAAAGAACAGATGAGGTGGTAACTGGTATCTGGGCAGTGCTACTTCATATGGCAGGTAGGGGTTCACATGCATGGAGAAGGTCCTCCATATGACACACATACACACTGCACAAAACTAGCTGCCAGGGAGAAGATTTCTTTCTGGCATGATAATTTTCTCTGTGTGGGGAATGTTTGTATGGAAGAGCATTTGGATGCATGAGTCCCTGACTGTGGTACAGTTTAGACATGGATTTGCCATCTCGTTTTCTGTTTTCCGAATCAAATCTCAAACAAAGTTCAAATTTATAATTTATCAGCCCAGATTTTCAGAGAGAGTCAAACAAGGCTGTTACGGCATCTCACCAAATTGACCAAGATGATATTCTTCTTTTTAAAAATTCAAAAGTCTCACATTGCAGCATCATCCACTTATCATTCCACTTGCTGTTCTTCAGAGGCATCAATGCATGTCTGCAATGCATAATCAATGTCCTCAAAAGCACTAGAAAAGCTTCAGAGTTCAAGCAATGTTTACAAAAATGCATATATTAGGGGAAGGTGTGCATAAAAATGAATATATGAGTGAAAATAACTTGCAAAAATGCATTTTCTGATGAGAAATGCAAAAATGGGTACGTAAGTCAAAACTGCCTGCAAAAATGTGTTTATTAGAATAATTTTTCCCTAAAATGCTGGAGAATTTTCATGAAGATATTTTAAAGAAAAAATGTGCAAATTGCTGCAGAAATGTGAAGAACTGAATTTAAGATTGGAAAAATGAAAAACTGAGGAAACCAAAATTGAGATATCTTTCCATCCCTAATCTGGAAAGTATGATTTCCTCTTTCCTTGACTAGGAGTCCAATTTAGTCTAATCCAGGGGTGGGCACTTTGTGGGCATCCAGATGTTACTGAACTACAACTTCCATCATCCCTGACAACTGGTCATGTTGGTTGGCATAGACTACTTGGGGGGTGCAAAGGGGATCCCCCCATGAACCATATTGTTCAGATTCCCAGATTCTCTGTGGCATGTCTGTAAAAATACAAAAAGCATACAGCATCTAGCAGAGTGCATTACAGTTGTTAAGTGGTCTGCGAAGACCCTCAACGAAGTTTAGGTGTACCATGGAGGAAAAGGTTTAGGAACCACTGGTCTAGATCCATGGAAGGCAACACTATGCCCTCCAGATGTTCCTAAACTGCAGCCCTCATCATCCCTGAACACTGGCTATGCTAGTCAGAGGGGTTCTGCCCCAACAACCCATAGAGGGCACCACATTGGCTACTCCTGGTTTAAACTCCAGAGAAGGAACTTTTGTGTTTATTTTTAGACTTTTCTTCTGGTCTTCCCTGGTGGAGGAGTGATTGCTGCCCCAAAGAAAACAAACCGCGTATCCAGGATTTTAGTGTCACTGTGACTGGGGAGTAGTGTGAACGCAAACAAAAGCAAGGACAGGAGCTCATGATCTTTCCAATTCAGGTCTTATTTCATGCAAAAAAAATTTCTCCCCTCTCGCACTGCATTTGTAAACATTTTTTAAAAATACTCTGTTAATAAGAATGCAGATAAAGGCCATCATTCTAATACCTATATTGCAGGGGACAGGGCTGTGGCTGAGAAAGCCTAGTTTACACCAGACATGCTTAGTAACCCAGTGTTGTTATAGTAGGAAGGAGGGGTTAGAGTACTGCATGACATTGATGTGTAGTCTGGCATTGGTATCCTGATGTACTTTTCTTATTTTTTTTTAAGGGAAATGCAGTGGGTGAAGTTGATTGTAGCAGCAGTGCAATTAATTAAGGACTAGAGGAGGTGAAGGGAGGCAGTGAACGAACTGGGTGTTCCGCAACAAATGGAAAGATGTCTGGGTGCCAGGTCTACCAGTAGATGGATAGCAGATCTACCTATGGAGAACCAACAGAGAGTACACCTGGAATATGAGTTTCTCAGAGGCCAGGTCTACCCAGGCCTCGCCACTACTCAGTCACCAGATCTATCAAAAATAGTAGACATGTTCTCTGATGCTAGTGATGTTTTTGTTTGTTTGACTGGTTGTTTTTGGAGTGTTTGCTTTATTCTCCCCAGAAAAATTCTTACACTTGCCCATGCTAGCTGGGGCTGATGGAAGTTTGAGTCCAACAACTTCTGGAGGGCCACAGGTTTCCCACCCCTCATCTAATCAATAACGTAGGGGCATGTTCCAAACATGATATTTGTCTTTTTCTTGAGTCCAGACTCCATATGCTTTGGCAGCCTGCTTATCTTATACCAGGTCTTTGATGTCCCACAAACCCAGAGAGAGATCAGTACCCACCACCACAGAGTATTCTGAAACTGAGATTACACTAGTCATTTTATCAGCAAGAAAGGATACCAAACAAAATTTGAAACATGGGTCCCATAGGCACTCCATTCATTAGGTAAACAAAGGGTCAGATTAGTTGTTTATAGACTAGAGTTTGGGGTAAGGGGTGCAGGTTAGAGCTTCCAGGAAACAATATAGACCAGGATGGATAATGACTTACAAATATAAGATTTCCCTAGTTTAGGAAAGGGATGAAAACATTTTTCTCTGCTCCAAATATCTGGATGTTCAATCTAGAGATGAACAAATATTTTCCAAGTATTTTAGAACATCAGATAAGCCAAGTACGAGCCAGTCACGGAACTGATCTGAATACCTACACAAAATCCTGAGAAATACTGGTGAAAATTTCACAAGATACTTGATTTAACTGATGAGGTATGACGTAGCTGTGATTACTAACGCAATCATTAAGCACAAGCAGTTTACAGAGGCCACATCAAAAGTGTATCATGCTCTAGTCCAGTGCCCTGTCAGCCCTGGTAGTAGCCTGAAGTTTCAGGAGAGGAAAATGGTCATTTTGATACAACAGCTTCTGCTGGGAAAGACCTCTGCATGAGATTTGATCTCTGCTGCCAGGTACAGCCATCAGTGCTTGGCCCTGATGAGCAACCAGCCTGATGCCTCCTACAGTTGCTTGATACTCATTCCTAATCCTCAATCAGTGATTTAGATTGATACCCTGAATATCTGGCAAATAGCAATAGATGGCAGTGTGGCACTGTTGCTCTAATTATCTGGGGCAATCTAGAATCAAGCAGTCTTTTAGAGATGTTCCTAATATAATGTAAGGGTGTCTGCCATCCACTTTTTAGAAATCTCTTGCAGCACAACACTCCCCCCACCCCACCTTCATTGGGTTATCAAATTCCATCTCAGGAAATTCTGCCATCCGATATATTTGGATCTTTCTGACATGTACTGTATCCCTGGTATGCAGTGACCCAGTACGGTGTGAGTGAGTGTAAGGCTTTTGTTTTCATCGCACTAACAGCTATTTCAATGGCAGTGGAAGAGCTATGATCCAGTGGGATTAAATATCATTGAAACAACTGCAGGATTTTCTCAGCCAAATGCTTCAGTAATCCAAGTTCTCATGGTAAGAGCAGAAGCCCTTAGAAAAAGATAGTGGCAAATATCCTGTTACATGTAATTGCCAGGCTGATGGCAATACAAGGGTATGAGATAGATTATGTTTCCAACACAATCATAATGTTTCCTTGGGCACTAGGTTGCCATCATATATGTGCTATTTAAACAAAGCAAACCAAAAAAATCCATTAAATCTAAGGAGTGGCATTTGAGATGGCAACATATCATAAATCTAATGAAGAATAATACAAAAACGACAGCATGTAATTGAATAACATCAAGAAATATCAGGGTTTTGTATTTAGGCCAGCTACTACCAGGTGCCAACTCCTAGATTACTTTACCTTCAGTGCAAAAGGCAGATCAGGAATAACCAACATGGTGCCCTCCAGATGTTGCTGGACTATAATTTCCATCAGCCCCAGCTGGCATGGCCAATGGTCAGAGATAATAGGAGCTGTATTCCAGCAACATTCCACATTGGCTATCTCTGAGACAGATGTTGCACAGTTGCTGTTATGGGGCAGCTTATAAAGTGAATAAGTGCAAACAGTGTAAGAAGCTGGTAGGAATGTCCCTGCAGATGTAGAACTAATGAAGAGTCAGGGCGGGGGAGAATTAGACTTATGCCAGGTCAGACGATCTGTCCATCTATTTCACTAGCCTGCTGCGGCTCTCCAAGGTCCCATCACCTCTTCCTAATCCTTTTAGCATGAGAGATGAGGGATTGGATCCGGGATCATTTATTTAGTTAGTTAGTTAGTTATTGCATTTATATACCACCACATAGCAGAAGCTCTCTGGGCGGTTTACAACAATCAAGAACATTAAAAACAAGTATACAAATTTAAACCATTAAAACCCATAAAAACCGATAAGCAAATTAAAAACACATGTTATTCAAATGCTGTTAAAATGCCTGGGAGAAGAGGAAAGTCTTGATCTGATGCCGAAAAGATAACAGGGTTGGCGCCAGGCACACCTCATCAAAAGGATCATTCCATAATTTGGGGGCCACCACTGAGAAGGCCCTCTCCCTTGTTGCCAGACTCCTAGCTTCCATCAGAGTAGGTACTCGGAGGAGGACCTTTGATGTTGAGCATAGTGTACAGGTAGGTTCGTGTCAGGAGAGGAGATCCATCAGGTATTGTGGTCCCGATCCATGTAAGGCTTTATAAGTTAAAACCAGCACCTTGAATTGGGCTGTTGTATGCTAAGCATGTCCTCTACCTCTGATCTATGGTTTGAGAAGAATTTGAGATGGTGGGTGACTGGTAGAGGGCAAACCACTTGAATATGGTTATGAACATGCAATCGCTGTTGTGCCTAATGTCGAAGCACCATCTCCTCCCTGATGCTCAGGGAAAGCACAATGCCAGACAAAAGGAAGTACTTCTTCACACAGTGTGTAGTCAGCAGAGCTTGGAAGATTACTTTTAAAAAGTAATAAATTACAATTACAGTTACATGGCCCAAAAAGTAGTAATTGCCGTTACAATTACAACTGCTGTGAATAACTGATTACTTTACTTTTCCTCCAAAGTAATCACTACAATTACATTTCAGTTACTTTAAAAAAACCGCCTACAAGGTGCTGGCCTTGGCTGCTGCACATCTAAGTAGCCTAAAACATCTACATGAAGCCGCTGGGTGCGGTCATCAGGAGTTTTGGAGTGCGTTGCCACCAGTATGCTGATGACACGCAGCTCTACTTCTCCTGTTCATCCTTTTCAGGTGAGGCTGTCAAGGTGCTGAACCGATGCCTGGCTGCGGTAATGGACTGGATGAGAGCGAATAAATTGAAGCTCAATCCAGATAAGACTGAGATGCTGTTAGTGGGTGGTTCCCCTGACCAGATGGGAGAGGCTCAACCTGCTCTGGACGGGGTTGCACTCCCCCTGAAGGAGCAGGTCCGTAGTTTGGGAGTTCTTTTAGAACCATCCCTGTCACCACAATACCTGGTGGAACGCCTCTCCCGATATGAACCTACCCGTACTCTGCGTTCAACATCGAAGGGCCTCCTTCGGGGGCCCACCCAGAGAGAAGCCTGGAAGGTGACAACAAGAAAACTATGAAACTCTCTCCCTGATGAGGTACGCCTGGTGCCAACATTGCTGTCCTTCAGGCGCCAGGTAAAAACCTTTTTGTTCTCCCAGGCTTTTTAACAACATTTTAACAACATTTTTAACATCTATTGTAACACCTACATTTGCACTGACGCTCTTAATATTTCAGTAATCTTAATTACTTAACATCTTAATACTTTTAACTGATTTAATATGTTTTTAATATTTTTAGGCTTGTGTTGTAGTTGTTTATATGTTTAATTATGTTCTACTACTTTTGGTATATTGTTTTTAAGTTGTTGATATATGTTTTTACTTGTATATTGGATGTTTTTATGTTGTGCACCACCCAGAGAGCTACGGCTATTGGGCGGTATAGAAATATAATAAATAAATAAATAAAACAACATTAAAAATAAACAAACACATACAGAGGTAGTAGAATAATTATTTTTATTCATCAGATAGCAATGGTGGTCTTTCCGCTGGTAAGGGTGGTGGGGAGGGAGGCTGAGGCCACTACTCAGATCTTTGCACGTCAAACCAAGTGCAACCCCCCCCCTCAGCCAGCCAGCATAATCTCTCTCACTTAACCACCTCCCAGACCCTGCCCTGCCAACAATTCAGGGACACACAGCCAAGCAAACATTTTCCCCTGAGATGCAAAAAAAGTTAAAATACTGCAAATGCAGCACAGTAGCCAGAGAGGGTGGTGGAGGCCACTTTGTGTGCCAAGTGCAAACACAGTATTCACTCTCTCTCTCTCTCTCTCTCTCTCTCTCTCTGTCATCTTTCACCTCCACGGTTCTTTATCTCCACTCTGCTGCTGCCTCCTTCTCCTCCTTTATCCATGTTCTTGACCTCCGGCTCCTTTTCCCCTCCACTCCATTCTTCACCATCACTATAGGTTTTTTTAAATAATTGTTTTCTCCACTCCACCCCATCTCACTCTCCACCTCCTCCCTCGTCGCCTCCTGCCCATCCACAGAGCACGAGGAAAGAGCGACACTGCACAGAAGCCCAGTTTGAGGCACATGATTTTCATCCACAAATCAGAGGAGCAGAAGACTTCCCCTGCTCCCCCCCAAGTAATGCCCAAAAGTAATTCTGGAAATGTTACAATTACTCCACAAAAGTAGTAAAATTACTCCTAGTTCTATTACAATCAAAATGTAAAGGAATTACCCACTCATTACTCAAAAAAGTAATGAATTACAAGTAATTCGTTACTTGTAACTAGTTACTTCCAAGCTCTGGTAGTCAGTGGAGGCAGCTCCATGAAGGCAAATGGGGGCCTGCCCCATCAGCCTCAGCCAGCCCCCACGTAGCTCCCTTTTTCCTCACAGTACTGTCAGCTTCCTCCTCCTTAGTCTCACCGTTCCCATTGTAGAACTCAGCAGGGAAAAGGAGGCTGGCTCAAAACTAGAATTAGTTGGCTCTGTCTGTCGTTGGTTCTGGCCCCATCTACTCTTTGGGGGCCCTGCCTTCTGCCCTACCAGTCCCAATGGGCACCAACCACTACTGTGTGTAATGAATGTATGGAATTCAGTGCCACAGGTTGTGATGATGGCCACTATCTTAAATGGCTTAAAAAGAAGCTGGACAAATTATAGAGGACAAGACTATAATGGGCCATGAAAGCTAAAGGGAATTTCAAGTTCAGAGACAGAAAGACTCTGAGTACCAGTTACTAGGAGCCAACGCTTGGGTAGAGCTTTTGGGCTTATGTGGACTTCCTAGAAGCACCTGGCTGGTGAATGTTAGAAACAGGATGCTGGACTAGATGGACCTCTACTCTGATCCAGCAGGGCTCTTCCTGTATTCATACACAGGGACCTCTCTCTCTCTCTCTCTCTCTCTCTCTCTCTCTGACACACACACACATATCCTCCCCATAAAGAGAAAACTACAGAGACATTTTCCTAGAGATTGTCTGTAAGGAGGCATTTTGTCCACAGCAAGTCTTTCTCCTGTGGGTGCTGCTTACAAGAAAGGAGAGATATAAGGCAGCAACAAGGTTGGGGCTGCATGGGCGCCCTGCCAGGAGTACTGGATCCACTCTGCCATTGCACCTGAGCTGATCTCACTGCTGTTTTGTTCCTCACCCCGGTAAGTGACAGCAACACTGCTGCTGGCAAGCTATTGCTGCACATCCCAGGTGTCCCAGCAGCATTTTATGTTTCTGAGCATCATCACTTCAGCATTCATTGCCACTGGGATGCTTGGGAAAGTTCTTAATGGTTCCAGTCATTACACCAGGAAGCATTTAGAACAGGGGTCACCGACACAGTGCCCATGGGAACAATTGCACTCTTGAGATCTTCCTCTGGAGCTTCTGAAGTTTCTGAAGACTATAAAAACTCACTGTCCCTTTGGCCAGGAGGTGGTGAGAAGTACACACAGCTAAAGGAGGAAGCTGAAAGAGTAATGCTCTTTCCCATTTCCTCTTTCAGCTCTATGTGCTTTTCAAGGTTCAGTTTGGATCTGACTTTTACCCAGATCACTTGGAAAGGTGAAATGTGTGTGTATGCATACTTTCCCTTTATGTATCTTTGTGGAGGGGGGAGGCCTAACCCAGGGGAGCGCGGGAAGAGTGATCAGAGGAGGGGTGCCCATGACAAAAATTCTAAATGTGCCCATAGACCTAAAAAAGATTGCTTAAAACTATATATCCAGTGTAATTAAGCAGCATCCAGGGCTGGTCTGCTGAGCTCACATATGCAGAAGTTTATTTACCATTTGAAGCCAGAAAATAATTTCATGTGGAACAATGCTCTCCTCATGTATCATCTGAGCATCATGTTTTCATGAGCCAGGTAATTTTTATCTTTGATTACATTACTAGTAACATATCTCCTACTGGAAGAAAGGGTGGGATATAAATCTAATAAATAAATATATAAGAGCATAGAAACAAACAAATCCTGACAGTCTGAAAAGGATGGAAGGGAATCAATTTCTAACCAAATTTCAAAGATCCAGAAAATTAGAAAAACTGGAATACAAACATCAGGACATGAAGACCCAATCATCAGTTACAACTCTGCCATAGTAAATGGGATTGAACTGGATTTAAGCATTTTAAAAACTGTTCCAAGGGAAGTGTCTCATTTTATTATAGCATGGATAAGAGGCTCAAAGGCAATGTTGACTTTGTTTTGCATTTCATGAAAAACACAACATTGTGATTTCATGGAGGCTGTAAGAAGAATCCTTTTTCCATCTTCACATAAGAAATTATGTTTAGGGTGCCTCCCTGAGGGCTGAAGAGGAAATCCTATTAGCAGGGAAATGTCTATTCCCCTTTGTAAAGTCAGGTTTTAATGTCCTTGGGGATAGAATTGAGAACTGAGCCAACATCTGTAAATCAAGCAGAAGTAAGGGCCTGGATGAATGTGAGAATATAATCCCAGGCACTGAACATTCTTTATGAGAACAGATCATCCACACCAAGAAAGGAGGCAACTACCCAACTTCATAACTGATGGTACATATTTATGGAAGTTGTATTGATAGCCACCACTTTAGATGGCTTTAAAATGTGACTGTACAAATTTATGGATGATAAAGTTACCAAAGGCTATTAATCATGTATGCTATTAGTCATTTATATTACCTGTAGGATGAGAGGCAGCATGCTTCTGAATGCCAGACACTGTGGAACAATGGGATAAGGCCACTGCACTCATTTTCTGCTTGTGGGCTTCCAATAGGCATCTGGATGGCCACCGTGGGAAAGAGGTTGCTGGAGTTAGGCAGGCCTATGGTCTGATGCAACAGAGGTGTTCTTATGTTCTTATTTCTAAGTAAATATATTTTGGTATTTCAAAATGTAGGTGAAGGATGCAGCACAGAAACTCTTTTCTACTTAAATAGGTTTGGAAGTACGGGTAGTCATAGAGGCACAAAGAATCTTGGGTAGACTGAATCATTTCCCCAGATATGTCTTCAGAAGATGACAGCCTAGGAAAGACATTTTTTTAATTTAAAAAATTGAATATGAAACTATTGGAGCTCCTTTACCTTCTTTGCTGCAATAGGCTGAGCTTTGGATAAAGGAGTGTCCCAGTCTTCTATACATTTGGCTAATGTCACTACCTTTTCCTAGGGCTTTTGGAAATATATAGGTTCTTTAACTTTCTTTAATATACTGCAAGATGCATTTCTTTGTAAGGGAGACCTCAAGACTCCAGTTTATCCCATTTCCCAGCTTTTCTTCTGGCAAAAGCTTCAGGTCCCTTTCTTTTTTGGCAACCAAACTTTGTTCCCCTTGGCTTACAGGACTCATTGCACAGTGGCTAATGTTGGTTCCAACAACATCTGCCTGGGACTGAGGGATTGAAAACAGAGAGAGAATTTAGATCATAAAGAAGCCAGGTTTCCTGCCCAGTGGCCACCGGCTTGCTCCCTAAATTTCCTTAGGACTTCTGAGTTTTCGTGGTATCTTCAGCATGTTATCATACTTCCACTTCAGGCACCAGGTGCTGTTTATTCCCGTGGTACAACCTGCCATCATTAGCATCTGTCCTTGCATGCAACCACCTGGGTTGGACCACCTCTATTATTTCTGCAGGTTAAATTCTATACATGAATGCAAATTCTGCAGAGACGCTTGCTCAGGATGCACATTTCATTAGCGTAAGCCAATAAAGTTTGAACAAATGCAATTAAACTGTGAGAAGCCAAAAAATCACCCAGAAGAATGGCTGCTAAGAACTCAAAGAAAGGTTTCCTCCCACTACTTTCCTCCTTTATTTTTGGTTGTTAAACAGAAAAGCACTGTGTTTCTTTCTTATAAGTACCTTGGAGAAGACCCTGGCTTGATGACATCAACACAGAGACTCAACTAAACTAGTTCCCGGAGATCTAACTTAAACAATTAAACCTCGTTTGTTAAGATGTCTCTGAGTCAGATTCTTCCATATTCAACACATTGTGTATGTTATACTTTTTCCAGGCTACACATTTGCATTCCTACAATATACAAGCAATGCAGACTCTACTTTAGGGTTGCCAAGTTTTGATTGGAAATATATTGTCCATCTGAGAAAGGTGAGAGACTGCATCTAATTGGAGAAGGGAGGAATGAAGCCAGGACAGAACCAAAGGTTATGTCCAAGGATAAGGCCAGTAGAAAAACAATGGTCATGGTGGTTCTAGATTTTACTAACATTTCAAACTCCAGTTCTAGTTACCTGCCAGAATAGATTTTCTATAACAGGGCTGGTGCACCTGTAGCCTTCCAGATGTTGTTCAATTGCAACTCTCATCAAAACAGCTGGTATAGCACAGTGGGGAGGAAAGCCTGGCTGGGAGTCCACAGTCTGTGAGTTCAAATCCCCGCTCATGTCTCCTGGGTGTCAAGGGCCAGCTAAAGATCACCCCCACAGGGAGTGGCTCAGGGGTTACGTGCCCTGCCACCTGTGCAACCATGGGCAAGCTGCAAGGAGCCCAGTTGCCCCCCAGCTGGCAGTTGGGGACAAGGAAGGGGTTGGCTTGTGCGGCTGTGTCAAGCTGAGCAGGCCCTAGCCACCTGGGGAGGACGAGCCTCAGAGGGAGGCAATGGTAAACCCCCTCTGAATACCACTTATCATGAAATCCCTATTCATAGGGTCGCCATAAATCGGGATTGACTTGAAGGCAGTCAGTGCTTCACTGCAACTCCCATAATTCCTGAACTTTGGAAATGCTGGCTAAGGGAAGGTTCTATGCCAACATTGTTGAAGGAGGCTGTGATAAGACCTTTGTTTAAAAAGCCTTCATTAGACCCTGCGGATCTTAACAACTTCCGCCCAGTCTCTAATCTCCCCTTTCTGGGCAAGGTGATTGAAAGGGTAGTGGCTGCTCAGCTCCAAGTTTTCCTGGATGAATCGGATTATCTAGACCCTTTTAAATCAGGCTTCAGGCCTGGTCCTGGGACAGAGACTGCCTTGGTCGCCCTGCTATGCCGTGAATCAGACAGGGGGAGTACATCCTTGTTGGTGCTGCTGGACCTCTCGGTGGCCTTTGATACGATCAACCATGGTATCCTTCTGGGCCGTCTAGCTGGTATGGGATTGGGAGGCACTGTTTTATGGTGGCTCCAGTCCTACCTGACGTCGAGGACCCAGAAAGTGGTGCTGGAAAACCACTGCTTGACCCCCTGGCTGTTGGCCTGTGGGATACCTCAAGGTTCCATTTTGTCTCCCATATGCTTTAACATTTATATGAAACCGCTGGGAGAGGTCATCAGGAGATTTGGAGTACAATGTCATCAATATGCTGATGACACTCAGCTCTATCTCTCCCTATCACCTGATTGCAGGGAGGGAGTGCTCATCCTAAACCAGTGCCTGCAGGCTGTGAAGGCTGGGTGTGGGCTAACAAACTGAAACTTAATCCAGACAAGACGGAAGTACTGCTGGTCAAGGGAAAAACTGCACCAGGGATGGGGTTGCAACCTGTTTTGGATGGGGTTGCACTCCTCTTGAAGGAGCAGGTCCGCAGTTCGGGAGTCCTCCTGGATCCTGCCCTGCTGCTTGAATATCAGGTGGCTGCGGTAGCCAGGAGTGCTTTTGGCCAACTCAAACTGGTCTACCAGCTATGTCCATTCCTGGAAGCAGTTGACTTGGCCGCAGTGGCACATGCATTGGTGACATTGATGCTTGATTACTGTAACGCACTCTATGTGGGGCTGCCTTTGAAAACGGTTCGGAAATTACAGTTGGTTCAAAATGCAGTAGCCAGAATGTTAACTGGAGCACGGCACAGGGAGCATATCACCCCTGTGCTTTATTGACTCCACTGGCTCCCAATTTGCTTCCAGGCCCCAATCAAAGTGCTGGTTCTGACCTTTAAAGCCCTAAATGGCCTTGGACCAATGTACCTGAGGAACCGCTTACACCCATATGTACCTGCCCGGGATTTAAGATCATCTGCCTCTGGTCTGCTCTGCGTACCTGGAGTGAAAGATGTTAGATTGACAGGCATGCGGGAGAGAGATTTTTCAGCTGTGGCCTCCAAGCTTTGGAACACCCTACCCCAAGAAGTCCACTCTGCTCCCTCCCTGATGGTTTTCCAGAGACTTCTAAAAACAATCTTGTTCTGGAGAGCCTTTGGGAGGGACTGAAGGTAGAGCCTGACACTGATTTTATGATTTTATGCCTTCTACGTTAAATTTTACCCTTGTAGTCCCCTTTAGTACCACTCCCTATATATATATATAGTATTTTATGTATTTTAATTGTATTTTATGTATTTTAATTTATTTTAATGTTTTTGTGATTTTATTGTTTACAATTTTATTATGTACGTGTTTGATTTTATTTTTGTAAGCCGCCCTGAGTGCCCTATTATAGGGTAGAAGGGCAGGATAGAAATATTTTAAATAAATAAATAAAATAAAATATGTCATTAAGGGTACTTCATTGAGAAATTATGAAAACTTATCAAAGGAAAGAACTCTGTATTAAGCCTCCTTCCAAGCTTCATCCCTCTGCCCCACAGTAAATAGCTCATCCTTTTTGGAAGTGCTTGGGAGCTGAGGTAATGCCAGCAAGTAGTGTTTGGAATTTTATTAGCTTCATTGAACTTTTTGTTTATGGAGTTTGCTAGAATCCACTGCTGGCATCCAATTTAGAAAATAATTTGGCTTTGCCTAGCTGTCTCAGCATGCGCTCCATTACTAGTATGGAATGCAGTTCTCTTTCAACACTTTATTCAGCTGGGTCAAATCCACACAGATGTGTGTATCTCCATTTGGCTTACCGATGATAACCATTGGAGCACACCAATTTTTTGGCTCAGCTTTGGGTTCAATGATGTTCATTTCAACTGAATCAGCCTTGGTCACCCTGAAGAATGATTTGTACCAAGAAAGGGACAGGGGGAATGCATCTCTTTTCCTGTTTCTTGATCTTTCTGTGGCTTTTGATACAATTGACTAGGGTATCCTCCTGGAACATCTCTGTGGGATGGTCACTGGGGGCACTGTTTTACAGTGGTTCCATTCCTACCTGCAGGGCCAAGTCCAGAGAATTGTATTGGCTAATTGTGTCTCGGACCCATGTTCTTTGTGCTATGGTGTGCCATAGGGCATAATCCTATCGCCAACGCTTTTTAACATCTATATGAAACTGTTAGGAATTATCATTAAGAGATTTGGGGCAAAGTGTCATCAGTATGCTGAAGAAATATTTCTCCTTAACATCAAAGTCAAGAGAGTCTGAGCATGGTCTGGAACACTGTCTGGACACAGTTGTGGAATGGATGAGGGCTAACAAACTGAGCTTGAACCCCAGAAGGCAGAGACAATTAGATGGGTGGTTCCAGTGTCCAGGAGATTGGCCATTTGCCTGTTCTGGATGGGATTACTGTCCCTCTGAAAGAACAGGTGCATAGTTTGGAAGTGGTCCTGGATCCATCCTTGCCACTTAAGGCTCAGCTAGCCTCAGTGGCTAGAAGTGCCTTATACCAGCTACAGCCATTATTGGACATTGGCTTCATTCAAGTCGATCCCAACATATGACTACCCTATGAATAGGGATTTCATGGTAAGCGGTATTCAGAGGGGGGTTACCATTGCCTGCCTCTGAGGCTCGTCCTCCCCAGCTGGCTAGGGCCTGCTCAGCTTGACACAGCTGCACAAGCCAGCCACTTCCTTGTCCCCAACTGTCAGCTGGGGGGCAACCGGGCTCCTTGGGACTATGCAACTTGCCCACGGCTGCACAGGTGGCAGGGCACATAACCCTTGAGCCACTCACTGTGGGGATGATCTTTAGCTGGCTCTTGACACCCAGGAGTCATGAGAGGAGATTTGAACTCACAGACTCTGGACTCCCAGCCAGGCTCTCCTCCCCACTGTGCTAGAGACAGCCTGACTGTGGTGATTCATGCACTGGTAAGCTCAAGATGATTACTGCAATGCACTCTATGTGGGTCTAGCCTTGTGCCTGGTCTGGGAGCTCTAGCTAGTCCAAAATGCTGCACCTAGATGCTTGATGGGGACAGACTACTGCCAGCACATTCCAGTGTTTAAAAGCTTGCACTAGTTGCCTATATACATGTTAAATAAATAAAAATGATCAAGGAGTAGAATTGACAGTCCTTTGGGAACACTGATGAAGAAAATTTTGGTGTCTGGTTTCTGTTTAATCTCATATGGCATCCCCATCCTGCCCAGATCCTAGAAGAACATAGGGTTCTTCTGCCTGTGGATTGACTGCTGTCAATGTTTAATGCCATTTGTCCCAAGCATTTAATCAACTGCACATCCTCACTTGCTCTGAATCCTAAAAGGCATTCTTCTGACCCCTTCATCATATAAATGACTTCTTTGATACATTTGCCATTACAATGCATGGTTTCTTTCAACCTTCCTACTGTTGCTAAGTATTCATCTGTGACTTGATGGTCCCTTTGGGTTCTTATCTGACTCAAGAAGATCTGTTTTGAATGTAGTATAAATACACCAATGCAATAGCTATGACATCTGCCCCAGAATCTAGTTTGAATGCTACTGGTGGTTGTTGTCAGCAAATAAAATAAAAATAGAGTAAAAGCTAGTTAACCTTTCTTAGTACCACTAGTCAAAGTCCTTAAACAGCCCCCCCTTGCTAAGGAAGGAAGCCTGCCTTCCTGCCTTCAAAGGAAGGAAGCCTGAGATATTCCTAAAGAGTTAGGCCCCAGCTGATAGTTGAGCCATCAGCCTCAATTAACACATAATTGGATGGCAACAGTAGCTGGGAGGGACCAGCCACACACATAAATTCAGAGCATCCTAGCAAGGGAGCCTGCTCCATGAGCTAGAGGGAGCCCCCAGCTGACAAAGCATCAAGGCGAGTTAAGCAGCAGAGCGAGAAGAGGATAAGTAGCACCCATTTATTTCATTATTTAATTGAATTAAAACAGCTCAGAGTAATAAGTAATAAGGGCAGCCGAGGGTCACCCTGAGCTAGAAGCCAAATCCTGAAAGAACCTATATCTTAGGAGTAAGATCCTAGGGGTAGGAAGCCTATAGAAAGCTAGTTTTCAACACCACCCTAGCAGGAAAGCTTCAGGGGACACTGTAAACAAGGCTACATTCCAGTTGGAGAGAAGGGGAAAAAGGAAACTCCACCAATACATACAGGAAGAGAGTCAGCTCAGTCTTTGCTAAAAAGGGCAGCGTTAGCCTCCCTTAAACACAACCACAAGCTCTGTTTCCCTAGGTTCAAGGAAGGTCAGGCTGTTCTAGGTGGGAAAACAAAAAAAGACTCGCCTGGAAGTCGCAGCCCCTTGCTTAGATTAAAAGCAGCCAAAAGCTAGTCTAGTTTGTCCAGGCCAGAGTGCAAGGCACCACTTAAAACTACAGGGGAACTTGCACAAATAAAAGTGGTTGTTGTCAGCAAATAAAATAAAAGTAGAGTAAAAGCTAGTTAACCTTTCTTAGTACCACTAGTCAAAGTCCGTAAACAGCCCCCCCTCGCTAAGGAAAGAAGCCTGCCTTCCTGCCTTCAAAGGAAGGAAGCCTCAGATAATCTTAAGGAGTTAAGCCCCAGCTGATAGTTGAGCCATCAGCATCAATTAACACATAATTGGCTAGCAACAGTAGCTGGGAGGGACCAGCCACATGTATAAATTCAGAGCACCCTAGCGAGGGAGCCTGCTCCATGAGCTAGAGGGAGCCCCAGCTGACAAAGCGTCAAGGCCCCAGCTGACAAAGCGTCAAGGCCCCAGCTGACAAAGCGTCAAGGCCCCAGCTGACAAAGCGTCAAGGCCCCAGCTGACAAAGCGTCAAGGCCCCAGCTGACAAAGCGTCAAGGCAAGTTAAGCAGCAGAGCGAGTTCAGCACAGGGTGAGTAGGCCAGGGCCCCCCACTTTGCCCGTCTGTCCCCTGACCTCAACTAAACTGCAGTCCCCAACCCATTAATGTAATAAACCTTAAACAAAACTATGCAGGTAAGAAGCCAGCAGGGGTGTGGGGGCTTTCCAGTGTTTTGCACTGCCTGCAGCATGTATGACTATTGGCCTGTTGGACAGAAGTTGTGGGTGTGCTCTCGGTGCAATGAGCTCCTGGGTCTCCGGGAATGACTTCATTTCCTTGAGGCCAAGGGGGCTGACCTGGAAAAGCTGAGGGAGGCAGAGAGGTGTGTGGATGAAGCCTTCAGGGACACTATAGCTGTGTCCCACTCCAACGATGATAGCTCTCCTGCTATCATAGAGAACGATGGTCTCAGGGAAGGAGACCATCCAGCCGAGGAAGAGGGAAACGATCCCTTAGAAGGAACCCATTCCTTGGGGGATGAGCAGCTATCCTCTCGTGCCGAGGATATATCTCCGGGGGGATCCTTGTAGTGGGCGATTTGATCATTAGGAACATAGACTGTGGGGTGTGTGATGGGCGTGTAGACTGCAAGGTGATTTGCCTGCCTGGTGCGAAGGTTGCGGATATTGCCCATCGTTTAGATAGTTTTTTAGACAGTGCTGGGGAGGAGTCAGTGGTCGTGGTGCATGTTGGCACCAATGACATGGGAATATGCAGCCGTGAGGTCCTGGAAGCAAAATTTAGGTTGCTAGGTAGGATGCTGAAAGCCAGGACCTCCAAGGTGGCTTTCTCTGAAATGCTACCGGTTTAGAGTTACCAGGTCTCCGGTTTTTGGCCGGAGTCTCTGGTTTTTGGGGGGGCCTCTGGCTCTCCAGATAGCACCCCTTAATCTCCAGAGTCTCAGCTTCAATTTTAAAAAAAATTAAGTTTCTAGGTGGTCTGGTTCCCGAGATATACACCAAAACATCAGCCGCCCCTGCAACTGTTTAATCTATTTAACTGATATGACGCTGAAGTTGGTTCCTAGGTCCCAGTTCCTTATTTGCTTGAAAGTTCAAAACACTAAAAAAGAAGAGTTGACAACTACAGCAACTTCAAACCAAACTTAACATGTCTCTGAACCCCAAAATATATGTTGGGGTACCCTGTATGATATATCACTGTGATAGGGGGACTTTCCTCATCAAGTATAACAATACATTTATGCAATCAAAATCATCAGGCTTCTGATATTATCATAAATACATAATGATGTCATAAAATTATAAAAAATAAGTAACTGGGGGTGCCCACCCCAAACTCTGTTCTGGGACAGGACAAATCATATACCCCAGGAAAGGGGAGGGTGTCCTCTACGAAATGCCACTGCATCCCACCTGGCCCAGAGCTTCTGCTGGGTGCAGGGCACGGAGGAGAGCATCTATGCAAAATCAAAATGGACAAAAACACGTAGAAAAGAATAAGTAACTGGGGGTGCCCACCCCAAACTCTGCTCTAGGCCAGGACAAATAATATACCCCAGGAAAGGGGAGGGTGTCCTCTACGAGATGCCACTGCATCCCCCCTGGCCAATAGCTTCTGCTGGGTGCAGGGCACAGAAGAGGGCATCTATACAAAATCAAAGCAGAAAAAGACATACAGGAAAAATAAGTAATTGGGGGTGCCCACCCCAAAATCTGCTCTGGGCCAGGACAAATCATACACCCCATGAAAGGGGAGGGTGTCCTCGATGAGATGCCACTACGTCCTGCCTGGCCCCGAACTTCTGTTGGGCGCAGGGCCCCAAGGAGTGCATCTATTCAGACAGAAAGGGTAAGAACCTTCTTACTCTTATTCATCTCTCAGACCTCTTTCTGAAGTGAAGGGTCAAATCTGTAAAGAAGTTTGGAGCAGCCACATTAAAAGATAAGGGCAGGGCATTCCAGGCAGGGGGTTGCCAACCCTGCCCGGATATGGATGTTTTTGCGGAGGATCCCTAAGCAAGCTTTACCAACAGCACAATCCAAACTATATCTACTCAGAAGTAAGTCCTGCTGAGTTCTATGGGGCCTTCATCCCTTAGTATGTGTGTTTAGAATTGCAGCCTTCAGGGGCATCCATCTACTCCCAAATGCTCCCATCTAACATCTCCACAACACTAGGCTCCTTTCTTCCTACAGTGGCCTTCTGGTGACTGGCCTGGCTTGAAGGCACTTAAACCCTTCTTGCCAAAAGCAAGTAGGCTAGATTAAATGTTCCCTACCCAGGCTCCATCTTTTAGCTAAGATGTCTAGCTTAATTTCCAGTCAGATACTTTTTTTAATTGTACGCTCCAAGCAACTGTGATTGATGCTTAATGTATCATGCTTAATGACATCACTCGGGCCCGCCCCGTGGCATCACTTGGGCCCGCCCCTAAAATCTCAGGTTTTGGGATACTTCTGACCTGGCAACCCTATACCGGTTCCACATGCAGGACCAGCCAGACAAGCACAGCTTTGTAGTCTCAATGCGTGGATGAGACGATGGTGTTGGGAGGAGGGGTTTGGATTTGTTAGGCACTGGGGAACATTTTGGGACAAGCCGGGCCTGTACAAAAGGGACGGGCTGCACTTGAACCAGAATGGAACCAGACTGCTGGCACTTAAAATTAAAAATGTGGCAGAGCAGCTTTTAAACTGACTGAGGGGGGAAACCCGACAGGAGCTGAGGAAGGTCCAGTTCAGAATAAACCTCCCCCCTGGGATAAAGGACAAAGAAATGATGAAATTTTAAAAGGGGTAAACCTAGAAGTAGCATTGTGAGAGCAGGAGCACAGGATATCAATTCAGAAGGGCAAAATTACCACAGGCCAAACCAAAAATGCCAAAGACACTTGAAGAGAGACACTGCTTACAAATGCCTGTACGCTAATGCTAGGAGCCTCCGAACCAAGATGGAAGAACTGGAGTGCTTGGTCTTAGAGGAGAGCATTGATATAGTGAGCATAACGGAGACCTGGTGGAATGGAGAAAACCAGTGGGATACGGTTATCCCTGGATATAAACTATATCGGAAGGACAGGGAAGGACGTATTGGTGGCGGAGTCGCTCTATACGTGAAAGAAGGCATTGAATCCAGCAAGCTCGAAACCCCAAAAGAGGCAGACTCCTCCACAGAATCGTTGTGGGTGGTGATACCATGCCCCAGGAGAGATTTAATGCTGGGAATGATCTATTGTCCCCCTGATCAAAATGCTCAGAGAGACCTGGAGATGAGATATGAAATTGAGGAAGCATCCAAACTAGGAAATGTGGTAGTAATGGGTGACTTCAACCACCCAGACATAGACTGGCCACATATGTGTTCCAGTCACGACAAAGAAGCAAAATTTCTAGATATTCTAAATGACTATGCCCTAGACCAGTTGGTCATGGAACCGACCAGAGGGACGGCAACCCTGGACTTAATCCTCAGTGGGGACCGGGACCTGGTGAGAGATGTAAGTGTTGTTGAACCGATTGAGAGCAGTGACCATAGTGCTATTAAATTAAACATACATGTAAATGGCCAATTGCCAAGAAAATCCAACACGGTCACATTTGACTTCAAAAGAGGAAACTTCACAAAAAAGAGGGGATTGGTAAAAAGAAAGCTGAAAAGCAATGTCCAGAGGGTCACATCACTCAAAAATGCTTGGAAGTTGTTTAAAAACACTATATTAGAAGCTCAACTGGAGTGCATACCGCAGATCAGAAAAGGTACCACCAGGGCCAAGAAGATGCCAGCATGGTTAACGAGCAAAGTCAAGGAAGCCCTCAGAGGCAAAAAGTCTTCCTTCAGAAAATGGAAGTCTTGTCCGAATGAAGAAAATAAAAAGGAACACAAACTCTGGCAAAAGAAATGCAAGAAGACAATAAGGGATGCTAAAAAAGAATTTGAGGAGCACATTGCTAAGAACATAAAAACCAACAACAAAAAATTCTATAAATACATTCAAAGCAGGAGACCATCTAGGGAGGCGATTGGACCCTTGGATGATAAGGGAGTCAAAGGTGTACTAAAGAACGATAAGGAGATTGCAGAGAAGCTAAATGAATTCTTTGCATCTGTCTTCACAGTGGAAGATATAGGGCAGATCCCTGAACCTGAACTAACATTTGCAGGAAGGGATTCTGAGGAACTGAGACAAATAGTGGTAACGAGAGAGGAAGTTCTAGGCTTAATGGACAATATAAAAACTGACAAATCACCGGGCCCGGATGGCATCCACCCGAGAGTTCTCAAAGAACTCAAAGGTGAAATTGCTGATCTGCTAACTAAAATATGTAACTTGTCCCTCAGGTCCTCCTCCGTGCCTGAGGACTGGAAAGTGGCAAATGTAACACCAATGTTCAAAAAGGGATCCAGAGGGCATCCCGGAAATTACAGGCCAGTTAGCTTAACTTCTGTTCCTGGAAAACTGGTAGAAAGTATTATTAAAGCTAGATTAATGAAGCACATAGAAGAACAAGCCTTGCTGAAGCAGAGCCAGCATGGCTTCTGCAAGGGAAAGTCCTGTCTCAGTAACCTATTAGAATTCTTTGAGTGTCTCAACAAGCATATAGATAGAGGTGATCCAGTGGACATAGTGTACTTAGACTTTCAAAAAGCTTTTGACAAGGTACCTCACCAAAGACTTCTGAGGAAGCTTAGCAGTCATGGAATAAGAGGAGAGGTCCTCTTGTGGGTAAGGAATTGGTTAAGAAGCAGAAAGCAGAGAGTAGGAATAAATGGACAGTTCTCCCAATGGAGGGCTGTAGAAAGTGGAGTCCCTCAAGGATCGGTATTGGGACCTGTACTTTTCAACTTGTTCATTAATGACCTAGAATTAGGAGTGAGCAGCGAAGTGGCCAAGTTTGCTGATGATACTAAATTGTTCAGGGTTGTTAAAACAAAAAGGGATTGCGAAGAGCTCCAAAAAGACCTCTCCAAACTGAGTGAATTGGCGGGAAAATGGCAAATGCAATTCAATATAAACAAGTGTAAAATTATGCATATTGGAGCAAAACATCTGAATTTCACATATTCGCTCATGGGGTCTGAACTGGCAGTGACCGACCAGGAGAGAGACCACAGGGTTGTAGTGGACAGCACGATGAAAATGTCGACCCAGTGTGCGGCAGCTGTGAAAAAGGCAAATTCCATGCTAGGGATAATTAAAAAAGGTATTGAAAATAAAACAGCCGATATCATAATGCCGTTGTATAAATCTATGGTGCGGCCGCATTTGGAATACTTCGTACAGTTCTGGTCGCCTCATCTCAAAAAGGATATTATAGAGTTGGAAAAGGTTCAGAAGAGGGCAACCAGAATGATCAAGGGGATGGAGCGACTCCCTTATGAGGAAAGGTTGCAGTATTGGGGGCTTTTTAGTTTAGAGAAAAGGCGGGTCAGAGGAGACATGATAGAAGTATATAAAATTATGCATGGCATTGAGAAAGTGGATAGAGAAAAGTTCTTCTCCCTCTCTCATAATACTAGAACTCGTGGACATTCAAAGAAGCTGAATGTTGGAAGATTCAGGACAGACAAAAGGAAGTACTTCTTTACTCAGCGCATAGTTAAACTATGGAATTTGCTCCCACAAGACGCAGTAATGGCCACCAGCTTGGATGGCTTTAAAAGAAGATTAGACAAATTCATGGAGGACAGGGCTATCAATGGCTACTAGCCATGATGGCTGTGCTCTGCCACCCTAGTCAGAGGCAGCATGCTTCTGAAAACCAGTTGCTGGAAGCCTCAGGAGGGGAGAGTGTTCTTGCACTCGGGTCCTGCTTGCGGGCTTCCCCCAGGCACCTGGTTGGCCACTGTGAGAACAGGATGCTGAACTAGATGGGCCACTGGCCTGATCCAGCAGGCTTTTCTTATGTTCTTATGGGTGCCCATCCATCTTGATTATGGTCAGCCACATCACCATTTTAATTACTGGATTGTCAAGGGCCTCAGAAACAACTTGGGTTAGTAGTGATTTGACCTACTGCTACTCCTGCCAAGCACTCTTGCAAAATGTCTCCTTTTCTTGCACTTCTAACAAAAATAATATTTTGCTGAGCAGCTTTCCTTTCTGTGGTTCTTTCCATTACACCACTGGCATTCCTCAGTTATATGGGTTTGTCTTCTGGACTGCCCCTGTATCTTCCCTTTGCTGTGGCTTGCCCTCAGTGTATGAACACTGTCTAATTGTTCAAGTAGCAGCGAGGTTGGCAGGGTGAAAACATATCAATGAAACCAATCTGGTGCTCTCACTAGCGCAATTACACTGTGCTGACTTGACCTCTCCCGGTTACCTGCAGTGATGCTAGTGGTGGGAAGTCAAATAAGCATTCCTGCCCCACCGATTGCTACTTCTGCTGTAGAAGTCTCGTTGTTTCTTCTTAACACTCTCATATTGCCTGTGCAACTTTTGATGTGGTGAGTCCCTCAACTAATTGTAGTTTTTCAGACAATTAGAAATCTCTGACCCCTGCAACAATTCTGTCCTTTCATATAGTGTGCCACATATTCACAATGTTCAGCCAGGGAATATAGAGAGGTAATAAAAACTTCCATGGGCTCATTTCTGTTTGCACAGATGAGCTAAATTTTGCCAGTTCATAACTCACATTTCTGCTCTCAGTAAAAAGTCTTTTAAAACGTTCCACCACTCTGTTGTATATCTTTAATTCTTCCTCATTCAGCCTGTATGACAGCAGAATACCGTCTGCCTCGTCCCCCATTAGATAAATCAGTGTGTTAATCTACTCCTCTTTAGTTTTGTTTTTTAATGCTGAAGCTATCCAGAACCTCTCAAATCTATACCTCCATTTGGGCCACCCACTGGCGGTTGTAATGTAAATGGCTCAGGGAAGCATACCGTAAATTTCTCCCTGCCCAAGTTGTAGGCCTCCTCTCTCCGTTGCTGTTCTCGGTAGGCCAATGGATCTTTCTTTCTTTCTTCCTTTCTTTCTTTTTCAAGCAGGTTGTAGGTGTATGGAATCCACACCTTTGCCACCATGGGGCATTGGGGGTCTTTGATCAAGAGATTCTGCAACGTATCAAGGCAAAATACTATTAAGTCAAGCACATTCTCTGAACTCTCCCTCACTCTTGTTCCAAGCTCCACCTTCCTGCCTCTTCTCTGCCATCTGGCCCAGGGATTTCCCTCACATTATGGGATAAAGGCTGATGGGAGTTGGAGTCCAACAACATCTACAGAGCAACAAGTTCCCTATCCCTACTCTTCATGTTGTACCACTACAATAATGGCAGGTTGGCAACTCCTGTTGTCCAGCACAATCCCCATAACTTTATCCCATAATGTGTAGCTCACTGTGATGTAAATAACATAGAATCATAGAATAGTAAAGTTGGAAGGGGCCTATAAGGTCATCAAGTCCAACCCCCTGCTCAATGCAGGAATCCAAATCAAAGCATTCCTGACAGATGGCTGTCCAGCTGCCTCTTGAATGCCTCCAGTGTCAGAGAGCCCACTACCTCTCTAGGTAATTGGTTCCATTGTCGTATGGCTCTAACAGTTAGGAAGGTTTCCCTGATGAACCCGTTCCAGTTTGTCTACATCCTTCTTGAAGTGTGGAGACCAGAACTGGATGCAGTATTCAAGATGAGGCCTAACCAGTGCTGAATAGAGGGGAACTAGTACTTCACACAATTTGGAAACTATACTTCTGTTAATATGGCCTACAATGGAGCGCCTCTCTCGCTATGTACCTACCCGTTCACTACGCTCGACGTCGAAGGCCCTTCTCCGGGTCCCAACCCATAAAGAGGCCCGGAGATCAACAACTAGATCTAGGGCCTTCTCGGTGGTGGCCCCCGAACTATGGAATGCCCTCCCAGACGAGATACGCCTGGCGCCTTCTCTGTTATCTTTCCGGCGCCAGGTAAAAACTTACCTTTTCGCCCAGGCTTTTTAAATTTTGTAAATTTTTAAATATTTTAAATTTAATATTCTAAACTTAATATGATCTTAATTTATAAATCTCAATGGCAATTTTATTAATGTTTTATAATTGTACTATATATATATATTTTTTCCACACTTGCTCATATTTTAATTGTGATTTTATTTGTTGTACACCGCCCTGAGAGCTTTCTGCTATAGGGCGGTCTAGAAATGTAATTAAATAAATAAAAATAAATAAATTTGCCTTTTTTGCAGCCACATCACACTGTTGGCTCATATTCAGCTTGTGATCAACGACAATTCCAAGATCCTTCTCACATGTCGTACTGCTGAGCCAAGTATCCTCTATCTTATAACTGTGCATTTGGTTTCTTTTTCCTAAGTGTAGAACTTTGCATTTATCCCTGTTGAATTTCATTCTGTTGTTTTCAGCCCAATGCTCCAGCCTATCAAGGTCCCTTGGAATTTTGTTTCTGTCTTCCATGGTATTAGCTATGCCCCCCAACTTTGTATCATCTACAAATTTGATAAGCATGCTCATATTTGATAAGCATGCTCATATTTGATAAGCATGCTCATATTTGATGCAAATTTGATAAGCAACTCATCCAAGTTGTTAATAAAAATGTTGAAGAGCATTGGGCCCAGGACCAAGCCCTGTGGTAACCCACTTGTTACTTCCGCCCAGTTTGAGAAGGAACCATTGATAAGCACTCTTTGAGTACGATTCTGGAATCAACTGTGGATCCATCTGATAGTTGTTTCATCCAGCCCACATTTAGCTAGCTTGCTAATCAGAATATCATGGGGTACTTTGTCAAAAGCTTTGCTGAAGTCGAGATATATTATGTCCACAGCATTCCCACAGTCTACAAGGGAGGTTACCCAATCAAAAAATGAGATGAGATTAGTTTGGCAAGATTTGTTCTTCATAAATCCATGTTCAAGGTGCTTACTGATTGACTACTTTATAATCTGCTCCAGAATTTTTCCAGGGATTGATGTTAGGCTGACTGGTCTGTAGTTTCCCTGGTTGTTCCTCCTTGCCCTTTTTGAAGATAGGGACAACATTAGCTCTCCTCCAGTCATCTGGCACTTCACCAGTCCTCCATGATTTCACAAAGATAATAGACAGTGGTTCTGAGAGTTCTTCAGCCAGTTCCTTCAATACTCTAGGATGCAGTTTATCGGGCCCTGGAGATTTGAACTCATTCAAAGTGATTAGGTATTCCTTGACCATTTGTCTATCAATCTCAAGCTCCAATCCTGCCCCTTCTACTTCATGTTTCCCGGGAGGGTCATAGACCCTTTTTTGGGAGAAGACTGAGCCAAAGTAGGAATTGAGCACTTCTGCTTTTTCTTTGTCATCTGTTATTATTTTGCCATCCTCATTGAGTAGCTGTGCCACCATTTCTTTTCTCTGTCTTTTACTATGGACGTACATGAAGTAAGCGTTTTTGTTGCTTTTAGCATCCCTCGCTAGCCTCAGCTCATTCTCAGCTTTAGCCTTCCTGACACCATCCTGGCAATTCTGTGATACCTGCCTGTCCTCTTTGTCCTATGATTAGGACAAAACCACAGCTTTTTATTTTGGGTTATTTCTCCTTTTCATCTCACAAGCCAGTGTGTCCAACATGTCGTGAAATTTAAAATAGCTGACAGTGACAACATTTATTTCTAAAATCAGTATCACTGTGTACTTCATCCAATACTCCACGGAATCATAGGAAGCTGCCTTATGCTAAATCAGACTACTGGTCCATCTAGCTCAATACTGAGTATCTTTACTTACTGGCAGGGACATTCTGGGGTTTCAGGTAGAGGTCTTTTCCAGCCCTATCTAGAGATGCTGGGATTGAACCTAGGACTGAGGAATAATAATAATAATAATAATAATAATAAATTTCCTGCTTTTCACCAGAAGATCCCAGGGAGGGTCACAACAATATAAACTACAATATTCTAAAGAGTCCAAAACAAATTACATCATAACTAGAGAGGGTCCTAAAATTTCTCTCTCTCAAGCGTCAAAGGCCATGGCGAAGAGATGCATCTTCAGCATATGACAGAAGCTGTACATGACAGTGCCAGATGCACCTCTGTGGGGGCTTCTGCACTGTTCCTTATTCATCTTTGAAACACAAAATTTCCCTGTACCAGGGATTTCTTACATGGAGGAGGGTTCTTCTCTAAACGTTTTGATTTTGCCAAGTTTTTCATTTGCCCTGAGTTTTTATCCTCCTGCCATTGGTTGTTTCCTTTTTCAATAACCCAGTTTTATGCTCTCTGGTTGTTGCTGTTTTAGACTGCATCTGGCACTTGGGTGGTTCTTGGTGTGCACTGCAAGGCAAATGGATGGATCAGGATTAAATTCTCAAAAGTAAATATGCAGAGGTCAACAACAGTAAAAGGTAAAGGTGTCCCCGCACTTATAGTGCGAGTCTTTTCTGACTCTTAGGGTGACATCTTGTGACGTTTACTAGGCAGACCATATATATGGGGTGGTTTTGCCAGTTCCTTCCCCGGCCTTTCTTTACCCCCCAGCATATGCCGGGTACTCATTTTACCGACCACGGATAGATGGAGGGCTGAGTGGACCTCGACCCCTTTTACCGGAGATTCGACTTCCTCCTTCTGTTGGAATCGAACTCCGGCCGTGAGTAGAGCTAAAAAATAACTTGCTTTGAGATATGTTATTGGAAGCAATTCATCAATGTAATAAAATAAATAAAACGGACAACCAAACAGTAAAATACAACTGTTGCAATTTAGAGATGGAAAGCATTTACAAGGGTATTCTATCTCAGCATGTCTCTGCTGCACTTCTAGTTTGTCACTTGATGTTCCTCTGCATCTCTGCCCCATGTCTCCTATCCATAGGCTTTTCCTTCTCTTGGGATTGTGGGTTGTTCTTTCGCTCAGGTAATTTAAAAACCCCACTGAACATGCAGACAGCCAGCTGTGCACCACCTACTCCCCACACCACACATGGGTGAATGCATGTACACACACGTTTGTGCTGATGTACAAAAGGACAGTGGATCATCATCTGTTGGATTTAGAAGCAACTGGGGCTGCATAATATTAATGTCTCCCTTTTTTGAGAGGGAAGAAGTGTATAATTCAGGCTTCCGTGTGTGCAGGTGTCCACATGTTATGGTCAGAAAGAGAAACTTTGGGTCATATAATATTTATTTTATTAATTTAAAATGATTTTGGGCCGCCTTTAAGGGTACAAACCCTCTGAAGGTGGCTTCCAGAATAAAATACAATGTAGGCACAGATATCATATTATTTATAAAAGCCAGTAATAACAATAGAACAAAAATCCCAGTCAAAGTAAATATGAAAGGCCAGTACATGATTACAGAACCCATCAGCAAGCCAGTAAAATACAAGAGAAAAGCCAGCAAAAATAGGTAGGTCTTTCGGGCTTCCCTGAACACCTGAAGTGATAGGCTCTGAGTCAGAGCCAGAGCCCAACAGGTAATGCATTCTAAAGGTGTGGACTAGGGTTATTGTATTGATCAATAAGATAATTCATGTGAAGTGCTTTGAACACTTTAAAGCACTAAATAATTATTCTTATTATATAAACACCAAGACTAATGATCCTGCTCAGAAAGAGATATTATTTCTGCTTTCTGACTGAGAGAATTAATCATGGAAAGTGAATAATGAGAATATGCTCTAATTTTATTATTGGGATCATTTAATGTAGAAAGGAATTGCATTTATTTCCCTTTTTAATTTATTTCTCTATAATGTGTTTAGGACATTAGTATTAGTATGATGTGGGAGACTTATTTTGCACATAGGTCCAATATAGGTTTGCCTCTCACAGAGTAATTCCTGCCCATATCAACATACTGTCCAACTCCACTGAACTTTTGTGTGGTGTTAATCAAGGCAGGATTTCACTGAGAGTATATGTTTATTCAGCCTGTGGAAATCTACACCAGCGCCCAGAGATATTTTGGGTAGCCAACTAATATACTGGCCCCAGTGTTTAAAATAACAGTCATGCTTTAGGGCAGTATTACAGCATCTTAGATTTTCAACTGACATCTTCTAAACTAGAAGAGATGCAGAAATGCATATCTCCCTTAAGCCAAAGATTTCACTACAGACTTCCCCCCAAGCAAAATGTGTTGATTCGAAAAGCCAGAGCAAGTGAGCTAAGGGTGATTAAAGTAGCAAAAGCAACATTGTTTGGAAAGGAATAAATGTCATCCAATAACTTAAAAATCAAATAAGAGCAGCCTTGATTGTTTAGTTTCCAGGGTTTTTTTCTAAACTAGTATCTGAAATAGAGTAAGGTCTTTCAGCATATTGTTGCACGCCTCCCCAATCTCCAAGCGGTGAGATCTCAGGGGTCCCTGTGCTCATCCAGGGTTTGGTTTCCTTTGGGAAGAAGGTCAGTGGAGACTGTGGTGTCTTTATGAAATATGGTTTATTTATTTACACACACTCCAACCTGAGCTTAGGATGGAAGGGTTCAATGCATCAGCAGTCCAATATCCAGCTTTTCCGTCTGGGTTGCAGGAGGCATCCTAAAGCCATGGGGCAGAGGGATAGCCTCTCTGCCTGCCTCCAGCCCCAGCCATTCTCTACACACAACTAAAAACACAAACCTCTCCTAGGCTCCAGGAGGGGGGGAAGGCTCTCCTGAAGATTTTCAATGACAAAAGGAGCTTCCTGGCTCATTCATCAGTTGCTGGGCACCTAATAGGCCCATTAACTATCTGGCCACTCTATTAGTTTAACAAAGGAGACTCATCTGACCAGCAGAGTGAGTTCCTCATTCCAAGGCACAGGATTCCAAATCTGAGGCTGGAAGGGGACCCACAGGGGCCATCCATTCTAACCCCCATGCTCATAACAATATTAATTGCACTGAAATTCCCTTCCTTGAAAGTATTCAGCATTTCATATTGTAATCAGATAAACTATGGAATGGTGTATTAACATATTTTCCCACTTCTATTGCACTGATTATTATTTATCCACATACATACACAGGAGAAAAGTAGTATCCACTGTGATGTTGACAGACTGAAGACTGCCTGAAGCTGTGCAAATGGCTCATTGGAAACAATATTTTCAGTGGCTCCTTGAATTTTCAGTTTAATGTCAGGACCAAGGCTGGTGGTTGTTTTTAATTTTCAAAAAAGATTCAGGCAGTGGGTCTCATACAGCCAAACTTTAGACTTGCCAACTTTTGTTACACTGATGAAATTCCTACAGTAATACCAGGACTTGAGGAATGTGATCCCCACCTCACTGAGCTGATGCAAAACACCAGTGTGCTGCTAGCCAACTCCCAACTGATTATGTTTGTTGTTGTTATATGCCTTTAAGTCAATTACGCCTTATGGTAATCAGCGACCTCCAATCATTTTCATTCATTGGCAATTACTCGTGGCCGAGTAAGATTGTCTTCCAAAATAAGGTCTGTTGGAAGATGCCTGTGCGTGAATTTGTTTTACGTGGGGAGATCGGCGCACAATGATCAACACACAATCTTGACAGAAAAAGGCTTTGATCCAATGGCATGGATACCACAACAATTGGAAGTCTTTTATCTGTTGCAGCCTTCATCCGCCTTCACAGCCATTGTAACATACACATTGTTATCCTCCACCTGTTCTGCCGTTGAGGACATTCTTGGATAGTTCTTTCTCTAGTTCCTCTCCCTTGACCTTACCACCATGGGTGACCGTGCTGGGAGTACATGACTCCCGATGGCATCACTCATAGGGTTCATTGGAACACACAAGCCCAGTCATCACTACAAGGTGATGATCCAGCAAGGGGCAACCTCCAATAGCATCTGTGATAAACCTCCCTGTTCAGATCTTGTAAGTTCCGGTCTGTGGCTTCCTTTATGGAATCAGTCCATCTCTTGTTTGGCCTTCCTCTTTTTCTACTCTCTTCAGTTTCTCCTAGCATTATGATCTTTTCTAGTGAATCATGTCTTCTCATTATGTGTCCACAGTATGATAACCTCAGTTTCATCATTTTAGCTTCTAGTGATAGTTCTGGTTTAATTTGTTCTAACATCCAATTATTTGTCTTTTTCGCAGTCCATGGTATGTGCTAAGCACTCCTCAAACACCACATTTCAAATGACTTGAATTTTCTCTTATCTGCTTTTTCACTGTCCAACTTTCACATCCATGCATAGAGATTGGGAATACCATGGAATACCATGGAATACCATGGTCCGAATTATCCTGACTTTACTATTCAGTGATACATCTTTGCATTTGATGACCTTTTCTAGTTCTCTCATAGCTGCCCTCCCCAGTCCTAGCCTTCTTCTGATTTCTTGACTATTGTCTCCCTTTTGGTTAATGACTGTGTCATTACTTTAGTCTCCTCGACGTTCAGCCGTAGTCCTGCTTTTGTGCTTTCCTCTTTAACTTTCATCAGCATTCATTTCAAATTATTACCAGCATTGTGTTTACAAAAATGGATATATTAGGAGGTGTGTGTACAAAAATGAATATATTAGTGAAAACAACTAACAAAATACATTATGCTAGGGAAATAGCTTGCAGAAATACCTACATTAGCCAAAACTGCATACAAAAATGTGTTTATTCGGAGAAATTCACACTAAAATGTTGTTAAGTCCAGAAATTGCTGCAGAAATGTCAAAAACTGAATTTTTAAGTTTGGAAAAAATGAGGAAGTTAAATTGAAAGATTCACCCATCCCTAGATATGCCTTGAGATTGCTAAGGCTCTGCTACTTGTGATGATCCTAGAAAGAACTAGGATTGCCAGGTCAGAAGCATCCCAAACTTGAGATTTCAGGGGTGGGCCCTAGTGATGTCATGAAGCAAGATATGTTAAGCATCAACCAGTTGTGTGGAGCATACTACTAAAAAAAACTCTGCTTGGAAATTAAAATTGAAATCTTAGTTAAATTAGTGTGTTCCCAGGTCCAGTTGAAGTGATGGGATCATTCCTTCTCACCTGTTTAGGCAGCCTGGGTAGGGAACATTTAATCTAGCCATTTGCTTCTGGCAAGAAGCATTTAAGTGCCTCAGGCCACACCAGTCACCAGAAGGCCATTGCAGGAAGAAAGGAGCCTAGTGTTGTGGAGATGTTAGATGGGAGCACTCAGGAGTACAGATGGATCCTCCTGAAGGGTCAGAGGTGTCACTAGGTGGGTGCAGGGGGTGCGGACTGCACCCGGGTGATATCATGAGAGGGGTAACACCCAGAGCTGCCCCTGTCACGGGGCACGGCACCGTTGCCCGGCAAAGGAGCCGAGAAGCACTCCGAGTCGGTGTCAGAGCAGCCAACTCCTCGGAGGCAGGCAGGCAGGCAGTAGGCGAGACCAGGAGCAATGTCGGCAGGGCAAGGGAGGCGCACTGGTGTTCCCAGGCCTGCTTCTCATGCCAAGGGGGCGCAGTGAGTGGCGGGCAAGCGCACAAGCGCCATGGAGGAGCCGGGCAAGGGCGTAATCCCAAACAGGAGGGATATTTGAACCTGGAAAGGATTGTTTGAAAAGGTCAGGTTTGAAACTTCTCAACCACTGTTGTGTCCACAAAACAGACTCCATGAGAAACTTTGAAGGAAATAACTTAAGCAACGCTGAAGTGTGTTTGACTTTCATTGGCTCATTCTGGATTAAATCAGTTGGCAGCCCCCAAACAAAAATTTTGTATTGACTTGGGCATGTGCTTGTAGAGCAAATTCCTCTTTTTCGGGTGGGTGTGGGTGGAACCCTTGGTCATTCGGAATGATTTTCCCAAGTCTGTCCACATTGATTAGCAATTTGGGTTCATTTTTCTCCCCCACATTACAAGTTCTTAGGACTAAGCCCGGTCAGTAAAAAAAAAATTAAAATTGAAGCCTGATTATATATGAGTTGGGAAAGTATTTATATAGGAAGGAGGGATCTACCTGCAGTTCTACCAGCTGGTTCCTTCTCAAACCAGCATTTGAGGCTCAAATTTATGCTGGTTAGAATTTCTTTTGGAATTTTTCCTATATACCTAAAAGCCTGGCTTATTCCACACTTTCTGCCCTCTTCTATTTTGTTTTTTTAATTACAGGGCAGCCCTGTATATGTCTACTCAGAGGCAGGGACTGGAAGGAACTCAGTTTAGTTCACATTTAAACTGACTCAATTTGCACTTTGCAGACAAACCACAGCCATCCTTCGCACTTATTTCACACTTAATTCACAATTTCTGAATTCACACTTCTCCAGATTTTGCAATACAGTTCCATAGACATGTAATGTGTGCAAAATGCATATGCTAGAGCAAAGTGTCCATAAAAATGCATATATGAGTGAAAACATTATACAAAAATGCATTATTTAATGTTTTTTAATAATGTTTTAACCCTTTTTAAAGGTTTTTTAAATTGTTTTTAATGCTGTTTTGTATTAATGTATTTTAAGATCTGTTTTTATGAGGGTTTAAAGTTTTCTGGTGCTTTGTTTGCCGCCCTGGGCTCCTGCTGGGAGGAAGGGCGCAATACAAATTAAATAAATAAATTATTCTAGGGAAAATTGCTTCGCAAAAATATGTATATTAGGCAAAACAACTTACAAATATGAATATATTGGGAGAAATTAATACTCAAATGCTGGTGGATTCTTACGTGGACTTTAAAAAAAACACCACAGGCTGTTGTGGAAATGTGGAAAAGTGACCTTAAAATTGGAAAAATGAAAAACCAAAATTGACAGATTCGCTTATCCCTATTCAAAAGGAAGCCCCACTACAATGCAATGCAATTCTAAGCATGTCTACTCAGAAGTTGCTTCCACATATTGATTTATATCCTGTCGTTCTGCCCCGCAGGAGTCCAGGGCGGCATATATGTTTGCATAGGATTGCGGTCTTGTCCTGTTATGAACATAGAGGCTCTTACATACGCCTGGATGCACCATCACATGCACACCTCACCCAAGATGGCAGTGAGGGTGTCAACATGCCCCCACTGCCATCTTGGGTAATGGCAAGCATGTGCACTTTGTGTGTTTATTTGTTTGTTACGTTTATATACCGCCCCATAGCCAAAGCTCTCTGGGTGGTTTACAGCAATTAAAAACAATAAAAACAAATATACAAATTTTAAAACACAAAAAACAATTAAAAAACACAATTAAAAAAATTAATAACAATTTTTAAAAAATTGTCTACACTCTCAAGGTTTCAGACAGGGAATATTCCCAGCCCCATCTAGAGACACCAGGGATTGAACCTGGGGCCTTGCATGTCCAAGGTGGACACTCTACCACTGAGCTATGGCCCTTCCCCAAAAAGCAAATGTATGCCTTTCTTTTAACAAGAAAAGAAAAAAATATGAAGGGAAAACAATCAGCAGAACTGTGTTACTCTGTTCAGAACTCAATGGCACTCCTCAGCTATGGCGGTCTTCAACGGCGAAGGCAAGGCAGGAAGTGAGCAAAAACAATGAATAATTAAGTGAGCTTAAAATGGAAAGTGCACGTGCTCAGAGTATTATCTTTTTCTTTATTAAAGTTGGGAGACTAGTTTCATTTTTGTTTTTGCTGTAAATTGTGAAACAACAGGTGCTCAGAAGGTTGGGTTTTTTTGGTAATCCATAAAAGCTTATGCCACAATAAACTTTTATGCCTTAAACTTAAGATACCACAATGCTTCCTTTGAGGCACCTTATTTCATGCTTTTCTATCTGTGGGAGGGGAGGCTGTATTTTGGGAATTAGATCAGGACCCTCCAACTATCTTAATCTGGGGGTGGTCTGTTTTATTGAGACTTGCCCTTTTGATGCCTGTTGCAAGATGTAATTGTGACTACAAGTTTAGATAGGTTTAAATGAGGATTAGACAAATTCATGGAGGAAAAATATATCTGTGGTTATAAGTCATGAGGACTAGAACCTCCAGATTCAGAGGTGGTATTGTTGAGGAACAAAAGCAGTTCTATTGCACTCATGTCCTGGGGGTGAGCTTCCCAGAGACACCTGATCAGCTTTTGTGGTAAACATAGTGCTGGACTAGATAGATGCAGGTCTGATCAGAACTCCTTATGTTTGTACTTAACACATTATTTGCCTGACTTAGCTTACTACAGTAGTAAACCAGTGAAGCTTCAAGGATTCTACAGCACTCTTGGGAGTAGAGATGTGGAAACTGGAACATTTTTGGGGGAAAGTTCTTTTCCCATATTGGGGAGGAACTGGAAAAAATTGGAGGGACAGTTTTCCCCCAATCAACTTCACAACATTATTTGGGAGGCACACCAGTTAATTCTGGTAATATCACAAAGGTTCAGTCCTACGATGGAATCTTCCCCAAGTAAGTGCCACTGGTATTTTCCCTCTTTGACCACATTTGCATAGTAATATTCTTGCTAATAAGGCAAGTAGCTGAACACACAAACCACTTTCCACAGGCTCAGCAGTTCCCTGTCCATGTAGCTATTGGTGAATGAGACTTCCCAGACTTTATCTTGGTGCCTCAGGCAATTCTGAAAAGCAGGATGCTTTTCCCCAGATCTGCTTTGTTATTCTATTGGAAAAAAGAAAGGGGATGGGGAGGTAGGATGATCCCAAGCACTGAAAGAGATTCTTCTAGAATTGTTTTACAGCAGCTGATGGGTGGTAGAGGTCAGCCTCCAGGATGCTTCCTAAGAGGAGGATCCATCTCTAATCTCCTTTTGCACTCATACCTGAAGTGTAGTACAGCCCTTCTCCAGGTGTATACACACAGCGGTTTAGTGTGTATTTGATGCTACCCATGTGTGCATGTTTTCATGTTGTCCTCAACACCATCCCCATCCAAAGCCAGCCCATACTTTCCCCCCAATTTTGGCACTTTTTCCTGATATGATAATCTGATAAGAAAAATAAAAGATCAGTTTGCACTGAAAAGTAAGATCAATATAAGTGTGGACCCCGAAGCACAATCTGAAATAATGTTTTTGTGGGTGTCATCACATTCTTGGTGTTCTTGTTCACCATCTGTTTTCTTTCTGGGGACCTCAGCCTTGTTGTTGTTATGCGCCTTCAAGTCGATTACGACCTATGGCAACCCTATGAATCAGCAACCTCCAAGAGCATCTGTCATGAACCACCCTGTTCAGATCTTGTAAGTTCAGGTCTGTGGTTTCCTTTATGGAGTCAATCCAACTCTTGTTTGGTCTTCCTCTTTTTCTACTCCCTTCTGTTGTTCCCAGCATTATCTTTTCTAGTGAATCATGTCTTCTCATGATGTGTCCAAAGTATGATAACCTCAGTTTCATCATTTTAGCTTCTAGTGATGGTTCTGGTTTAATTTGTTCTAACATCCAATTATTTGTCTTTTTCACAGTATGTGCAAAGCTCTCCTCCACCACATTTCAGATGAGTTGATTTTTCTCTTACCCACTTTTTTTCACTGTCCAACTTTCACATCCATACATAGAGATCCAGAATACCATGGTCTGAATTTTCCTGACTTTAGTGTTCAGTGATACATCTTTGCATTTGAGGACCTTTTCTAGTTCTCTCATAGCTGCCCTCCCCAGTCCTAGCCACCTTCTAATTTCTTGACTATTGTCTCCATTTGGGTTAATGACTGTGAGAAGGTATTGATAATCCTTGACAACTTCAATGTCCTCATTAACAACTTTAAAGCTACATAAATCTTCTGTTGTCATTACTTTAGTCTTCTTGACGTTCAGCTGTAGTCCTGCTTTTGTGCTTTCCTCTTTAACTTTCATCAGCATTCGTTTCAGATCATTACTGGTTTCTGCTAGTAGTATGGTTGAATATCTTAAATTATTTATATTTCTCCCTCCAATTTTCACACCTCCTTCATCTTGGTCCAATCCCGCTTTCCGTATGATATGTTCTGCATATAGATTAAACAAATAGGGTGATGAAATGCACCCCTGTCACACACCCTTTCCAATTGGGAATCAATCAGTTTGTCCATTTTCTGTCCTTACAGTTGCCTCTTGTCCAGAGTATAGGTTGTGCATCAGGACAATCAGATGCTGTGGCACCCCCATTTCTTTTAAAGCATTCCATAGTTTTTCATGATCTACACAGTCAAAGGCTTTGCTATAATCTATAAAGCACAGGGTGATTTTCTTCTGTAATTCTTTGGTCCGTTCCATTATCCAACGTATGTTTGTGATATGATCTCTGGTACCTCTTCCCTTTCTAAATCCAGCTTGAACATCTGGCATTTCTCACTCCATATATGGTAAGAGCCTTTGTTGTAGAATCTTGAGCATTACTTTACTTGCATGGGATATGAAGGCAATAGTTCAATAATTACTGCATTCCCTGGGATCCCCTTTCTTTGGAATTGGGATGTATATGGAACTCTTCCAGTGATATATGGGAATTACGATTTACAAGTAACATTAGTACAAAAAACATTACTAAGGATTCTGTATGGTCTGGTACAGGAGGAGGTCCATGGGGGTGACACCATGAGTTACCGCACCAGGTGACACCAACCCTAGTGACACCACTGTGAAGGGTGCAATTCCAAACACACTTACTAAGGGACTAAGCCCCATAGAACTCAACAGGACTTACTTCTGAGTAGATATTGTTAGGATTGTGCTGTTGGTAAGGCTTGACTAGGGATCCTCAGCAAAGATATCCATATCAAAGCAGGTTTGGCAAACCCCTGCCTGGAATGTCCAGCCTGCATTTTGATATGGCTGCTCCAAACCTCTTTACAGACTGGACCCTTCACTCCAGAGAGGGGTTTGGGAAATGAGTAAGAGTTAAGAAGATTCTCTACTCTTTCCTACCTATCCTGTGGGCTGGTATAAACTCACTTTGACAGCCACAACCCAATTCCAGTGAATATAATTGACAGAGAGAAAACACACATAGTTTGGTCTACCTTTGGTTGGGAAGGAGGTACAGCCTATGAGGATCCCAAAGGCCAGACAGAGAGGCTTGGAGGGCTACATTCATCCCCCAAGCCTGAAGTTTCCCAGCCCTGCCAAATATAGGTAGGAGGGTTCTTTCTAGGGTTGTCAGATCTCTGGTTTTTGTCCAGAGACTCCGTTTTTTGGGGGGTCACATAGGGCCAGCCCCAGAAGTGCTTCTATTAGATCAGCCTGATGGCACTGCTATCCTCTGACTTATAGGGCTCCACTGTCAAAGACCCAGGATGACATGAAGCTCCCCTACTCCATCACAGTAAGGGAGTACTCAAGAACCTGCAAGCATTCTTGGATGGCATGGATTATTTAGATCCATTCCAATCTGGGTTCAGGCCTGGCTATGGGACTGAGTCTTCCTTGGTCACCCCCAGTGGATGACCTTTACAGAAAGCAAGACAAGGGAAGTGCTACCTTGCTCCTGCTTCTCCATCACTCTGCAGCTTTCAATATGATTGATTATGGTATCCTCCTGGACTGGCTCCATGAAATGGGGGCACTATGTTATAGTGGTTCCAGTCTTACCTACGTAGAGTATCCATAGAGTAGCACTTGGAGAGTGTTTTCAGCCCTGTCTGTTATGTTACAGGATACCATGGGGCACAATTTTATCCTTATATAGATTTAAAATTTATATGAAGTCACTGGGAGTAGTCATTAGAAGTTTGAAGGCAAGATGCTATCAGTATACTGATGAGACTCAGCTCTATTTCTCCATTACATCTGAATCATGAGAGGCTGTGCAGGCCCTGGACTGGTGCCTGGGTGCAGTGGTGGGATGGGTGAGGGAAAACAAGCTGAGCTTGAACTTGTAGTATGGACAAGTATGTTTCTCAGGAGGAATTTAAAACTGAGATAAGTAGTGCAGCATCAAAGCCAAGCTCAGGAGCTCACTGTTTTGACCAAAGAAGTTCACTTCATGAAGAATCAGAACACAGGGCCAAACCACAGGTGAAAGGGGACTGTAGCTATAGACAAAGGCATGCTTTGAGTCTGGTATTCCTGGGGATCTCTCAAAAAACAGTGAGACAATTCAACAGATTAAATTTCATTCATGTACATTAACACACTCTCTGGACAGAGAAGGAGTGAAGGGAAGGTCACTGCCTTTACCTTCCCCTGACTTGGCCCTCACATCTCATCCACCAATCCCCTCCCAGGAGGAGGGGATTGGCTGGCATTATGCACCTCTCCCCCTCAAATGCCCCACCAAGAAATGTGGCTGCTCCACCTAACAAGGAAGGCTGGCTACAGGGCTGTATCCCTTTATCATTTCTATGCACAGCAAGCCAACCACCGCATAAAAAGTTCACATTTATAAGCATTCCAGTCATAAATGTCTCATGAACATGCATCAAATGGGAGGCAGCTCCCATTTCTAATTACTAGTTCATTTGCTAATCCTACTGAAATCACTGTAATCTGTAGGGTTAAGACTGTAACATTAGAATTAAAATACCATGAATTAAAATACCATGTAATAATAATAATAATAAGCAATATTATTATAATTCTATGATGAAGTATTTGTTTCAAATAAATGATCACACACTGGAACCATCACACATTTTCCCAAAAAATCTGAAATCCAGTAAATACAACACTTGGGCAAATTTGTAGTGGATATTTGTGTTTGAGGAAGGTATTTACCGTAATATATCAGTTTCTCAAGTTGTAGATCTAGTCACATCATTAACGGATTTAATGAAATTCTAATTTTTTCTCAGCCAAGCACAGAAACTTTCCTTTCCCATGATAAGAAACAGGATTTTCAGGATCCAGATTTTCCTGGAAACTTCTGGTGGGAATCTCTCAAGGAATGTAACTGATGGTTTTTGTGTCAGTAAGATAATCTACTTTTTAAAATTGAAGATTTGCACAATTGCTTGCGATGGCAGAATTTTACAATTTTACATGTGCACGGTTGCTTGCTGTAGTAGAATTTGTTAGTTGAGATAGCCATTTTCCAGAAATAGCTTGAAATGCTGTCAACCTCACCTTCCAAAATCCCTTTTAATTTTTTTTATATTAATGACTGATTTCTAGAGGCAAATTCCTACTATAGAAAAGAGGACATGGGATATAAGAGGTTTGTGTAAACCATTTGCTGCCTGACTTCTCTGTCACATTTTCCAGCAACTTCCTATGTCATCATGATGGCTGCTCCATTGGTAAGTGCTGATAACAGCTCTTTTCTCCAGGGTCACATTAAACTGCTTTAGACACCAGGTTTTAATGCTCTCCCCTTTTAGCCCTTAATACCAAGGTCTCACATATAAAAAGAAGAAAAAACCCTACTCTGTCACATTTACTTTGTCCCAATTACTCAGACAAAAGTCAGTCACTGAAGAAAGTTCTTGATGTCAGGAATTTTATCAAGGTGATCTAATAAATATTGCAGCAGCCAGCTTGTCTTCATGGGTCTTTGCACCTTGCCAAAAAGCTCACTTAGGCCTTAAGTGAGCATTTTGTCTCACTCTCTTTATTTCTCCTGGGGGAAAAAAGGACACATATAAGTGAGATACTGCACCATCCTTTTTCATGACACCATCTGCAAACAGTTTTCTTTCTTTTGACAAGTTTGCTCACAGCCTGATAAAAGAGTCCCAGGAGCCTACGGACTGGCTCGTACTAACAGCACAATTCTGCATACAGCGTATTGGTGCCTTCAGAATATCATCTGTTGTGATTTTGGAGCAGGATGCATTGGAGTTAAGTAAAGGGATGTCATTTTGTTTTGTTGTTCAACAAGGAGGATGAATACAACATAGGTGATGAAACTTGATCGCCATGAAAAGAAGTGCTTTGCAAGTCCTAGCTGGCTGTCAGTGGATCCTAGAAAAGGTTCCTTTTAAACAGTACATTGGAACTGGTCTAAGATTTAGACACGAAAAAGCAACTGTGCACCAAGACTACAGTTAGGGCTTTTCATTGTTTCTCATTGACTCTTTGCCTTTGCAAGTCTTTCCCTTTCTGTGAGGCCCAATTGCATGCGCAGTTTTCTGATTTATAGCTAACATCCTCAGTCCTGCAAAGTGTTAAGTGACATTAATCTGGCTCAGCAAAATGTTTAAGCTCACTATATATTATTTTGCATCTTCCAAAACTGAAACTGAACTGATTAGCAGTTATATTGGAAGTGCATAGTAGTCTGCCTCCTTGAAAGTTGAGAAGATCGTTGCTGCAATGAGTGGCTCTACATTTGCAAAAACATTAGGACAAATAATAATAACAATAATAATAATAATAATAATAATAATAATAATAATAATAATCTAGATTTAAACCATGTACATTGTGTCCTCTCAAAAGATGGCTGATTTGTTTCTATACCTCATTTTGAGATTTTCCATTCACACCACTAGGAACTCAACAAAATGCTTCATATGATCACTAACTTATCTGATTTCTTTGAGGCCACAGAACAACTGTGTTTCTGAAGAATTGACCCTTGCTGGCATTGGGGAATCATAAATATTACAGCACCATCATGATTGATATAGCTATCACTGTGTCTGTATTTCTGTTATAAACCAGGGTTTGTGAGAGGATTATAAACCAGTCATAAAAATTTGCTGAAAGAACTAAAACTTGGCTTACAAGGTGAAACTTGGCATTCAAAATAATTTCTCAAGCTTCAACTGGTTTTTCTTTCATTTGGACAGGCCAGAAGGGTGATGGTAGTTAGTGAACAGCTTAATCTATTTTTAGGAACAAAAAAACCAGATCTCTGTCTATTCCCAAATGCTTGAGGTTAGCAGACAGTTCCAAAATATAATATCACTACAACTGAATTAAAAGCTCTATTTTCAGTAGGACATGAGCAAATTTGGCATTAATGGATTCACAAGTGTTTTGCTTTACAAAAGGCCTTCTCACACTGTTTCATTTCTTCATAGCATCATCTATGGGCTTCTGATGAGCATGAACATAACAAAAGAACATAAGAAGAGCCTGTTGGATCAGACTAAAGGCCCATCTAGTCCAGCATCCCGTTCTCACAGTGGCCAACCAGGTGCGTATGGGAGCCCACAAGCAGGATTCAAGTGCGACAACACTCTCCCCACTTGCGATTCCCAGCAACTGGCATGCAGAAACATACTTCCTCTGGCACTGGAGGGAGAGCACAGCCATCACACCTAGTACCCATTGATAGCCTCCCCTCCAGGAATTTGTCTAATCCTCTTTTAAAGTCGGTTGGTGGCCACTGCTACAACCTGTCAGGGTGAATGCCTCAGTTTAAATATGTGATGTATGAAGGAGTACTTTCTTCTCTCCGTCCTGCATCTTTCAACATTCAGTTTCATGGGATGGCCCCAGGTTCTAGAATTATGGAAGAGGGAGAAAATTCATCTCTGCCTGCTTTCTCCACACAATGCATAATCTTATACACCCCTATACATGTCCCCTGTAGATTAAAAGCTTCAAATGTTGTAACCTTTCCTCATAGGTGAGTTGCTCTACAGTATAATTTTTTGAGGTGTGGTGACCAATATTTTGAGGTGAGGTATACCATAGAGTTAAATCAGCATTATGGTACTGGCTGTTTTAATTTAGATCTCTTTCCTAATTATCCCTTACATAGAATTTACCTTCTTCACAACTGCTGCACACAGGGTCAATATCTTCACTGAGTTATCCACTATGGCTCATTCCTAGTCAATCAGCACAGAGCTTGGAAGTAACTAGTTACAAGTAACGAATTACTTGTAATTTATTACTTTTTTGAGTAACGAGTGGGTAACTTCATTACATTTTGCTGGTAATAGAACGAGTAGTAACTTCATTACTTTTCAGGAGTAATTGTAATGTTTCCAGCATTACTTCTGTGCATTACTTGGGGGGGAGCAGGGGAAGTCTTCTGCTCCTCTGATTTGTGAATAAAAATCATGTGCTTCAAATTGGGCTTCTGTGCAGCGTTGTTCTTCCTTCATGCTCTATGGGTACTTAGGAGGTGACGAGGGAGGAGGTGGAGAGCAAGACGGGGTGGAGAAAACAATTGTTTAAAAATTGACAGGAGTGGAAGGAGAAAAGAGCTGGAAGCAATATATATATACAAAAATATGTGTGTTGGGGTATCATCATTGCTGGGGGTGGGGTGAGGGGATGTGAGATTCTCTTAAGCCATTCTGTTAATCTTACGGATAAAAACATTATTCTACTACCCTCTGTGTGTGTGTGCTTATTTTTAATGTTGTTTTAGGCTACTTAGAGGTGCAGCAGCCAAGGCCAGCACCTTGTAGGCAATTGTTTTTTTAAAAAGTAACTACAATGTAATTGTAGCAATTACTTTTGAGTAAAAGTAAAGTAATCATTTACTTTCAGCGCAATTGTAATTGTAACAGTAATTACTACTTTTGGGGGGCCATGTAACTGTAACTGTAATTTATTACTTTTTTAAAGTAAGCTTCCAAGCTCTGAATCAGCACCAGTTCTGTCCCCCATGAATGTGTATGCGAAATTAGGATTTTTTGCCCAAATGTGCATTGTTTTACACTTGTATACATTGAATCACGTTTGCCATTTTACTGCTCATTCATCCAGTTTGGAGAGATCCCTTTGGAGGTCCTCGCAATGCATTTTAATCTGAAACCACCCTGAACAATTTGATATTTGGTACATGATTTTGGTACATGACTACCTCATTGTTCACCCCTAACACTAGATCATTAATTAACAAATTAAAAAGCATGAGTCCCAATACCACTCTTTGGGGTAACCTAACTTTCTACATCCCTCCATTGGGAGAAGTGTCCATTTATTCAAAGAATGGGGAATCTTTGACCCTCCAGATGTTGCTGAAATATGACTCCCATCAGCCCTAGCAATCATAGCCAATGGCCAAAGATGATGGGAGTTACAGTTCAGCAACATCTGGAGGGACCCACACCTGATTTATTCCTATCCTCTGCTTCCTGTTTCTTAACTAGTTAAGATGGCATGTCCCAAGACTGCTAAGTTTATTCAGGAGTCTTAGATGAAGGACTTCATCAAAAACTTTGTGAAAGTAAAAAAAAAAAAAGTTTTGAAAGTCCTAAGTACACAATGTCAACTGGATCACCTCTATCTCTATGCTTGTTTGCCTTCTCAGAGAACTCTAACAGGTTTGTAAGAAACCATGCTGGTTTTGCTTCAGCAAGACTTGTTCTTCATAATGCTTTTGGCCAGTTTCCCACAACAGATATTAGACCATCTGGCCTGTACTTTCAACGATTCTCCTGGGATCCCTTTTTTAAAAAATTGGTGTCACATTGGCTACTTTCAATCCTCAGGCCAATCCTAGGGAAAAGTCACATATTTTCGTTAGAAGAGCAGCAGTTTTACATGTAATATCTTGAAGAACTCTCAGGTGAATGCCATCCAGACCCAGTGATCTGTCAGTTTTCATTTTTGTCAATAAGGCCTAGAACTTGGTCACCACTTGTCACCAGTATTATACAGCCATGAGAGTGGCTTGTATACTATAGCCATGGATTTTTCGCATTCCATAATGTTAAATTGAAAATACCTCCCATGCCATTCCGATGCTTCCCATAAGCTCATTTCAAAACATAACCTTACAAAACTTATAGTCCTGAACTCAGAAATGCTTGCTTAACAACCCTCTAAGTTTTCATGGCAATACATAAAACAGTCCGAGAGAATTGAGAGTTCAAAGTGTAAAAAGAGAGGGGGGGGGAAACAGATCCCAGCTGCACTTTTTTCTGTTAGTAGTCTCATAATTTGTGGAAATCAATTGAAACACAGCCAGGTTCACAGAGTACCTGTACTCCTATTACTGACCTTGCCCCATACTCTGACCTTCATCTTCTGAAGTTTAAAAATAAAAAAAATGCATGGCTGATTTTTAATTAATTTCAGAAATTTAACATTGAAGTCTATTATTATGTCAAGCATGCTCAGTAAGAACCAACTATCAGTGTTCTTAGAGCCAGACTCACAGCTGCTTTGCTTGGCTAATCAGGGGGCCACCCCACCCCAGACCTTAATTTCACTTTAGACAGTCATGGCTTCCCCCAAAGAATCCTGGGAAATGTAGTTTGTGAAGGGTGTGGAGAGAAGACTCCTATTCCCCTGACAGAACTCCAGTGGCTAGAGTGGTTTAACAGTCAGCAACTCTGACTGAAGCTCCGTGAGGGGATCAGGGCATCTCCTAGCAACTCTCAGCACCCTTCACTAACTACTCTTCCCAGGTGTTGCACCCCAGGCACAAGGGGAGTTAGATCAGGGAGACGAGGATGAAGTCCCTGGGGGCATTGAAGGAGGGGGAACTCTGCCAGCCCGCAGACTTCCTCAGCCAGCACCCCCATTGAGGCAGGTCCAGCTCTGTCTGCAAGCTCCCCACCTGAACCATTGGGAAGCAACCCTGCGCATGCGCCAACCCCACCCATGCAGGAATCCCTGCCTGGCACTTCAAGTGCTTCCCCTGCCAACCAGCATGCCACTCCCTGAGGTCTCACTGTCACCTAGCGAAGCCCCGCTGTCAGATGGGCCATCAGAGGCTTGCCACCCCTCGACCCGCATGAGAAGGCGCGAGAAGAGAGATTTTCAGAGGGTGAAACTTTGGAGGAGCCATCATTTACGTGCAAACTTTCCCTACTTAAGCAGGTGCCCACCCAGGCTCTAGTGCTGAGTCAACTCTCCCCACGAGCTGCAGAGACTGTTTAGGTAGGCTAGTTAAGGAAAGTAGTGAGTCCAAGTAGACAGTTTTATGAAGAGCACCACTTTGGATGTAATTATCACACTAATAAGACAAGAATTAGACCAAACCTCACCTCAGGCTTATGTCTCAGACTCTGGGCAGGACACCAGGATTCTTTGGGTGAAGCAATGACTGTCTAAAGTGGAATAAAGGTCTGGTGTGGGGTGGCCCCCTGTTTAGTTAAGCCAAACAGCTATGAGTCTGGCTTTTAGAACACTAACAGTTGGTTCTTACTGAGCATGCCCAACATAATATTAGACTTCAATGTTAAAGCCAGTGACAGCTTTGGTTTAAATTTGGGTGGGAGGCTACATGTGCCTGCTGTAGAATAAAAAGATGGGGGAAACGCTGAAAAACAATGATACTGTTCACAATATTTTCAATTTGGAAGGGAAAGGGGCTTCTCCTCTATCCAGTGCCCACCCACCCAATCTCCTCCCCTACCCTACCCCCTATCCTGCCTGCTCCTCCACAGGTCAGTTTCACCTATCCTAAGCATGATTGCACAGGAGTAAATCCCACTGAACTCAATAAGTATGTAAATGATCAAACCTTCCCTCCCCTCCTCCCTCCCTCCCTCCCATCACCTCTCTTTTGACCCTCCCATCCCCTTCCATTCCCCTCCTTCCCCCTCCACCTCCCCTCTCCCCTCCCTTCCTGCTTCCTTCTCCTCTCCCCCCTTCCTCCTCCCTCATGGTTAGTTTTACCTATCCTAACCATGATTGCACAGGAGTAAATCCCATTTAACTCAATAAGCATGCAAATGATTAGGACTGCTTTCCCCTCCTTCCAGCGGCATCACGAGTGGGAGTGCAGGGGGGATGCGGACCTCCGGGGGGCGCCCTCCCAGGGGCATGGATGAGGTGGCTGGGCTTGCGTGTGCGCACGCACACTCGAGGCCAGCCACCCAGTCCATGCTCCTGGGAGGGCACACGCCGGAGGGGCACCCAGCTGGAGAAGGCCTGGGAATGCTGGCGCGCCTCCCTCACCCCGCCAACGCTGCTCCCGGTCTCACCCGCCCACCCACCCGCCTCCGAGGAGTTGGAGCAGCCTTGCCGGGCAACGGCGCGGGGTGGGATGGCTCTGGGTGTCACCCCCCTCATGGTGACACCCGGGTGCGGGCCGCACCCTCCACACCCCGGTAGTGACGCCCCTGCCTCCTTCCCCTCCCATCTCCATAGATGGAGAATTATATTTTTGTATATTTGTTGGTGTTCTGCTTACTTTGCTTCTTTCCTGTGTTACTAATGTTTCTACAGAGCATCTGACCTAGAAAATTATATTTCTCTCATTATTCATCCTAGAAATCTGTGTCAAATTTATTTTGATTAATTTCAAAGACTACTTATTGGTCAATGTCATATGATGGCGAAGACAGCTTTTTCTGTTTCAAATTGGAGGTTATGTTCTATTTCTGTTTTGGGTGCATTAACAGTTGAATCTGAACCTGCAGTTTGATGTAAAATCAGACTGATTACAATACGTTGCTACTTAAGCAATGACTCTAGCTGTTGGAAAAAAACAAACTTGGCCTACCCAAGATGCATGTTTTCAGCCTGCTATGCTTAAACCACTTCACTTAAGGAAAGGAGGGTATGGTCAATTAAAAACATAGAGCACACCTAGAATTTTGCTAGAATATATTTCACCTCCCACTGTTTTATCTTGGGCAAACTGAGACACTCCTCATGTCCATTGGAAACTATTCTGCAGAACAGTCAGTGCCATTATTCCACAATTGTTTTTGGAGCTTTTTTAGTGTTGCTCCAAGAGTTGCTGTACTTGATTGATTGATTGATTGATTGATTGATTTGATTTATAACCCACCCTTCCTCCCAGTAGGAGCCCAGGGCAGCAAATAAAAGCACTAAAAACACTTTAAAACTTCATAAAAACAGACTTTAAAATACATTAAAACAAAACAACTTTAAAACCATTTTTAAAAGGTTTAAACACAACTTTCAAAAAAAGTTTAATAACATCTATTTTTTAAAAAAAGTTTAGAAACATATTTAAAAGCAATTCCAACACAGACTGGGATAAGATCTCAACTCAAAAGTCTTGTTGAAAGAGGAAGGTCTTCAGTAGGCGCCGAAAACCTAACAGAGATGGGACTTGTCTAATATTTAAGGGGAGGGAATTCCAAAGGGTAGGTGCCACTACACTAAAGTTCCATTTCCTATATTGTGCAGAATGGACCTCCTGATAAGATGGTATCCGCAGGAGGCCCTCACCTGCAGAGTGCAGTGATTGACTGGGTATATAAGGGATAAGGCGGACTTTCAGGTATCCTGGCCCCAAGCTGTATAGGGTTTTATACACCAAAACTAGAACCTTGAACTTAGCTTGGTAGCTAATAGGTAGCCAGTGCAATTCTTTCAGTAGCCGTGTGACATGTTGGCGATATCCTGCCCCAGTGAGCAGTCTTACCGCCGCATTTTGCACCAGCTGCAGCCTCCGGACCAACCTCTATCAGAAGTATATCAACTGTCTTAATATTGTTGCTACCTCCCTGCTAAAAACAAGATCAGCACAACACATGTCTTGTTTCTGTAATTTGGGCTGATTGCAGGTGTTGCCACCACTCACCATATGCTCAGAGGCACATGTTACCAAATTCTTCCAAACTACACAGGAAGTGGATTGGAGTGTGAAAGACCAACCCAAATTGTGTTTGCATTTTGACAAATTTGTAGGGCAGTACAATATCTCAGAGAGGAGGTCAGGTCCCGTGCTCCCCTGGTGCATTCACTACAGCTGCCCAATTTCCCTGCTTTTAAAAGTTTGATAGAAATATCTGTGGGCTATAGGTATGTTCTTAAACCGCATGGTTTTTTGCCTATTAATGAATTACTTCTCTATATAGACATGGTTAGGATTGCAGTGTAAGTTGTTAATAATGATAAAAAAATCAAAGGGTCATTGATTGATTGATTGATTGATTACATTGCAAACAGTAGCGGAAAATCAATGTCTTATTCTTCGACTGATAATTACTTTATAAAAATAGGATTTTTAACCTCTTCTTTTTAAAGTAGTCCAACAGCTAGTAGTCAGCTCTCATTTTCTTTGAGGGTCAGGCTTCATCCTTCTTATAATATAACTGTTTTATTTTAGTTACCAAATATTTGAGGCTAGAGTGAATAGTTCATCTTTAATGGGATTATCTCTTTCAATGTTTGCTTTTATTACAGTTTGAATAGCTCTGAGCATGAGAATGTAACCTCACCAGAAGCATATTTTTGTAATTTGATACAAACTAGATTTAACCCTTGACCTTTGGCTATGAAGATTGTTTTTCCTCTGAAAAGCAGAACCTTAAAGATATGCCATTTTCAATTTCCAGGTTTGTAACCTTTCTATTAATTGAGTTTTGAAATTTGTGTACCTAGCTATGTGCCTGGTATCCATAGAGCAATATGACTGATGGTTTTTTCAGTGGTAACTGTGCAGAACTATGCAATTCTGAATCTTTTCCTGAGGTATTGTGCCAACTGTGAAAATTAAGGTTGTGCTTGAAATATCCAGATCCAATTTCTAACTTTTGTTCAAAGAAAATAGATTTTAAAGATACTGACTGATGGTGTCAAAAAATGAAAGACGTACTCCCATATATCCATATCAGGATATATATCCTATGAACAGCTGATATAAAGTTCTGGGTGTTCTTTAATATTAGAGTCTAATGTATGTTATCCATGTCAAAGTAGCAAAGTCCCATCTGGAATTCCATTTCTGTCATACACATTGTTCAGAGAATAAATGTGGGCACTCAGTGGCATGATGACTAAACCAGAGGACATAGGATTTTGCACCAGAACAGTTTAGCACTACTGGTGGCAAATATTGTCACTGTCACCAAATGTATCATTGTACAAAGTCATTAAATTGCACAGAAATCTATTGTTGTTGTTGTTAAATTTATTTCTACCCCGCCTTTAGGCCAAAGCCCTCAAGGCGGCTTACAAAAAAATAGGCACAAGTATAAAAATACATCCATGAAGGCAATACAATTTACAAAAATTAAATAACAAATATCATTATTAAAAAAAACAGCAATTACAACATTATTAAAAAACAGCAATTACTACTTATACCCCTGCAGATGTTGCAGGACTGGATTGGATGTATGCATTGTCACCTATTCCCACAAATGGAACCTGAGAAACACTGAACAGTCAGTCACCTATGCCATGAATAACATCAGAAATAGATAGGACAGAGTCATTGAAGTTGTTAGGAGTTGCTGGCACATTTAGTTGGAATCAGCATGAATTACCGGGAGTCTTCTGATAGTGCTGTGGAAATCTTCGTGTTGTTTGCACAGTATGGTAGGGATCCAATTATCATAGGGCAGGTGACAATTCACTTTGTGCTATCCTACAGACACATTGGTTACTATATGGGCCAGAGAATCTGTGGCTCTTGAAATATTATTAGAGGACTACAACTCCCATCATCCCTGTTCATTGGCCATTCTGGCTGGGGCGATGGGGGTTGGAGTCCCACAACACTTGAAGGGCTATAGGTTCCTCATTCCTGCCATAGAACCTCTTTTGGTCAAACCTATATACCTCTACATATGGCAAACAAGCATAACAGTGACATTGGAAATGACATTTAGGGTGCAAAGCAGGCTTTTCACTCCTTGTATTGCATTTCTGCCAAACCATTTGTGGACTGTGAAGCACAGACCTGATAATAGCATTGGGATAAGCTATATTCTTACAGCAATGAATATATAAATGGAGAGAAGAATGCAAACCCCAAAATGAAGTAAAAATGAAAACATAAAAGGAACAATGTCTGAAGTTCCCCTGAAGAATTATCAGCTGAAAGCACCATCATCCTGTCACAAATTAGCACTGTCTCTTCTGGCCAAGCTGGATGTAACAGAGCCATCTTTCACATATCTGCCCTGTACAAATATAATGCAGAGGCTTGGGTGTTCTTATTTTAATAGAAAAAGGAGCACATGGGAGATGGTCACTAAACTCTCCCCTCTCCAGACCTCATAGCTGGTCACTCAAGTCACTTTTCTCCATTACTGACTCCAGCATGAGAACACAGAAAAGTAGCTGGAGTAATGGACTAAGGTGAGGTAGTGCATTGGTGGTGGGAAGCATCAGAACCCCTCTTCTGCATGCTCTTTTTACTGTTCAAGTAAGATCCCCACCTCCCACGTATATGTGTTTTAGCCCTTAAATATTTGACTTATGCGGTCATAGTCCCATGATGAGCAACTGTTCTAGAACAGTTATGTATATGCAGTCAATGTTTTGGTGGATAGATTGTCAACACAGAAAATCCTCCCCCCTTAAGAGGGGGGAGATAATCAATGGACTGTGGGAGAATCTCTTTCTCCTAAGCCTCTCCCTCCTGGCCCTGATGCACTCCCTGCCTGCCTGCCTGCCTTTATATACAGTTCTGGCCCAATTCACACTGAAAACTTCCAAACTTGAGGAAGCACCAGCCAACATTGGGTGGTGTGTGCGGAAGCATTTACACACAGGCACACACATTCATCTCTATTACACAGCAGAGTGATTCCTGATTAATATTTTCAGACAGCTCCTTTGATGTATTTGACTAATGCATCTACACTGAAACAAATGAGAGAAATGAAGCCTGCCCTTTATTCCAGCTTTGTACCCTTCAGAGAAAGATAAAGCAAACTTAAAATTTTCAAATAGTAATACATACTGTGTTAATAAATGGTCAGCTTAGAAGCATTTCCTGTTTATACAGTCTGTTAATAAGCATCCATCACTTGTGTCACATATACTGGACACCAAATTCAAATGTCAAACAAAATGAAAGAGGTCACACATTTTCCTTTGCTAACTAAAAGTGTAATTCATAAATATTATTGCTACCAAACTCTCCATCTTCAGCTCTTGTTTAAAAATATGCACGTGTAATATAAATTGTGATTAAGTTTAAATGGGTATATTATTTCCTGTTTTAAGGGCGAAAAGCAGCAAGAATTATGTTTTACTCAATAGGCATTTTTCAATAAAAACATATGAGCTGGCAAGCCACATGCAGACTGCTCTGCTGCAGAAAAGGAAAGGTTTTTATTATCTACTACCAGCTTTTAACATTGTTTCTCTTTCTGTTATTTCCCCACAATGCACTGAAAAATCCTTTCGTAAAGAGAAATTAAATACACTTGATTAAATTGTTAGACTTATAAAACTCTCACACAGTCAACTCAGCCAAATATTTTCTATGCTAAGTTAGCTTTGAGTAATAATATTATTCTAATATTATTCTATAAAGCTATTTTTAGAAGGAGCAGCAAATAGCTCTTCATTTCAGCCTTTAAAATCCTGTACTACTGTTTGATTGAGATTTTGAAAAATAGTATAATGTATGTAAATTTTTAAATCCTATAATGAGGTGTAGAGTAATATGGTGCTACTCTGTTCATTTTTCAAAGCTGTTTAGAAAGACGTCTAATTGTTTTAAAATTATTTTGCCTAAAAAGTCTTGAATCTTGGAGTAATAATCATGATGAGGATAAAGCACAGTTCAAGTGTTCAGAGTATATCATATGCATTATCTCAGTATTCATTACAATAGCCTTATAATGTAGGCCAGGGATCCATGTTTTTGTTTCCCTTTCATGTTTCAAACTGCTAGCATACCCACCCTGCCTTCCTGATCTTTTCTCACCTTATGATAAATAAATGTACTGTAAGTTGATCATTCTGGCTGCATGTCATATTTTACTATCTTCTTCTCATCTTCTTCCCAATTCTGATAAAGCAAATCAGAGTTCAGTAATACTCATACTGTATGACAGTCTGCTTTACTTATGCCTTCCTCATTCCAAATATTTCATTAAGGAACAAAGGACACTGCCTTACACTAAGTCAGACTGTTGGTCCATCTAGCACAGTACTGCTTACACAGACTGATAGCAGGTCTCCAGGATTTGGCCACTACCAGCCAATCAATGATCAAGGTTTGGTATAAGGCAGCTTCCTATGCGTCTAACTGGAGAGTTGAGCGTGCACTTAAGCCTCTCTCTCTAAATCAATGAAATGGAAAGGTTAGCAAATAAAATAAAAATGTTCCCATTGCCTCTGTTACTATCAACTGAAGACCTAAGCTACTTCAGTGACTACAATCAACAGAACCAAGTGACATCTATCTAAAGAAATACATCTGTATGCTAAGATGTTTAGTTTCTAAACAACTGTTTAGAAAACCCAGCTACAAATACTGATGAATCAAATCAAAGTCTTTTTCAAGCATATAAGAATGCCACACATTCCCGAGTTATCTACATTTTCAGAGTTTGGTTAGGAAAAATTTTTTTTAAAAGCCATTGGGATCTGGAGTTCTTTTCAAAGCTTGTAAAAATGTGTTCTGAATATTTTGTTTTATTAGCAGGAGTATGGCACATAGCAAAGACATAGAAGATTACTGCAAGGAAAGGGGCGCTATGTCCTTTAAGATAGTATGAAAATAAGCTCCATTCTCTAGATATCATAGGCAAGCATTGATATTATGGAGGGATTGCACAGGAATACACATCAGATTATTTTGCACTCTTTCATGTGGTTGTATTTACGCAGTACAGGAGACAGAGTTAGTTTAATAAAAATGATTCCATTCTGCATTGAGCAAACTATTCCTCCCTCCATCACTTCCTGGGTTTCTTGGAATTTCATGTACGTGTTTTAATGACACATAAGAGCATTTTACTCCTTGACGACACTACGCAGCCCAATTTGGACCTACAAAGTCCTGCCAACTGAATACTTGTGCCCCTGCTTTTTCCACACCACTTCCATACCACACCTCTTCCATACCATTGCACCCTACAAATTTCTCTGCTACCCCTGGTAGTTTTCAGTGCACCAGTTCTGGATACCATTTCTCCGTATGGGGGCACACATGTGCAGGGTAAATACCATGTGATAAAAACCATGAAATTTATGAAAACATATACTTAATAAATAGGTATAATTCAGATAAATAGAAAGAAAGAAACAAAGGTATAAAAGGGCAACATTATTATTATTATTATTATTATTATTATTATTATTATTATAGCAGTGCAAAAAGGGGAACTGCCAAAATCTTAACGATATAGCAAAGAAAAGCATGTCCAACATGATGCCATGCCATGAATGTCACATTTGAGGTTTATGTTGTTCAAGAAACTTCAGATCCCATATAGCAGGAAGAGGGAACCTTTGGCCCTCTAGAAGTTGCTAGACTTTAATAAGCCAAGAAGGGCAGAAGATGCAGTCTGAAGATGTGGACAAGGTGCTTGCAAGGATGCGGCCAGCAACGTGTCCTCTCGACCCTTGCCCTTCTTGGCTTATTAAAGCTTGCCAAGGGGGGTTGACCGAGTGGATCCAGGGTGTGGTCAACACATCATTGCAGGAGGGAGTGGTTCCAGCTGCCCTGAAGGAGGCACTGAGTCGACTGCTCCTGAAGAAGCCCATCCTGGACCTATTAGTCTGCAACAACTATCGCCCAGTCGCAAATACCCCCTTCTTAGGGAAAGTGATTGAGACGGTTGTGGTGCAGCAATTGCAAGTACTCTTGGATGAAACAGATTATCTTGACTCATCCCAGTCTGGGTTCAGGCCTGGTTATGGGACTGATTTGGCCTTGGTTACCCTGATGGATGACCTTTTTTGGGAGAAGGACAGGGAGAGCGCAACCCTGTTATTCTTACTTGATCTCTCAACAGCTTTTGATACCATTGACCATGGTATCCTTCTGGGCCAACTTAGTGAGATGTGTATTGGAGGTACTGTATTACAGCAGTTCTGATCCTATCTCCAGGGTCGTTTTCAGAGAGTAGCATTGGGTGATTGTCTTTCGGCCCCCTGGCAGTTGTGTTGTGGGGTGCCGTAGGGTACCATGCTGTTTAACATCTATATGAAGCCCTTGGGAGCAGTCATCAGGAGATTTGGGGTGAGGTGTCAGTAGTCCGCTGATGATACCCAGCTCCAGGGCCGGATTATCCATTAGGCTTAGTAGGCTGAAGCCTAGGGGCCCGGAGCTCTCCTTCTACAATCCACGGAAGCATCCGCGGATCACCATCGCCCCGCTATTCCCCCTCTGTACCTACCTTTCCGTTGTTTTTTTGCAGCGCACAGATTTGCCATCAATAAAGATGGCAGCTGAGATTTCCTTAAGGGGCTGAAGCCTCTGCCGACATCTTGGCTGATGACACGCATGCGTGCTACACACGCGCGTTACTGCCATCAACAAAGATGGCGGCAGAGGCTTCAGCTCCTTAGGGAAACCTCGGCCGCCATCTTGATTGATGGCAAACCTGCGCGCACCGCAAAAAACAATGGAAAGGTAGGTGAAGCATGGGGATAGGGGGCCCCAAACACCAATCAGCCTAGGGGCCCTCCTCAGCTTAATCCGGCCCTGCCCAGCTCTATTTCTCGGTAACATCTGAATCAGGAGCGGCTGTGCGAGTCCTAGACCGGTGCCTAGAATCTGTGGGTTGAGGGCCAATAAACTGAGTCTGAATCCTAGCAAGACAGAGATGCTGTGGGCTGGTGGTTCCCGGGTTCAGATAACTGGTCAGTTGCCTGCTTTGGATGGGGTTGTACTCCCTCTGAAAGAGCAGGTCTGTAGTCTGGGGGTGCTCCTGGATCTATCTTTGTTGCTAGAGGCCCAGGTGACCTCCATGGCTAGGAGTGCCTTTCACCAACTTTGGATTGTAAGACAGCTGCGGCCATTTCTGGACAGGAATAACCTGACCACTGTCGTCCATTCACTGGTAACCTCCAGTCTGGATTACTGTAATGCACTCTATGTGGGGCTACCTTTGAGGTTGGTCTGGAAGCTGCAGCTGGTGCAAAATGCAGCAGTGAGACTGCTCACTGGAGCATGTTATCTCCAACATGTCACTCCACTACTAAAAGAATTGCACTGGCTACCTGTTAGCTACCGAGCTAAGTTCAAGGTTCTAGTTTTGGCGTATAAAGCCCTATACAGCTTGGGGGAAGGATACCTGAAAGTCCGTCTTATCCCTTACATACCCAGTCAATCACTGTGCTCTGCAGGTGAGGGCCTCCTGCAGATAACCATCTTATCAGGAGATCCGTTCCGCACAACATAGGAAACTGACCTTTATTGTAGTGGCACCTACCCTTTGGAATTCCCTCCCCTTAAATATTAGACAGGCACCATCTCTGTTATCTTTTTGGTGCCTACTGAAGACCTTACTCTTTCAACAAGCCTTTTAAGTGGAGACCTTGTCCCAGTCTGCATCTGTGTTGGAACTGCTTTTTATTATATTTTTAAACCTTTTTTCTTTTAATGTTTTTAAAGCTTTTTAAGAAATGTTTGTAAAGATGTTTTGTTGCAATATGTTTTTAATGGTTGTTGTGTTTTAATATATTTTGAAGTCTGTTTTTATTATGTTTTAAAGTGTTTTTAGTGCTTTTGTTTACCGCCCTGGGTTCCTACTGGAAGAAAGGGCAGGATATAAATCAAATAAATAAACTCCTTTTTGCCACAGCCAACATAGCCACTGGTCAGGGATAATGAAAGCTGTAGTCCAACAACATCTAGTGGACCATCTAGTGATTCACTACCCATGTCATACAATAATTAGAATATAGGAAGCTGATCTATCTTGTCAGTCTATATATCTATACAGGATTGTGCATCGATCACAAGATTTGATTAGGACCCTGAGTGTGAGGTGCTCATAGGCTGCCCAATTCAGCCCAGAGTCCATCTGAGTCCACTTCGTCTCTCCCCCACTCCCCTACTATTGGGAATTTTTTTAGAAAGCTGCTATCCAGGGCCGGCACCAGAGGATGGTCCGGTTGGGCCCTGGTCGATGGCTTGTGTAGCTCAGAGGGCCCCTTGAAGGCCCCCCTTGAGGTGAGAGGTTGGTGCTCCTCTTCCATGATCCACAGCAGCACTGGATCCTACAACCTGACACTATCACCAAGAAGGAGCTCCCCCCCCAATATAGATACTGCGGGCTTCAATAAGCCTGTCTGCAAGCCCCACCTACCTCTCCCATCAGTTTGAATGTTGTGCATGCTGTGGCTTATGCCTGTCATCACCCAAAACAGCAGCAGGGGCTTCTTCCCTAAGGGGCTGATGACCTGCTGTCATCTTGGCTGATGGCAGACATGCATGTTATATGTGCATGTCATTCACATGACACAAGAGGTAGGTGGGGCATGCTGGTGGGCTTATTAGCTCCATGCCTGGCTCCAGCCCTGCTACTATCTTGACAAAGGTGCATGACATTTGCAGGCATACTAGTCACTCCAGAGTAGATAAAGCCTGCAAAATTACAGGCAAACAGATTCAGGACCTTTAAAAATCTTTAAAGTTTGATTTTTAAGAAGGAAATGTCTATAATGTGTACAAAGCCCTATACAGCTTGGGACCAGGATACCTGAAATACCGTCTTACCCCTTATATACCCAGTCTATCACTGCGCTCTGCAGGTGAGGGCCTCCTGCAGATACTATCTTTGGAGTTCCGTTCTGCACAACATAGCAGATGGACCTTTAGTGTGGCGGCACCTACCCAGTGGAATTCCCTCCCCTTAAATATTAGGCAGGCGCCATCTCTGTTATCTTTTCAGCGCCTATTGAAGACTTTTCTCTTTCAACAAGCCTTTTAAGCTGAGACCTATCCCAGTCTGAGTCTGTGTTGGAATTATTTATTTATTTATTTATTTTATTTATTTATTCGATTTCTTAGTCGCTCATCTGGCTGGCTACCCAGCCACTCTGAACGACGTACAAAGCAAAAAACATATAAAACATCAAAAACACCAAACACTAAGCAAGAAAGCTAAACAATAACATAAAAACTAATTCAGTTACAATAAGGCTTCTCATCTGTATAGTCCAAAATGTGCGCCTTCAGATGGAAACTCGTGATGTGAGTCTTCCCACCCTTGCACAAAGACCGGTGTGGGTGATAGTCCATATTGCTTTCAATATGTTTTTAAATCTTTTTTTTAAAAAAAAAACAATATGTTTTTTAACCTTTTTTTAAGATGTCTTCAAAGCTTTTTAAAAAAATTTTTAAAGTTGTTTTGTTTTAATGTATTTTAAGGTCTGTTTTATGATGTTTTAAAGTGTTTTTAGTGCTTTTGTTTGCCACCCTGGGCTCCTGCTGGGAGGAAGGGCGGGATATAAATCAAATTATTATTGTTATTGTTATTATTTTGTGGCAGAATTGCATAAAATTTGCAGCCCAAGTCATCCCTTCTGAGGGGCATGAATACTGCCAAATTTCAGAAGAATAGTTGCAGTGGGTTTTCTCCTCCCCTTTCCTGGCCCTGGTGCTTTCCTTAAGCTAGACAGAAGTTTCAGTTTTGCAAAGCTGCTCCTTCTTTCCACTTCCCCCATACCCTGGCATTTTTGCTTAGAGACATCATTTCACTTTTAGCAGATGCTTATCTGCACCATTTTTTTATGGCTGGATCACTGAAGTGTTCCAAAGTCCTTAAGAGATCCTTGCTTCTATTTATGCAGCCTCATACAGATCCCACTTTGCCTCAGACAAGTCAAAAATTCCTATCTTGGCTCAGGATTTGTACAGATCTGATGCATACACCTACAAACTAGTCCAACATTTTCTACTCTAGCAGCAGACTTCCAAGATCTCTGGAAGAAGTTTTTCACATCACCAAATGCTTGATCTGGCTTTTATCTGGAACTGCCAGGGATTAACCTGGGACCTTCTGCATTCAGCATCTGTGCTCTGCCACTGAACTATATTTTTCATGGAATAGTCCTAGCTGGAACAAATATGCTCAAAAATGTAGTAAGACTATAGTTTATTACTAAACGTTATTGTTACAGTACTAAAAATATCAGTGAGACATGTAGATCAATTATGCATGAAAAGTGATATATAAATACTTGAAATAAACAATAAAAATAAATCAAAATGAACAGATTCCAAGAAGTCAACAATCACAATACAGCATTTCAAACACACCAATTAAAATACCAAGAGTTTATATGAGGGGGGTGGATTTTAAAACAATGACATTTCATTTCTTTTTGCTACCTGTTTAAGTTGTATGTATCCAATTGGGTACAGCTGATTCTCTTGTGGTGTGTAGATTCACCTGTTGTGTGAATTCTCAAATGGCAACGCCTCATTTACTCTTTATATGGACCCATTAGGATTCCAGAAGTGCTTAAAGAACTGTTTGTGCCTTAATTATTGCACAGACCTGAACTGAAGCTCCCTAAATAAAGCAAACGCCCAAATAGGAGTCTGATGTCATCAGAGAGAGGGAGCATAGCTCAGTGGTAGACTCATTGCCTAAACACACACAATGTGTAAAAACAATGTTTCAGACCAATGACTGAATCTCTGCAACTCCCAACTTCTCTTGCCTTCTCAGTTCCACAACACTCTAAATGGGGTGTGATGAGGATATCTTTGACCTGCCTTCCGCTTAGCTCATTTGTCGCATTCGCCCTGTATTCGTGCTACTTCGACGTCCATAGCTCCTTTGATAATAGCCAACCTCCATTTGGGACGTTCGTGGGCCAAGATTTCCCAGTTCTCGATGCTCATGTTACATTTTTTTTAGATTTGCTTTAAGAACATCTTTAAACCTCTCTGGAAACCTATGTTTTCACTGTGGGAGGCTGTGCAGATCCAGAATTGGCCTCCACAGTCACTTACGCACCCACTGTTAAAGACCTTATCTTGGAAGACAATCTTACTCAGCTACGAGTGATCACCAATGAATGAATGAATGAATGAATGAAATGGGGTGCATCAAAAATTGTACATCTGAGGACTAGTCGTGCAGACACCACATTTGAATAGTCTTTACTCATCACTTCCTTTAAATGGGGGCTATAACATGAAAAGCAGGTCTCCATGTGAATTATAAACATATATGAAGGTATCAATCAGTGTATTTTTATGTGGCCTCTCCAGAGAAAAGACAACAAATCAAATATAATAATAAACAATCATAAACTGTTCAGTACAGATTATCTAACACACAGCAAAAGAAACATCAGCTATAAAATAATATATCAAAACAGTTCATTAACATTTCATTATGTAGAAAGCAGTCTAACGAGCTCAAATTATTTCAAGATTGGATTACTGCAATGCACTTTATGTGGGGCTTCCCATCTTCTTGGCCCAGAAACTGCAGTGAGTACAGAATGCTGTAGCACAAGTGCTGACAACAGCGAGACTCTATCAGCATATTACACCTCTGTTCAGAGACCTGCACTGGCTGCTAGTTTGTTACTGAGCCAAATTCAAATGTTACTATTAGTATATAAATCCCTTAACAGCTTGGAGCCAGTTTACTTGAAGGATTGCTTTGCCCCATATATGACCAATCAGCTGCTTTGATCTGCATAACTGGCACTTTTACAAGTGCCACATAATGTTTATTCTGTGCTTATTTTTTTATTTATCAATAATAAATAAGTTTACTCTCTTCCAAAACATCAGGGTGGTATACAGCAACATAAAAACATTTAAGAGCAAGACAAAGCTATCATAAAAATGTGTGGCTACTCCACTTGCAATACCTACACTTTGGAACTCCCTGCCTATTGGTATTAGTCAGGCTCCCAGGCTTTACTGCACTGTTTCCAGTGCCTGCTAGGAATTTTTTGTTTAAGCAAGCCTACCCAAACATGTAAATTTTATATATAACAAGAACCATTCATTTCAATAAAATCTCAGTTTAACATCATACAAGAATATTTCTATCAGTGACTATAAGCAATACAAGATGTAAAGTAATAAAAATGTGTGTCCTACTTTACAGGACACAGTCCTGTGTTTGAAGGGGTCCTCTGTTGGAAGGGTTGCCCAGTCTCAGTCCAGTTTAAAAATAACGAACCATGAAAAGGAAGAGCAGAGGACTTGAAGGTGCCCATCAACAGCACCAGGACAGCAGACTGAGCAGCCACACAAGCCACCTGCTCACAGTTTTCCCTACTCTATTACAATGTATTATAATCATAGTAATTATTGCTAAAACTTCATCTATACATATGAATCAGCAAATGTAAATTGTATGCTTATATGTGACCTTTGCCCTTTTTGTGGATGGTGCATTTCCTCCTTTTTGGTGATGCATGTGGCCATTCTATTTAAAACATATCCTCTCTACTTGCTTCAAAGGGTAACACAATCAAGTTGGTGGGCAATTTCATGTCCCAAATTCCCAGTTCACACCTTGGCCTTTTATCTATTCCATCCTCCTCTCAACCAGAGAAGTACCACCTCTATATACTCCATGACAAGAATCCACTAGAGTCAGGGTCCCTAGCTTCAACCCTGAAATAGAAACCTCAAAGAAAAGAATACCTTTGGAGTCATTCCTTTGGGGTTGCCCTCACCAAAGTTGGCCCACCAGTGGCAATCCACTGCCTGCAACAGGTTAAATGTCTCTTCCATATGAAACTCAGCTGCTTATTGACATCATTTGTCAGATGCTCCAAGAGCACTCTCACTGGAGTCAGAGACTATCCAGAATATAAAACTGCATTATACTGAGTCAGTCCATTGGTCCATCTAGCCCAGTACTGCTTACTCTGACTGGCAGTTATTCTCCAGGATATTGAGTAAAAATTCTTCCCATCACTACTAACTTGAGGGATATGTCAGGGACCAAACCTGAGACCTTCTGCATGCAAAGTTATGTACACTACTACACCTGAACTATGGCCACCGCCTCAATTCTGTTCATTGCCACAGTCAGATATTCTTTACATTGGCATGGGAAACCCTTCCTATCATTGAGACAGTCACAGCCCACATATTAAGTTTCTCTATAAGCAAAGCAAAGTGTGACAAGCTTCCTCCCACACTCATACACAGCTGTGCACTTCCTGTTTTCAAAACAAGTGCTTCATTTTTCACCCAAAGAGGCTTACACATTCAAGCACACAAAATTGCTTTTTGCATGATGTCAGAACAGATGTGAAAAGCAGGCATCTCTGAAAGTGTGGGGACCCTCTTTGTGGTGTTATGACACTACAGCAGAGTCTCAACAATACAATCTGACCAATCATCAAGATACCTTTTGAAGGCCTCTTTCCTTCAGGAAAGGATGACTTGTTCTCAAGTCACTGTGACTTCCACTTGATCAGTTTTTCACTGAGAAAGATTACAAAAGGCTTATTCTTCAAACAATTGGCTCATAATAAAGGGCTTCATGGAAAACAGACAGGAAAGGCACATTTAATTAATTGGTATATCTATCTGGACAGTTGTCAGAAAGAACTGCAGAAACTGTGTTTGGAGCCTGGGCAGTTTGCCATTGGGTTGTTGTCAGGACCAGTGCCAGGCAAAGACTGAGCCCTTGGACACCAGCCTAGCCCGGGCCCACGGTGCTGTGGCCCAACATCCCCCCCATACAAGGGCTAATAAGCCTGTCCATGCATCCCACCTACTTTTCATGTCATGTGAATGATGTGTACACATAGTGCACATGCTTGCCATCAACGAAGATGGCAGCGGGGCATCAGACCATTAGGGAAGCGCCCCCTCCATCTTGGGTGATAGCAGGCATGCGCACATAGACTGCATGGCATTCATATGATGGGGAGGTAGGTGGGGTGTACGGGTATCTGTATTGGGGGAGGGTGCCTGGGAGCTCCCCCTCCTCTTCTCTCACTGCATGGGTTGGCATATGATGGTTTCAGATGGGCAACAGCACAATCAGGGTCTTTTTTTGTTCTAGGTTTTTTTCCCTTTTCTTTTTTAAAAAGAAGATTCCTAGCTTTTTTTGTCATGTATCTAACTGTTTCCCTGATCATTTTCAGTCATTGGTGATCACTCGTGGCCGAGTAAGATTGTCTTCCAGGGTAAGGTCTTTAATGGTGGGTCCGTAAGTGACTGTGGAGGCCAATTCTGGATCCTCACAGCCTCCCACAGTGAGGACATAGGTTTCCAGATGGAAGATGGTCATGATGAGGATTTGCTTGACGTGCCTTCCGCTTAGCTCATTTGTCCCTTTCACCCTGTACTCATGCTTCTTCAAAGTCCATAGCACCTTTGATAATGGTCGACCTCCAATTGGGACGCTCATGGGCCAAGGCTTCCCAGTTCTCGATGCTTATGTTACATTTTTTTAGATTAGCTTTGAGAACATCTTTAAACCTCTTTTGCTGTCCACCGATATTCATGGTAAATCCACATGTGTACTTAGCTGTAGCAACCAGCCACATAGTAACGTTGACAGCACCATGCTTAACAGCCATGTGGAAAAATGTGCAGCAGCAAGGGCTACTGACTGCAGGTTGCCAGACAATGTGGGCAACCTAGTGCCACTATCGCAAGTTTTGTCATTTGAAACCATTTTGATAACCTTCTAATTCAGGGGTGGGTAACCTGTGGCCCTCCAGATGTTTCTGAACTACAACTCCCATCATGCTCAGCAAGCATGGCCAATTGGCAGGGATGATGGGAGTTCTAGTTCAGCAACATCTGAAGGGCCAAAGGTTACGCACACCTGTTCTAATTCAGAGACAAGCTATCATCCTCTTTATTGCATAGGGAGAGCAAAGGAGAGAAATCTACCCCTGTACCTTGGCACATTGCATAGCAATGCACCAATGAAATGAGAGGTGGCCCGTAACAGATGTAATTGTTCTGAGGGCTACAAAGTGGTGCACTGCTACACAATGCGCTAGGACTGTAGGATGGAAACAAACTTTCTTCTTTCATGCTCCCCACACAACTCATTGCTACTCTACCCACTTCTTTTTTTTAAAATTATCTTTTATTTTATTTTTCAGGATATACAGAAAAATGAACAGTTAATCAACAAACATGGAGTACATTGTATATACAAATGATGTTGACAATCCAGTCTTGTATCCAAACCTTAATTTTAAAAAGGCATTTTATAATTACTTTTCACCCACTGACTTTATTCTCTGTGCCCTTCTATAAGTTTCTCTGTGTTAGTGTGAAAGATAGACCCTCTCCATAGCGAGACCTGGGATAACAGGGGAGAGAAAACTGGTAGAGTTTTGTTAATATACACTTAGGAACTCTTCAAGGAGAAAGGCAAGAGCAAATGAAACCCCCCTCCAACACAAAGTGTACCACATGGGTGATCCTAGGCAATCAAGGATCACAGAATGAACACCTTTACAGCCCTTTCACAACTGCTGAAAAGGAGGAGCTCTTTCAATGATAGTTGCATGACAGTTGGACTGTAGCTCAATAATGGAAAATTTCAGAGTGACAAAAATAGAGATCCAGCCTTTGCCTTCATTTTGGGAGGATTGGGGAAGGCTTACCACCTCTGTTTTCTTGTCCTCAGGACAATCCTAAGGCAAGGTTAGAGTTAGGTTGACTTACCTTCAAGGCCGAACACTATATCCAGGCTTGAGATGAAGGGAAGTCACCCTAACCTCCCAGTTCAAAAATGACAGCTTTATCCATTGGATTACAACTCATGTCATTGTGACTAGGGTTGAAAATGTGCCCCCCCCAAGTGTTATCAAACGGTACAGGATTCCTGCAGTTCTCTCACATCCATTGTATCTAGTTCTGAGATCCTATATATATAATAGTTGCAGAGATCTTGTTTCATGGGAGGATTACATACAGCTAAGGAAACTATTCCAGAGGCTAGTAATAAAGAGACACCAAAATGACACAATCATTAGGGAAAGTTCCTTGGGGAGTACTCAACAACTACAGCAGCTGGCATCTAAATCCCATTGACCTTCAGTTGGAGCTGGGTTCCTAAATGCCATGTTTGTCTCTGAACATCCAGCCCAAGGCATTAGTGCCAGCTCCAACAGCTTTGTCAAATCACATAGGTCAGTCCTGATCATAAAACAGTAGGATGAAGCAAAAAAAAAAAAGCAGACAGAGTTTTTACTCATACTGTAATTTGGCTCGTACAGTAAAATGTGTGTGTTTAACTGTGTTGTGCAGAACTGCTGTTTGAAGCCAAAACATCATCTCTGTAAATGTGCCATTAGGGCAGCACCTGTTCTGTCACTTCATTTATTCCTGCCTAGCAGAAAACAAACTTAAATACAAAAAGATTCCCTTACAGGAACAATGACGGGGATAGGGGGAGAGAACAAGGGGAAGGGGGAGCAGGAATGTAGATAAACTATTTTCTGTAAACTTGTCTTTTAAATCTGTAAAGGTTCAAAGAGCAGATCACCCACCAAAAGTTGGCTCTCCACATGAAAAATGTTTCATGGTGACAGGAGATTATACATGCATATATACAGAGCATATTCATGCTGTATAGTAAACCAGAACAGATGGAAAGATAGGATTTATGTTCCACAGCCTAATTCACTTAACAGTATCCAAATGAACGAAGAGGACTATACAGTACTGAATTTGCAATGGAAACCTCTGTCCTTTTTTCCTTCCAGCTCATACATTTTTCATTGGTGCTTCACTGCACAATATTGTTGCCAATTGCATAATAAATCTGCTGGGTCATATTCTTTACATATTATCCAATCCACATTACAACTGAGCTATGCGTTGATAGTACTCAGTGCAAAGGACAACAATAAGCAGGCGCTTTCTCCTTCTCTCACAGGTTTCGAGACTCATACAAAGGGTAACACAGAACATCTGTACAATGTAATAAAAATCTTGAAAATTGAAAACGACCCAAAAAAAGCTGTTTTGTGGTCATTAAATAATGCTGCTTCTGCGATCTCAGAACATAAGAAAAAAGCAAGGATCAACTTCTGTGCAAACCAAACAAGAACATATTATCATGGCTGCATAGCTTTATGGTGACAGCAGAAAACATTAAATTGAAGAAGGCAGATGTTGGTGGGAGTCTTAGCATACAAATGCACATCCCGTGTTAGTAGCTTGTTAGTGAGCGAGGTTAGATTATGATCAACCAGCCTGGCCTTCTGATAAACACAAGCTAATTAGTTGCTCCAATTCTTCCTCTGAAGTCATTTTTGCTGGTCTTGGACCGAAATAAATAAATCGATCTGAAGTCATTGAATAATTTCAATCAAGCATCCAGTCTTGACTTAAAGCAAGGGCAGGCAACCTGTCACCCTTGGCCTAATTCCGGAAGCCCTCGGCCTCTTCAGACGTCTGGCAAAAGTAATGTGTCCCTTCCTTGGCAGCTAGCTGGAGAAAGGGAGGGAGAGAGGGAAAGAAGGGGATGTCAGAAAGAGGGAGAGATTGAGAAACAGACAGAAAGGGGTCTGGGAGAGACAGAAAAGGGGTGGTCCCACCCACTTTTGGCTTTCCCTGCCCAGTGCTGCCTTCTGGCTCCTTCAACCCCATTTGTTTTGGCACCTGAGTCACACAATCCCACAAGATCTTTCCCCTTTCCTGCCACAAAGCTACAATAATGATTAATTAAATACTGTAAGTAACAATTTGCTTATCAGCTGGCTGAGGTGATTGCCTTGAGGAATTTAAATATTTGTTTTGGATCTTATTGCAAATTATGTACAGCAGTTCACTAAACATTACCATGCCCAGGCAGCAGAAGAGAGACTGAAAGAACACAGCAGACTGATCGCAAGCCAGCGCTAAAGAGCCGTTAAGTTTCCTCTGAGGAAAGAAAGAAGGTTGCATCCACACCAGACATTTGTTCCACTTTAACCAGTCATGGCATCCCCCATTCGAGGCCAGATGAAGATGAGTTTCACGTATCTTCCTTCCTCTCTCTTGCCTCTGCAGCTGACTGCTGCCTACCCTTCTCAGTCCCAACATCCTTTCCTAACCACAAACATGGAAGCAGGAGGAGCAAATTCTCCTTCAGAGTTTAACCACAAAGATCAAACTTAAACAAAATTTGCATTGATTGTAGCAAGACTGTTACATCCAACACAGATCCCTGTGCAGCATCAATAACCAGACTCCAACTTTATTCCTGCTTTTTATCTGACTTTGTTTTGCTTTCAGGGGTTGCTCTTTTCCTTTTTTTTTTTTTTTAGGATTTCCATAGAAGGGGGATAAAGAAAATTAGGTTGAGAAATAAAGCTGATGACACGCAGCTGTATTTCTCACGCAGCAGTATGCTGATGACACGCAGCTCTATTTCTCCTTTTCATCTTCTTCAGGTGAGGCTGTCAATGTGCTGAACTGGTGCCTGGCTACGACAATGGACTGGATGAGGGCTAATAAACTGAGGCTCAAATCAGACATGACTGAGATGCTGCTAGTGGGTGGTTCTTCTGACCGGATGGTGGATGTCCAACCTGTCCTGGATGGGGTTGCACTCCACCTGAAGGAGCAGGTTCGTAGCTTGGGGGTTCTCCTAGAACCATCTCTGTCACTTGAGGCTCAGGTAGCCTCGGTGGCAACGAGTGCCTTCTACCAACTATGGTTGGTGGCCCAGCTACGCCCCTATCTGGACAGGGATAACCTGGCTTCAGTTGTCCATGCTCTGGTAACCTCCACGTTAGATTACTGCAATGTGCTCTATGTGGGGCTGCCTTTGAAGACGGTTCGGAAACTGCAGCTTGTGCAAACATATAAAACCAATTCTGGCCTGCTTGCATTGGCTGCCTGTATGTTTCCGAGCTCGATTCAAGGTGCTGGTTTTAACCTATAAAGCCTTACATGGCTCGGGACCACAATACCTGATGGAACTCCTCTCCTGAAACGAACCCACCCATACACTACGCTCAACATCTAAGGCCCTCCTCCGGGTGCCTCCTCCGGGGGAAGCTGGGAGTCTGGCAACAAGGGAGAGGGCCTTCTCAGTGGTGGCCCCCAAATTATGGAATGATCTCTCTGAAGAGGTGGACCTGGCGCCACCACTGTTATCTTTTCGGCGCCAGGTCAAGACTTTCCTCTTCTCCCAGGCATTTTGGCATGTATTTTTTAAATTGCTTTTTAAAAAATTGTTTTTTTTATTTGTATATTTGTTTTTAATTGTTGTAAACAGCCCACAGACCTTCAGCTATGGAGTGGTATACAAATGCAATAAATAAATAAAATAAATAAATAATGTCATACCAGGTGTGTGTGTATGTATCTATATCTATATCTATTGCTGGACAGTAACATTGCCTAATACCACAACGAGATGAAAAAATCTTCCCAGTTTTTGTCCTATGGAAGCCTCCTATAAGACCACAGATGCTGTGATAAATCAATTTTCCACAGCTTCTTCAAAAGCCAAGATTTATTTTGAAAGTACATGTGATTATTTCATCAGCTGTTGTAGATCAAGCCAGGCCCTTTGCATCCTGACCATGGGGGCTGCTCCTTAACCCTTTCCCTTCTTTCTCAAATATCTCCGCACTTCAAATGATCTCATGTTAATAATGAATTAGCTGTCATATAAAATGACAGAAGTCTTTTTTGCTATTGTTCACCAAGCATCTTATCAGTCTGCAGCTTTGCAATAATTATTCTTCAAGGGATTTTCGGTTTTTAATTTTGCCAAGTCTTGATTCAGATGGATCCATGGTCAGAAATGGACAATGAAATCCTCTTGGGCAACTCAAAATCTAAGTCTAGCTGGAAATCCAATATCCAGGATTTCCTTTCTCGTATGATGTCCCTATCAATGCCATCCATAATGATGCTACTCCCTCCACTTTGTGTAGGCTACAAATGGGAGAATTAACTGGTGCTTACACCATCAGTGGTTTGTATGGCAAAGCAAATTCTAATCTTATGTTGACCTTGAGGAGAACCTACTGATTAGATGGGCACCAACTTGGATGGATTTAAAAGAGGATTAGACGAATTCATGGAGGAAAAGGCTATCAGTGGCTGTTAGCCATAATGGCTATGCTCTGTCTCCATAGTTGGAGGCAGTATCCTTCTGAATATCAGCTGCTGGAAACTGCAGGAGGGTAGAGTGCTCTTGCACTCAGGTACTGCTGGTGGGTTTCCCACAGGCATAATGTTGGCCACTGTGAGAACAGGATGCTGAACTAGATGGGCCATTGGCCTGATCCAGTAGGCTATTCTTATGTTCTTATGAGCCAAATTAAATTTAACCCATATTAAAATTGGGACAAAGTGTGAGAAGATGATGAAGGTTAAAATAAGAACCTTTATTTTATTTTGTCCAATAAAAAGATTTAAAAATAAATAAATAAGAAACTAAGAAAAACACTGCTGGATCAGACCAAAGATCCATCTAATCTAGCATCCTGTTCTCACAGTGGCCAATAAAAATGCATTATGAGTAGTCTCATACACAGGATAAGCAACATTAAAGCAAGTGGGATGCACAATTGCTCCATATCAGATCTCTAACCTGTATTATGCGAAGGCTCAGAATTTTGCTTACAATCAATATTACTAATAATACTAATTACTTCATGAAAGATGGTGTACTTCATGAGGCAAAGTAATGACAAAAAAGGCACAGCTATCATGAAACCAAACTATGTGACTGTTGGCCCAGTCCATATTAATACACATTTTGCTTGCACTGGTTTATGCTGAGTAAACTCATGCAAATATAGAGCACCTGGTCCTATTATTCCCCACTCCACATAAATCAGATTGCTTCCTAAATGACCAAGAGAACTCCAAGGTTCCTATTTTCATCTGTTAGCACTAACAACTAAGTTTCAGTAAACACACACACACACAAAAAGAGGGGGAAACTGATATAATGTTTTCTGGTCAAACAGAAACTGAGTTGGTCTTAGCTGGGACTTCTTAAAGAGGAGTTTATTTAATTTATTCTTTTGTACACAGTTAACTCCTAGAACATTATACTCAGACTTATTTCTTTAGTGACCCTTGGCAACCTCCCAGGATCAAAAAGATTACTTGTGATTCATAACTTACCTTGTCTAAATGTAAATACCAGGCTTTAGGTTAAATAAATTAAGCTGTAGATCAATAAACTTATAAAGTGACAGCCCAATGAAGGGCTGGCAAAGGGGTATCTAAATTTGTTCTAAATAACAATGTCTGCTATCTGTAAGCTTGGTCTATGCCAAGATCATTTCTTTTCAACTAGTTCTAAAAATAGAAAAAGATATTTGAAAGGCAAACAGCTAGTTCACACCTGGCCCCAGTATGTCGGGGGTACAGTGAGGCACAGCAAGCCGTAGGCTCCCAAACACTTCTATAGTATGCATATAACCTTGAATGTGAACCTGGAGCTATACATAAATATATTTGTGCCCCAGACTTTAGATGTGAGGAAGGCGGCCTAAAATGGCACCTCAATGTGGAGCATTTTTCTCACAAATATCCATTAGATACCACCCTTTTATCCTTTGAGCATCAGTGATACGCTCTCCCCACAGCTCTCTCTCCTACACAGCTGCCAAGCCATATCTGAGTGAGATGATGATGTACTGTACTACATTGGTTTAGCTTGTGTCAGTTTTAGATTGATTATTCTTAGAAAATTGCTTTGATCTTCTAATGGTTTTATCTCAAACGCTCATGAAGATGCAAATATTGTGGATGTTAAACTACTTGTCACAGGGAGTTGGAGTTTGTGCCTTATGCACCTCTAGAAGCAACTCTCAGGTGAAAGGTTGTGGGTGGAGAAACCATCCCTGGAGCCAAAGAGAGCGTTAGGAGTGGATGTTTGGAGTGATTTAGAACCCAAGGCCTGTGGTGGCAGCAACAGAGAGAATTACTGGGTTGCTTGACATCAACACTTACTTCAAGAAGCCTTCAGCATCACAGTGCCTTTACTTGATCATTTCTAAGGTGGAAACAATGGAACTTAAGCTCATATTGAAGCCCTTCAGTGATATCTAGAGTCCTTAACTTTTTTTGGATTGCTCCAGTATTCCATATGTGGCATGCAGTGTATTCTTCAACACTGTTCTTGTATCCATGGTTTATGAATATGAAAATCAAATATTAAAGTATCCTTCCGTGGCCACCCTTAACTTGACATTTCCCTGCAAAATTGTCTTGCAGCCATGTTTAAGTCCAGGTTGTTAAAATCTGTTATGAACATGTCTTTTGGGGATTATATATTTGCATCACAATTATACGAAGACTATTTGATGTGCTTATAATCCTATATCTAATCCTATAATCTAAAAGTTTATAAACTCCTAAATGATGTTTCACAACCATTTCAACTACAGAGAGGGCTTAATTTTAGGCTATTAAGAGCTTAGAAGGAAGTCTGAAAGGTGCCTGAGGGGTAAATTCAAGGACTTCAAACACCTTTTACAAAACAGATTACGACTTTTAAGAATGATTTTTAAAAAAAACAAAAACTTTTTTTTAAAAAAAAATGATGGACCAAAGACTCTCCTTGGGCACTGATGTATTTTTAAAATAGCTTTGAAAACTAACAGTTTAGTTTCCACCCCAATATTTACTTCATGGAGGGGCAGTTTATTGATTTTGGGGCCCAATTATCTAGCATTATGCTCCTACTTTGAGAGAATGGTATGAACTGAAGGCACAGGACACATCAACTGCTGAAGCTGAAGTGAGCAGTCTGGATGGGAGACGGCCTGGGAACCTGCTCTGGAGCAAGAATTCAATCTTTCCAAGTGCAGACCTTCGGAATATTACTGTGAATCTGCCAAGTCTCACTAAAATCTATTTGCCTCTGAAACCTAAAATGGGTATCACATATAAACTGTTCTAAGCTTTTCAGGGAAGGAATGGAGCACAGGTATAATTATGGTGCCCACTTGTGCAAAAAAAGAGAACACAGGTTTGTGTAAAATTTGAATATGTTAATACATATGTATAAATGCAAATACAGATACTATACAGTAGGGCCCCGCTCATACAGCGGGTTAAGTTTCGGACCCCCGCTGTAAAGCGAAAACCACTGTAAAGCGGATCCCATTGACTTACATTGACCAAAATGGTGCCCGGCGGCAAAAAACTGCCGTAAAAGCAGAACAAGCGCTGTAAAGTGGAGCCTTTCTACAATTCACAACCGCTGTATTAGTGGAACGCTGTAAAGAGAAGCGCTGTAAAGCGGGGCCCCACTGTAATTGAAATAGAAATACAGTAGATCTCAGCATACTGGGAAAACTGACCAAGTGAGCTGTGGGCCTGCTCAGTATGCTGTTGGTGCTAACTGTCAATGGACAGCTTCGAGGCCCCGGCTGCCCTCTCTTTTTACAGTTCATGGACCAGACAGCCCTTCAAACAGAACGCACCCTAAGTGTAACAATAAGAAACAAAACAAGTAAATTGCTTGCTGCAGGACACGTTACAATATACTAAGAAGATTAGTATAATTGCACAAAGACCACATTCACATCATACATTTACAGTATTCCACAATTATTCCACTTTAAACAGCTGTAGTTGCAAAGGTACTGAGAGTTGTTTTGTTGTTATGTGCCCTTAAGTCGATTATGACTTCTGGCGACCCTATGAATCAGTGACCTCCAAGAGCATCTGTCATAAACCACCCTGTTCAGATCTTGTAAGTTCAGGTCTGTGGCTTCCTTTATGGAATCAATCCATCTCTTGTTTGGCCTTCCTCTTTTTCTACTTCCTTCTGTTTTTCCCAGCATTATTGTCTTTTCTAGTGAATCATGTCTTCTCATTATGTGTCCAAAGTATTATAACATCAGTTTCATCATTCCTTTCACAGAACTACAATTCCCAGAGTTCTCTGGGAAGAGGGACTGACTGTTAAACTACTCCGGGAATTGTAGTTCTGTAAGGTGAATACAGGTCTCCTAACCACTCTCAGCATTCTTCACAAACTACACTTTCCAGGATTCTTTGGGTGAAGCTATGCCTGTTTACAGTGGAATAATAGTGGAATAAATGTATGGTGTGAATGTGGCCTTATTGTTCTCACTCTCCCCCGCCCCAAATGCATTCCGTAGAATGTCTGAAAGACTATGTGGGGCCGCCCCAAAACATTTTACTGCCCGAGGCAGAACAGTAAATGGCACTCTGCCTCTTCCTCCTATCCATCCATCCATCCTCCATGGCCCTGTGCATAGTGTCCAAGGCTAACCAAATTACTTTGGTGCCTGAGTAGAGACGAGGGAGAAATTTGCTCCAGTTCTCATTGAAAGCCAAATTTACCAAATTCGCACTTTCCAAAACAATATGCCAACCAAAACACAGCCGTCCTTGGAAATTCAAACTTATCTGATGCAGTTCTCCAACCAAACAATGTTTACAAAAGTGCATATATTAGGGGAAAGTGTGCATAAAAGCAAATATATGAGGGAAAATGTAGTATTAAAATATTAGGAAAATGCCTGCAAAATGTATACATTAGTCAACACTGCATACAAAAATGTGCTTATTAGAAGAAATATGCATTAAAATGTGGATGAATTTTTATAAGGATTTTTGTTAAAAAAATCAGATTGCTGCAGAACTGTGGAGAATTGAATTTAAGATTAGAAAAATGAGAAACTGAGGCTGCTTTCACACTGCACTTTATTCCGTTATTCTGATGATTTCTTACCTGGTAATTTGCGCATTGTATTTGATCTTTCACATGATGCACAAGCTAGCTTCAGAATTCTAGTGGAATGTAGTGGAAGTTTAGCGCTAATTTCCATGATAAATGATACCAGAAATAATCCATTAGCAAGGCTGGGAACCCGGAAGATTGCAGGAACCCGGAAGATTTTTCACTAGCTGCAGCTGCTCACATGACAGGCATCCCAGCATGCAGTGCATTCCCACCCTTTAGTTGTGCAGGGGAGGGGGTTGCCTGACGAATGTTGTACCGGTATTCCGGCATCGGCACAGAGAGCAGCAGCATTTCCCACACACACACCTGTCTTGATACAACTAAAACTATTTGAAAAGTCAGATCCTCAAGGGAGAGGGCTTGCATGGCAATGGGATGAGATCTTAGACCTCCTACACAGTGGGGAACAGTGTGCATGGGTGAAGAACGAAAACAAGCCATGTGAAAGACAGTTGCACAGAATGCCAGTATATCGGCTGAAAAAGCTGCTGTTCCTTAACGCAACAGGTACTGCATTGTGAAAGGGATTTTAGAAATCGGGACAGAAGCGCCACCTTTTTAATCCGTTAAACTAACACAATCAGCCCCATGTGTGAAAGCAGCCTGAGAGAACTGAAATTGATAGATTATTCCACCCCTACGTCTGAGGCAAAAAATCCTACAGGCACCTCTCTTTGGGAGAAAAAAGGCAATAATTATAATGCATTAAAGAACTAGCCATTTCATGATACCCAAACTCAGCTCCCTGAGGCATTTGCCTCACTCTGCCCAATGTTAGGACTGGCCCTGAACCTATGCAGGTAGAAACCATATACATGTAGGCAAGGACTCCAATCATGCACATAATTTGTGCTCATACAGACTGCTTCAGAAATTATGCTGAATGTATGTATGGGGCATGAGCAAGGACAGCAGACACAGTTCTGCTCCCTCCTCCACATTCATTCATAGTAATATGTGAAGAGTCCTTATATTATATACTGTAAGCCAAAGAAGAACAATCCATGGTTTAATAACCTTGACTGATATAAAGCAATGACAATTGTTTGCCATCTCTTGTAGTATGTAACTAGTTCACCTGTTGGGATCATCTAGTGTCATTTGTCATCTCTTTGTGGTGTACTTGCCCTCTGCTTGTGTGCTCTAGCCAGAATACATTGCTTGATCTGTGGGTTGGTGTGTTCCTGATTTTGCATCTAGGACTCATGGCCAGACTAGACAGTGTTATTATTGGTATATAAAGGCCTCAACAGTTTGGGACCAGTTTACTTGAAGGATTGCTTCACCCCATATGTGCTCACTCAATTACTTAGATCTGCAGAACTGGAACTTTTACAAGTGCCACATAATGTTCACTCCCTATTTAAAAGAAATCAGTCATTTAGTACTTTGGAAGACAGGTGCCTTCACTGTGGGTTTTGGTGCCTACTTAAAAAATTGTTCCACCAAGCCTACCCAAGCATATAATTTTAGCATGGAATTTTGACATGTGATTTTAGTAAGGATGCGTTAAAATTAATGATTGTATTTTAATTTTTTCATGTAACTTGTTTTTAATGTTTTTTATTGTTATTTTAAATGAATATTTTAGGCTGTCTTTTGAAAACCACTTAGAGGTCTTTCATTCTAGTAAGCAATGTATAAATTTTGTAAAATAAAAAAAAGAAATAGATGCACCACAACTACTGGTTCACATTTAGGGTTGCCAGGTCAGAAGCATCCCAAAGCCTGAGATTTCAGGGACAGGACCTAGTGATGCCATGGGGGCAGGTCATAGTGATGTCACAGGGGTGGGCCATAGTGATGTCACAGGGGCGGGTCCAAGTGATGTCATTAAGCATGATACATTAAGCAGCAACCACAGTAGCTTGGAGCATACAATTCAAACAAAAACATTTCTCAGACTGGAAATTAAGATAGAAATGTTAGCTGAAAGATAGAGCCTGGGTAGGGAATATTTAATCTAGCCTACTTGGATCTAAATGCCCTCAGGCCAGGCCAGTCACCAGAAAGCCATTGTAGGAAGAAAGGATCCTAGTGTTGTGGAGATGTTAGATAGGAGCACTCGGGAGTAACAATGGATGCTCCTGAAGGCCGCAATTCTAAACACACTTCCTAAGCCCCATGGAACTCAATAGGACTTACTTCTGAATAGATATGGTTTGGATTGTGCTGTTGGTAAAGCTTGACTAGGGATCCTCTGCAATGATTCCCATATCCAAGCAGGGTTGGCAATCCCCAGCCTGCAATGCCCTGCCCGTGCCTTTCAACGTGGCTGCTCCAAATGTCTTTATAGATTTGACCCTTCACTTCAGAAAGAGGTTTGAGAAACAAAGAAGAGTAAGAAGATTCTCTACTCTTTTCTGTCTATCCTGTGGGCTGCTATAAACTCACTTTGAGCCAACCCAATTCCAGTGAGTAATAATTGACAGACAGAAAACACACATGGTTTGATCTACCTTCACAGAAAGCAGTTTGGGAACAACAACAGTTGTAGCCACACTTCCCAGTATGTGAATTCTCTTTTGCCACTATTGGGCAAGAAACAAACCGTCATGCAACCAACAAGGTGCATCATCAGTGGGTTTAAGGGGGTTGAGCTGAGCTGATGGAACCACTGTTTTTGCTTCCATGGATGTAAGGGAGTGAGGTTAAAGGTAAATGAAATGCAAACAGAAAAATCAAAATAAAAGTGATGATTTCCTAAATGCAATACCATACCAACCACAACAACATTCCTATGAGTAAGGCAGAAAACTCAGCATTTCACAGCCAGTCAGGATTCCTAACCAAAACCCAAAACTAAAAAACTTCTGGCAGCCAGTCATCTAAGGTTACAGAAATCCCCATGCAGCACAACCTGACCCAGGAGCTGAAGTTAGTACAGAATGCTGTGGCACGATTGCTGACAAGAGTGAGATGCTGGGCTGCTGCTGGAAGGGCGGGATATAAATCGATCAATCAATCAATCAATCAATCAATTAATACCTCTGCCCTGAAATCTGCACTCTTTGTCGATTTACTACCAGGCCAAGTTCAAGGTGTGCTTTCCATGTTACAGGTGCCACATAGTACTTGTTCTGCTCTTGTAAGAAATCAGTCCTTTAGTGTGGCAGCACCTACGCTTTGGAACTCCCTGTTTATTGACATTAGGCAGACCCCTTCATTGTACTCTTTTCAGCATCTGCTAAAAACATTTTTGTTTAGGCAAGCCTGTCCAGGCTTGTAGAAGCTATTGTGTTTTTTATCTGTTTTTAACTCATTGTTGATTTTATTATTTTGAATGTTTTTAAATACCTGTCTTTAACTGTTTTTGCCAATAATTTTATTGTTTTAATTCCTTCTGTAAACATCTTTGAGATTTTTTACAATAAAGCAGTATATAAATGTAAATAAAATACATAAATAAATGTTGGAGTCACGGCAGTCCTTGCTTAGGAACAAAGGAATCAACCTTGATACCACCAGTGTGATGTAGTGGTTAAGGTACTGGACTATGACCTGGGTTCGAATCTCCACCCAGCCATGAAGCCCACTGGGTGACCTTGGGCCAGTCACTGCCTGTCAGCCTCAGAGGAAGGCAACAGTAAACCCCCTCTGAATACAGCTTACCATGAAAACCCTATTCATAGGGTCGCCATAAGTCAGAATCGATGGTACTGATGACATGGACTAACTTTGGCTCTCCAGGATTCCAGGCAATAGTCTTTTCCAGAAATTGAGTTTTGGACCTTTGCATGCAAAGCATATGCCCTGCCACTGAGCTACAGCCCTTCCCCTGTTTAAAAAAGTATATTTTAGAATTGTTCTTTTGAATTCACTAATGAATGCATATCATATCTAGGGCAGATACACACCATTCATTTAAAACACATTCAACACACATTTGAAGCACATGGATCGCACCACAGAATCATGGGAACTGTAGTTTGCTAAGGGTAGTGGGAACTATAACTGTGAGGGGGAAACTACACATCCCAGGATTCTTTAGGTGAAGTCATGTGCTTTAAATGAACAAATATTTATACAAGCATGGCTGTCAAAGAAGCTTATTATTTACAAAAGCTGTAAAGATATTTGTAGTGCAATCCTATGTTTGTTTACTCAGAAGCAAGTCCAAATTTATTTATTTATTATTTTATTTATATCCCACCCTTCCGCCCAGCAGGAGCTGAGGGCAGCAAACAAAAGCACGAAAAACTTTAAAACAACTTAAAGCAAACTTTAAGACATATTAAAACAAAAACATATTTAAAAATGTTTCTTAAAAAAGTTTTCAAAATATCTTCTAAGAATAAAAACATTTTTTAAAAAGTTTAAAAACATATTAAAAAGCAATTCCAACACAGATGCAGACTGGGATAAGTCTCAATATGAAAGGCTTGTTGAAAGAGGAAGGTCTTCAATAGGCACCAAAAAGATAACAGAGATTGGGCCTGTCTAATATTTAAAGGAAGGGAATTCCACGGGGTAGGTGCCTCCCAATGTATTCAATGGGAGTTACTCAAACAGGGAAACATGCACAGAACTGCAGCCTCAAGTGATAAGGAACACTCACCCAACCCAAAATTCAGAATCATGTCACTTTAAGGTGTTTTGCAACTGTTTATAATTTTTATGTTTATTGGATTTTAAAGGGATTTATTTCTTGTGAGCTGCCTTGGTTTCCGATTGGCAATCCTACCTCAAAGGGTTGTTGGGAAGACTCCATATATACACACACACTGGAGATGTAAAAATGCATAGACCCCATATAATAGTTTATTGTCCAAATGAGTTGGCCATTGCAGAACATTTTTTTAAAAAAAATCAGTATTAGTTTCCCACACAATAAAAGCAATGATATCTATGTAAACCCTGTCTAATTGCTTTTAAAAATAGGATTGGAAGGGGAGAGAAAGATTTACAACACAAACACAGTTCTTTACTATGTTCACTCAAAAGTCCCATTAATTTACAGCACAATCCGAACCATGTCTACTCAAAAGTAAGTACTACTGAATTCAATGGGGTTTACTCCAGGCATGCGGGATTAGCATAGCAGCTTTATTCCCAGAAAAGCAAATATTGGATTAAAGCTTCATATTTTATTTATTTATTTATTTATTATTTGATTTATATCTCACCCTTCCTCCCAGCAGGAGCCCACGGTGACAACACATTGGGAAGGTTTTCAAACACTGCCATCTTCAACAGCCGAGGAAAATGTAAATTTGTTTGACTTGTGAACACAAGAGAAAAAAAGACTTTTGGTACTGCTGAAAGCTACATATTTAATCAGTTTATGAGATTTTCAGATAAACAGGAAAAAAACAATCATTTTCTACCTTTGCAATGGAATCTAAGGACTGCCTGGAGGCCCAGAAATCCCTTGTCAATCACAACCCTGACTTCACTGATTGACTACAAACCTGAAAGAGCGGGGTTAGAGCAGCTAGCTAAGAGATAATTTCACAGAAGTTGCAGGGGCAGCAGCTGATGTTTTGGTGTATATCTTGAGAACCAGACCACCTAGAAACTTTTTTTAAAAATGAAAACTGAGAGTCCAGAGATTAAGCTGACTCACCCAGAGACCTGGAGAGGACCCCCAAAAGCCAGAGTATCCGGCCAAACTCCGGACATCTGGTAACCCTAGTCACATTCCTGTGCATTCCTATATAAAGTAGTACTGAGGCAATGGAGTAGAACAGTGGTTCCTAACCCGGGGGCCATGACTCCCAGGGAGGTTGTGAAGTAATCCAGGTGGGCCATGAACAGTAAAGAAATGACTTATTTCTTTGCCACACTGAGCTCCTGCTGGGAGGAAGGGCGGAATATAAATTGAATAATAAATTAAAAAATAAATAAATAAATAATTGGTTAACTTTTTAAAAAAAAATTCTTCACTCCCTGAATGCGGTCTGCTCCCCGCTGCAGATGGCCCCTCCCCCTTACTCCAAATGAGAGGGAGGACTTTTGCTGAAGTGGCAGTGTCTTTCAGGCATGCCGAGGGCAGGCATCTGCCAAAAAAGCACATGGCAGATGCTGAAGTAGACTGAGGATGGAGCTACCAGGAAGAAGAGGGGATTACTATCGCTGACTCCCATCTCCTTACAGTGCCGCTGCTGCTGACACCCTTCCTCAGAATGAGAGGAGAGGGCTTTTCATGAAGCAAAAAGAAGCAAGACTGCAAGGAAAGGCTGCTTTCCCCCTTCCTTCCTGGCAAAACTTCCTTTTTGAGTTTACAAAGGGGGTCCTGTAATCATAAAGGTTGGGTACCATAATCATAAAGGTTGGGTACCACTGGAGTAGAATCCATGTTTTACAAAGGCATACATAGGTGATGGGAGCAAACCTTTCCTTTCCCTGCCTTATTCGTTTGGACTTACTTTCTCTTTGCTTGGCTTTGATAGTGGTTGGTGAGAACTTGGTTGGTGAGAAAGGTAGCTGTTGAACTGATATGTTGGTTCCATCTCTTGCTCTTGCTCTCTTGCTCTCCCCACCACCACCACCATTCATATTACATCTACATTTCTAGTTTCCTCTCTGTGATTTGAGTAGGGCGATGCTGAAAGCTTGCACCATGCCAAGATCTATTCCAGCATAAGCGTTGTTTTTGCTTGCAGCTAATGGCAATCTGTGAGATTTCAACCTTTAGTATTAACACATGGATATTTTCTCATTCTTCACTCTCTCAACACTCTCCTATCTTTCACTCAGTGGGTGTGAAATTGAAACCCTGACTTACAAGCACATCACTTTCATGTTCAAGATAATAATGTGTGAGAGCACTGAGTTGCAAAATAAGACTTCATTCCAAGTTGACGCCACACTCTCGCTTGATAATGAGATTAACAGCCTAATCCTCTCCCCACATTTTGCTCGTACACTTCCCAGAACATAAATGTTGCTGTCATGTTTATCATTTTAAGCACATCCCACGTATGAGTGTCATAGTCACAGAGAACATTATAAAATGTCTAATGCAGGCAAATGCAAAAAAACCCCTTGAAATTCCACAGGACAAATGTCACAGTGTCATTTCATTGCACTGACCCATAAGACATACTGTTTTCAAAACTAGCTAAAACTTTTTTGCTTAGGCAAGTCTTGTTGTTGTTTGTGCCTTCAAGTCGATTACGACTTATGGCGACCCTATGATTCAGTGACATCCAATAGCATCTGTCATGGACCACCCTCTTCAAATCTGGTAAGTTCAGGTCTGTGGCTTCTTCTGTGGAATCAATCCATCTCTTGTTTGGCCTTCCTCTTTTTCTACTCCCTGCAGTTTTACCCAGCATTATTGTCTTTTCTAGTGAACCCTGTCTTCTCATTATGTGTCCAAAGCATGATAACCTCAGTTTCATCATTTTAGCTTCTAGTGACAGTTCTGGTTTAATTTGTTCTAACACACAATTATTTGTCTTTTTCGCAGTTCATGGTATGCGCAAAGCTCTCCTCCAACACCACATTTCAAATGAGTTGATTTTTCTCTTATCCGCTTTTTTCACTGTCCAACTTTCACATCAATACATAGCGGTCGGGAATACCATGGTCTGAATGATCCTGACCTTGGTGTTCAGTCATACATCTTTGCATTTGAGGACCTTTTCTAGTTCTCTCACAGCTGCCCTCCCCAGTCCAAGCCTTCTTCTGATTTCTTGATGATTGTCTTCATTTTGGTTAATGAGTGTGCCGAGATGTTGATAATCCTTGACAAATTCAATGTCCTCATTGTCAACTTTAAAGTTACATAAATCTTCTGTTGTCATCACTTTAGTCTTTTTGACGTTCAGCTGTAGTCCTGCTTTTGTGCTTTCTTCTTTAACTTTCATCAGCATTCATTTCAAATTATTACTGGTTTCTGCTAGTAGTATGGTATCATCTGCGTATCTTAAATTATTGCTATTTCTCCCTCCAATTTTCACACCTCCTTCATCTTGGTCCAATCCCGCTTTCCATATGATATGTTCTCAGAGCTTGGAAAAGTTACTTTTTTGAACTGCAACTCCCATCAGCCCCAGCCAGCATGGCGACTGGATTGGGCTGATGGGAGTTGTAGTTCAAAAAAGTAACTTTTCCAAGCTCTGTATGTTCTGCGTACTCATTAAACAAATAGGGTGTTAAAATGCACCCCTGTCTCACACCCTTTCTAATTGGGAACCAATCGGTTTCTCCATATTCTGTCCTTACAGTAGCCCCTTGTCCAGAATATAGGTTGCACATCAGGACAATCAGATGCTGTGGCCACCCCCATTTCTTTTAAAGCATTCCATAGTTTTTCAAGGCTTTGCTGTAATCTATAAATCACAGGGTGATTTTCTTCTGAAATTCCTTGCTCCGTTCCATTATCCAACGTATGTTTGCGATACAATATGTCTGGTGCCTCTTGCCTTTCTAAATCCAGCTTGGATGTCTGGCATTTCTTGCTCCATATATGGTAAGAGCCTTTGCTGTAGAATCGATAATTACTGCATTCCCTGGGATCCCCTTTCTTTGGAATTGGGATATATATTGAACGCTTCCAGTCTGTGGGCCATTGTTTAGTTTTCCATATTTCTTCACAAATTGTTGTCAAAATTTGGACAGATTCAGTCTCAGTAGCTTGTAGCAACTCTATTGGTATGACATCTGTTTCTCATGATTTGTTTCTTCCAAGTATTTTAAGAGCAGCTTTCAACTCACATTCTAAAATTTCTGGTTCGTCACCATACGGTTCCTCCGTGAATGAATCTGTCATCCTGGCATCTCTTTTATAAACTTCTTCAGTGTATTGCTTCCATCTTCCTTTTATTTCATCTTGGTCAGTCAGTGTGTTCCCCAGTTGATTATTCAACATCCCTACTCATGGTTTAAATTTCCCTGTCATTTCTCTAATCTTTTGGAATAGGGCTCTTGTTCTACCCTTTTTGTTGTCCTCTTCTATTTCTATACAATAACTATTGTGATAGTTCTCTTTGTCCCTATGTACTAGTTGCTGTATTGTTGCATTTAGGGTTCTGACCGTGTTTCTATCTCCTTTTGCTTTCCTTCTCTCTTTAACCATTTGAAGAGTTTCTTCAGTCATCCATTGAGGTCTTTCTCTCTCTTTAACTAGAGGTATTGTCTTTTTGCATTCTTCCCTGATAATGTCTCTGACTTCAGTCCATAGTTCTTCTGGTTCTCTGTCAACTAAGTTGCCCTTCGTGGCTCATCATGAGCTGCAAAGATAGACTGGGAGAGAGAATCAAGCTGATGGTAAATGCATCGCTTGAAGAGGGAGTAATGCCATCAATGCTCAATGAGGCGACAATAAAACCAATCTTTAAAAAGCCCTCCTTGAACCCTCAAGATCTGAACAACTTTCGCCCGGTCTCAAATGTGCCATTCTTAGGCAAGGCAGTTGAGCGGGTGGTGGCTAAACAGCTGCAAGCACACTTGGAAGAAACGGATTATCTAGATCCATTTCAATCGGGCTTCAGACCAGGACATGGGACTGAAACAGCCTTGGTCGCCTTGGTAGATGATATGAGAAGGGCGTGGGATAGAGGTGAATGCACCTTCCTTGTCCTTCTCGATCTCTCAGCGGCTTTTGATACCGTTGACCACGGTATCCTCTTGGACCGCCTGCAGAGGTTAGGTATTGGGGGCACTGTATTGCAGTGGTTCCATTCCTTCCTCTCTGGGAGGTACCAAAGAGTAGCACTGGAGGAGGAGGTCTCAGATCCCTGGCCCCTCATTTTTGGTGTACCACAGGGGTCTATCCTTTCTCCAATGCTTTTTAACATCTATATAAAGCTGCTGGGAGCAATCATCAGGAGATTTGGGCTGCAGTGTCATCAGTATGCGGATGACACACAGCTCTATCTCTCATTTAAATCTTCACCAAGGTTGGCTGTGGAAACCCTGTCCAAATGTCTGGAGTCGGTGAGTGGCTGGATGGGAAGGAATAAGCTGAAGCTGAATCCTGACAAAACCGAGGTGCTGTTTGTGGGAGACAAGGGAAGGTTGGGAGATATAGACCTGGTGCTTAACGGGGTACGACTGCCACTGAAAGACCAGATCCGTAGCCTGGGGGTCATTCTTGACTCCCAGCTGTCCATGGAGGCTCAAGTTTCGGCTGTGAGTCAGGCAGCTCTGTATCAACTCCATCTGATACGGAGGCTACGCCCCTACCTTCCCAATCATCTGCTCCCACCGGTGGTACATGCCCTGATCACCACTCGCCTAGACTACTGTAATGCGCTCTACGTGGGGTTACCCCTGAAAACGGTTCGGAAGTTACAGCTGGTACAAAATGCAGCGGCGCGTCTGATTATAGGCGGCCGCCGTAGAGATCACATCACTCCTGTGTTGAAGGAGTTGCATTGGTTACCGGTTGTGTACTGAGCCCAATTCAAGGTGTTGGTCTTAACCTTTAAAACCCTATACGGTTGTGGCCCAGCTTATTTGAAGGAGCGCCTCCAGCACCGACAGGCATGCCGCTCAGCAAGATCAGCCTCAGAAGACCTTCTCTGGATCCCACCTGTCAAAACAGCTAGACTGGTGAGGACTCGAGAGAGGGCCTTCTCAATTGTGACCCCCACCCTATGGAACTCTCTCCCAAATGATCTACGCTATGCCCCGTCTATAATGAGCTTCCGCCGGACCCTGAAGAGCTGGTTTTTTAGGCAGGCTTTTGGAATGGGCTAGTTTTACTGTGTTTTTAAATTTTTAACTGTTTTATATACTGTTTTATTGTGTACGTCGCCCAGAGTGGCTGGTTATCCAGCCAGATGGGCGACTAACAAATCTCATAATAAATAAATAAATAAATAAATAAATAAAATAAAGCCTGAAATCTGTTCCTTATTTAATCTTTATATTCTTCTGGGATGTTATTTAAATTGTATTTTGGCATTATGATTGCTTTGTTCTTCTTCTTTAGCTTTACTTTGATTTTCGATATGACCAGTTCATGATCTGTACCGCAGTCTGCTCCTGGTCTTTTTTTGCAGAAAGTATGGAACTTCTCCACCTTCTGTTTCCAATTATATAATCAATTTGATTCCTATATTGACCATCTGGTGATGTCCATGTGTACAGTTGCCTTTTTGGTTGCTCAAAAAATGTGTTCGCAAGAAACAAATTATTGGCTTCACAGAATTCAATAAGTCGTTCTCCTACTTCATTTCTGTCTCCTAAGCCCCATTTCCCCGCAATTCCTAGTTTTTCTCTGTTCCCTACTTTTGCATTCCCCCCCATGATGATCATCATATCTTGTTTTGGTGTGTGATCAATTTCCTCCTGTATTTCTGCATAAAATCTCTCCAATTTTTCTTCTTCTGTGTTTAATGTTGGAGCGTAGAATTGGATGATGGTTATGTTAATAGGTTTCCCTTTAAATCTCATTGATATCACTTGCTCAGACCTTGCGTTGTAGCTCCCAATTGCTTTTGCTACATCACTTCTCACTATTAAATCAACCCTGTTTCTTCCTGATTTCTCATTTCCTGCATAAAATATTTTGTAGTTGCCTGATTGAAAATGTCCTATTTCCGTCCATTTTAATTCACGCACATCAAGTATTGCAATGTTGATACGTTCCATTTCTTTCTTGACAATTTCTAACTTTCCCTGGCTCATGCTTTTCACATTCCATGTTCCTATCGTGTGTGTTGTACAACTCTGGACTGTGTTTTCGCATCTGTACACATCAGCCTCTGGGCTTCCTTTTGGCTTTGACCCAGCTGCGTCATTAGTCACAGTGCTACTTGTCCTTGTCCTTTGTTCTTCCCCAGTAGCTTGGTGAGTGCCTTCTGACCTGAGGGTCTCATTTTCCAGCACATATACATGTAATATTAATATACACATTTGTTACTGAAATCTATTCATTTAATTCATAGTTTGATTATTCTATTATGGCTACTGTTTTAAAGTCTGTTTTTATTTCTATTTTTAATGAATATTTTAGACCATATGTAGACAGCTCAGAGATATTTTTGATTAAGCAGTATATAAATCTTGTTAAATAAATAAAAATTATATGGAGAATATTGGATTAGCAGAGAGTTATCTTCGTTTTTCAGATGAGGGGATATGCATAGAACAGCTCAAAACAGAATCTTCTAAGTGCCAGCATTCCCCATATTTCTGATATCTGAAGAACACTTTTTTTGAATGAAAATAAAAGGCACATTTTGCTTATGCCCGTCAAATGGTTTATGTTTAGAGCATGTAAGTGTAAGAGATACCCATGCTCACAGAAGCTGGTCCCCTGTTTCTAAGCAAGTCACTCATCTTGTCCTGCCTCCTCCAAAGTAAATAAATTCTACTGCTTAATGACCCAGTTACTGCTGCTGTAGAGACATAGCAGAACTACCCCTAGTGGTAACAGATTATTATCTTTTATTTGTTGAATTTGTAGCCTGTCTTTCCAGCAAATGGTGTTCAAGGTGGCTAACAACAATAATGAAAATATAATAAAAGACAATATAGCAGCAATAAAATATAAAGTAAAACATAAAAATAGCTAGGTAAAACATCAGTAAGAACAACCAGCTAAGACCCAATTACAAAAAGCTTTCAAGTCAGTTAACAGGCCAAAAATCTGTCTAAATAAAAATGGCTTTGCAAGCCAGTGGAAGGTCACCAGAGACGGGGCTAGCCAGCCCTTCCTTGGCAAAGAGTCTCAGAGCCTAATTGGATAGAGACAACACTAGATCAGTGAGCATCTTATTCAAAGATGCACTGGGCAGCCTCCTCAAAGACCAAGTATTTTGGGACTGGTAGGTTGAGGCCTAAAGACTGGTTGCCAAGCTGCAGATTAGTCCTAGTTTCCAGGCAGCATTGGGACCCCCTTGGCTTGAGAGGCAGAAACCCCGTGTTGCCTTCTCAGGACAGGGAAGGTGGCTGCCCCGCCCCATATGGGGGGGGTCTCTAAGACTTCTCTCCAGACTGGTCCAATTCATGGGGTGGGGAGGACAGTGGACTGCACATATATAATTTATTGTCCTATAGCTGGATGATTATTGTGCATTTGATACTTGCTTTATTTGTTATCTTTGATAAGACAAAGTGGGGTACAAATTGTTAGAATAAATTTAAGAAATTCATTTTATTTTTCAAAGCCTACTAGGATATATTATATATTTTATTGTGTCTTAATAACACAAAAAATAAAAATAAAATATAACGGTAAAAACAAATAAGTAAAACAATTGGTTTAAAGAAGGTTCAACCAATCACTGTCAACTTCTCATCAAGCTTATTTTGTATTATTTGGCAGTATTTATACAAGGAGACATCTAAAATTTCTTTCCATAATTGATAAGTAACAATTATTAACTATCATCAAAGCATGATCCTTTAGAAACTTTTGTTTACAAAAGGGGACATAGCATACAAGTAATTGTTATATCTGTTATGACCCAGGACCGGGGAGGGGGCTTCAAGGAGGGGTATTCTGACTTTGAGGACTGGGGAGATGACTTGAGGGAGGAAGCCTCAAAGCATGCCTAGTCACTTGGACTGGGCAGTCAGAGGCTGCTCCTTGGGACACTCTCCCCTCACCCGTGTCTGAATTGCCGCCTTGTCAATTTGCTGATCCCCAGCTGGGTGCCCAGCAGCTTCCCACACCTGAACAGATTGTTAGCCCCCATCATTTGGAGGGGGAGCTGAGGTCTAGCCCCCTTTGCCCCATTCCTGCCAGCTTCTGAGGCACAAAAAGCAATGGTTAGGGTTAAGGAGGAGCCGTCATCTTTGCACAAAAAAGAAACCAATTTAAGTGGGTGCTGAAGGGGGGGAAGTTGCTGCATCAATGTCTGTGGCTGTGAAGACATACTTAGTCAGTGTTAGTGATGGAGAAATTTTCTCCATTGGGATCTTTTGCTGGGGGTCCTTAAAAAAACAATTCTAAGAGACAGGCTTGGAGCAAAAAGGTAGGCCTTTATTATTTACAAGCATATGCAGGATCAGCTCCCCAGAAACATCCAGCAGAGACTGCACTGAGGCACTGTGTGCAAGCTCTTTTATAGAGTACAGTTACAGCATGTGAGAGTGATTCACCAATCTCATGAGTTCCCTGCCCACCCAACATCACAGTTCCTCCTCTCTACAATCATTTCCAAACCAGTCAGAAAGCATTAGGTAACTCCATGCTGAATCCAAAATTCTGTCCATCTAGTTAATATCTCCATTTTCCTACTGTCCTTCAAGACTAATGAATTTTTGGGGCTAGTTGGAACAGTTACTATTGTGAATATGCTTTCAAGCATACCCAGTACATTCCATATGCCATTGTTCCTGATCAGTCAGGCTGACCCAGGTACACCTGGAGATATTTGGACAAGTTCCCTGAGTTAAGTTTGCCTCAACTTAGGGTGTTTGGGAATGTATGAGCACCCCCCACTTCTGCTCCTTTGCCATAGGAGTTCTTATGTCCTTATACTTTCCCAGAAATCCCATTTCCTTACTTATAAAATACATAGCCCAAGAGAGGGGATTATTTAAACACTTGAGCTTCTTTTTGAAGCCACACAGACAAAGGAACAGACTGGATGACTCTGGCTAACTAGTATCTTTCAGCCTCAGGAATATAGAGGAGGCAGGCCACACCCAGAGTACCTTTTTCTTAATGAAAACACACTTATAAAATTGTAAATATAACACACTGGGTTATTTTAAAATCATTGTAAAATCTCACTATTTCTCTTCATTAAAACTTCCAAACATGTTTCATAATTTTTTCTCTAGATAGCATTGCTTTACCCAAGTATCAAATATTAGCAATTTCTACTTATTACATTAATCACAGCTTGGCTCACAGGTTAAACGCTCCTTGATTCCAAACAATAGGGTAATTAAACTTTGTCAGTCATGCACTGGCTGATTTGGCAAGAACCCAAGAGTTCAAACTAAATTTACTTTGCCTGCTTTTTCTATAGATTTTGGGATTCTCTGTGAGCCTGTTCCCAACAGGCCTTCAGGCCTATGCTTAATTCCTTTAATTCCTTAATTCCTTTTATCCTAAACCATATGCCTTCTTAATATCTATGATTATATATGTGTGGATATATAAAATTCCCCATTATTAGAGAGGGAATTAGTTCCTAGAAAGCATACTTAGCTGAATGAGTCGGAAAGCTTTTGACATAACCATAACCTTAATAAAAAGAGAAAACCTCACAGAACTGTGTGCTTCTACATCTATTGACTTTGGACAGGACAGTATTGTGGAACACAATCTGGGAATTCTAGAGTCTAAAGAAATCTCCTCCTTACAATTATTATTCCATTCCTTATCCAAATCCTAAATATGGTCATCTCAATTAATTTTACAAGAGCAGCCATCCAAGCAGCACATCTTAAAAAACGGTTGCTAATAATTATGGCATATAATTTACACATTTAAATAAATAAATAGAGGCAATGCCTTCTCTTCCTATACCTTAAAAATTGTTCAGCTTGTCATAATTCAGCAATCTTGGCATTGCTTTAAACTCATCCTCCAGCTACACTAATAACTTCCATCCCAGAACAATGTGGGAACATAGAAATTGATCAAAACCTCATCTTCTCTACATTATAAAAGAAAACATATATTTGGGGGGAAACCTTGGAAGACTTCTGAAGACTGCAACTAATCATATTATTTCTATTTCCCTGAGCTTGAATAGCAGAAGACACAAAGTTCACAAATGCATGCACTGCTTGGCCCTAATATGGTGAATTGGGTCCAGGGCTCAGCATCTGCCCTGCTCCCCGCAGCCTCAGACAGAGACAAGAGGGGATTTCTTCACCTGTATTCTTCCTTCTCTCTCCCACACTTCCTCTCAATCTTTCTCAGTGGGAGAGAGGCAATTCTCATTGGCCCTTTCATCTGCCAGTCTATCCAATACCCCCAGTGATGCCCGAGAACTTGGCAGAAGTCCAAAAGCAGGTGGGTCCCTAAGTGCAGCTGGGTTGTCTTACCACATGTTAAAGTGAGTGAAGTAATACACATTAGCATCTGAAGTGGGGGAGGGGTTTAAGACCATTTGAAATAACTCAAGGAATGCACATTACCATCTCAAGAGAGGGGTTCTTATAAGACAATTCAGACCAGAGTCTAAAATTAGATAACTGCACTACTGAAAAATGTGTCTTTAGAGCCCCAAAATGGCTCCCATTCATCTCCCAAGCCCTCCCTCATGGGGCTATCTATCCATAGAAGGAGAAGAGACTCAGGGGTGGCTGGCTTAGGAGTTTCCTTAATCTTTGGTCACTTGCCTCTTGGCAGGATGATGACATCAGACACCTGGCATACAAACTGAACCTTTCACTCAGTATCAGAATGGTGATTCAACATTTATCACACTTTTTTCATAGTTGCTCTTCATAGGATGTATGGATTCTTGTGTGGTTGTAGGTTGTAGAAACACAAGGAATACAAATGGAGAAAAAGACAAAACTTTGTACCCAAATATGACAACAATGTAATAAATATCCCTTTCAGTGTGGAGGAAAATCTCAAATCATCAGTTTGTCCCAGTCATATTTATTTTGCTACTTCCACCCATAAAAATTGTTTTATGTGGGCCAGGTTTAAGAGCATCCCTTCTGGTCTATCACAGGAAAGACAGCAATGGTCAACAGGCTCTGGGTAAAAGGAAGCATGACTACCACCATTTTCCCAGTCCCCTCTATGCCCCTGAGACCTGGGGTAGAGACACACTTACTGTTCTGCCAGTTCCAGTGCATCTCCCCCTCTCTTTTCTGAAAATGGGGCACACAACGCTAGTCAAACCTTGCCACTTTTTACTGTAAACCTGGTGGGATCAGCTTGAGGGCATTTTTAAAAATTGCTTCAAAGAGTTTTCACATCTGATCAGCAGATCAGCCTGTTCCTCCTCCAGGTGTGGCCAATGGAAATACTTTGCTGTAGGTGACCAGTGTGCTCACAGCCCTTGCTATTAATTCTCGTTCCTGGCATATTTTCACAGTTGTACTTGATTAAGCTTCGTCTAGTCTGTGACATCACTGAACTCCAAACATTACATACGTGCACAACAATTTCTCCAAACCTTTGATCAGCTCTGAAATGCAAAGTTTCTTCATGAGGTTACAGGACACCTGTCTAAACCTGTAATAATTTATGGCACACACACACGAGCCCAGTATGTCTTTCTATGCATATCTTTGAAAGCACAATTGTAGCAGTAAAATTTCTTTGCAAATGGAACTTATAAGAGAGTGTAACATAATGCCAAGGCAAACCTATTATGCTCTTTATTCAAAAGTGGGTTTTATGTGTTGCTAGAGAATCATTACTGTCTCCCTTATTATTGTTTAATGCTATGTGAATAGCTAAAGTGCCTTAATGACCTGGTAATTTATTTTCCCCGTAGTTATGGCATTAAGCTACAAATCACCTAATACTTACAAACATTGTAAACTTCAATTACAGCTACACTCGTGATCCTTCTGTCAATTGACCAAATGATAATCTTCAGAGCTATGCCATAGTAACCAAACTTATCTGGGGCTCTGCACCTGAGCTACAGAAAAATGCTCAATAAACTTGGTTACATTTTATTGCTCTTTTGCCTTCAAATGAAACTGCAGCTGATGTAATTAGATGCAAGAATGCTGCTGTTGTAGGCCGTGATTTCACTCAACTTTTGTGAATTCATTAGCTCTACCTTGACTTATTACTCACTATAGGTTGCACATTCTCTAGACTAACAGACTGCATGATAAGCAAATTCCTCCCTATGTTCCATCATGTTACCAAAGATAGATCAAGAATCCTCTTCTTGATAATGTACCTTATTCATTTGGTAAGGGTTGTGCAACATCTTTGAAAACTCATTTGTTCTAGAGTTTACACTTAGGCTGGGTTGGAGCATTTCCTGAAATAAATGCAGGGCAGTGTGCACTGTGCAACTACTATAAAAGTAAAGGTGTCCCCGCACTTGCAGTGCGAGTCATTTCCGACTGTTAGGGTGACATCTTGCGACGTTTACTAGGCAGACCGTATATATGGGGTGGGATTGCCAGTTTCTTCCCCCGTCTTTCTTTACCCCTCAGCACATGCCGGGTACTCATTTTACCGACCATGGATGGATGGAAGGCTGAGTGGACCTCGACCTCTTTTACTGGAGATTCGACTCCCTCCTTCCGTTGGAATCGAACTCCGGCCGTGAGCAGAGCTTCGGCTACGTTACCGCCGCTTACCACTCTCCGCCACGGAGGATCTTACCAACTACTATAAATTATGTATATTTGCTTACATTTGTTTATCTTGCTTCTTATTCCACTTCAAAACACATCAGAAGGCAAAGATAAGATGGACAAATAACCTGACTTGGTATAAAGCAGCTTCCTATGTAAAGGGTTACCATGTGCCCTAATCCACATGTGTTGGGTTACATATATACGTGAGGAACATACACGTTTGGCTATTTAGCTTGAAGTTGCAGCATGCCATGGGAAAAATTACCAGAGGAAATTAGCAGTCAGAAAACACACAAAAATTTGTAATAAAAAATGCAGTATATTACAAAGCTTAGGGATTGATTATTTGCTGGCTCGCTGCAGTAGACAGGAGTCGAAGTCTGAAACATCAGGAGGGCAACAGGCTGATAAAGGCTTATTTACATAGACAGCTTCTGTTTTGCCAAAGGTAGTTTTGCCAGAGGGAAGAAAGTTTGGGATCTAAAAGACCATGAAACACACTTGTGAAGAAAGAAAATTTAGTGCTTTATTGAAGCAAATCGGTTGTTTTTTGACAAGCAGGCACTAAAACATTTAAAGCAGCTAATGATGAGCACAGATCTTATCTTATGTTCTTCTTTTTCCTGTTGGAAGCCTCAGACAGCAACAATGAAGAAATCCCCTTTGTGGCCCCGTTTGGATTTACACCACGCCATGTCCTTCTTCAGGCCGGTGTTGAGGCTTATCTTCCCAGATCTAGGGCCCTTTATTTATACCAAAAAGACCCTCTGGGAGGGGACACAGGTGGCACCTATACTTGTGAGATTTTTATCTTTCTCAGTGGCCAGTTTACTTGAATCTCATGCTTCTGCCCTTTGTTTATCCCTCAGTGGCCTTGGATTTGTGCAGCCAGGGCTGAGAATACAGCTGTGAAGCTCAATCCCAGCCCCTGCCAGCATATGTAATGAGCTCATTCACTGTCTGTTTTGGCTAATTAAACAGCCTTTTCCCAGCTTTTTGTCAACATATGCAGAGTGAGAAAGCCTGCAAATTGACCTTACTGTCCTAAACAGAGCTTCTCAGATGACTGTACCATGCAAGCAGCCTGAGGAAGCAATAAACAACCCTCTCAAGTCACATCTCCAGTCCAGACACAATCCCTGTGATTAGAAGCTGATCTCCCTATCTGAATGAGACAGAAAGAGGAGGGACACAAGACATAGATTGACTCCCCACTCCCCCTGCCCTTGAGACGTCCATTGAGGAAAACCGAACAGGAGAAGGGGTGAAGGAAGAAGAAACAGACACCCCCTCCCGTACAATAAGAGAAGCGGCAAAGCCTTTGGCAGGAGAAAAGTATGATCATGCCTGAACTGTGTTAATGCTCTCTCTCTCTCTCTCTCTCTCTCTCTCTCTCTCTCTCTCTCTCTCTCTTTTCTCTTTTCTCTCTGTCTTTGAGGTGTTCAACTTTGGGGGACCGTGGGCTGCCTGAGAGCTGGAGGCATTTCTGCTCCACAAGGGACGAAGCTGGACAAGGCGGCAGTAAGAGCGGTGGTGGTAGTAGTAGTAGCAGCAGCAGCAGCAGCAGCAGCAGTGAAGAGGCAGCCACATGCTCCAAGTGGGGAGTGTTAAAAGTTGAGACCCGATTCCAGGTGCTGTAGATCAAAACAGTTACTGATTTGCTAATCTTACCAAGGAGATTCTGCACTATGACAGGAAGTTCATGTGCTCTGATGATGCAAAGGGGAAAAAAGTTGGGAGACATATGCTCCTCTCTTCTTAGCTTCATCATCAATGATTGACTTGGAAAACTTAGAACAATTCTGCAGTCATCTTTTGTAGTTCTTTCCCTGGGTACTTTGGGAAAGTGAAGCGTCCAGGATTTCTACATTGAAATGTGCTTTTCTGCTGATAAGAACAACATGGTTAGTTGGTCATCTCCTATCTCCATGGGATCCTCATGGCGACTGAGATTGCACAAATGCAGATAGGGAGATGGAGTGCCTGGAACCAGCAAAAGTGTACTATGTTGTCTCTGGTCCTGTTTTGCCTTATGGAGCATCTGGGCTGCACCATATTGCTAGAGGAATCCTCCTGTGAGTTGACCCATGCCTGTTGTTTTGCTTAATAATAATAATGTATATGGATATTGTTTACATATTTTGCTTCCCATAAGCTCATTTCAAAACAAAACCTTACAAAACGTATAGTCCTGAACTCAGAAACACTTGCTTAACAACCCTCTACGTTTTCATGGCTATACACAAAACAGTCAGAGAGAATGGAGAGTTCAAAGTGTAAAAAAAGAGGGGAAAAAGCCAGACCCCTTTTGGACTCGTTTCTGTCAGAATTCTCATAATTTGTTGAAATTAATTAAAAATCAGCCATGTTCACAGAGTAGCTGTAATCCTATTACTGACCTTGCCCCATACTCTGACCTTTATCTTCTGCAGTTTAAAAGATTTAAAAAATGCATGGCTGATTTTTAATTAATTTAAGATTTAACATTGAAGTTTATTATAATTCCAGGCATGCTCAGTAAGAACCAACTGTCAATGTTCTAAAAGCCAGAATCACAGCTCTTTGGCTTGGCTAATCAGGGGGTCACACCCATGCCAGACCTTTATTTCACTTTAGACAGTCATGGCTTCCCCCAAAGAATCCTGGGAAGTGTAGTTTGTGAAGGATGCTGAGAGTTGTTAGGAGACTCCTATTCCCCTGACAATGTTTTCCTTTTGGAAAGGAGAGGGGCTTTCCCTCTGCCCAGTGACCACCCACCCAATCTCCTCCCCTCTCCCTCCCTACCCCCTTCCTCCCTACCCCTACCCTTCCTCTCCTCTCCCCCTTCCCCTCCTCCCTCCCCGCCCTTAAGCTTTGGTTTAAATGTGGGTGGGGGGCTACATGTGCCTGCTGTAGAATAAAAAAGTGGGGGAAACTCTAAAAAAGAATGATACTGTTCACAATGTTTTCCTTTTGGAAAGGGGCCTCCCCTTTGCCCAGTGCCCACCCATCCAATCTCCTCCCCTCCCCATCCCTTCCCCCTTCTTCCTAGCTGCCCAATTCCCCTGCTTTTTAGCTTGATATAAATATCTGTTGGCTATAGGTACGTTCTTAAACCGCAAGTTTTTTTGCCTCTGAGTGAATATACTTCTGCTTAAGCATATTAGCACCTCCCTGAAACAGAGGAGGGTGGGAAAAGTCACAGAAAAGTGGCTAGGCTGGATAGCCATCTTTTTTCCCCCTCAGAAATGTTATCATATCTTATTTTCTTAGCCTAAACATGCTATTTTTTTCAAGAGCTTTAGTTGGCTCCACAGTCCCCCCTGCCTTGATAAGAGACTTTCTAGAGCACCTCATAAATAGGGCTATAAAAGACACTAGAGACTCATTGACATATCAGAATTGCTAGAGAGACCTTGCAAAGTTTTCCTTTGTCTTGACTGTAATTGCCAGACAGTGTTCTGTCTGGTCGTCATCTCTCATCTGCTAGTGATGTGTGTGCACAGGGATTGTGCTGGGGAATATAGTTATCATTTATACGAAAGAAAAAAATAGAGTGCATTACAACAACATATTGTCAAAGAGGGAGACTGGAATGGTGCAGATAGTGTCATTAGCTAGTACTTTCCATTTGGAAATAATACATGTCACAGTCTTTCTTTTGTTCACTGCTGCTGTGATCCAAACAGTAACCTGGATCTGTTTATGGGCAATTGATGACAAACAGATGGTCTAAAGTAATAGATTTACCACTGACTTATTTAATGTTGGCTAAGCAATATCATTCCTGTATGAGACTGAGCTCCTGTGGCCTACAAAGGAAAAACAGTCTTTTCCAAGGCCAAGCACTTCCTACAGTTGACTACTGACTTGGATTGAGATTCTGTGATCCTCAAAGCAGTTGGGCACACATTAGTAAAGGCTGCTGGTGGTATCAAGGACCTTCTCCACATGACTGGGTGATCCATTTCATGTGTGACTTTCAAACATTATAGTCTCCATGCTGAGACACTATACGGAAGCATTTGTATGCTCTCCCTGTGGCAGTTATATTTGAACCAGGTCTCCTGTCAATTTCCTCTGTAAGTTAAACTTGGCAGCTTTTCAGCAGTTTCACAAGAGCCAAGAACACATTCCATTCTCTTGTGCATCTGACCTCCAAAAAACGCCAACTGATACTTTATCCTACATGCAGTATGATTAGGGTTGCCATATTCCAGTTCCACAAATCCGGGCAGGTTAATTTGCATATTATGTAAAGTATTTGAACATTATGCAAATTATTTGCATATTATTTGCATATTATCCAAATATTTGCATATTAATACTTGGATTGTCCAGTTGTTTTGTTTTGTGCCTAGGAATTACCACCAAAACCTGGGGAAAGATGTGAGAAATCTTTTTTTTTAAAGCAACATTTTTAGCCTTAAATGCCTAGACTCTAGTTTCCAACACTATGGAATATTTATTGATTGATTAAGAGAATTTATATCCTGCCCTTTTGCTGTTAAAAACAGAGCTCAGCACAGCTTACAAATATAATAAAAACAATAAAAATACACAATCAATATAAAAACATAATAAAAACACAAAATAGCAACAAACATAAAGTAAGTCGGGCAACAGTACGGTTAACCATATACGATATATTTCAAAGATGTGGTGGGTGGAGAAAAACAAGAAGCCAAAATGTTAGGAAAAGGAGTCTTTCACACCACATGCTCAGTTGTAAATACTGTTGCAGCAAGCTTTACAAGTTCCTCCAGTATTCCACTGGTGCAGGCACTCAGACATTCAAAGTATCTGTATGTTTCTTAGGTTTTATAAAAGCAGAGCTTTGCTTAACTCAAAATTTCTTCTCCCTTTGATCAACCACATCTACACAGGTTCCACCTCCATACTCAAAATGAAACTGAGCCTGGAAGTGTGCAACCCCACACATACCTTGCTAATTAGATTACCAATGCCAGGATGTCTGTCTTATGGACTACTCTCCTGCTCCCCCCCCCCGGGCATCATGAAAGACCCAGTCCTGGGCTCAGAAAGAAAATAAATATCTGGTCCTCTTCAAAGTATTGAGAAGCCTCTTGTTTTAATTGAAATAATAATTATAAATTCTTGTTCTTATCACTAATGGGAGTTAATTATCTTGCATATGCTGCTGTTGCTTCTATGGCTGTAACGGAGTGAGGTTAAAGATAAGTGAAATGCAAATAGGAAAAAAACAACACAAAAGGCAGTAACACTTTCCTAAGTGTAGTACCATACCAACCACAACAAGATTCCTATGAGTATGGCAGAAAACTAAGCATCTCACAACCAAAAATATGATAAATGAAGAAATATTTATATAAAAGCATGACTATCAAATATATTTATTATTTACACAAACTGTAAAGATATTTATAGTGCAATCCTAGGTTTATTTATTCAGAAGCAAGTCCCAGCGTATTCAGTGGGGCTTACTCAAACAGGGACAGAACTGCAACCTCAAGTGATAAGCAACTTCATTCACAAAACCCAAAATTCCGAATCATGCCACTTTACACTGTTTTGCAACTGTTTATACTTGTTTTTATGGTTATTGGATTTTAAATGGCTTTATTTCTTGTTGTGAGCTGCCTTGGTTTCCAACCCTACCTCACAGGGGTGTCGGAAAGATTCCATACACGCACACGCACACGCAGACACTGCAGATGTACAAATACATACAGCCCATATAATAGTTTATTGTCAAACCAGTTGGTCATTGCAGAAAAATCAGTATTAGTTTTTAAAAAATCAGTATTACTTTCCTACAGAATAAAAACTGTAATACCTAAGTAAGCCCTGCCTACTTGCTTTAAAATAGGACTGGAGGGCACAAACACAATTCTTTTTTACATTCACTCCAAAGTCCCATTGATTTTCAGCACATTCATAACCATGTCTACTCAAAAGTAAGTCCTATTGAATTAAATGGGATTTACTCTGGGCATATGAGATTAGCATTGCTTTTACAAAAAGCAAGCATTGGGAAAGTTTTCAAAACACTGCCCAAGATCTGACTCCTGCACACAAGAGGAAAAAAAACTGAAATGTATATACTTACCCAATTTATGAGATTTTCAGATAAACAGGGGGTGAAACCACCATTTTGTTTTCTAGACACTGCCTAAGGTCAATGAAACTGAAACACAATCCCTGATTGGCTGCAATCCTGAACGGGCGGGGTTAAAGCTACGAAGTGCTATACAGTACTGTTTAAAGAAAGATTTAACAGTTGGGGGGGCGGCTGACGTTTTTATGTATATCTCGAGAACCGGACCACCTAGAAACTTAATTTTTTTTTAAATTAAAGCTGAGAATCCGGGCCACCTAAAGGGCTAGCCGGGTGCTCGGTGGCACGCATAGAATCCACGTAAAACCCAGCTAACCGGGCAATATGGCAACCCTAAGTATGATCGGCCCTTCCTTTCAGCACTGCAAATCTGAAGTCAGAAGCCCCGGGTGACTTGGAACAGCCAGGACTGAACAAACTGAACACTGTGATTTTTTTAGGAGAGAGCAAATAGTTAACAACCTGGCTTCCTGGGGGGATGGAATTCCTAAGACAAAGGGTTGGCTAAGGTGTGCCAAATGAGGCTAGGAGATGCTCTGAACAGCTGAATTTGCTGAGACATTGCAGTTATAAGTTTCCCATCCTGGACTGATTGAGCAGTCCTAGGAGTTTAAGAGAAGTGGCAGGAATCAATTGTGACAAAGTGTCTCATATCCATACATTATTTGGACAGAGATGCGCTATGTAGGAACCAGGGCTTACTCTTAGGGCAAGGATAGGGATTCTGTGGCTCTCCAGAGGTCGGTGGACTACAACTCTCATCATACCTGGCCATTGGGCCTAATAGTTGAGTTTGATGGGAGCTGGAGTCCAGCCATCTCTGGATGCCACAGGTTCTCCATCCCTATCTTAGGAGAAACAAATGGTTATTGATTAGATTACTATTGGTGCAGTGACTGTCAGAAAGAAGTCTTTGTTCTCATCTGGGCTAAATACAGTTTTATGCTTCTGTTGACAGTTGATAAATGATCAGGTGCAAAATTAGGTATTAGCATACATCCAGAGTTCCTGCACCTCTCAATCCCATGAGTAGAAGTAACCTTTTTTCAATGGGGGCAGCCAGTCTATGGCACGGTGTACTTCCTCTGTGCACTTCCAGTGAGACTACACTTACTCCAAGGTCATCTGTTGAGTGAAGATAAAGGAATTGTGTAGTTCTGGGGCATGTACAGACTAGTACTGCTGAACCAGCTCTCCAGTAACAAGACCTACTTGGCAAAAGAAACCATCTGTGTGAGTTTGCCAGAAACTGCTGGACTATATCTAGGGTTGCCAGGTCTCCGTTTTTTGCCCAGAGACTCTGGATGTTTGAGGTCCTCTCCTGGTCTCCAGGTGAGTCACCTTAATCTCTGGACTCTCAGCTGTCATTAAAAAAAGTTTCTAGGTGGTCTGTTTCACGAGATATATACCAAAACATCAGCCGCCACCCTCGCAACTTCTGTTAAATGAGATGGTAGCTGGCTGCTCTAATCCCGCACTTTCAGGTTTGTAGCCAAAGTCAGGGTTGTGATTTGTTGACCCCCAAAGCAGTAGTTAGACCTCACTGTGAGGCCAGAAAACTGTTTTTTCCCCTGATTATCTGAAAATCGCATAAATTGAGTCAGTAGACAGCTTTCAATCTTTCTCTCTTGGCTGCAGGAGTCAAACAAGTCTAAATTTTCCTGGGCTGTTAAAGAGGGCAGTGTTTTGAAACTTTCCTAATATGCAGCTTTAATCCAATACTCACATTTCTGGGAGTAAAACTACAATGATAATCCCACATAGCAGGAGTAAACCCAATTGAATTCAACAGGACTTACTTTTGAGTAGATATGGTTAGGATTGTGATGTAAATTAATGGAACTTTAGCAAGAAAGAATTGTGTTTGTGCTGTAAATCCTCCTCTCCCCCTTCAATCCTATTTTTTAAAGCAATTAGGAAGGACTTACTTAGGTATCACTGCTTTTATTATGCAGTACTAATACTGATTTTTTTTTTAAAAAAAATGTTCTGCAATGACCAATTAGTTTTGACTATAAACTCTTATATGGCATGTATGTATTTTACATCTCTGGTGTGTGTGGGTGTGTATATGGAGTTTTCCCAACAACTCTGTGAGGTAGCATTGCCAACTGGAAACCAAGGCAGCTCACAATAAGAAATAAATCCCTTTAAAATCCAATAACCACAAAAACAAGTAGAAACAGTTGCAAAACTGCTTATAGTAGCATGATTCTGAATTTTGGGATGGGTGAGTGAAGTTCCTTATCACTTGAAGTTGCCGTTCTATGCATGCTTCCCTGTTTAGGTAAGCCCCATTGAATACATTGGGACTTGCTTTTGAGTAAACAAACATAAGATTGCACTATAAATATATTTACAGGATGTGTAAATAATAAACATCTTTGACAGTCATGCTTATATACATATTTCTTCATACTATGTCCTGATAAGTAACTGATTTCACACTATCCTTATACATGATTATTTCCTCTACATTTTAAGTGTGCCTTTCTTCCTTGGGGTGTTCATGGTTCCTGTCTGTTGTTTTCATCCTGAGGGGAAGATTAGGCTCATGGTCACCCAGTAAACTTCATAGCACATTTTCATTTTTAAAAATTAATTAAAATGATTTATATGCAGGCAAAGTTTATGACGTAGATCCACACAATATTTAAAGCATATCCAACTCACATTTAAAGCACATGACTTTCCCCAAAGAATCCTGGGAAGTGTCATTTCCCCCTCACAGTTATAGTTCCCACCACCCTTAACAAACTGCAGTTCCCATGATTGTGTGGTGTGATTCATGTGCTTCAAATGTGTGTTGAATGAGCTTTAAATGAATGGTGTGGATCTGCCCTAGGTATGCTGTGCATTCATTTGTGAATTGGAAAGAACAATTTTTAAAGATACTTTTTAAACGGGAAGGGTTGTACATACAGTGGTAGGGTATATGCTTTACATGCAAAGGCTCAACATTTAATTTCTAGAAAAAACTATTGCCTGGAATCCTGGACAGCCAATGCTAGTCCATGTCATCAGTACTGAGCTAGATGGTACCAAATGGCTGGAGTTGGAATAAGGCAGATTCCTAAAAGTGGAAAGAGACCCAAGGGCCACAGTGACTCCAAAAGTTATTTATGTTTTTTATTTACAACATCTATATACTGCTTTATTGTAAAAAAAAAAAAACCCTCAAAGTGGTTTAGAGAAGGAATTGAAGCAATAAAATTATTGGCAAAAACAGTTGAAGACAGTTATTTAAAAACATTCAAAATAATAAAACCAACAATGAGTTAAAAACAGATAAAACACACAATAGCTCCTACGTGCCTGGGTAGGCTTGCCTAAACAAAAATGTTTTTAGCAGGTGCTGAAAAGAGTACAATGAAGGTGTTTGCCTAATGTCAATAGGCAGGGAGTTCCAAAGCGTAGGTGCCGCCACACTAAAGGATTGATTTCTTACAAGAGCAGAACAAGTACTATGTTGCACCCATAAAATCGAAACCACACCTTGAACTTGGCCTGGTAGCAAATCAGCAACCAGTACAGATTTCAGAGCAGATGTATTATGTGCTGACAGGGTCTCACTCTTGTCAGCAATCGTGCCACAGCATTCTGTACTGTACTAATTGCAGCATGGGGATTTCTGTGACCTTGGCTGACTGGCTGCCAGGAGTTTTTTAGTTTTGGGTTTTGGTTGTGGTTGGTATGGTATTGCATTTAGGAAATCATCACTGCCTTTTGTTTTCATTTTTCTATATGCATTTCATTTAACTTTAACCTCATTCCCTTACATCCATAGATGCGGTTCCATGTGCTCAGGTCAGCCCCCTTAAGCCCCTTGATGATGTGCTTTGTTGGTTGCATGATGGTTTTGTTTCTTGTCCAATACTGGTAAAAGAGAATTCACATACTGTGGCTGCAATTGTTGTTGTTCCCCAGATGCTACCTGTGAAGACAGACCAAACCATGTGTGTTTTCTGTCAATTATTACTCACTGGAATTGGGTTGACTCAAAGTGAGTTTATAGCAGCCCACAGGATAGACAGAAAAGAGTAGAGAATCTTCTTACTCTTCCTCGTTTCTCAAACCTCTCTCTGCAGTGAAGGGTCGGCTATAAAGAATTTTGGAGCAGCCATGTTAAAAGATAGAGGCAAGGGATTCCAGGCAGGGGGTTGCCAACCCTGCTTGGATATGGATATCTTTCCAGAGGATTCCTAGTTAAGTTTTACCAACAGCACAATCCAACCTGTATCTACTCAGAATTAAGTCCTATTTTCTATCAGGCTTAGTAAATGTGTTTAGAATTGCTGGCTTCAGGGGCATCCATCTTTACTCCTGAGTGCTCCCATCTAACATCTCCACAACACTAGGCTCCTTTCTTCCTGCAATGGCCTTCTGGTGTCTAGTAGGGTCCATGGCCTGAGACTGATCCTGTATCTTTAGGAGAAGAGAAGGTCAGCCAAGTGCAGGTGTTCTTGCAACTCTGTAATGGGAAAAACCACAAGATGGAATTCTCCCTCCCCCCTCCACAACTGTTAAAGATACAGAAGACCTCTTGGAGGCTGGGCCTTGCAACCAAGAGGTCTTCTGTATCTTTAAAAGTTGGGCAGGGGGAAGGAAGAATTCCACCTTGTGGTTTTTCTCATTACAGAGTTGCAAGAACACCTGCACTTGGCTGACTTTCTCTTCTCCTAAAGATACAGGATCAGTCTCAGGTCAAGAACCTGGCAATCCTAGTGTCTAGCCTGGCCTGGGGGCACTTAAACTCTTCTTGTTAGAAAAAAGTAGGCTAGATTAAATGTTCCCTACCCAGGCTCCAGAGCCAGTGTGGTGTAGTGGTTAAGGTGTTGGACTATGACCTGGGAGACCAGAGTTCAAATCCCCACACACCCATGAAGCTCACTGGGTGACCTTGGGCCAGTCACTGCCTCTCAGCCTCAGAAGAAGGCAATGGTAAACCACCTCTGAATACCGCTTACCATAAAAACCCTATTCATAGGGTTGCCATAAATCGGAATTGACTTAAAGGCAGTCCATTTCCATTTTCACCCAGGCTCCACCTTTTAGCTAAGATTTCTATCTTAATTACCAATCAGAAAGATTTTTTTGTTTGAATTGTATGCTCCAAGCAACTCTGGTTGATGCATAATGTATTCTTCTTAATGACATCACTCGGGCCCATCCTTGAAATGTCAGGGTTTGAGATGCTTCTGACCTGGCAACCGTAAATATCAGAGGTGGGAAATATTTCTGAACTTTCAACCAATTCTCAGTAAAGCTGGCTTCTTTTTTGTTTTTAAAGTTTAGAATTATCTTTTTTTTATTTGATTGAATTTTCATTAAGTTTGCAAGATTTACCCCACATTTAAAAGTAACAAATGTATATATTTCAATTTAGGCCCAATATCTGTTTAACAATCGAAAGGGGAACCAGAAATCAGAATTCTACGGTTTAGAAAAGTTGAAGCATTTAAAGAAACTATAAAAAATGAAACCCAATCTCCCCTTGCACACAGTTGGGAACTGGTTCTTAAAGAATCCTGTAAGGGATTACTGGACAACAATTGGGCAAAAGAGGTAAAGTTTTTTTAAAAAAACACTCTGCTTTTTACTGAAGCACCTGATCATGTCTGTCCAAGTCCTAAACACTAATCACAGCTACACAAAATTGCTACAAAAGGAAAATTTTCAAGATAGTTTTTATTCTAGATGAAGATAAATTAAAATTATTAGCTTCACCATAATGCAGGCTAGGTAGAAAGCGAACACCTTCATTGTTTTATATTGTTTTAAATTTTTAAATTGTGTTTTAAATTATTTTTAAAAGATGTATTTTAAATTGTATTTGTTTTTAGTTACTGTAAACCACCCAGAGAGCTTCGGCTATGGTGCGGTATACAAGTATAATAAATAAAATAAATAAATAAATTGTACAGCTTTTGTTATATGCTGAAGATTCAACCTCTTTCCCTTGGCCTTTGGCACTTGAGATTTTAGAGCCTATCTATTTTTCTGATTGTTTTAACTTATTTTGTGGGCAGTTGCAATCACTGAAGAATTTCCACGGGTAGAGGAGCATCATTCAGGCCTGAAGTTTTCAGATTTTTCCCCTCAAAATTATGTTGCCTTGTTGCCTATGTCCTTGCATTCTATGGGGCAACTATAGCATCCTGAAGACACACCAATCATATTCTCAGAGGGATGTGATTTTTTTACATATATAAGCTCTTTCAGACGTTCATCCCAGAACATGTACTGTAGGTCTGATTCTCACTTTATAAAGTTTCATGAGTAAACTGGTTGCAGTCGAGGGGCGAAATAAGACACAGAGACATCAGCTTGGGTTGAACAAGGGCCACTTTATTAAATTACAGCAAACAAAACCCAATTTAAAGTAACCTGCAGAGGGAAACCTAGGTGCGGGAACTGTCTGTAAGCAAGTAGCTTGCCACACAGCTCTTGGGCGACCAGCCCCTGCTGGGGCAAGGGCAAGCCCATCTGCTTACCCTTTACCCCGGCCACACCTTGTAGGTGAGTAGGGGGGCCTTCCCACATCATCCCCACCTGGGGCCGCATAACCCCTGGGTAGATGAGGATAAGTTGGCCCCAGAAGCAGCCCATATCCTGCCCTCGAGCCGTAAAGCCCTGACAGACAGGCCTCCGGAACCACCAATCACCTCCAAAGGTGCCTAAGGGGGCCACCTAGCTGTCCTTACCTATTTCCCTTCCCGCACCTTCCCGCACCAGTGCAAGATGCATAGCCCGGTAGGGCATTAACCTGTCTAATACATTCAAGTTAGCCAAATAAGCCAAAACCACCTATTAAACACAACGCCCCCTAACCCAATTCCATCCCACTCCCATGGTGTGGAGCAGGCAAAAAACCTGCCCGCCAACGAGGGTGAGCAGGATAAAAATTCCTACTCGGCCCCGAAGCAACCCCTAGGCACACCATAAAAGAGGGAGGGCGGGGTGGGCATCACGCTGGCAAAGAGGAAGGGAGGAGGGGCGGCTGGACTTAAATAAGCCCCAAAGCCCCGCCCCTCCACACTGCACATCGCACGCACACAATAGGTGCGACGCGCGACGTTGCCCCAAAGAAAGATGGAGGCGGCAGCTTCGCCCCCATCTGCAACCTTGCCCCACTTGTCAGCTGCGCGGCGAGCAGGGCATCATTTGCAGTCGTGGGGCGAAATAAGACACAGAGACATCAGCTTGGGTTGAACAAGGGCCACTTTATTAAATTACAGCAAACAAAACCCAATTTAAAGTGACCTGCAGAGGGAAACCTAGGTGCGGGAACTGTCTATAAGCAAGTAGCTTGCCACACAGCTCTTGGGCGACCAGCCCCTGCTGGGGCAAGGGCAAGCCCATCTGCTTACCCTTTACCCCGGCCACACCTTGTAGGTGAGTAGGGGGGCCTTCCCACATCATCCCCACCTGGGGCCGTATAACCCCTGGGTAGATGAGGATAAGTTGGCCCCAGAAGCAGCCCATATCCTGCCCTCGAGCCGTAAAGCCCTGACAGACAGGCCTCTGGAACTGCCAATCACCTCCAAAGGTGCCTAAGGGGGCCACCTAGCTGTCCTTACCTATTTCCCTTCCCGCACCTTCCCGCCACAAAAGGGGGACAAATCTCTATTTAGTCCCCCTTTACCCCACTGCCGAGAAGCACCTCTCGCAGACACCTCTGCAGGTCTCCCAAATATGTCGTTACCTGCATCTGACAGGTGAACGCCATCGGCCCTGTATCGTTCACCCTTCTAATGCTGAATGGGGATGCGGAATGGCTAACCCCCCATGCCCAAGAAGAGCCAACCGAATCTGCCCGTTAGCCTTCGTTCGCCAAACCCTGCGTGGGAGCATGCGCATAAGTAACTGAGGCCGTCGTAGCCTCTCCGCTGCATGTCACACATGCTCACCAACTGAGGGCCTTGCCCTGAGTAACTGAGGCCGTCGTAGCCTCTCCGCTGCATGTCACACATGCTTGCTAACTGAGGGCCTTGCCCAGCATAACCGAGGCCGTCGTAGCCTCTCCGCTGCATGTCACACATGCTTGCCAACTGAGGGTCTTGCCCTGAGTAACTGAGGCCGGCGCAGCCTCTCCGCTGCATGTCACACATGCTTGCCAACTGAGGGCCTTGCCCTGAGTAACTGAGGCCGCCGTAGCCTCTCCGCTGCATGTCACACATGTTTGCCAACTGAGGGCCTTGCCCTGAGTAACTGAGGCCGTCGTAGCCTCTCCGCTGCATGTCACACATGCTTGCCAACTGAGGGCCTTGCCCAGCGTAACCGAGGCCGTCGTAGCGTCTCCGCTGCATGTCACACATGCTTGCCAACTGAGGGCCTTGCCCTGAGTAACTGAGGCCGCCGTAGCCTCTCCGCTGCATGTCACACATGCTAACCAACTGAGGGCCTTGCCCTGAGTAACTGAGGCCGTCGTAGCCTTTCCGCTGTATGTCACACATGCTTGCCAACTGAGGGACTTGGCTTTAAGTAACTGAGGCCGTCGCAGCCTCTCCGCTGCATGTCACACATGCTTGCCAACTGAGGGACTTGGCTTTAAGTAACTGAGGCCGTCGCAGCCTCTCCGCTGCATGTCACACATGCTTGCCAACTGAGGGACTTGGCTTTAAGTAACTGAGGCCGTCGCAGCCTCTCCGCTGCATGTCACACATGCTTGCCAACTGAGGGACTTGGCTTTAAGTAACTGAGGCCGTCGTAGCCTCTCCGCTGCATGTCACACATGCCTGCCAACTGAGGGACTTGGCTTTAAGTAACTGAGGCCGTCGTAGCCTCTCCGTTGCATGTCACACATGCTTGCCAACTGAGGGACTTGGCTTTAAGTAACTGAGGCCGTCGCAGCCTCTCCGCTGCATGTCACACATGCTTGCCAACTGAGGGACTTGGCTTTAAGTAACTGAGGCCGTCGTAGCCTCTCCGTTGCATGTCACACATGCTTGCCAACTGAGGGACTTGGCTTTAAGTAACTGAGGCCGTCGCAGCCTCTCCACTGCATGTCACATATGCCAGCCAACTGAGGGCCTTGCCCTTACGTAACCGAGGCCGTCGTAGCCTCTCAAGCTGCATGTTGTCCCATGCCTGCCAACTGAGGGCCTTGCCCTTAAATAACAGAGGCTGTCGTAGCCTCTCAAACTGCATTTCGTCACCTGCCAGCGATCTGTGGGTCTTGCCTCAAGCAACTGAGGTCATTGCCACCCGGGGGAAGGACCACCACTTGTGAAACCGTCTGTACTGAATTATGCTGGAATAAAGTGGGTAGGAGCCTATCCAAATGCATTCCTCTCCAGCCACGCCACTGTATTGCAGCCCATCGACTGAGGCCCAACTGTGAGCCCATGCTTGATTTCACGGCCCTCCTGGCTGCCCAGAAGACTATGCTGAGGCCGCCTATTAGGATGCACGTCTGCTCCGTCCCCTTCCAGCAGCCTGTCAAAATAATTATAACTTGTTAGGCTTCCGAATTCCCAGGCCCTCTAAAAGGGGTGAATATAGCCCTTATAAACCTGAGGACAAGCGTCCAACAGCCTGCACCTTTGCCTGGGAAAACCCAAGACCTGCTGCCGTAGAAGCAGCTGTAAAAGCCCGCTTTGTGAGCACCCAAAACTGGTATTTTGTGAGGGGGTCCTCGCTTGCATTGGGGAATAAATATCCTTCTCCAGATCCCCCTGGCCAATGTACGGTCTGCCCCATACATCTCTGGTCCGTCTGAGACCTTCACAATTGTATATGGGCACAACCCCCCCATCCACGGAGACATCTGATAGCTGGAGGGCATGTCGAGACAGGTCTCACTTGGATCCAGCCATCACCTTACCTATCCTAAAAGCTCCAAAAAAGCCCAGCATAAGGGCTACTGCCTGGAAAGTCTGGCTTCATAGCCAGAGGAGCATACTGTATTCCCACTGGCTCACCATACCCAATAAAATGTCCAGTGAGAAAGGGTGACGGGGATAGGGTAAAAACCACCAGCCTAGCTATGAAGGAAAGTCCCGCCAGCTTACCTTGAAGTGCTTGGACTAACAGGCCCCTACTCCTGCCATCCACTGGGAATTTCAGCGGGTGACACAATGGAAAAGGCCATTCTGGCACATAGCCCTTGCCGGCCCAGAATTCCTGAATTGCCCTACCTGCTCTGTGGTAGCTGTCGAGCGTGCTGGGGGCAATGGAATCTATGGGAAGTCCAGCACGCAGTTCACAAGAATAGGCCATGTTTTTAACACAGCCCCTACAGCCCTTTCAGCATTCCGAGAGCTGGTGATCACACTATGGCAACGGATAGGCTTATGGCCATCTCCGACTGGGGTAGATCATCCCTACTCCCAGCTGTCAAGGGAATCCCCAGGTACATAGCCATACTATAAGCTGTGACCTCAGGTGCTAACATGCATCCCAAAATCTGCCATACTCTTGAACAGCCAATCACACAGATAGTGCCCCACTACTTCTGGGCCCACATGTCTCCTGATTGCTCCATCCCAGAAGAATCTGAAGCACTCCATGTAAGAAATATAGCAGTCCATAGGCAATGTTCTGCCGCATAAATGCATAAGGCACCTCTGCCACATGCGTGCACCGTGTTAAATGAAGTGTAGTGTATGGTACCTAGACTATCAGGTATGAACCACTTACAGCCGAACCCCTTCAATAAGACTGGTGGTGAATCAGGTGTAATTTGCATCTTTACACTCTGTCCCTGGCAAATTACTGCCATAACGAAAACAGATCAAAGATTGTAGGCCATGAAGGCCAGCCTGGAGTTGGAGGCCACGAAGGCCAGTCGGGAGTTGGAGTATGGGACTAGGAAACCAAAAGGAAAACACCATAACAGACAAACCTTCCCTTAAACCGGGTAGCCAGCAAGCAAAGTTCGTAGTACCTAGAGTCTAACCGGGGAGGGACCCATGTCCTTGAGCAGCTTATGCTGGGGGCTTCTACTTACCCCTTTGAAGGGCTCTTGCCTCCTATCTCACTGTTGCATATATCCTTCTGCAAAAGGGAAGGAAATCATTTATGAGTAAGTACACTTTACCAACTACTAGTTCATTGCAGCTAACCCAGTTCCCTTAAAGCAGAGACTTCAGGTAATTGTTATGAAAAATCCCAACAAAGAAAGGTTTTGTTATTGTTGTAAAGTCGTCAGGAAAGGGTGAAGAGTCTGCCTGGATCTTAAAATGCAGCCTCTGTGTCAAAAACAGAGTCTAAGCTTGCATCAAGGCAGCCCTTGTTTCAGTAAGTCCAAGATCTTGGAAATGAGGATAAGATCCTGATAAGTGATCTGTCTTTCCTCTTTATTGCTATCCACCCATTCAGCCACACTATCATCTGCAAGACCTGCAATTCCCTGCAGAAGTTTGCATCTCCTTCTGTAAATATAACAAATGCCATATGCCTTGTTTTTGATATGAGACCAAATTCAAATAAATGCAACTTCTCAGAGTTAACAAGGAATGTGTAACTGACACTTGGAAAAGGATCACTGTCACCTAAGTAGTGGTTGTGATTTATACATTTCCTAGCAAACCCTGTCATCTGTGCACACCATTAGTATCCAAATATGAAAGGCCCAAAGGCTCACCTGGCCCCTCAAAGGCCACATGTAATATAATAATAGAATTAACTACCTCAACCTACTATATTCCTGGGTCTAGCAGGAAGTCAGAAGCCTAACCAAAGAGCTCCACCCACCCCCCAAGCAACCACCATGTAATAAAATTAATAAAGTACCTTGAACCTAATATAGGCCCGAGTCAAGCAAAGGCCGCAAGCCTAACCAAAGAACCCTTCACAACGGCCAAGAGAGGCTGCCAAGGCCTCACCCACATCCTTCACCCCTACCTAGGCTGAACTCACACCCAGCCTTGGCAACCAATAGGGCCTGTTGAGACTCGAAAGGCTTGTGCAGCCTCCTGTCCCGTAATTAGTTCTGAGCCTGCAGCCCATGGCTATTGGGGAGATTTCAACCCCAATCTCCCGGATCGCAGTCCAAACACCTCAACCACTATCAAAACCTATCCCATGCGTATGAGGTGGTGGTGGTTTAAAATTGCCCAAAGGCCTGCATTTTATGAGGGGACCTTTCACACACACCTCTTTTCCTTGCTTGGTTGGCATGACTACTTAAATCCTCCCTGGCCTATAATAAGAATTATGAGACCAATTATAATAATAATAATTATCACCTAAGTAGTGGTTGTGATTTATACATTTCCTAGCAAACCCTGTCATCTGTGCACACCATTAGTATCCAAATATGAAAGGCCCAAAGGCTCACCTGGCCCCTCAAAGGCCACATGTAATATAATAATAGAATTAACTACCTCAACCTACTATATTCCTGGGTCTAGCAGGAAGTCAGAAGCCTAACCAAAGAGCTCCACCCACCCCCCAAGCAACCACCATGTAATAAAATTAATAAAGTACCTTGAACCTAATATAGGCCCGAGTCAAGCAAAGGCCGCAAGCCTAACCAAAGAACCCTTCACAACGGCCAAGAGAGGCTGCCAAGGCCTCACCCACATCCTTCACCCCTACCTAGGCTGAACTCACACCCAGCCTTGGCAACCAATAGGGCCTGTTGAGACTCGAAAGGCTTGTGCAGCCTCCTGTCCCGTAATTAGTTCTGAGCCTGCAGCCCATGGCTATTGGGGAGATTTCAACCCCAATCTCCCGGATCGCAGTCCAAACACCTCAACCACTATCAAAACCTATCCCATGCGTATGAGGTGGTGGTGGTTTAAAATTGCCCAAAGGCCTGCATTTTATGAGGGGACCTTTCACACACACCTCTTTTCCTTGCTTGGTTGGCATGACTACTTAAATCCTCCCTGGCCTATAATAAGAATTATGAGACCAATTATAATAATAATAATTATTATTATTATAAGCCACCAACTGCAGAAACGCCAGCACAAATACCAGTATTGTAAGCTGCTTACTGTAGTAAGTCACTGTCTGCAAGGTCTGGTCCTTTTATTCAAAACCCTGCAGGTCTTTTGCTCTAATTTATTTTAATTACTGATTTATTCCAATTACTTTATATTATATCGCTGCTCTTATACAATATTAAATGTGTGTGTGATCTTGTTTAACTGGCTAGCAATAGCCCTAAGGCGGCGCTGCTGGAGGACACTGAGTGCCTACCCCCCCAACCAAGGAGGAGGGGGTTTCCACAGCATTCGGCCCAGCAAGCCCTTAATAAAAGACCCGCTCCAGCCGCCGCCACTCCTCCAGGCTCATGACCGCCTGCCTCCTCAAACTACCCCCACCAAGGAAAATAACTGAGGCCTAATCGGCCCACAAACGTGGCCTAACTGGCCTGTAAATGCGGCCTGTGCCGCTGCAAACAAGCGCCTCCGAAATGGCACCAACCACGTGGCCGAGCCAGAATGGCTGCTGCCGCTCTTCTCCTTGCTCTGCTTCGGCCCTCGTCGTCCTTCAACGTCACACTGGCAAAGAGGAAGGTAGGAGGGGCGGCTGGACTTAAATAAGCCCCAAAGCCCCACCCCTCCACACTGCACATCACACGCACACAATAGGTGCGACGCACGACGTTGCCCCAAACAAAGATGGAGGCGGCAGCTTCGCCCCATCTGCAACCATGCCCCACTCGTCAGCTGCAAATATTAAGCAAATATTCTACCATTGCAGCTTGCAGTCAGTCACTTGCCCCACAGTGTGGCGCTTCCTCTTCCTGTTCTTCTTCCTCCTCTGTGGTCTGGCCTTGCTGGGGAGGGCTTTGATGTGGCTTCTGCCTCCACCCGGGGGGGGGGCTTCTCTCCTACCTCCTCCTTTTCTCCTTTCCTGGGGTGTATGATTTGTCCCAGCCCAGAGCAGATTTTGGGGTGGGCACCCTGTTACTTATTTTTTATGATTTTATGACATCATTATGCATTTATGAGCATTTCAGAAGCCTGATAATTTTGATTGAATAAATTTGTTATTATTGTTGACAGGGAGTGTCCCCAGATCACAGCGATATATGGTATGGGGTACCCCAACATATATTTTAGGGTTCAGATACATGTTAATTTTCCTATGCAGTTGCTGTAGCTGTGAACTTTTCTTGTTTTTGACAGATCGTATCTCCCTACATGAACCAGCCCGGGACTTGAGATCTTTAGGTGAGGCCCTTCTTGTGCTCCCTACACCTTCGCAAGCATATTTGACGCGGACACGAGATAGGGCCTTTTCGGTGGTCGCCCCTAGGTTATGGAACTCCCTCCCGAGTGAGGTACGATCTGCTCCCTCCTTGCCGTCTTTTCGGCAACAAGACTGTTTTATTTCAGCGGGCATTTGGGACAGAGAACGACCAGGATTAATGTCTTATAGGCTTGGTGATCATATTATATGGTTTTATTATTTTAAATTGTTCGCTGTTTTAACCTATATTTTGTAGTTTTTAACTTTCCCTGATAGTTTAAATCTTTTTTAATAATATATTCTGTATGTTTTAACGATGTTGTTTTTAGTTGTAAGCCGCTCTGAATCCTATTGGAAAAGGGTGGGGTAAAAATAAAGTGTTGTTGTTGTTGTTGTTGTTGTTTTTAGTGTTTTGAACTTTCAAGCAAATAAGGACCTGGGAACTAGGAACCAACTTCAGTGTTGTAACAACATAACCAATTATCAGGGATGATGGAAATTGTAGTCCTACAACATCTGGAGGACACCACGTTGGCTATCCCTGATCTATAAGGCCCCACAAGTATCTTCGTTGTTTGTTGCAATACATACAAGAACATAAGAAGAGCCTGCTGTGTCCAACCAGTGGCCCATCTAGCCTAGCATCCTGTTCTCACAGTGGCCAGTCAGATGCCCTAAAGGGAAGCCCATAAGCAGGACCTGAGTGCACGAGCAGCACTCGCCTCACTTGTATTTCCAGCAGCTGATATTCAGAAGCAACTGTCTCTGACAGCGGAAGTAGAACAAAGCGATCATTGCTAGGTGCCACTTTATCCTCCATGAATTTGTCTAATCCTCTTTTAAAGCCATCCAAGGTGCTGCCCATCACTGCTTCTTGTGGTAGTAAATTCCATAGTTTCACTATATGCTGGGCAAGACCACATTTTTAGTTGCAGGAGAAGGGATAACGTTTATGCTGGTGGATTACTTTTGATATGTGCACCTTCTGTTTACCTACTTTATGTCTCTTAAGTTCTGCTTCTGACAGTTCAATGATGCATACATGTCTACCCACTGAGTTCAATGGGACTTACTTCCTGGTAAGTATGTACAGGATTAAGTTACCTCTAAATTGACAAAAAAATTACAAAGGCAACTAGTAAAGTACTACAGTTTGCATTTTTTTTTATGATAGGGGATTGCCATATTGATCAAAATGTATTTTAGTTGAAAGGGGTGCTGAGTTGTTTTTTGCAGCACAACACAGGCATGCCTTCAAGAGCCTCAGTAAAACGCCTGTTGAGTACTAGTGGCAACGTAATCTGTAAAAAAAATTCCTTATCTGACATGTTCTTTGAGCATCCTATTATTTTGAGACATAACAGAAATATATTGTAAAAGCAGCATTTCAAGTGTAAAATCTGATTTCAAGTGAATTATATGTGTGTTGGGGTATCATTGCTGGAGGTGCGGTGGGGATGTGAGATTCTGTTATGCCTATTCTGTTAATCTTATAGATAAAAAAAAATTCTACTACCCTCTGTGTGTGTGTTCTTATTTTTAATGTTGTTTTAGGCTACTTAGATATGCAGTAGCCAAGGCCAGCATCTTGTAGGCAATTTTTTTTAAAAAAGTAACTAAAATGTAATTGTAGTGATTACTTTTGAGTAAAAATAATCAGTTACTTTCAGAGCAATTGTAATTGTAACAGTAATTACTACTTTTTGGGGCCATGTAACTGTAATTTATTACTTTTTAAAGGTAATCTTCCAAGCTCTGAGCAAGACAAACTCTGCTCCGCTGAGATGAACCAGGAAAAGTCAGGTCAAACCAGGTGCATCGGTATTCCTAATTGCAGCAAATAGTTCAACCTGATTACATTTTTGGTACCTAATTTGGAAGATCAAATAATGCCAAGCTGCAGCTGTGCAAGAAAGAGAACATTCAGATGAACATTGGACTTAAATAGGAAACAGCATGATTTTATGGGAATTTGGATTCTCACTGTGACATCATCCCGTTCTTCTTTCTGTTTTCCAGAAGGGAAAACAAAACACTTTCAAGTGGAGAACGTAATAGTGGCATCCATATTTAACAACTCTTACATCTTGTTCAACATGTGGCAATTGTTAGTTGGATTTGAGCTGCAATTTGAAGAGGCACCCTCCTTTCTCATTGGCAGCAATATCGGCTCTTAATCCAACTAAACCATCATATTTTAAGAGTTGAAATCATCTTGAAGGGGGATAGCATCAAACCTATCATGGATCTGTTTTTCATAGGTAAGTTTAAAAGTTAAAGTTCACCCTTCTTAAAATCTTACATTAAAGGGACTTGGGCTATGAGCATTGTCTTCAGGTACATATATCTTACAGCACAACATCTGGGGGACATTGGGGGAAGAATAATTATTGAAATTCTTCTGCAAAATCCCCCTATTTATACTTTGACTCCAAATCGAAGTGAGATGTTTATCAGAAATGAATGTGTGCACATTGGAGATCCTACAGAAGATTAAAGGATTGTGTGATTCCTCCATTAGTAGCTCTAACAGGTCTGATTTGGATGACTGATAAAAATTATGAAAGACAGGAACAAATACCAATATTGCAATCAAGCATGGTTGGCTTTGACCCAAACACATGTTGTTACAACCTGTGCAGTTCACTGGGAAGAACTTAGCTTTTATTTCTGATGGGAGAGTGAATAAAAGCTAGAGACAATCAGATTTGGGAGTACAGTAGTTGCTCAGCTCATTGTTTACAGTTATGGGCTGCATTGCTTGCTTGCTCTTTCTTTTTGACTTTCAATTTTATAATCATACTAGGGACTTTGCCACTGCATGCTTTGCGCACCAAACTCCCCCCCACAGGGACTCCCAAACACACACACATCCAGACTCCCCCCAGGACTCCCAAACAAACTCACACATGCATGCACACAGGGACTCCCAAACACACCCACAGGGACTCCCAGACAAGAGCCCCCCAATCACCAAGCCTCTTCTTCTTCCCCCTATGGGTTGCTAAGCGTCCTCCTCTCCTCCCTTGTATACCTTCTCCTGCAAAGAGGAGGCAGGTGTCTGGCTGAGGCAAGTGACAAAGGAACAGTGGGGAGGGCTAGGGCACTGCCTCAACAACTGTTCTGCTCTCCTGTCACTTCCCTCCTCCTTGCCTTCCACCGCTGAGGCTGTCGGTGGGCGTGGGCAGCAATAGCAGAGCAGAATGGTTTATGAAGAGCTACCCCGGGCAGTCCTGACTGTTCCTCTGTGGTTTGCCCAGGCCACCTTGCTCTCCCACATTGCTTGTTCAGCTAACCAGTCACAGTGCTCACGTTTTTGGTCACCTGCCTGCCTCTTCACTTGCTCAGCTGTTTGCCCACTATTCTAGCTTGCCTCCACACCTGCCTGCCATCCTCCCTTGCCTTGCCATACTTGCCTCGCACCCAGCACCTCCCCCCTGCCCTCATGGAATGCTGCCATCACACTGTGTAACGGCTTACAAAAATATATGTATAGATAGTTAGAAACACAATATACCATAGTGTTTATGGAACTGTTGCATTACTTTCTTTGATAATATACATTCTGTCACAGAATTGATTACACAGTATACATTTCTATATTCTGTGTGGCATGCCAGATGTTTCTAGGTGCTTAAGTCTAGCTTTTGCTCTCTTTAATGCAATGGCTTTTAATTTTCTTTCTGAAGCTGTAGCAGCAGCAGTAGTAGTAGTTGTGAAAACACATAGGCAGAAATCACCCTAAAATAATAATTGTAGAAAATATCCCAGCTTGGAGGCCTTTGCAATTTGTTGTAACAATTACTCTCTTTTAACAGAACATTACGACAAAAAAGGAATATTGAGAAAGTTAATATTTTTAGAGGAAGAGCTGTCACTCAGTGATCAAACACATACTTTACAAGCAAAAGTTCCTAGGTGATTCTCCAGCATCCGCAAGTCGGGCTGAGAAAGGCTTCTATCTGAAACCCTGGAAAACCAAAGTCACTTAGTTTAAATCACTGTTCTTTAACCTTGGGTCCCCACATGCTTTAACCTTGGGTCCCCAGATGTCGTTGGCCTCCAACTCCCATCAGTCTTGGCCATTGGCTAAGCTGACTAGGGTTGATGGGAGTTGCAGTCCGATAACATCTGGGGACCTAAAATTGAAGAATGTTGGTGTAGATAACATGGACCAATGGTCTGACATGTTATAAGTTAGATTCTATACATACCCAAAGACAAATAGTGAGAATGAGCCCTAAACTGGATGGGTTGTCATTGGCAAGGTAAGGCTATTGATACATACCCAGTGCCCAACTTTTCAAATTACAGTTCATCAAAACACATGGCACATAAGGAAATGGTTTGGATCCACAGTTCTTGTGAGTGGAAAACCACTCACAGGATGATACCAATGAAGGAAAGAGGGGGAGGCAATTTTCACAGATTTTTCCTTCTCCCCACCCACCCCCTGTACTTCCTGAAAAGCTGTTTTGGAGGACTGGAGAACATTCCAGAATAGTGCAGGAGATGGCACGGAGAGCCACAGGGAGAAGGGGAAATTGGTGAAAATCACCTACTCCCTCTGTCCTCCAGTGGGAACCTCCTCTGGATCTCAGTCCCTTATGTGAATGGAAGGAGTTCCTCTGTTCATGGAGGGCAACCCTGGTTCCAACGTGCTTGCAGCTATAGCAAAGCAATATGTTTTCACCTTCTTCCAGTGACCATATTTCTTTTGACTTACTCCAGATTGGCATTGGTAATTGACATGGTGAATCCATCTTGGAGTGGTTTGACAGGAGAGTATAGCTACATCTAACTGAATGTTCAGACATGCCACAGATCATGACAAGATTACAGGTCTCCTTGTTCTAGGAAACGTATGAAGGGGGATTGTGTCTGGAGACCATGGGCATTCACAAGGATGGTGGGGGGTAAAGGGGCAGTTGCTTGCCCCTGCCCCCCCCCATTGAGCCATAATCTTCAGATTCTCTGCTTTCATTTTTTAAAAACAGTTTCTGGCATTTATAGAACCTGAGACATGAGGCAAAAAGGGCAAGCACACAATTAATGAAGTCTAAGCAATGACTGACATTTAGGGATGCAGATGTAGCCAATTAAACAAAGAGAAGGCTAGAGAGAAATATGCTAGACTCTAGAGAATGTCTTGGTTTCTTTTAAGCCTTTTCTGCTTGTCTTCCCTGGCACAGACATTATTGCTGCTGCATAGAAAACAATTCATGTATCCAGAATTTTAGTGCAGCTATGATTGGGGAGTAATGTATCAACTCACAAACAAAAAGCAGCAGCAAAAACAGGACTTTGTAATCTTTCTAGCTTATGTCTTTTTTCATGCAAAAAATGTGATTTTGTTCAGAGTTTGTAAACATTTTCAAAATTACTCTTCCAATCCAATTCAGACAAAGTCCATTATTATTATATCTACGTTGCAAGGATATACTTCTCAGCTGTGGCTCAGAATGGGTTATGTCAGCCCTGAAAAGTAGCCCATTGTTGTTATGCCCATTTTGATTATGTGGAATGTGGAAACTCGTGTAGTGTATGACAATGCCAAAGTGTAGTCTAGTGTTGTTATCCTGACATGCTGCAGTTTTTTCAGGGGGCTGTGAAGCCGATTGTAGCTCTAGTGCAATTAATTAAGGGCTATAGGGCATGAAGGGAGCTAGGGAAAGGACAGAGGGGTTCAGCTGTAGGTGGGAAAATGTCGTACAGACACTACAGCTACCTTTTGGTGGACATCAGTTCTACCCATTGAGAAATAATGGGGGAGTCAACCTGGAATAAAAATGTCTGAGTCCAGATCTACCCAGGCCTTGCCAGTGCTCAGCCACCAGATCTACCAGATGGCAGGCCCATTCTCTGATTCTAGTTATGTATGCTTATTTATTTATCTGGAATATTTACTTCCCCCACCCCCACCCCTGGAAAACTGCTTGCAGATGCCCATGCTGGAGGCAATAACATTTGCTCTCAACATGTCTGGGGGTGGGGATTCAAACAATTGCCAATAAACAAACAAATAGATAATCCCACATTGGCTTCACCATGTCAGTCACTAATTCAACTGTTTATCAGAACCTGCTCTAAAAACACGTTTGAACAAGAATAACCATACACAAGATAGAGTTAAACCTCCTTTTCCTTTTATTCTCTGAAACCTCACCTGTTGTGGGAGCTAATTAGGGTTGCCAGGTCAGAAGCATCCCAAACCATATCAGGGCTGGACCCTAATGATGTCACATAGCAGGCCTTAGTGATATCATGGGGTGGACCTACTGATGTCACAGAGTGGACTCTAATGATGTCATTAAACATGATATATTAAGCATCAACCACAGTTGCTTGGAGTATATAATTCAAACAAACATTTCTGTGATTGGAAATTAAGATAGAAATCTTAGCTAAAAGAGGGTGTTCCTGGGTCCAGCTGAAGTGATGGAATCATTCCTTCTCACCTGCCTAGGGTGCTTGAAAAGGGAACATTTAATCTAGTCTTGCTTCTGACAAGAAGGGTTTAAGTGCCCTCAGGCCAGGCTAGTCACCAGTCTTCAATTATAGGGAAAAGAGAGCCCCATATTGTTGAAATGTTAGATTGGAGCACTCAGATGTAAATATGGATGCCCCTGAAGGCTGTAATTGTAGACACACTTACTAAGGGACTAAGCCCAATAGAACTCAACAGCGCTTACTTCTGTGTAGATATGGTTAGGATTGTGCTGTTGGTAAGGCTTGACTAGGGATCCTCTGCAAAGATATCCATATCAAAGCAGGGTTGGCAACCCCCTGCCTGGAATGCCCTGCCTGCCTTTTGGCATGTCTGCTCCAAACTTCTTTACAGATTTGACCCTTCAAATCTTCAAGACAGGTTTGAGAAATGAGTAAGAAGAGTCTCTACCCTTTTCTGCCAACATTGTGGGCTATATAAACTTACTTCAACAACCAACTCAATTCCAGTGAGTAATCATTGACAGAGAGAAAACTCATGTGGTTTGTTCTACTTTCACAGGCAATAGCATTAGAACTACAGGAATTGCAGCTACACTTCCCAGTATGTGAATTCTCTTTTACCTACCACTACTGGGCAAGAAACAAACCATCATGTAAACAACAAAGTGTCTCGTCAGTGGGTTTAATGGAGTTGAGCTGAGCACATGGAACCACTGTTGTTCATTCTATGGATGTCAGGAGGTGAGGCCAGAGGTAAATGAAATGCAAAAAGAAAAAGAAAATACAGTGATCATTTCCTAAATGCAATACCACACCAACCAAAAAGATTCCCAAGTAAGGCAGAAAACTCAGCATCCCACAACCCATCAAGGTTCTTAACAAAAAACCAAAACTAAAAGAATCCTGGCAGCCAGTCAGCCAAGGTCACAGGAATCCCCATGCAGCACAACCTGACCCAGGTTAGTGCAGAATGCTGTGGTACGATTACTGATATGAGTGAGATCCTATCGGCACATAATACCTCTGCCCTGAAATCTGCACTGGTTTCTGATTTGCTACCAGGCCATGTTCAAGGTGTGCTTTCCATGATTAGGTGTGCTTTACATGAATCACACCAAAATCATGGGACCTGTAGTTTGTTAAGGGTTGTAGGAACTATAACTGTGAGAGGGGAACTACACTTCCCAGGATTCTTTGGGAAGAGTCATGTGCTTTAAATGTGAGTTGGGTGTGTTTTAAATGTATTGTGTGGGTTTGCATTAATTCATAAGCTTTGCCTGCATATAAATCATTTTAATTTATTTTTAAAAATGTAAATCAGGTACAAAGTGTACTGGATGCCCATGGACTACTCACCAGCTCTCAGCCTAATCGTCCCCTCGGGGTGAAAACAACGGAGAGGGATCATGACCACCCCAAATAAGAAGGGCACACTTAAAATGTAAAGAAAATAATAATGTACAATGTGAAATCAGATATTTATCGAGACATACTCTATCTACACAACCTGTAAAGATATCTATACTGAAATCTTATGTGTGTTTACTCAGAAGCAATTCCACATGAATTCTTAGGGATTTACTCAAACAGAGAAGTGTACATAGGAACCTCACTCACCCAACCCAACATTCAGAATCATGCCACTTGAAGCTGTTTTGCAACTGTTTATTCTTGTTTTCATGGTTATTGGTTTTCTTGTTGTGTGCTACCTTGGTTTCCAGTCGGCAACCCTACCTCACAGGTTGTTGGAAAGACTCCATATGCACACACACTGGAGATGTAAAAATACATACACCCCATATAATAGTCAGAGCTTGGAAAAGTTACTTTTTTGAACTACAACTCCCATCAGCCCAATCCAGTGGCCATGCTTGCTGGGGCTGATGGGAGTTGTAGTTTAAAAAAGTAACTTTTCTGAGCTCTGTAATAGTTTATAGTCAAAACCAATTGGTCATTGCAGAACATTATTTTTAAAAAATCAGTATTAGTTACCTACCAAATAAAAGCAGTGACACCTAAGTAAGCCCTGCCCAATTGCTTTAAAAAAGGATTGGAGGGGAAGAGAAAGATTTACAACACAATCCTTTGCTATGATCTATATTCAATGAAAAGTCCCATTGATTTACACCACAATCCTAACCATGTCTATTCAAAAGTAAGTCCTATTAAATTCAATTACCCCCAGGTATGTGGGATTAGCATTGCAGCTTTACTTCCAGAATAGTGAGTATAGGATTAATGCTTCATATTGGGAAGGTTTTCAAAACAGGCTATGAATTAGACATATAAATTGCCCTCTTCAACAGCCCAGGAAAATTTAAACTTGTTTGACTCCTTATAATTAGAAAAGTATAACGCATTGTAATGGCATCATAAGATGCATGTACACTTTAAAAAAAAATTCTGTTCAAAAATTATTTGAAAGATAAAGTGTGTAATATGCTATTTTTGCTAATAATTAAAAAAGATCCTGCATGTACACTTTTATTATAATCACAACTGAAATTGTTTACTGTGCATGCCTACCAAGATCCTGCTGTGATCTTGTTCTATATCTCCTGCTCTATTATTGTGCAATATATGCATATAGAGAACAAGGTACTCTTGGTGCTGCTAAAAACTATAAACTTATTCAACTCCTGATGTGCAGATAAGCAGGAAAAGAAAGCTATTTTCAGGACTTGCAATTGGTTGTAGCTATTGCTTGGAAGTCAACAAATCCCTCATCAATCACAACCCTGACTTAACTTATTGGCTAAAAATCTGAAAGGGCAGGGATTTGAGCAGCCGGCTATTAGCTCATTCAATAGAAATTAGGGGGGGGGCTGACATTTTGGTGTATATCTCTTGAAGCAGACCTTAATTTTTTAAAAAAATGAAAGCTAAGAGTCTGGAAATTGGGGTGACTTACGCGGAGACCCAGAGAATAACAACCCAAAAACTGAGAACTGGCAACCCTAGAGCTAATGGAATTTCATCTCTCAGCCTATCCTGACTATAATCTTGGGAAGACTTTGCTGTTCAAAATCCATTACTAGCAGCCTATATTTTCAGCTAAAAACTTGTGTGCCCCATCAGAAACACAACACATTCCTTGAAAGAGCTCCCAGATGAGAATTCTCAGGCTAATGTGGAGGAGAACAGGAACCACAAAAACATCAAAATCTGAGGATGGTATGAAACTGAAGGAAAAACTAACAAGGTATAGGGGATTTGAGTCTTCTAGGTACCTGGACCAGCAAATGGAAAATTAAGATTAATGTAGAGAAACATGAAATAATAAGCCTGGGGCCAGCAAACCAAAACAGGAGGATATTATACAGAACAGCAAGATAGCATACTGACCAGGAAAGGGATTTACAGGTCACTGTAGAAAAATCCTTGAAGCTTTAAGCTCAGTGTGGGCTAAGCTACAACTGGATACAAGGAAACCAGGATTCATCAGCGAAGGCAGAGAATATAGATGGGAAAGAGTGAGGTGTGATTGTACAAGGCCTTGAATATGCAAAGCTATATAATCAGAATGACATCTTTAGTGGAGATCATACACAGCATAGGTTCCTAAAGTCTCACTACAACAGACAACGCATCATTGTTAAGAAGAAAATGGCTAAAGTAATAGTTTGATCACATAGGTTAGAGAACAACAAAGGAATGGGAAATCAAGCCGTTTCAGACACTACAAGGCTAGCAGTTCGAGTGTGAACTGCCAGATGAATTTCTTAAATGTAACAATGTAAATTGCATTTGAGAAAGCAAAGCAGTGTGGTATCAAAAGGCCAGAGGTTCAGAGCTGAATTGAAAACAACAGGGAAATCAGCCATCTAACTTAAGCCAGAACTGGAGCAGGGAACAGGGGGAGATATTGAGCTCAAGACCTTTTCCTGCCTGGCTGTTCCTTATTATTCCTGCATAGATATTTCTTATACCGAAGGTGGTGGGAAGGTGAGATTCCAATAGCACCCATCCAAAAAGTACAGCATCAAAAGAACTCGCCCTTTTCACACATGCCAAAAAGAAGTGTGCACAAATATATTTCTAGAATTGATGCTAATATGCATTTCGTATTTACACTCTGATCCTGTAGATACAGTTTATGTTAAAAAGACATAGCTCGCCTAAGGCAGCTAATAGCATCATAAAAACAATGGAGTATAAAAACTGACAATGACAGCCATATTAGCAATCATCTTAAAAGAAAAACGGGCCAGTTGAAGCAACTAACAAACTACAGCTACAATGGTATCAGAATAGCTTATGTCAAAGTGGTTATGACGGTATTGTATGTTTGGCAAATTGGAAGATCCCTGATGTAGGGTCATGTTCCATCTACAATGACTTGCAGTGGCTTTCCAGAGTTTCATGCAGGGGATATTTCCATCCCTACCTGGAACTTTTGAGGATTGACCCTGGGGCCTTCTGCATTCAACGCAGATATTCTGCCACTGAATTATGGTCCTTCTCCAAAATGTGTGCTTAGGTGCATTAGGAAGCTGCCTTATATCGGGTCAGATATTGGTCCATTTGGCTCAGTATTGCCTACACTAACTGACAGGAGCTTTTCCCAGTCCTACCTGGAGATGCTGGAGACTGAACTGGGACCTTCTGCATGCAAAGCAGCTGTTCTACCATTGTGCTACAGCCTTTTCAAATCTGTTGTGCTATGCTGTCTACCCATTGTAGACCTTCTATAAAAGACTGTTACCCAATACTGGATTTTACAGGCTCTGTGGTGACTGAAACCCTAGGATCATATCAGCACCATCAGTATGTCATTTCCAGCTCTTCTCCTTCTTCATCAAAGCCTTCCATAAAACATGTCTCATTTCTGAAGGCTTTAAAAATAAAACTGTTCCCCTTTGTCACAGTGGGAAAGGTGAATGCACTGACCATCTGCTTAGTGAGTATGCCTGCAGACCTAGTCCAGTGTGGATAACAGAGCATGAGTGGCTCTCTGTTGTGAATGCAGTTTTCTGTATTTATCCCACAGCATCCTTACACACACCCAGGGCTTGATCCAACAGGGCGTCCACATAGGAAAGTCTCCTTTCATGCAAGTATCATGTCTGGTGGATTAGGATTCAGTTTTCATATCTTAGTATAACTTGGGATTCAGATAGTTGTTCTGTTATGATTTCAGTTCCTCATATGTAAAAGAGAAATAAGAGTGACCTCTTTGTAAGGATTTTAGGAGTAAATACTGTAACTACACATTAAAAGTGGTCTAAAAATAATTGCTTATGTTTCTATGCCATCTCCTCCAAGTAGATTTAGGATAGCTTGCCAAAAATAACCACTCCTTTATTGTATCTATGCCTGGAAAACTGCTGTTCCTATTTTGCCTTTTGAAGATGTCTTCCCTAGTAGATGAGATATACTGCATTTGTATTTAAATTATAGTAATTTCTGAATTCCCCCATTAGGATGCACACCTTAACGTGGTGATGGGGTTTGAGAGTATTGAAGAAGCTGAGAGCAATGCCTTCAGGAGTCTAGACCAAGAGGATAGACTCCTAGCAGGGACACCCAAGGCGCAATGGTCAAAGCTGAGACACCAGACTAAGATGCATCCAAACTCAGATGAAGGCAATGGTAAACCACCTCTGAATACCTCTCACTACGAAAACCCTATGAACAGAATATCCAAAATGCAACACGAGATAGTGCTGGAAGATGAGACCCCCAGGTCAGAAGGCATTCACCGACCTACTGGGGAAGAACAAAGGACAAGTACGAGTAGCACTGTGACTAATGACGCAGCTGGGTCAAGGCCGAAAGGAAGCCCAGAGGCTAATGTGTACAGATGTGAAAGGAGAGTCCGGAGTTGTATGACACACACTATAGGAACATGGAATGTGAGAAGCATGAACCAGGGAAAGGTTGAAATTGTCAAGCAAGAAATAGAGCGTATCACCATTACAATACTTGGTGTGAGTGAATTATAATGGACAGGAATGGGACATTTTCAATCAGGCAACTACAAAATATTTTATCCAAGAAATGAGAAATCAAGAAGAAATGGGGTTGCTTTAATAGTGAGAAGTGATGTAGCAAAAGCAATTAGGAGCTACAACGCAAGGTCTGAGCAAGTGATATCAATGAGATTAAACGGGAAACCTATTAACATAACCATCATCCAAGTCTATGCTCCAACATCAAATGCAGAAGAAGAATTGGAGAGATTTTACGCAGGAGTACAGGAGGAAATTGATCACACACCAAAAGAAGATATGATGATAATCATGGGGGACTGGAACGCAAAAGTAGGGAACAGAGAAGAACTAGGAATTGTGGGGAAATGGGGCTTAGGAGACAGAAATGAAGCAGGGGAAACACTTATTGAATTCTGTGAAGCCAATGATTTGTTTCTTGCGAACACATATTTTGAGCAACCAAAAAGACAACTGTACACGTGGACATCACCAGATGGTCAATATAGGAATCAAATTGATTATATAATTGGAAACAGAAGGTGGAGAAGTTCCATACTTTCTGCAAAAACAAGACCAGGAGCAGACTGCGGTACAGATCATGAACTGATCGTATCGAAAATCAGAGTAAAGCTAAAGAAGAACAACAAAGCAATCATAATGCCAAAATACAATTTAAATAACATCCCAGAAGAATATAAAGATCAAATAAGGAACAGGGTTGAGGCTTTAAACTTAGTTGACAGTGAACCAGAAGAACTATGCACTGAAGTCAGAGACATTATCAGGGAAGAATGCAAAAAGACAATACCTCTAGTTAAAGAGAGAGAAAGACCTCAATGGATGACTGAAGAAACTCTTAAAATGGTTAAAGAGAGAAGGAAAGCAAAAGCAAAAGGAGATAGAAATACAGTCAGAACCTTAAATGCAACCATACAGCAACTAGTACATAGGGACAAAGAGAGCTATTAAAATAGCTATTGTATAGAAATAGAAGAGGACAACAAAAAGGGAAGAACAAGAGCCCTATTCCAAAAGATTAGAGAAATGAAAGGGAAATTTAAACCACGAGTAGGGATGTTGAATAATCAACAGGGGAACACACTGACTGACCAAGATGAAATAAAAGGAAGATGGAAGCAATACACTGAAGAACTCTATAAAAGAGATGCAAAGATGACAGACACATTCACGGAGGAACCGTATGATGAAGAACCAGAAATTTGAGAATGCGAGGTGAAAGCTGCTCTTAACACACTTGGAAGAAGCAAATCACTGGGAACAGATGGCATACCAATAGAGTTGCTACAAGCTACTGAGATTGAATCTGTCCAAATTTTGACAAAAAATTCTCAAGAAATATGGAAAACTAAACAACAGCCCACAGACTGGAAGTGTTCAATATACATCCCAATTCCAAAGGAAGGAGATCCCAGGGAATGCATTAATTATCGAACTATTGCCTTAATATCCCATGCAAGTAAAGTAATGCTCAAGATTCTACAACAAAGGCTCTTAACATATATGGAGCAAGAAATGCCAGACGTCCAAGCTGGATTTAGAAAGGGAAGAGGCACCAGAGATCATATCGCAAACATACGTTGGTAATGGAACGGAGCAAGGAATTTCAGAATAAAATCACTCTGTGCTTTATAGATTACAGCAAAGCCTTTGACTGTGTAGATCATGAAAAACGATTGTTACGAGGCAGGGCCATGGAGCCTGCTAAACTACAATTCCCACCCCACACCCCACACCTAATGGTATGGCTGGTTATGCTTTCCCACGAGGTTTTGTGCGAAGAGTAACAAGGGCAGAAATTAAGATACAAACTAAAGCTACAGCATAAATGTTCTGCATAATTGTTATCTTGTCCTTTGGCAAATTTCCCTCACCCACAGTGAATCCCATTGTTTGTTAGGAGCTTAGTTTTTCAGGGTCAGTTAGAGATACACACACACATACACAACATCACCAGACTTTCATACCCTCCTTGGCAGGAGGGGGAGAGAGGAAAAAAGTATTTTAAAACCGAGGCTTGAAGGTAGAAAAAGGAGGGAGGAGAGGAAGAAAGAGAAAAAGCGGGGCTGAGGAACACCAGAGCTCCGACACACGTGTACGACGCTCTCAAGGAACGCATCAAGGACTGCAGGGACAGAACCAGGGGAGACTCTGGGTCTCGGTGCAAAACCTTGAGACCGAGAGATTCCTTCCTGGTTTTGGATCAGAGCTCTTCCACATAGCTTCAGCTGTATTCAACCGCCCATTCCGGGCATAGGATAGGTAATATCTCCTACCTTTCACCTCTTATAGTAATAGGGTCCTTTGATTTCTTAACTTTAAAGTTATGAATGGGTTAGGATATTAATGATAAATGCTGCCACGCACCCAAGTAATTCTGTAATGCTTTCCTACTCTTTCTCTCAATAAAATCAAGCTTTGCTTTATTTTGGTTTGGACCTGAATTTCTTGGGTTAAATATATACACCATTTAAGCACATTTCAGGGCAAAGCGCTTGTTTTTATCCCTAGCAAAAGATCCCCTCCTCTCAAGGAGGTGTGTTTCATGGGACATGAGGGGGGCAAATGCACACACTCAGGTTCCCAAGAGCACATGTCGTAACACTATGGAATGCTTTAAAAGAAATGGGGGTGCCACAGCATCTGAATTTCCTGATGCACAATCTATACTCTGGACAAGAGACTACTGTAGGGACAGAATATGGAGAAACCGATTGGTTCCCAGTCGGAAAGGGTGTGAGACAGAGGTGTATTTTGTCACCCTATTTATTTAATCTGTACACAGAACATATCATACGGAAAGTGGGATTGGACCAAGATGAAGGAGGTGTAAAAATTGGAGGGAGAAACATTAATAATTTAAGATATGCAGACGATACCATACTCTTAGCAGAAACCAGTAATGATTTGAAACGAATGCTGAAGAAAGTTAAAAAGGAAAGCACAAAAGGACTACAGCTGAACGTCAAAAAGACTAGAGTAATGACAACAGAAGATTTATGTAACTTTAAAGTTGACAATGAGGACATTGAACTTGTCAAGGATTATCAATACCTTGGCACAGCCATTAACCAAAATGGAGACAATAGTCAAGAAATCAGAAGAAGGCTAGGACTGGGGAGGGCAGCTGTGAGAGAACTAGAAAAGATCCTCAAATGCAAAGAACACTAGTCAGGATCATTCAGACCATGGTATTCCCGATCTCTATGTATGGATGTGAAGGTTGGAGAGTGAAAAAAGCGGATAAGAGAAAAATCAACTCATTTGAAATGTGGTGTTGGAGGGGAGCTTTGCGCATACCATGGACTGCGAAAAAGACAAATAATTGGGTGTTAAAACAAATTAAACCAGAACTGTCACTAGAAGCTAAAATGATGAAACTGAGGTTATCATACTTTGGACACATCATGAGAAGACATGATTCACTAGAAAAGACCATAATGCTGGGAAAAACAGCAGGGAGTAGAAAAAGAGGAAGGCCAAACAAGAGATGGATTGATTCCATAAAGGAAGCCACAGACCTGAACTTACAAGATCTGAACAGGGTGGTTCATTTCAGATGTTCTTGGAGGTTGCTGATTCATAGGGTCGCCATAAGTTGTAATCGACTTGAAGGCACGTAACAACAACAACAACTTCTATATTTGTGCCTGTACCATATGCACATTTATTGCAAATTAGGGATGGGCGAGAATTTTGATTCAGTTCGCATTTCAAGTCAAATCTATCCAATTTGCATTTTCTGAAGCAGTATGGGAACCAGAATACAGCCATCCTTCAAAATTTGCACTTACGTGGATTTTGCCATGCAGTTCACCAACCAAACATTGTTTACATAAATACATATATTAGGGAAAAGTGTGCATAAAAATGAATATATGAGTGAAAATAACATGCAAAAATGCATTATATAATGAGAAATGGCTTGTAAAAATGTGTACATTAGTCAAAACTGCCTACAAAAAGAAATTTGTTAGGGAAAATCTGCATAAAAATGATGGAGAATTTTCATGAGGATTTTTTTTAAAAAAATTGCGTATGACTGCAGAAACATGGAATACTGAATTTAAGATTGGAAAAATGAGAGAACTGAAACTGATCTTTCCATCCCTATGTGTGCCATGTTTGTTTTCTTTCCTGAGAACAACATGGTGTACACGTACAACAAGTGCAAGCTCGTGGCACTGTTGGAAGAAAAAATGAGAGGCCTGGAATGGCGGGTGGCCACACTGAGGACTATAAGAGAAGATGAAGAGTTCTTAGACAGAACGCTGGAACAACAGCAGCAAAGAGAAGTGGAGGTGGAAGAGCAAGAGCATGTGGTAGCAGAAGAGGAGACTGCTTTGGAGAGGAACAACCAAGTGGAGGAAACTCCATGGGAAAGGGTGACAGGAGCAGAAGAGCTAGAAGACACCCTTCACCAGCGGAACTATGGAACCGCTTTCAATCACTCGAGGACGAGACTGGAGGACAGCCTGTGGTGGAAGAATTACAGGAGACCCTGTGCAATAATGAGCAAGAGGCTGAAGCTCAATCAAGCAGGAGCAATGAAACAACACCCCACAACACGAAGAGAAGAGTACTAGTAGTGGGAGACTCCCTACTGCATGGGAACGAAACCCAAGTATGCAGAGAAGATCTGTGGACTTGCCAGGTATGCTGTCTACCAGAAGGACAGATTAGAGATGTGACGGAAGGGTTGCCATCACTCATCGAGGTATCCCTTTCTCTTCTCACAGGTATCCCTTTCTCCTCATCCATGTGGGAACAAATGATACTGCCAAACGGAGCTATGAAGAAATCACATCAGTTTTTGAAGCTCTGGGAAGGAAACTCAAGGACTTTTGGGCCCAGGTAGTTTTTTCATCCATCCTTCCAGTACTTAGAAGAGGAGTAGAAAGGGAAAGAAAAATACTCTGTGTGAATGAATGGCTGCGAAGGTGGTGCCGACGTGAGAGATTTGGATTCTGGAACCATGGGCTATGCTTCCTAGAACATGGACTGTTGGGAAGTGATGGGTTGCATCTCACAAGGATTGAGAAGAATGTGTTTGTCCACAGCATGTAGAAGTTCATCAGGAGGGCTTTAAACTGAATCCTATGGGGGAGGGAGACATAAACTTGGTGGTAATGACTGATGAAGGCTTGTGCACAGTAATGGGAACAGAAAGATTGGCTGTAATAGGGCTGAGTATTACTGAGTAACAGTACTCAGAAAAATGTAGTAAGGAAGCCAAGCCATAAATCACATGGTCTTTGATGTCTGTATACTAACGCGCAGGGCATGGGAAAAAAGCAGGACGAACTTGTACTCTTAATACAGGAGGATAATTGCAGCGCACAGCCGGGAAATGAAGAGGCAAGACAAGGTGAGGTGTGGGTAAATCAAGGGCCACGTTTATTGAATGAAGCCAATTACATGCTTTACTGCATGGTAGAATTATCTGCAGAGCCATTGTGGAACTTATCTCTCCCCATTGGGCGAGGGCACCCTGCCATGGGAAAAGGGGGGTGAGCCAAGCCCAATCCCTTCTTCCGGGCCCCATCCCCGCAGAGTGGTTAGGGAGGCCTTCCTTATCCACCCCCCCTCAGGGCTGCACAACCTCTGAGTGGGTGGTACAGGTTAGCCTCAAAGGTGAGCCTTATCCTGCCAACCGGCCGCACAACCTGGAAGGCAGACCTCAGAACCCACCAGTCACCTTAAAGGGTGCCTAAGGGTGGTCACCAAACCCTACCTTATTAACTTCCACCACAATCCACCACAGAAGAGGACAAGCCTCTGTTTAGTCCCTCTTCCCCCACGTGCACCAGATTATGACACGCAGGGCACTCTGCAGATCAGAAAGAAACAGATCGTTACCTAGGTCAGACATATGTACACCGTCTGGCCGGTAAAGATCAGCCTGCTCACACATCACCTCCGGATGATGTATTACCTTGCCCTACTGATAAGCAAGGGCGAACCAAACTTCCCTATTTAGTTTACAGTTAGCCTTAGTCAGGCCTCTGGGATCAGCCCCACCCCTCCAAATTCTCCTCAGGAGAATGTCGGACCAAACAATCATGGTCCTAGGCCACCTGCTGTGTATGGCCTCGAAGTCCAGTCAAGCCTGAATGACAAGGGCTTTCCCCTTCAGCATTCCCAGGTCATTGCCGCCCAAATGTATAACTACAACCTGTGGAGGGTGCTGCATCAATGAAGCATCAAACAGTGTTGCAGGAGGCGTTCCCACAGCATTCCACGTCTACCCAGCCACTGGACTGATGCACAATGGCTGAGCCCCAACTGGGTTCCGTGCAAGGTCTGTGACGCCCTCCTCTTGGCCCAGAACACCATGCTGTGGCCACAAATGAGTACCTTGACTCTCTCCAGCCCCCTCCAGCCTGTTGAAACAGAAACATAATTAGAAATACATCCTTTAATACCTCCCTTAACACACCATCAACATGGGCCCTTAGTCGGCCTAACATAAGCACGAAATGCACCTGATTTCCAGCGGCCCAATGCCCAGATCGCTGTACCTCCAAATCCTAAAACAGCTGCTGTGGAAGCCGCACCTATTCTAAAAGAGTGTGTGCCGAACAGCCCTGGGTCCAAGCTGAGACACAACAGGGCCCATCTGGTGACAGACAAGAACTGGTATTTCATTAAAGGCTGACCATTCTGATGACAAAACAAGAAACCTCCAGCCTCACCCCTAGCTTGCAAAAACAAGCACAAAATCTGAACTGGACACAGTCCGGGTATTGGTGAAGGTGCCAACCTGATCACAGTTCCTCTCCACTTCTGGTCAGTCTTTGACCTGCGCAACCGCACCTGCATGCCTCCAGCTTCTATGATGACATCGCTGACTTCCAGCGCTTGACCAGACTTGTCATGCCTCGAAGAAGCAAGCAACTCACCCATGCAAAAAGCCCCAAAAAACACTACCACAACAACTGAGTGAAATAAAGCTGTCTCATAACTGGAACTACATAAGGTCAGCCAAAGCCTGTTTAAACCCAAAATAATCTCCAGTGTAAGTGGCATACGAGTGTCTGGTGCAGGAGGATGGGCTCTAGACCACCCCTCCAACATTTTCCCAATCCTAAAGTCTCTGGAAGAATCAATAACACCTTTCAGTTTAGACAGGAATCCAATTCCCGCTAGCTTACACCTAATGGTCTTCACTGAAAGGCCCTGACGATGAAGGGCCACACAAAATTCCATCAACCAGTCCACAGGAATGGGCCAGGAGGTAACATAACCCCTATTACAACAAAAACTATTGAACTCCCTACCTGCTCTTAAATAGGAGTTCCGTGTGCTGGTGGCAAGGGACTGCGTTATGGCTTCCTCAGCTGCATGCCGCCAAGTTCCCACAATGCCACTGGCATCAGCTCTGGTTGAAGCCTGGCTAAAGGGGCCAACTCCTGAAAACGTGTCATCTGATGTCGAGACAGGACGTCAGCCACACCATTATCCAGGCCAGGAACATGGCGAGCAAGAAAAGAATATTAAATATAAGGCACTGAGTGAGGAAGGCACATACCAAAACCATTACTCTAGCACTCCTAGAAGAGAGTTGATAACTCACACTGTGGCCTGGTTAACACACAAGAAATGCACCACAGAGTTAGCCAACTCAGCAGCCCATAGGTGTACTGCAACCACTATCGGAAAAAACTCCAAGAAAGTCAAATCTCTAGAGATGCCCACCGCTGCCCATGTTCCTGGCCACGCCTCAGCACACCGTCTATCCTTAAAAATGACTCCAAAACCCAGAGCTCCAGAGGCATCAGAGTGTACTTGCAACTCTGCCTCTAATAATAGATCCCTACGTCAAAAAGATACCCCATTAAATTGTTCCAAGAAATGAGACCAAACTAACAAATCTTTCCTCCTTTCTCTAGTAACCCTGACCCGATGATGAGGCCTAGTCAGGCCTCTCATCAGGTCACAGATCCTATGCAAAAACGCTCTGCCAGGTGCTATGACGCTGCATGCAAAGTTCAAATGTCCCACCAATTCCTGAAGTTCCTTAAGTGTGACCTTCCTTGCTGCCCGCATGCAAACAACCCTGGACTTCAAATCTCGTAGCTTGACTGCCGGTAAATGACAAGCCTGCACTACTGAGTCAAGCTCTATCCCCAAAAACGTGAGCACCTAAGATGGGCCCTCCATTTTTTCCTTTGCTAAAGGCACACTTAAGTCCTCTGCTAACTGGCCAAACATCCTCATCAACTGGCTACACAGCTGCAAACCAGCAGGACCAGCAAACAAAAAATCATCCAAATAATGCACTATTGCATCGCAACCTGTGCGCCTATAGAAGGCTGTGATGTTCCTATATTAATGTATATATGGTAAGTGTTGTTGTTTTAGAAGATACATGGTAAGTGGAGTGAAAGAGGAGGGGGAGTGAATGAGCAGTAGAATGCGAGATGATTGGCTGAGTGTTTAAAATGGCTGAACGTATAAAAGGAAGAGTGAGAGTGGAATCGGGGGGGAGAAGAGAACTGAGTGGGTTGCTTGGTGGGGTTTAGAGAGCTGTTTGCCAGGAGGGAGGTAGAGTTCGGATTAGTATTGAGTAAAACCATATGCTTATGTGCCTTAAGAAGAAATCTTGTTAATCTTGTTAGCTTTGTTATCTGTAATAAATACTTAATTTGGTTTACCAAAGGCCTGATCCTTGGCTGGGGTTTCACAGACCAGAAGGGAGGGTAAGGTAATGACCAAGGCTGAAGGGGAACTGTAATAAATGGTGGCAGCGGTGAAGAAAATAACAATACCAGTATTCAGAGTCTCTGGGAATACTAGTATTGGGACGTTACTGGTGGTTGCCTAGCAGGGGGATCTGTTGAGATCTGTGCTAGAGCGGATAGGTAAACCATAAGAGAGTGCGGTCCGGACTGGTGGAGTCCCTGGTGGTGCCTAGAGACAGGCAGTAACCACGAGCAGGTAGGAACCTGACAGGGAGAGCCAGGGAAGGACGCCTCACAAGTGGTGGCAATAGCGGTGGGATACGAACAACAGAGAATCCAGATACGAACCAAAGAGAGTCCCAAAGACACGTGGTGACAAAGGAGACTACGTCACAGGTGTTGGCTGTAGCAGTGAGATACGAATACTAGACAATCCCTAATAGTTGTGTGGCAAACAGAAATAACAAAACAAGATTACTTGTGAGAGTGACTGGCAAAGAGTGTGTGGCAAAGAGTGAGTGAATTCAAACACCATGGCTGAATACATAAAAATGAAAAGAGAGGAGCTGGTGGAGAAGTGCATAACATTCAATTTACCTCACGAGGGTAAAGGGGTAGATGAATTGAGGGTAGCACTTATAGGATTTGCTACTGCCCAGCAAAAACAACCTGTCAGAGAAGAGACCCCAGAAGGATATTTAAGCAATCCCGCTTATATAGAGCACTTGAGAGAGAAGTTAAGATGGGAGGCTGAGGAAAAAGACAAGCAGAGGGAGTTGGAAGCTGAGAGATTGAGGATGGAAGCTGATGGGAAAGACAAGCAGAGGGAGTTGGAAGCTGAGAGATTGAGGAGGGAGGCTGATGAGAAAGAAAAGCAGCGGGTCTTTGAGGCTGAGGAAAAAGATAAACAGCGAGAGTTGGAAACTGAGAGATTGCGGATGGAAACTGAGAGAATGAGAGTGGATGTGGAATTACAGGCAGAAAAGTTAAAATTTGAAAGAGAGAAGTTTCATTCTGATGAAACAAGAAAGGACAGAGATGGAGCAAAAATAAAAATTACTCCAAAGGACTTTGCTGTCTATGAGCCTGGTCAAGATCCTCAAATTTACCTCAGCACCTTTGAAAAAGCAGCTCAGTTGTGGGGGCTACCTGAAGATAAATACATGCAGTATTTATCAAACCTGATTAAAGGGGAATTGGCTGAGGTATACCAATATTTCCCCTCAGACAGGCCCGTCACCTATGCTGAATTCAAAGAAGCAGTGTTTAAAAGATTCAGACTGGGGCCTGATCATTTTAGAAAGCTTTTCAGAAATTGCCAGATACAGACAGGGAGGTCTTTCGTGGAGCTGGGGGCAAAACTGATGGACATATTTGGGAAATGGCTGACAAGTGCAAAAGCTCAGTCTGTGGAGGAGGTGAAAAACCTCATGATATTGGATCAATTATACCATCAGTTACCACCAGAAATAAGGCTCCTGGTCAAAGACCGTTCCCCCACATCGGTGCAGGAGGCCGCAGAGATGGCAGATCACTTCGCCTCCAACAGAACTGGCTGGGTGTGGAAAACATCAAGAGATTTTAAACCCAGACCATATAATGCTGGCAGAAGGGATGTGGTACCACAGAGAGTGAGTCCTCCAGTAAAATCTGAAGGGCACAGGACACCTCAGAGTGGATCTGTGTACCCTAAAAGTGAGGAGAAATTATGCTACAAATGTGGTAGACCGGGGCACCTATGTTTTCAATGTGAGGTTGCCAACCCCATTAGTAATCCTGCTCAGACAAGGGCAGTGAAAACAGAGCCCAAGGCTTTAGAAACAGCGAAAAAGGTTCAGTTCTGCCAGATAAACTGGACAGAAGTAACAGACCTTGATTCAAGTCTGAAAGAGGAAGTGAGTGTACAAGGGGCAAATTATTGGGCATTGCTTGATACTGGTGCCGCTCAGACATTGCTGAGGCCAGATTTAATAAAATCTGAGGTAATATTACCTCAGGAAACTGTGACTATCCAAGGAGTGAGGGGTCAACCAGAAAGTTTGCCTGTGGCCCTGGTGGATATGACTTGGAGAGGCCGAGAGGGCCGATATAAAGTAGGCATTAATGCCCAGCAACAAGAACCAGTAATACTGGGAAGGGATGTAATGGGCGCCCAAGGAAAGATCTATGTAGTGACCAGACAGCAAATTGGCAGAGAAAAAGAAGCCATATTAACGGGGGCTGAAACAAACAGGGTGGAATCTGTTAACTAGCCTCAGGTCACCATAGCAACCACTAGCAGGCCTGCTGAAGGAGACAAACTGTATCAAGTGGTCTCTGATAATGATGAGGCAGATCAATTCAGGGAAGAGCTGCAAAAAGATATAAGTTTGAAGCAGATAAAGGAACAAGCTCTGACCCAACAGATTCCTTTCACTGACAAACTGAGGAATCAAGTTGTGTGTGTGAATGGGATTTTATATAGACTGTGGATGCCTGCTGAGAGGAAGGATGAATGTGAACCAGTGAAACAAATGATGGAAGTGGTGAAAGAGAATCTCAGTCAAGCTCAGCAGAAGCAAAGTTACTGGTATGACAGAACAGCCAGGGAACGTGTGTATGATGTGGGAGATATGGTTATGGCGTTCATACCCAGGAAACATGACAAATTACAGGCTAACTGGGAAGGACCATATACCATCAGAGAAAGGCTTGACACAGTGACGTATGTAATTACCACAGACCAATTAAACAAAAGCAAAGTGGTTCATGTAAATATGTTGAAGCCTTACCATACCAGGGATGCACAGGTGTTGCAAGTTACCTTATTCCCTGAGGGAAGTGGGCCTGAACTTCCAGATTTGGTACAGGAAAGCAAAGACAAAAGAGGGGTAGATCAAGTGGAATGGTCAGAGGAGGTGAAGGAGGAAGTAAAAGAAGAGATTTTGAGAGTTTTGAAAACCTATAGGAATCTCTTTAGTAATAAACCTGGCCGAACCAGTATAGTTATACATTCCATTGATACTGGAGAGCATGCCCCAGTCAGATCTGTACCGTACTGTGTGAATGGGAAAGTTGTGAGTGAAGTAATCTGTGTAGGACATGGGGTGGGGAGTGGGAAAGTCACCCCCTTATGGAGCAAGGTGGAGGCAATACAAGCGTGGCCGATCCCCTTAACCAAAAAACAAGTAAGGGCATTTCTGGGTGTGGCTGGATTTTATAGGAAGTTTGTGAGAAATTTTGGGGAAATAGCAACCCCCTTGCATGAATTAACAAAGAAGAAGTGTTCTGAGTGTGTGGTATGGACGGATGAATGTCAGAAGGCTTTTGATCTACTGAAGCAAGCCTTGTGCCAAGGACCCATATTAATAGCACCAGACTATGAGAAACCATTCATCGTGGCTACAGATGCGTCGGACCTGGCGCTGGAAGTCATCTTGCTACAGGAGAGAGAAGGCACCAGACATCCAGTGGCGTACCTGAGTCGCAAGCTGACGCCGAGGGAGAAAAACTATTCATCAGTCCAGAAGGAGTGCCTAGCGGTCGTGTGGGGACTGAACAAGTTGCGCCCATACATGTGGGGATGAAGATTCACAGTGACTACGCACCATCGGGCCTTGTTATGGTTGCAGACTATGAAAAACCATAACACTATGCTGCAGAGGTGGTCCTGGGCCCTACAGGACTATCAAGTGGACTTCCAGTTCATCAAAGGCAAGGACAATGTACTGGCCGATGGACTTTCCAGGCAAGTGGCTGGGACTGCAGTGACGTGACCAGACAGAGGAACAAAGAAAGACATTTTCCCCATAGAGACTTTTATTTGTTAACGCGACGTATAAATCCTGGAACAGGAATAATACTCTGCTGTTGTTTAAGGGGGGGGAATGTGATGTTCCTATATTAATGTATATATGGTAAGTGTTGTTGTTTTAGAAGATACATGGTAAGTGGAGTGAAAGAGGAGGGGGAGTGAATGGGCAGTAGAATGCGAGATGATTGGCTGAGTGTTTAAAATGGCTGAACGTATAAAAGGAAGAGTGAGAGTGGAATCGGGGGGGAGAAGAGAACTGAGTGGGTTGCTTGGTGGGGTTTAGAGAGTTGTTTGCCAGGAGGGAGGTGGAGTTCGGATTAGTATTGAGTAAAACCATATGCTTATGTGCCTTAAGAAGAAATCTTGTTAATCTTGTTAGCTTTGTTATCTGTAATAAATACTTAATTTGGTTTACCAAAGGCCTGATCCTTGGCTGGGGTTTCACAGACCAGAAGGGAGGGTAAGGTAATGACCAAGGCTGAAGGGGAACTGTAATAAATGGTGGCAGCGGTGAAGAAAATAACAATACCAGTATTCAGAGTCTCTGGGAATACTAGTATTGGGACGTTACTGGTGGTTGCCTAGCAGGGGGATCTGTTGAGATCTGTGCTAGAGCGGATAGGTAAACCATAAGAGAGTGCGGTCCAGACTGGTGGAGTCCCTGGTGGTGCCTAGAGACAGGCAGTAACCACAAGCAGGTAGGAACCTGACAGGGAGAGCCAGGGAAGGACACCTCACAAAGGCCCATTCCAGGAATGTACTAAAGCGTTCAAAAGCTGAACACGAAATATAACATCCCATAGGCAAAGCTTGATCTACATAAAACAAACCTTGAAAAGAGAATCCCAACAGATCAAAGTCCAAAGGGTGGACTGGCAAGAGTCGAAATGCTGACTTAATATCACACTTTCCCATGAGAGTGCCTGGGCCACAACATCAGACCATTATAACTGCGCTGTCAAAGGAAGTGTAACGCACGGAACACAAATGTTCAGGAATAGCATCATTCACCTACTGCCCTTTCGGGTATGACAAGTGATGAATGAGTCTGAACTGTCCAGGATCTTTTTTGGGAACTATACCCAAAGGGGAAATCCTTAGAGTGGAAATGGGAGGGTAATGAAAAGGGCCTAAAACTCGGCCCTCAACCCCTTATTAATTTTTTCCTGCACCACTGACTCCATGCCCAACACGGATCTAAGATTACCTGACATATAAGGCTTATGCTCCCCAACAACCGGAATTCTAAAACCATAACTAAAACCATCCCCTAAATAGATTGCATCAGCCCTTCTAGGATACTCCCTGAGCAGACACATAAGCTGTGGAATTTTAATTAGGGTGGGGCCCTTTTCCAGGAGGTTGTCCACTAGCTCCCGGCTTCTTTCCCCTTTGAAACCCCTTAAATCCCTTGTTCTTAAAACAATTGGTGAAGGGATGAGGGCCAGAGCAGATGGAACACTCGTGCCTGAATTTACATGGGTGCCTATTACACCAGCCCTTGGCGCTAAACTCCCAACAAAGCAAGTGGGATGGAACCCCTTGCCCCGTGAACCCATGGGTAGAAGCCACACTTACCTAACAAATGGCCACTATCTGCCCTATCACCCTGCACGGGACAAGCTGCAGTCATAAACTTCAACCACAACTCAGGGTCCTTTCTATCCCATGGCAGGAAACGATCCACTGCTGCCTGCATCCAAAAAATTCATCATAAGCCAGCCACACTGACCCAATGAATTCTGTGTGCGCCCTGAAAATTATATTGAGATACTTAACCAAGGCTGCAGCCCCCATGGGCTGGCGTTGGATCACTAACCCCATATAAATCAGGAACCCCGCTAACCAGTTGCCCCAAGTCCTATCTATTCTCTTCTTTTTAAATTTCTCATTTTCACGCTCCTCCAACCGTTCTTTCTCCTTAAGCTCAGGTTCTCTATATAATAAGAACACATCCATGTATTCCCCTCTCCACATATGCTCCCTTGTTGCTGCCAACAAGTGAGCACCCAAGGGAGAAGACATCTCCCCAAAAGGCAAAGCACCAGCCTGAACATGAGCCAAAGGACCAGTAGACCCGTGAGGCTGTCCCACCATAGCACTGCCCACTGAAGTCCAGACTTGCCTGCAAGCCTCACTGACAGGTTGCTGTATTGGTTGACACAACCCCTGTCCATGCCCAGCAAGCACAGGACCTTGCTTAGTACCTGCATGAGATGTACCTTGATATGCACCTGAAGAAGACCACCCCTGCTGTGCTCCCTTATAACCAATACCTGGACCTACTGGAACCTCAGAAACCTCAGTCTCCACCTCAGGAATTGAGGCAGGAGGAGCAAAACGACCCAAAGAGCCTTCCAAAGCTGCCAAATGGCCTAAAACAGAATCCCAATAATGAGATTGCTTCTTCTTGCTCCTTAGCCGCTTTAATTCTAGCCCCACTGGCTTCCCGAGGCCACCTATTCCACCTCTCCAAAGACTCAATGCGAGCCAATACCATATCAGGGTCCTCCTCATCAGAAGATGAAAATTCCTGGGGTGGAGTGGGAGGCCTCAGCAGAGGGTGCTTCATGGCCTTCCCTTTCCCTTTAGGGCCCCCTGCGCCTTTCTTGAGAGGCACAATGGTTAACAAATGTGGCCTGAAAATGTCTGTTGCAAACAAGACAGACAAGTATTCAAAGTGATGCCTCCCCAAAGGAGCAATATGAGCTCCCAAAATGGCCACCACACAAAATGTGGTCAAAATGGCCACCCACATGAAGGGGCACAATGTGCTCCAAAATGGCCACCACACCAAATGTGTTCAAACTGGCTGCCTAACGAAAGAGCAAAATGTGCTTCAAAATGGCCACCCCCCCCAAGAAAAGCAAAAGCCTGTGTAACAGGGCCAAATGCCACCTTAAGGCAAGCCCCCAGTACTTAAAAGAGGAGTAGAAAGGGAAAGAAAAATACTCCATGTGAATGAATGGCTGTGAAGGTGGTGCCGACGTGAGAGATTTGGATTCTGGGACCACGGGCTATGCTCCCTGGAACATGGATTGCTGGCAAGTGACGTAAACTTGGTGGTAATGACTGATGAAGGCTTGTGCACAGTAATGGGAACAGAGAGATTGGCTGTAATAGGGCCCAGTAACAGTCCTCAGAAAAACGTAGTAAGGAAGCCAAGTCATAAATCACATGGTCTTTGATGTCTGTATACAAACGCGCAGGGCATGGGAAAAAAGCAAGACGAACTTGAACTCTTAATACAGGAGGATAATTGTGACTTGATAGGTATAACTGAAACTTGGTGGGATGTCTTCCATGCCTGTAATACAGCAACTGAAGGATATAACTTGTTCAAAAAGAACAGAAGGAATAAAAAGGGAGGTGGAGTCGTGCTATATGTTAAAAATATATATATCTGAACAGAAATACAGGAAGATGAGCTTGGTAGCTCCACCAAGAGTATCTGGATTAAAATTAATAGGGCAAGTAATAAAAGGAATGTGGTGCTTGGAGACTACTACTGACCACCCAATCAAGGAGAAGACAAGAACGTAACTTGAAAAGCAAATTGCCAATGTTTCAAGGAGGCATGATGTAGTAGTAATGGGGGGCTTCAATTATCCCGATATCTGTTGGGAGACAAATTGTGCCAAACACTGCCCCTCCAAGAAATTTCTGACTTGTGTTGGAAATAACTTTCTCCTACAGAAAGTGGAGGAAGCAACCAGAGGATCAGCTGTCACCAGGTATGGACATGAAACTTGTCAAGGATTATCAAAACCTTGGCACAGTCATTAACCAAAATGGAGACAATAGTCAAGAAATCAGAAGAAGGCTAGGACTGGGGGGAGCAGTTATGAGAAAACTAGAAAAGCAAAGTCAAGGAAGCTCTTAGAGGCAAAAAGTCTTCCTTCAGAAAATGGAAGTCCTGTCCGAATGAAGAAAATAAAAAAGAACACAAACTCTGGCAAATGAAATGCAAGAAGACAATAAGGGATGCTAAAAAAGAATTTGAGGAGCACATTGCTAAGAACATAAAAACCAACAACAAAAAATTCTATAAATACATTCAATGCAGGAGACCATCTAGGGAGGCGATTAGACCCTTGGATGATAAGGGAGTCAAAGGTGTACTAAAGAACGATAAGGAGATTGCAGAGAAGCTAAATGAATTCTTTGCATCTGTCTTCACAGTGGAAAATATAGGGCAGATCCCTGAACCTGAACTAACATTTGCAGGAAGGGATTCTGAGGAACTGAGACAAATAGTGGTAACGAGAGAGGAAGTTCTAGGCTTAATGGACAATATAAAAACTGACGAATCACCGGGCCCGGATGGCATCCACCCGAGAGTTCTCAAAGAACTCAAATGTGAAATTGCTGATCTGCTAACTAAAATATGTAACTTGTCCCTCGGGTCCTCCTCCGTGCCTGAGGACTGGAAAGTGGCAAATGTAACGCCAATTTTCAAAAAGGGATCCAGAGGGCATCCCGGAAATTACAGGCCAGTTAGCTTAACTTCTGTCCCTGGAAAACTGGTAGAAAGTATTATTAAAGCTAGATTAACTAAGCACATAGAAGAACAAGCCTTGCTGAAGCAGAGCCAGCATGGCTTCTGCAAGGGAAAGTCCTGTCTCAGTAACCTCTTAGAATTCTTTGAGAGTGTCAACAAGTATACAGATAGAGGTGATCCAGTGGACATAGTGTACTTAGAATTTCAAAAAGCTTTTGACAAGGTACCTCACCAAAGACTTCTGAGGAAGCTTAGCAGTCATGGAATAAGAGGAGAGGTCCTCTTGTGGATAAGGAATTGGTTAAGAAGCAGAAAGCAGAGAGTAGGAATAAATGGAGAGTTCTCCCAATGGAGGGCTGTAGAAAGTGGAGTCCCTCAAGGATCAGTATTGGGACCTGTACTTTTCAACTTGTTCATTAATGACCTAGAATTAGGAGTGAGCAGTGAAGTGGCCAAGTTTGCTGATGACACTAAATTGTTCAGGGTTGTTAAAACAAAAAGAGATTGCGAAGAGCTCCAAAAAGACCTCTCCAAACTGAGTGAATGGGTGGAAAAATGGCAAATGCAATTCAATATAAACAAGTGTAAAATTATGCATATTGGAGCAAAAAATCTTAATTTCACATATACACTCATGGGGTCTGAACTGGCGGTGACTGACCAGGAGAGAGACCTCGGGGTTGTAGTGGACAGCACGATGAAAATGTCGACCCAGTGTGCGGCAGCTGTGAAAAAGGCAAATTCCATGCTAGCGATAATTAGGAAAGGTATTGAAAATAAAACAGCCGATATCATAATGCCGTTGTATAAATCTATGGTGCAGCTGCATTTGGAATACTGTGTACAGTTCTGGTCGCCTCATCTCAAAAAGGATATTCTAGAGTTGGAAAAGGTTCAGAAGAGGGCAACCAGAATGATCAAAGGGATGGAGCGACTCCCTTACGAGGAAAGGTTGCAGCATTTGGGGCTTTTTAGTTTAGAGAAAAGGCGGGTCAGAGGAGACATCCAAGATGGCTGCCGAGCTGGTAGGAGTTTGTTTGTGCTGCTCTCCCACACTCTCTAAACTTTAATTTCTACCGCAAGTAGCATCAAGGGTCTGAGTTTGTTAAACTGTCTCAGATTTTCTGTTTTTATCAGCACACACCTGCCAGCTGAGAGGATATTGTGAAGGTCGGTCAATCTGCTTTTGGTCCTTTTTTTCTTCTTCCCATTTTCTCTCATTAGAGGCTCCGCGATTTACGGCCTGAGTTAAGATATCTTATGTGGGAGAGCCTTGTGTATAAATAATGGTACACACAAGGAAAATGTGCCGTGACCAAGGAATTCAGCTGGAGGAGGTTACAGGAGAGACTTTAGGTGGAGTGAAACAACTCAAAATTACTCAATTCCTCCTCCCGAATAAGGCTGAGAAGAGAGCTCCTTGCCCCTCCATGTCGGTCGCTGACCCACAATTAAAGGAGCCTGACCACCCATTCAACTCTACCCTGTCTGCTTCTCCCACTGGAGCTGGACTGGACTGGTCTATAGATTTTAGAGACACACCCAGGTTACAGGAGTTGTTACTACCAGCTAGTTTGAACCTCACCTTGGAGCTGGCCCAGGCTGAGATCCCGATAAAGCCCCACTCCTGTACGCCTAGGGGAGTTCCAGTATCTGCTTCAGGCATTTCTGTGGTCTCGAGTCCCCAATGCCCTCCGACGACTCCGCGCCATTTGTCAGCTGCAGCCGCCCGGGAAAATGAAGGTATCAGCCATGCCCTTCTCTTTACTGATCATCAGCGCTTGAATTCCCAACTGGCGATAGTTTCGAGTGAGATTGCATGTATTAAAAATTTCATCTCGGAGACTAATGGCTTATTAAGAACACTTACTGAGGAATTCACAAAGTTAATCTCGTCTTTCAAGCATGTCATCCCTGCTATCAAATCGACCCCAGTTCTGGCTTGTAAACGCAGACTGAAACACAAAGCCGCTCTAAATGTAAAAAAATCTAAAAACATTAAAAGGTATAAACATCCGAGAGGCAGGAAGATGAATTTTCATAAGCTCTTCAAAATAATGGAGGCGCTACTGAATGTTGGGACTGCAGACGGGAACTGCTCTCGATCAATTGCTCCCCATGGTGCCTCCTCCAAACATCGAATTGAGCCGCCTCCTTCATCCCTGGACTCCTTACCCCGTCGATGCGACTTCCTTGGACATCCTGAGTCCCGAAAGGCGGGACAGTTTGGAACACATCTTGAAGGTGTCCCCTTCACTTCGTGAAGCGAAGCATTGGATTTTAAAATATAGCCGGAACAAGATAGCCCTACTAAACTTACCTGGCTGTAGTCCTAGAGAACACTATGTTAAGAGGAGATCCCATGTCTGTAAAGTTTTACAATCATTGAACCTGGTATTTATAAAACCAGAGGACATTGTACAAGTAGATTTTCTTTCCAATTCCTCCACAAATATGTCGGTTTTGCTCACCTTTAAGAACCCAGAGGAGGTAAGCTGGGTAATTGCAAACAGGCACCTTCTACTTAGGCATGGAATTCATACTCAAAGACATTTCTTAAACCTAGCGAAACCTTAACCACTGTATATACCTCGGCGACGCCCTGTTCTAATATCATCTGTTCCCATTCCAGAGAGGGCGTTAAGACCTTTGGACAGGTGCACAGCTCCTGCTATTTCTGAATCTTGCCCTATGAACCCCAACTAGGTTTCTTCCCTTCAGTGGAACCCATTACGTACCTCTCCTCCAGCTACTGGGGCCAACGCACCGAGGGATGCTATAGAATCTACTCTTACTAAGCCCCCCAGGGAATATAGTCTCCTTGGTTCAGACTTCGCTAGTCACGACCTTGTCGTGGTGGACGAGGTAAACTCTGCTATTATTTCACCGCCTGCTAATGCGATCCAGCAGCGGACTTCAGATCCGGCTTGCACTTGCGACCAAGTGGATGTATCCTTCGACTTTTCCTGTGAAGGTGAGGAAGATCTCATAACAAACTTTTCCACCTTTCCTGAATATGCACAATGGGACATCATTAACAAATTGCAAATCCTACTCAAAAACCTCCAGGCTAGAAGGACTGATTCAAGATTTTTGGAGGATTTTGAACTAGGCTCGCCCTCCAGAGACCACACTTCGGCTCCGCCGTCTTCACTACTTCCTCTGCCGCATCCTTACTCGAATGTCTGTAGACCTGCCCTGACCTGCAAGGCAACAATCCACCAGGAGGAATCCAGCTCTCCTTGACAATCCTCGCCCATTTCGCGTCCAGCTCTGTCTTCTCTTGCAGCTGCCTCATGGAATGTGGCAGGTTGGCAAACTAAATTGGTAGACCGTGGTTTTATCGAGTTTTGTATGCGATTCCAGATTGTACGTATACAAGAATCCTGGATTATTTCCTCGACCTTTCCCTCCCTTCCTGGCTATGTTGCTCATGCCCTCCCTGCCATTAGATCTCATAAGGGGGGTAGACCTCGGGGAGGTTTGGCTACCTTAATTTCAGTAGACTGGAATACAACTGTCTCAGAGATCGTTGTGATTCCATCAAATAACATCCTGATTAATAAAATCTCTTGGCCTGCAAATTTTGAAATAATTGTGATCAATGTCTATGTGCCTCCATCGAGAGCCAAGCATGGGTGCCCCTTGATTTGGTCAGATCTAGACCAGGTACTGACATCCTTGTATCAGCAGCTTCAGGATCCATTACTTTTGCTGACTGGTGACTTTAATGCCAGATTAGGTTTAAATAACTCGGTTATTGGCAGTAAATTGGGGCTGTCCCCGGACGACCTTTTTGTCCTCCCTTGTAGGAACTCTAAGGATGCTGCCATAAACTCTGCAGGGCAATCTCTCTTTAAACTTGTTTACAAATGTCATCTTTTTGTATGCAACGGCTCTTATTTAAACCTTGATTCTGACGTGCATACTTATCTCGGCCCGTGAGGCAGGAGTATAATTGATTATATGGTCCTCTCACAACCCCTTATTTCTCACATAAAATTTTTTGGGGTAACTTCCAGATCTGAGAGTGACCATATGCCCATACACTCCCTCTTCTCTATTCCCCTGCATTCCATTCCCAGCACTTTTACCCCGTCTGGGACCCTAACATCCCAGGGGGGCAGTAGGATTCGTTGGAATGGGAAATTGTATGAGACTATAAATTCCTTTTTAAATCTTCCTTTGATGTCAGAATTGAGACACCGCCTTTTGTCCTCATTTGATCCAACCAGCTTGTATGACTCTATTGTTATGATGCTAAAGCCCCTGCTGTCTACCACTCAATCTGTCACACCGAAGAATAGCGGCTGGTTTGATAATTGCTGTGTAGTAGTGAAACGCAAGCTAGGCCAGGCCATCAGGTCCCTAAGGCAGGTGGACTCGCAAGCAAATTTTTACACCTATTTATCATACAGGCAGTCCTATAAAAAACTTTTGACCACAAAAAAAGCCAATTATATTCAGCAACAATGGAGGGAGTTGGGCCTCACCTCCCTAGAGAAAAATGCATCCAAATTCTGGGAACTTGTTTCGAAGGGACTGAAGGGGGAGCAAGTAGCCATCAATAATCAAATAACATCAGACCAATGGAGCTCATATTTCTCCACACTTTATAAAAATATTTCGCCCTGCCCCCAGTCTTCCCTTACCACTTTATCTAGATCCTTACAATTTTCCCCAGAATGGGAACCGGTCTCTCCTACAGAGGTTGTTTTATTGATCAATTCGGTGCCTGACAATAAGGCCCCTGGAGAGGACATGCTTCCAGCAGAGTTATTCAAGTCTAATCCCAATTGGTGGGCCCCCGTTTTTGCCAAACTGTTCACTTTTATTAATTCTTATGGTGATGTTCCCAAGGGCTGGGGAATCAGTACGGTGATCCCTCTTTACAAAAGTGGTGCTAAGTCCGACCCCAAAAATTTCAGGCCGGTCAGTCTATTGGTCATTGCGTCCAAACTTTATACTAAGTATCTTCTAGCGAAATTGGACCGGTGGGCTAATGAGAATGCCATTATTGCACTGGAACAGGCAGGGTTCGTTAAAAGTAAATCTATGATTGATCAGTGTTATGTTTTATCTCACCTCATTCAGAAATATGCATTCCATAACAGAAAAGAACTATTTGTTGCCTCCGTAGATTTCTCGTCTGCCTTTGATTTGGTAGACAGAGAACGCCTCTGGCAGAAACTTGGCGCTACAAATATAGACAAACGGTTACTCCTACTCCTGCAAATTTTGCACTCTGACACATCCCTTAGGGTGAGACTAGGGGCTAATGGTCAACTTTCAGAGGCGATCCCTACCCATCATGGGGTTCGCCAGGGCTGTTTACTAGCCCCCTTTCTTTTTAACTTTTATATAAATAATATCGTACAGGAACTTTCAGGCTCAATGCATTTTCCACCCTCAATTTTATCTGTTAAACTTTCTGTTTTACTTTATGCCGATGATCTGGCCCTCATCTCAACCACTCAAGTTGGAATGAGGAGGCTGTTACACAGCCTGGGTCTATTCTGTGCTAAGGAACGTCTCCTCATTAATTACTCCAAGACGAAAGTGGTAGTGTTTGGGGAAAAACAAACCAAACACGTCTGGAGACTTAATAACAAGATTATACAACAGCAACAGAGTTACCGTTATCTGGGCCTTAATTTCACTTCCAATTTGTCCTGGAATTCCCATCTTGACTCCGTCAGGCTGAAGGCTGCCCATTCCATACACCAGCTATGCCGTTTCTTTACCCGCAAGGGAGGTAGTTTGGTTCCCCCTGCCCTGGAAATCTTTCGCAGGAAGATAATTCCACAGCTCTTATATGGGGCAGAGATCTGGGGTTATGGCAACATCTCTTCCCTTGAAAAAGTTCAGAACGCTTACCTCAGGTTTATTCTGGCAACTCCCCGTGGCACGCCAGCCTCTCTATTAAGGTTAGAGACCGGCTCGCACCCGATACAATCGCTGGCCCATGCCACTTTGGCATCCTACTGGTTGCAGCTTGCCGGCATGGATGATTCCTGTTTACCTAAAAAGTGTTTTTTCGAACAACTCCAATCATCTTATCACTCTACTTGGTTAAATCGAACCAAAACTAAATTGGCCGCTTACGGGATCTCCATTGCCCTTTTACCTTTGCACCCTTCTTTGAGGGCAAAAAAACTGCTGAAGGGCAGGATCTTTTTATATGCTCAAAGATGGATGCCTTATTCAGCTTCCCAGTCGTCCTTCTCCTTATGGTATCTTGGTACAAGACGACGTTTAGCATGGAGCCATATTTTTCCTTCCTTTCTGCTCCATCGTTGAGGAGGTCTTTTACTGCCTTACGCCTCCAAATCATGCCTTCAGCTATCCTTGAAGGTCGTTATGCTAGCATTCCCCCCCACTCTCAAGTTTGTATATGCCATTCGGGAGAGGTGGAGGATGTTGCCCACTACCTTCTGAGATGCCCTCTTTACAAAGATCCCAGGTCTAAAATTTTATTTCCCATAATCCACCCTATGTCGGATAGGCCTATGCCGGAACAAATATTTATTCTTCTGGCTGGTACGGATGTTCATATAACATTTCGGGTCACCAACTTTGCTTTGGCAGCCGGGAAGATCAGGGCTAACCGCGTAAAACAATTAGAGTCAGCTTGATATTGTTTTCGCTGATTTTAAATGTACATGCATATGTCTACTAATGTAGGTTCTTATGTATGAATGTATATATTTATTTTTGGATGTTTTTAGTATATCCCATAATATTTTATGTATTTCATGTATTTTTAATTTCTTGCGGTGGCTAATAGCTTTGAGCAATAAAGGTTTATTCATTCATTTCATGATAGAAGTGTATAAAATTATGCATGGCATTGAGAAAGTGGATAGAGAAAAGTTCTTCTCCCTCTCTCATAATACTAGAACTCGTGGACATTCAAAGAAGCTGAATGTTGGAAGATTCAGGACAGACAAAAGGAAGTACTTCTTTACTCAGTGCATAGTTAAACTATGGAATTTGCTCCCACAAGATGCAGTAATGGCCACCAGCTTGGATGGCTTTAAAAGAAGATTAGACAAATTCATGGAGGACAGCACTATCAATGGCTACTAGCCATGATGGCTGTGCTCTGCCACCCTAGTCAGAGGCAGCATGCTTCTGAAGACCAGTTGCCGGAAGCCTCAGGAGGGGAGAGTGTTCTTGCACTCGGGTCCTGCTTGCGGGCTTCCCCCAGGCACCTGGTTGGCCACTGTGAGAACAGGATGCTGGACTAGATGGCCACTGGCCTGATCCAGCAGGCTCTTCTTATGTTCTTATGTCCTCAAATGCAAAGATGTATCACTCAACACTAAAGTCAGGATCATTCAGACCATGGTATTCCTAATCTCTATGTATGGATGTGAAAGTTGGGCAGTGAAAAATGTGGTGTTGGAGGAGAGCTTTGTGCATACCATAGACTGCAAAAAAGACAAATAATTGGGTGTTAGAACCAATTACACCAGAACTATCACTAGAAGCTAAAATGATGAAACTGAGGTTATCATTCTTTGGACACATGATGAGAAGGCATGATTCACTAGAAAAGACAATCATGCTGGGAAAAACAGCAGGGAGTAGAAAAAGAGGAAGACCAAACAAGATATGGGTTGATTCCATAAAGGAAGCCACAGAGCTGAACTTACAAGATCTGAACAGGGTGGTTCACGACAGATGCTATTAGAGGTCACTGAATCATAGGGTCGCCATAAGTCGTAATCGACTTGAAGGCATAAACAACAACAACAAGGCTTGCCTAAGCAAAAAAGTTTTAGCTAGTTTTGAAAACAGTATATCTTATGGGTCGGTGCAATGAAATGACACTGTGACATTTGTTTTATGTTTTATGTGTTATGTTAATGTTTTATATTTTATATTTTATGTTATGTTAATGTTTATTTATACCCCTCCTTTCGGCCAAACAGCCCTCAAGGTGGCTTACAGAAAAGTAAACACAAATATAAAAATACATCAACAAGGCAATACATCAATAAAGCAATACATTGTACAAAAAAATAAATTAAATAGCAAATGACATTAAGAAAAAATATCCAGGAAAGGCATTCCATCTCGCCTGAACTTACAGCTATTTCAAGGCGCGGTACACCAGTCCAAAACAGCAACAGCCTGAGGCTCAGGCCATGGTGCGCTTGTTCCATCAGCGCAAGGGTTTACGCTTGCACAATGGAACGTACACCCCTCTCTGCCCTCCATGCGTGCCCCATGCCCTGACAAGTCTGCTCTGGCAGGTTGGAGGGAAACACAGAACAGATTTAGGGATCATATGAGGGGAAGAGAAGGGGGGGAATTGATCAAGTGTAAATGCACTGATGGAATGAGTTAGTTGGATACGCCCCCCCCTTAGGCTGCAATCCTAAGGGGAACAAAAACCAAAGGAAGTTCCAGCCACCGTATCCTATACCCTGCTGTGCTTGTGCCAGCAGGGCAAAAGAAAGGCTCTTGCACTCCCCCTATCCTTTTTAGATTCACCCCTACTTTTTAAAAAACAGTTTCCCATTGAGAACAATGGAAGAGAAATCACAAGGAGAGATTTAGACAGCCAGGTTCAGCTCCAAATGGTTTTCCCGTCCTATTGCAGTCAAGGGCATAACAAATGGAAGAAACCCTTCAGCAATGTGTAATGGGGAGGAGGTGGAATGGAGTCTGAGGCAGTGGCCCTTGGTATGAGAACAGGGCTGTTACAAGCATGTCCCTCTTTTTGTCTGAAATATTAAAGCAGGGAAGAAGTACTGGTGGCTCTCCAGATATTGTGGGATGCCTCCTCCCATCAGCCCCAGCCAGCGTTCCTCCCCCTTACATTTACATCCTGTCCAGCACATTTCTTCCAACATGAAATCCAAGATTACCAAACATATGGCTCCTGGTGATCACCCAACCCAGACCTGCTTAGCTTTAGCAAGATGATGGCCTATGTGCCTTCAGATCATACTCTGGGCACAGTTATAGGTCAGGGACCGGAGTTGTAGTTTGACAACATCTAAAAGGCCAAAGGTTTCTGATCCCTGTGTTTAACAGCATGCAGAATATATACAATATAGCTATGGTTTTTAAGCTTTCAAGTTTCAAAGGGACCCTTGCCTGTTCAGCAAGCTATGCATGCTTGTCCTGGAGCCCCGGTCTGTTTCAAAGGCTTCTGGAAAAGGTGTATGTTCAGTGCATCCAGAGTCATGGCCAGATCCAACCATTACTTCAGGTTAAAAGACAGCGGAGCTAGACATTGACACTAATGGAAGCTGTCTTTCCTGGGGCTATTAGCAGCTACAGGAGATGTGTTGCGTTCACTGGAACCATGGCAGGGAATGACTAACCTCCTCCCACATGTGACAGTGTAGGCATTTTATTTTATGAGATATTTATAATTTGACCCCAGCACTCTTCAGTAGGGATCCTACTATCCTGCCTGAAGATGCAAACCTGGAGTTCATTGGAGTCTCCTCACCTTCTAAACCAAGCAGTGATAGATCAGAACAGTTCAAATTATTTTAAAGATTTATAACAGAATTTAATTATAACAGAATAAGTAAGAAATAAAAGAAAATGAACAACACATACAAAACTTCTCACATGTCTAAGGCCCTCTTGCTTCTTTCCTACACTTACTTAGTTCCTCTATTCCAGATCTTACCCATCTCTCTCACTCTCATTCTCCACTGTCTATTTGATCATGGTGTTTTACCCCTTTCCCTATCTCCACACAACTTGTGGTTCTGTCTTCCTGATTAGTTCTCAAAGCCACTTTTAGACTCTTGACGATAACCCTTTCATCCAGTTCTCTTCTATTACTGCCTTGTGCCTCCTATTAGCAAGATGCAACATTAGCCTGCTTTTAGCAAGAAGCATCATCACATGAGATGTTTAGCATTATGCCTAGTTTGCCCTGAGTATGCATCCAAGAGCACATCCAACAGCCCCAAGTCTGGTGCTGGTGGGAAAGCTGTCTTTTGAGAGACATTTGTCAGCAGTTATTGAATCCATGATAAACTTCTAAGGAAACACCAGATGATCCCCCAGAACACAGTTTGAAGCCTATTGTAATACAAGAAGTATAAAATATACAGTGGCATGTTGTCTCTTTAGATAAATATGATGGAAGCTCCACAAACAGTTTGTTCTTGGCTAGCTTCAACAGAGCTCAGCAAAGAACACATGGTATAAATTCACTGTTCTGTAGTGGGCTGAAGAAATGAACCATTTAGCGCAGTGGGCAGTGCAAGAATTGTAAAGGATCTCTCTCGCAGCTTGGCTCCTTATCCAGTTCGAGGTTTGCCTTTCTTCCAACCCCTGATTTTCATGTCACAATAGATTTCAACAATGCACTGTAGAGTCACACAAGCTTTATAAGGTTCTTCTCCTGGTCAGGCTTCATGGATAAACAGGATTATGCCAAATACAAACAGAGTCACATGAATTTTTCTCTCTCTGCTCATTGTGCCAATTGCCAACTAGAGTTGAAGGCAGCAGCCACCTGTGTCAGGTGTGTTTGACATTCACACTGATCCCAGCCCACCTGTATCTGCAGAGTGAGCAATATTAGAGAAAGTTGATTTCAGGCAGCAATTAGTTTCTGACACAGGGAACAAAAATGAAAAGGCTCCTCTTTCAGGGGTGGTATTTGATCTACAGTCTGATTATCCAGCTGGCAATGCTGCAGCCCTTTGTCTTGCGCAGTCAATCAATGGAGAACCCTGGTACTTTTCCGACTTATAAGACCAGTCCTGTTACTCTTTGAACTCTCAGCTTGCTGCCACCTATTACTGGTGGAGGGCCAAGACATCTTTCGCTTTATTAGGCCATTCCTCTTCAATGTGTGAAGCTGCACTCTTTGAACTACTTTTTGGTATTAGTACTATTAGTTTTTACACAGATATCTGTCTCATATTTATACAAATGATACCTCTAAGATAGGCTCAGATGAGAGTATTGCAATGCAGTAAGCAACAAAATCAAGAAACATACCAGGAAAGGTGGTCAGATGCAGAGGAGTTCCTGTCCCTGTACAATTCCGTCTTCTATATACTGTATATTTTAAAGATACAGGAATATTTTGCATCCTTTGCATCTAGTCATCCTAACTCCACAAGAATCAAAAACTTAGTCAGGACTGTTCTTTTTTTAAAAAATTGGTTGGGTCATAGTCAAAACTTATTTAAGTCCATATCCATTGACTTTTGGATTCTACCATCACCAACAACTTTTCCTAACAATGTTGAGTAAAAGTTCCTATGGAAATTGATGAGGAGTCATTCATATGAGCCAAACTACGTGTTCACTACTATCCCATGGTACAGCTTTTCTGGATTTTACTATTTCAGACTCATATGGCCTATTGCACATTTTAATACCCACTACTTTCCCCTCCTCATTGAACGCATCTGCTTATAATATCTAGATTGCTCAGACCATCATATTTATTATTTATTTATTTATTATTTAATTTATATCCCACCCTTCCTCCCAGCAGGAGCCCAGGGCGGCAAACAAAGCACTAAAAACACTTTAAAACATCATTAAAACAGATCTTAAAATACATTAAAACAAAACAGTTAAAAACATTTTAAAAAAACTTTAAAAAAAGGGTTAAAAACATTATTAAAAAACATATTAAGCAATTCTAACACAGATGCAGACTGGGATAGGTCTCAACCTAAAAGGCTTCTTGAAAGAGGAAAGTCTTCAAAAGGCACCGAAAAGATAGCAGAGATGGCGCCTGCCTAATATTCAAAGGGAGAGAATTCCACAGGGTAGGTGCTGCCACACTAAAGGTCCATTTCCTATATTGTGCAGAACGAACCTCCTGATAAGATGGTATCTGCAGGAGGCCCTCACCTGCAGAGCACAGTGATCGATTGGGTATATAAGGGGTAAGATGGTCTTTCAGGTACCCTGATCCCGAGCTGTATAGGGCTTTGTACACCAAAACTAGAACCTTGAACTTGGCCTGGTAGCAAATGGGCAGCCAGTGCAATTCTTTCAGCAGTGGGGTGACATGTTGGCAATACTCTGCCCCAGTGAGCAGTCTCACCGCCGCATTTTGCATCAGCTGCAGCTTCCGGACCAACCTCAAGGGCAGCCCCACATAGAGCACATTACAGTAATCCAGCCTGGAGGTTACCAGTGCATGGACAACAGTGGTCAGGCTATTCCGGTCCAGAAACGGCCACAGCTGTCTCACCAGCCGAAGCTGGTAAAAGGCACTCCTAGCCACTGAGGTCACCTGGGCCTCTAGCGACAAAGATGGATCCAGGAGCACCCCCAGACTACAGACCTGCTCTTTCAGAGGGAGTACGATCCCGTCCAAAGCAGGCAACTGACCAATGATCTGAACTCAGGAACCACCAACCCACAGCGCCTCCGTCTTGCTAGGATTCAGACTCAGTTTATTGGCCCTCATCCAGCCCACCACAGAGTCCAGGCAGTGGCCCAGGGCTTGCACAGCCTCTCCCGATTCAGATGTTACTAAGAAATAGAGCTGGGCATCATCAGCATACTGCTGACACCTTGTCCCAAATTTCCTGATGACTGCTCCCAAGGGCTTCATATAGATGTTAAACAGCATGGGGGACAAGATGGTACCCTGCGGCACCCCACAGCACAGCTGCCAGGGTGCCAAAAGACAGTCACCCAATGCTATTCTCTGAAAGCAACCTTGGAGATAGGATCAGAACCACTGTAAAACAGTGCCTCCAATACCCAGCTCACCAAGTCAGCTCAAAAGGATACCATGGTCAATGGTATCAAAAGTGGCTGAGAGATCAAGTAAGAATAACAGGGTTGCACTCCCCTGTCCTTCTCCCCATAAAGGTCATCCATCAGGGCGACCAAGGCCAATTCAGTCCCATAACCAGGCCTGAACCCAGACTGGGATGGGTCAAGATAATCTGTTTCATCCAACAGTACTTACAGTTGCTGCACCACAACCCTCAATCACCTTCCCTAAGAAGGGGGTATTTGCAACCGGTCGGTAGTTGTCACAAACCAGTGGGTCCAGGGTGAGCTTTTTCAGGACTGGTCAGATCACTGCCTCTTTCAAGGCGGCTGGAACCACTCCCTCCCACAATGAACCGTTGACCACACCCCGGATCCACTAAGTCAGAGCCCCTCGGCAAGTTTGAATAAGCCAAGAAGGGCAAGGGTCGAGAGGACACGTTGCTGGCCGCATCAATGCAAGCACTTTATCTACGTCATCAGGCCACATCAACTTAAACCATTCCCAAGAAGTTGCAACAGACGTTGCACTGGACACCTCATTGGGGATTACAGTAGATGTGGATGGGGCATCAAGACTGCTACGGAGGTGAGCAACTTTACCTCCAAAGTGCTTTGCAAACAGTTCACAGTGGGCCTCCGAAGGGTCTAAGACTCCATTTTCTGGAGTTGATATCAACAGACATACTGTAAACGAGAGAAATTATATAAGTAACTGGTAGCTACAGGCAACTTAATTACATTTTTTTGGTTTTTCTTTTTTTAAAAAAAGCCAAAATATGTTTTACCATCCAGAATCACCTTGGAAAACAGTGATGCTATATATATGACACATCTATAATTAAATTATCAATTTCTTTTATAGAAAGTTTGTTGATACTGGTATATTTCAAATCTATTAATAATCTGAAAACAATCATGTAGATTTTTATTGGAGCTAAGGTTGAACAACCCATAAATTTCAGCTGGTGTTAATCTATAAATCTCTAAATTACTGAGACTTTCATCTTTTAAACTATACACTATCATAGACTTTGTGGTCAGTCAAGAATAGTCCCTTGATGATGCCCTTGGGGGCTGGGAAAACTAGTCAGCAAAAAGGCTATAGTGACACATAACCTACATCTCTGGTACTAACTTTCCTACTGTCATTGGACATGATGCTCTTTGGGGAATATATGGGATCGGTCTCCCTTAGTATCTCCAGGGCCAGTTCTAAACGGCAGCCAGGTGGGGCACTGGCCTGAGGGCCCCTGGAGCTACAGGGGGCCCTCCGCTCTCCTTCTGTGATCAGCGGAAGCATCCGCAGACCGCCATCCCACCGCTTTACCTACCTTTCCATTGTTTTTTGCGGCGTGCAGATTTGCCATCAAACAAGATGCTGGCCGAGGTTTCCTTAAGGGGCTGAAGCCTCTGCCGCAATCTTGGCTGATGGCACACATGCATGCTACACGCGCACATCACTGCCATCAACAAAGATGGTGGCAGAGGCTTCAGCCCCTTAGGGAAACCTCGGCCGCCATCTTGATTGATGGCAAACCTGTGCGCGCCACAAAAAACAATGGAAAGGTAGGTGAAGCGTGGGGATAGTGGGGGGATGGTGGGCGGCACCGAAGCTCCTGTCTTGCGGTCCGTGGATGCTTAAGGTCCACGGATTGCAGAGGGGCCCAGGGCAGGCTGGTAACCAAGGGCCCCAGCATGCCTGGCGCAGGCCCTGAGTATCTCTATGGTATAAGCCCTTAGTGTTAGCAATTAGAGAGGCTATCAAGTTCAATGAAGCAATGCAAATGTCGATTGTGACTGCATTAGAACCAAGCCTCCTTGATAACATAAAGAAGCATCCTCAAAGCTAGTTCCCCAGCTTTATAACTTCTTCCTCAAGAGACATGGTAAAGTGTAAGCCAGAAAGAGCTTTGAGAAAAGTCTAAAAGTTCATCTGATGCAATTCTACTGTTGAATCAAAGCAATTTCTGGCCTATGAGAACCCTGAATGGGAAACTAGATATAATCCACCTTAGAGGAGTACATGGTAAAAGTATCATTAAACATGTATTAGTATTACCTCATTTTTTCCCTTCCTGGTAGGGCTTTGGTATCTTTTAAATGCTACATGACATGCAGATGTTCAGTGAATGAACCTTTTCCAATGAGAGAGGCTCAGTGATAGGCATAATGGTCCAATTCCTGCTTAAGATGCAGCTATTTTTTTTAGAGAAAAAGTCCTGGCGGGGGGCGGAGGTTGAAAACCTGGTCATATACAATTTCTTTGGCTATTCATTCATTTGAATTAAGGGAAACAAACAAAAATGCAACTAATGTGAAAAATTTCTAACAAAGTTGTCAGAGACCTGAACCACTCATCACTTATGCTGAACAAAAACTGGCTTTGTTCCCATTTGACCAAAGCCTAAATATCTTGCATGTGAAACAAAGCAGAACGTTAATAGAGCTCTGCATCAATAATCCATGTAGCTCCAAATTCTCTCTTCTAATGGCACCTGAGAGCTTCATAGAAAAAACATAAAAAGCTGAATAAGGCTATGCCAACCCTGCTGACCTGCAGATGAAGTCCACAGGATGTTATTCTTTATTTCATTTTTCTTTTCTTTTCTGAATTGCTTTTTATGAAGCATCTCAAAGCAATTTCACAATAAAAACATTTATAAACAATTGCATATATAAAAACAATTAAAGCACTTGTATATATAAAAACAAAGCAATTGCATGTATAAAAACAATTTCAAATCCAATAGAGATATTCTATAATGGTTATTTTGAAAACTGATTTTATTTTGAAAAAGAAATTACGCTAACTACTTTTTTAACATCTGACTTATCAGTAATTTTAATGTATATTTCATGTTCTATGTAAACTGCTTTGAGGTTTTGATGATTAACTGGTATGTAAATCCTGTTAAATAAAAATTCTGACTAGGATCAAAATCTCCACTCAGAAGGCTTGTTTGAAAGATAAACGTCTTCAAGAGATGCCAAAAAGACCATAGAGAAGGAGCTGTCTGATATGCAATGGGAGGGAGTTCCAAAGGTAATGGGCTGCTGTGCTAAAGGCCTGATTTCAACACGGTGTGGAATTGACCTCTTGAGAAGATGGTACCTGCAGGATGGCCTCTCCTGCACAGCGCAGTAATTGGTTGGGTATATAAGGGATGAGACAATCTTTTAGGTATCCTGAATTTTATTTAACATCTTTATACTTTGTTAACACAGAGAATAAATTTGACTTTTTAAAAAATTCTGTTTTCATTTCTGTTGAACAGATCCTGGAAATTCTCTGCATTGGCATTACTATACTTGTTAGTTAAGCCATAAACAAAACTCCAAAAACCCACATTTTGTAACCTTTGCCTAAATTAGTGGAACTATTCCAGAATAACTTGTTGCACAATTATTGCAAGATGAGTTACTAAATAGGTTTTTTTCCAGGCACATCACACAATTGTAAATAGCAGGCTATCTGGAGTATATCACTGGTGAATAGCACTCACATTAGTCAAAAGGAACTGGAAAGGCACCCAACCCCTCTGTTATAACAAATACACAATGCACTAGTTTCATGTTTCACAAATCTCAGTCTGCCAACAGGTGGCAGGGCAGACTACTAGTTTTTGTTTTTTACCAGAGGCAGCCGAAAGGCTCACCTGAATTTAATCACATTCACATGCCATTATTTTCTTTAAATACTTAAACTACCTGCCTTCAAATCCAGTTCTTTCTTTTGGCTCATGGAAATAATTATTTCATTTTACACAAAGCTATCAATAGCAATATGTTCAGTTACATGCGTTTTCATTTATTTCAGTACAATCTTAGAAGTATAACTTTTAGTCTCTATTAGAAATGCATGCAGAGAGACCAAAACTTTGTGGAGTGGTGAAATTAATGTTGTCGAGTATGCTATAGACTTAGGACGACTTCACACATTACATTTTTAGGCATATACCTAAGATTTCCTAAGAGCACACACGAAGAAGTAGTTGCAAGCACATGTATCATAGTGGTATGCTTGTCAGGGAGCTGTGATTAGCTCTGTTGTCAATGGCAAACTCAGGTTTGCCCCTACATATCATGTGAAATGGCCTGTATCCATAAATAGTTGCTTGTACAACCATGAGGTGGTCAGAAGCTTTCGCTCTTGTTTTCAACTAACCATGGTTTCTGATTTCATTTAAACTAACAACTGTGATTAGTATTAACTATGGAACAATAAACATGGTTTGAAGTTGGCTTGCTTCCCTTAGCCATAGTTAACACTAGCCAGAGTTTGTCTAGATTTGGACATTACATCACAGTTAGTTAAAAATGGATGCTAGAGCTTCTGGCCTCTTCATGGCCATGCCAGAAAATATGGGAGGATGGAGCACATGAGTTCCAAGGCTCACACCATAGTTCGTTAGTAGTATGTGTGAACCCAGCCAATCTCTGTTCAGAGGGGCTAAAATATATGGTCACATCCGCACTATACATTTAAAGCAGTCTCATACCACTTTAACAGTGATGGCTTCCCCAGTGCATCTTGGGATGTGTAGTTTGTCAAGGGTACTGAGAGTAGTCAGAGCTACAATTCCCAGCACCCTTAACAAACTGTAGTTGCCAAGATTTGGGGGGGGGGAAGCAAAAGTGTGTCAAATTAGGAGTTCCCAAACTGTGGTCCATGGACCAGCAGTGGTCCAAGGGCTTTATTCAGGTGGTCCATGGTATGTCTGCATTAAATATTTATATAGTTTTTAAATTGTATTTTATTGCTTCTTTTAGTTCCTATATTGTATTTTATTGTATTACAATTTGCATTCCATAGAATTCAAATGGTAATACTATAAATCACAATGTAAGAAAAAAAAGCATTATAAATATAACTAAAAATCATACTGCATCTAGGCAACACGTTACAATCATTGCAAAAGGCAGAAAAATCATTAACTAGTCCACTAAGACCATCAGCAGTTTTCAAGTGGTCTACAGGGGGAGGAACTTGGGAACCACTGCTTCAAATATATGGTATGGATGTGACCTGCATTCCAATTAAAACAGAAGGGGAGGAATCATGGATGTCTATTAGTGATGGGGATGGTGGTGCCACATGACTGTGGTAGTTTAGGAAAAGATTTGTTAAAGTAGATGGTCTAATGCAGGGGTGAGGGATGCTTTTCAGTCCGAGGGCCGCATTCCCTTCTGGTGGGTAGAGCCAAAATCAAAGTGGGCAGTTCAATTAATGCCAATGTTACCTCTGTTCACCAGGCTAGTTTCTACACACTCACACACCCCTCTCTATCCTCCATCCAGGCAAACAAGAGTCATTATCAGAGTTTCAAGGCACCAGCCAGCCAGCCAAAAACACTCAAAGAAAGTGTGAATCAGGCTGGTGAGGCTGAGGCGTGTGGCTGAATGAGACAGAGAGTCCTAAAGGACCCCATTTGGCCTCGAGCCTGAGGTTTGCCAACTCTGGTCTAATAGAATCACAAAAGAAAAAGGGAATGAACAAAGATGAAGAGGCTGTTCGATGTGTCCTGTTATATGCAGATGATTCCTGCTTATTTTGATGTATTTTATTATTTGAATATGCTGTTATTACATCTGTTATCTGAATAAAATATCCTCAAAATTCCAGCCTTTTTATTGAGATGATTATTTTAATAACTTTTAAAAAGTGAATGAATGGACACAAAACAAAAAAAGCCCTTCATTGCTTGAGAACAGATTAAAGAAGCTGGAATCATTCATCAAAGCTTCTGGTTCTATTGACACAATTCTTTACCCATATATCTAGAAAGTGTGTTAAAACATCTTTTTCTTAAAAAAAAAGTCCTGTGATAATTTGTCACCAGAGATCTACAGCCAATTTCATTCTTAAACAACATTCTCACAATTTCCTTATGTTTGAGAATGTGGATTCTACAGTGAGGCCCTTAAGCCTGTTTTCTGACAGAAAGGTCTATATTAGCTAGGGGATGTTTGACAAACAAGCCGAAGGATCTTGAGATTAAACAAAATATTTGTTATTGGGTTTGGCAAAGGACACAAGTTACTTTTGTGTATATCCAGTCAGCTTTATAATGAACTTGTTTAGATAATATCAACCCTTTCGGAGAACAAAGGCCCCATCCAGACAAGATTTATGTACGTGGAGCACCACTAAAGTTAACTGGAACCACATAGACCAATTGACGTGAATGAGACTTCTCTTGCTTTTTGTAACTATATTAGTAGAAATGTTTTAATGAATGCAACAATGAGCTACAAATTGTTAGAAAATTCATAGTGATCTTATTCCAAATAACTCTTTGACAAAGACTATGGTTCTAGGTCCAGGACTTGATCTGTAAGTGAAATGTTTCTTGCAGCTCAGATTTCAAGCATTGGTTCCTGTGGTTTTGTTAGAGAGCAAAATGTTAAAAATTAGTTTACAGCAGATTGGGAGATTGGTAAAAGAAGAGTGAAATTAAAAACGTGTAGCTCTTCATTGATAAACTGTTGTATTTGGGGTTCCATAAAGGTCCTTCATTTCTCTAATATTTTAAAAAATACTTTGGCCCTCGTTTAGATCTGAATCTTACAAACCTTCCTGCAGCTATTTCACAATGCCAAAGATGATCCCAATGGAGTAAGGTGTCCTCTCTAATCTAGATTTGGTAAACATGAAATCCAAATGTTTATATTTAAATTGGTGGTTAGTGTTGTGATAATCATATTTCATTTTTTAAAAAGTAAATTATATATTTTTCCTTTATAAATTGCAAATTATGATACCTATTTCATGAGCATTCTTTGTATATGTTTTTAAAAATACAGTTTTTGTCCATTTAAAGTAGCAATCTAGCATGTTTAACCAGTTTTATGCTAAGAAGCCATACTGAACAATGTGCTAGTTTAAAAAATGGAAGGCAAAGCTAAGGCTGATTTTTTTCTCAGACTAAATTAAGTGTTCTCGACATTTGTCTCCCAAATAACTACGTTTAGGTCTGGAAGGTAATGTTCCAATACTAAAAATTGCTGTTCTAGTTAAAATAGTTTTGAATGAGCATTGGTTATAATTAGGTCTGCAAATATCATAGACTGTGACATCATGGCAACATTACTGTGAAGTTCTAAAGGCTTTTTAGGACAGACATGGCTGATTGTGTTTTTCACCTTATTAAAGCCTCAGGAGCATTTCTCTGAATTAAAGCAAAAGATTAACTCACCCACTGAAGTGGCTCAGTCCTTTTCATGTTTACTTGTAAGTCCTACTGGTTCTGCTACTTCCTAGTAAGTGTGTTTAGGATTGTAGTCTGAAAGACTTAATTTTGGCTGGGTTATGCCCTTCGTTTTTAGAATATTATGATCAGACCTAAGCCTTTAAGGAAGGCAAATAAACAAACAGATGAATAAAATCACCAGGACTTATTTCTAAGTAACGTGTTCAGGACTGGTGTCGGTAAGCTTTCAGGAATCAAAAGTCACTTAATAAAACAACATTAAGCATGATGCCAGACTATTTTTTTAATCAAAGTTTCCATGAAGTACTTATAATGTCTGCCTTTAGGTAGTGGTTTCTGAATTAGGAGATACATACTAAAAAGGGAAAAGCCAAAGCGACTAGCTAAAAGCCATCAAATCCTCCATTTGAAGATGCATCTTCTAGCCATCAGTATCTACTGAGAAAAATGTTAAACTAAAGAACAATAATTTCTTAAACGTTATCATGGAGGGATCAGCATATTAGAAATGTATTAAAAAATCTTGCATGAAGACATGGAAGAGGTATCTGACACAGGCTAACCTCAAATTCTAAACAAGGAGATGTGTTGCAGACTTCATTATGTCTTTTTATTTTTCTTATGATTTCTTTTTTTGCATTCAGTACAACATCTGTGTTTTCCTTCAACTCAACAAGCTTTGATATAAACAGAAATATTCTCACGAGTTCATCAACTTTTATTGGATCTGTTTTCTCTCTAGAGAGCATAAAGGGGGAAAAATCAATAAATTTCCAGGATTATTCTCTTCTCTTCAGGGTATTTTAGAGTGCAAGCCTCTGTACACTTACCTGGGAGTCACTGAACTCAGTAAGATTTACTTCTGACTAGACATGCATAAGAGCATGCTGCCAGACTGCAATTCTGAGTACTCTAGGAATTGAGTGTCATTAAAATCAAAAGGAAACATTTTCAAATTGAAAAAGGTAGCTTTAAATTACCGTAGGTTGTGATTCATGGGTGCAGTCTTCAACTCATTGAAGCCATTGATGACACTCCAGTTTTTTGCTCCTTTGCGGTGAGATGTAGAGAAACACAAGCAAGGGTTTGTTTTCCTTTTCTGGACGTTAACCCCAACCCTCCAGGATTCCTAAACTGTGGTCTATGGATTTGTGGTTGATGGAATGTCCATCACATTAAATACATTGATGTTTCATTGTATTTTCATTGCTTCTTTTCTATCTGTGGAATTCAAACTGTAATAAAATAAAATACAGTATATAAGAAATAAGAGATAAAATACAATTAAAAATTTTACAGCTTGAGGTGCCAGTGACAATTTTGCTATTACTGTGCACTCCAAGTAGGAAAAATCCATTATTAATTTAGCAACATATTTCCAAAACAATTTAATAAAAAATAAAGTATTTTAAGATGTTTTAATTAAAAGAGCATTCAAAGAGTTATGCCAATTTTGTTTGTATTGGTATACATTCTATACATATAATTTAGTGGGACAACATTGTGTGTGTGTGTTTTTCCCCTCAACATTTTATCTTCTAAGTCACAACTGGATGAAATTTGTTCTTTCGTGAAAAGTGAGTCCAAGGAAGGTATTAATCTTAACATTTTTCTTTGAATACTCCATTTTGCTTTTTAAAAAGCATTGTCTTTTTTTATCCCCTGGTCATTTTTTCCTTGCACATAATCTATGGATGAACAATTTTTGAATGGCAAGCTCAGCTGCCATAGCAACATACCATATAGCTTAATGGTTTGACATAGGAGCTTCTACAAGGGTAAAAGATCAGAGAAAAAGATCCAGTTCTCATTGTCAGAAACAAGATACAATTTTTTGCTATCAAACCTTATACTTGATCGTAAACTTTGTCTCCTCAACCCTTGAAAGGAAACAGGATTCCACAATCAACTTGTATGCTCAATATGCATAAGAAGTTGGTACAGGGTACAAAATCCCCTGCTGTCAGGAATAGAATGATCTTCAAAGGGGATCCATGGGAACATAGGAATCTGCCTTATACCAAGTCAGACCAGTGGTCCATCTAGCTGAGTACACTGACTGCAGTGACTCTTTTAGAGCCTGTAGTTTGGTTTTGCAACAAAACTAACCATACAACCCTACACATGTTTACTTAGACGTAAGTGCCATGGTGTTCAAGAGCTTTTCTTACAAGTCAGTGTGCATAAGATTGCAGGCTGAACATTTATTGTGGTATCAGATGCCTTATCCAGATAAATAAAGGACTTCTAAATCTCATCTCACACAATAGTTAGTCCCAGGTTTCAGTATGCACATGCATAGCAGCTGGGGCTGCGGAAATGTCACCCCATTAAAGAACTGATAATTTTCTAATGAGCCATTTGGTAGGGGGAATAAATCCCCACCTTTCCTAAGCAGCTGATCAGCACTGTCATCAATTTTCTTTTTTTTTTTGATAATTTTTTTATTTTAAAGAAAATAAAAAAAATAACATACAAAAAAAAATAAAAAAATGCAAAAAAAAGATGACTTCCGATCTATCTTCGATCAGTTGTAACAGATACATATAAAGATACCTTGTTCACTAATAAATTACATACTCTCCTTTTTTCTCAATTAAATAATCTAATTAATCGTCAAAACCCAATATCACGAATTCATTTTCTGTGTCTCGCACTGTCATCAATTTTCTAAGCGGATTATGTCTAGCTATTGGAGTGGAGAGGAACTGTGTTCACAGAACCATTGATGTACACAATTCCTCTTGCAGCTAGGAATACGAGCATCAGGGCCTGCTTCCACCCTGCTTCCATAAGTGTATGCTCTGAAGTTTGATTAAACCAATAAGTATTAATATGCCACACAAATTTTTATTATGTGATTGAATATTCAGATCTGGTATACTTCCAACTGTGTTACAAATTCTCCCCAAAAATTAGCAGACCTTTTGGGTGCTTACCAACTTGGATAAAAATTAGAATTGATTACATTTGCCAAACTTTAGCTGCCCAACACTTTTTTTCTTTACTGAGTCATTATGGGGGGGAGGCTTCTTTGTATATTAGGGGTTCAACTCTTCAAAAACATTTCCCATAAGCCTGATCTTTTAACATCTTAAAATCTACATATTAATAAGTCTTGCTGGATAAATCTATCTAATTCTATCCTAGTTCAAAGTCATTAACAGCAATATTTTGCCAGCATTGCCAATGTTGCTAATAGATGTTTAGGACTGAGATCGCCTAATTTTGATGTGCCCTTCCAATCTGAACAAAAAAATTGCATATCATTTCAAAGAGCAAAAATGTCTTGTGTACATAAGTGATTGAAGGATTTGTCTGTATATTGCAATTAAAGTGTATTTATTGCATGACTGCTTTTGTTTGGTCTTGATGGTTGCTGGGATGAGTAAGGCATGTGGATAGTTGGCTGGTATTTTAATTTAGTTAGTGCCAAGCTAGATGACATGTTAAATGTATGTATACATTTAATATGTCTTGCTTTTACTTTCACAATAACAAGAGGTTATTGTGTGCCTATGTGTGTTCGCATCAGTCTTGGGGCCACAGCATCCGGGGGGGGGGACTTAACCATTTCTCTCTGGTTAACTCTCATTGGTCCCAGTGAAACTAACCCCTCAGTTGCTCATTCCCCATGGAGAGAAGCTGCCTTTGGCACCAAGTTTTTGGAGTGTGATCTGCTTTAATGCTTAACCTGCAAACTCATTTTTGATCTTCTTGTTCTTATGTGCCTTCAAGTCGATCACGACTTATGGCAACCCTATGAATCAGCGACAACAAGTAGCATGTGTTATAAACCACCCTGTTCAGATCTTGTAAGTTCAGGTCTGTGGCTTCCGTTATGGAATCAATCCATCTCTTATTTGGCCTTCCTCTTTTTCTACTCCCTGCTGTTTTTCCCAGCATTATTACCTTTTCTAATGAATCATGTCTTCTCATTATGTGTCCAAAGTATAACCTCAGTTTCATCATTTTAGCTTCTAATGATAGTTCTGGTTTAATTTGTTCTAACACACATTTGTCTTTTTTGCAGTCCATGGTATACGCAATGCTCTCCTCCAACACCACATTTCGAATGAGTTGATTTTTCTCTTATCCGCTTTTTTCACTGTCCAACTTTCACATCCATACATAGAGATCGGGAATACCATGGTCTGAATGATCCTGACTTTGGTGTTCAGCGATACGTCTTTCCATTTGAGGTCCTTTTCTAGTTCTCTCATAGCTGCCCTCCCCAGTCCTAGCCTTCTTCTGATTTCTTGACTATTGTCTCCATTTTGGTTAATAACTGTGCCAAGGTATTGATAATCCTTGATAAATTCAATGTCCTCATTGTCAACGTTAAAGTTACATAAATCTTTGTTGTAATTACTTTAGTCTTTTTGACGTTCAGCTGTAGTCCTACTCTTGTGCTTTCCTCTTTCACTTTCATCAGCATTTGTTTCAAATCATTACTGGTTTCTGCTAGTAGTATTGTATTGTCTGCATATCTTAAATTATGATTTATGCACTGGCTTCCTGTTTGTTTCCGGGCTAGATTCAAAGTGCTGGTTTTGACCTATAAAGCCCTACACGGCATGGGACCGCAATACCTGGTGGAACGCCTCTCCCAATATGAACCTACCCGGACACTGCGCTCAACATCTAAGGCCCTCCTCCGAGTGCCATCCCATCGAGAAGCTCGGAGGGTGGTGACTAGAACCAGGGCCTTTTCTGTGGTGGCCCCCGAACTGTGAAACAGTCTCCCCGATGAGGTGCACCTTGCGCCGACACTACTATCTTTTCGGCACCAGGTGAAAACCTTTTTATACTCCCAGGCATTTTAAAGTGTGTTTTAATAGCATTTTCATCATTATTTGTATTTTGGATGTTGTTTGGTTCTTTTATTGTTTGTTTGTTTTGTTTTCTTGATTTATTGTATTATTGTATTTATACATTGCTTGTTTTTTTATCTTTTTGTACACCGCCCAGAGAGCCTTCGGGCTTAGGGCGGTATATAAATTAAATAAAATAAATAAATAAATAAAAATTATTGATATTTCTCCCTCCAATTTTCACACCTCCTTCATCTTGGTCCAATCCTGCTTTCTGTATGATATGTTCTGCATATAGATTAAACAAATAGGGTAATAAAATACATCCCTGTCTCACAGCCTTTCTGTTTCTCCATATTCTGTCCTTACAGTAGCCTCTTGTCCAGAGTATAGGTTGCTCATCAGGACAATCAGATGCTGTGGCACTCCCATTTCTTTTAAAGCATTCCATACTTTTTCATGATCTACACAGTCAAAGGCTTTGCTCTAGTCTATAAAGCACAGGGTGATTTTCTTCTGAAATTCCTGGCTCCGTTCCATTATCCAACGTATGTTTGCGATATGATCTCTGGTGCCTCTTCCCTTTCTAAATCCAGCTTGGACATCTGGCATTTCTCACTCCATATATGGTAAAAGCCTTTGTTGTAGACTCTTGAGCATTACTTTACTTGCATGGGATATTAAGGCAATAGTTCGATAATTACTGCATTCTCTGGGATCCCCTTTCTTTCGAATTGGGATATATATTCAACACTTTCTGTCTGTGGGCCATTGTTTAATTTTCCATATTTGTTGACAATTTGTTGTCAAAATTTGGACAGATTCAATCTCAGTAGCTTGTAGCAACTCTATTGGTATGCCATCATAGAATCATAGAGTTGGAAGGGGCCTTGTAGGCCATCAAGTCCAACCCCCTGCTCACAGCAGGAAATCCACAGCTAGAGCATCTCCCGCAGATAGCTGTCCAGCCTCTGCTTGAAGACATCCAGCGAAGGGGATCCCACCACCTCCCTAGGCAGTCGGTTCCATTGCCAAACTGCCCTTACTGTCAAGAAGTTCCTTCTAATGTCCAATCTGAATCTACGCTCCTGCAACTTAAAGTCATTAGACCTAGTCCTACCCTCTGGGGCAGCAGAGAACAAATCTGTACCCTCCTCTATGTGACAGCCCTTCAGGTACTTAAAGAGTGTAATCATGTCACCCCTCAGCCTTCTCTTCACCAGACTGAACATGCCAAGTTCCTTCAACCTTTCCTCATAAGACTTGTTCTCCATACCGGCTATGATCCTCGTCGCCCTCTTCTGAACCCGCTCTAACTTGTCTATATCTTTCTTAAAATGAGGCGCCCAGAACTGAACGCAGTATTCCAGATGAGGCCTGACTAATGCAGAATATACTGGGACTATTACTTCCCTCGACCTGGAAACTATAGCTCTGTTTATGCAGCCCCAAACCGCGTTTGCCTTTTTTGCCGCAGCATCACACTGCTGGGTCATGTTCAACTTGCGATCCACTACAATTCCAAGGTCCTTCTCACACGCACTACTGCTAAGCCAGGTATTTCCCATCCTGTACCCATGCATTTTGTTTTTGTGGCCTAAATGCAGAATCCTGCATTTGTCTTTATTGAATGTCATTTTATTAATTTCAGCCCAATTTTCTAGTCTATCCAGGTCCCTTTGGATTTTATTCCTGTCTTCCATTGTGTTAGCTATCCCTCCCAGTTTTGTATCATCCGCAAACTTCATAAGGCTTCCCTCCACCCCATCATCTAAGTCATTGATAAAAATGTTGAAGAGTATCGGCCCCAGGACAGAACCCTGTGGCACTCCACTCGAAACCTCCTTCCAGTCCGAAGCAGAGCCACCGACGACCACTCTTTGAGTACGGTTTTCCAACCAGTTGTGAATCCACCCGACAGTATTTCCATGTAGTCCGCATTTGACCAGTTTGCTAATCAAAAGGTTGTGGGGGACTTTGTCAAACACTTTGCTGAAATCTAGATAGATGACATCTACAGCATTTCCACCATCTACTAAGCTAGTGACCCGATCAAAAAAAGAGATGAGATTAGTTTGACAGGATTTTTTCTTGACAAACCCATGCTGGCTCCTACTAATCACAGCATTGTCATCTAGATAGTTGCCAATGGACTCTTTTATTATCCGTTCTAATATCTTTCCCGGTATTGAAGTCAGACTGACCGGCCTGTAATTCCCCGGATCTTCTTTTTTACCCTTTTTAAAGAGCGGGACAATGTTTGCCCGTCTCCAATCCTCCGGCACCTCTCCTGTTCTCCAGGATTTCTCAAAGATGATGGCAAGAGGTTCCGAGAGTACATCCGCAAGTTCCTTCAATACTCTGGGATGCAGTTCATCAGGCCCTGGAGATTTGAACTCATTTAGGTTAACTAGGTATTTCCTGACTATCTCCTTATCAATCTCGAACTGCAATCCCGACCCCTTCCTGAGATTGCTACCAATGCAAGGTTGCACACTGTTCCCTTTTTGGGAGAAAACGGAGGCAAATAGGCGTTGAGCAGTTCTGCCTTTTCCTTGTTATCTGTCAACATTTTGCCATCCTCATTGAGCAGCAGGCCCACCATTTCCTTGGTCTTTCTCTTGCTTCGAACACATCTGAAAAACTCCTTTTTGTTGTTCTTCGCTTCCCTTGCCAGCCTCAGCTCATTCTGGGTTTTAGCTTTCCTTACGCTATTCCTGCAAGCCCAAGCCGCTCGTCGGTACTTTTCCTTGGTGATGCGTCCTTCCATTCTTTATACATGCTCTTTTTTACTTTTACCTCCTCCACCTGTCAATTCCTGGTGATTTGTTTCTTCCAAGAATTTTAAGAGCAGCTTTCACCTCACATTCTAACATTTCTGGTTCTCCATCATATGGTTCCTCCATGAATGAATCTGTCATCCTTGCATCTCTTTTATAGAGTTCTTCAGTGTATTGCTTCCATCTTCCTTTTATTTCATCTCGGTCAGTCAGTGTGTTCCCCTATTGATTATTCAACATCCCTACTCGTGGTTTAAATTTCCCTGTTTTGGAAATAGGGCTGTTGTTCTTCCCATTTTGTTGTCCTTTCTATTTCTATACAATAACTATTGTAATAGTTTTCTTTGTCCCTACATACTAGTCATTGTATAGTTGCATTTAGAGTTCTGACCATGTTTCTATCTCCTTTTGCTTTTGCTTTCCTTCTCTCTTTAACCATTTCAAGAGGTCCTTCTCTCTCTTTAACTAGAGGTATTGTCGTTTTGTATTCTTCCCTGATAATTTCTCTGACTTTAGTCCATAGTTCTTCTGGTTCTCTCTCAACTAAGTTTAAAGCCCCAAACCTGTTCCTTATTTGATCTTTATATTCTTCTGGGATGTTATTTAAATTGTATTTTGGCATTATGATTGCTTTGTTGTTCTTCTTTAGCTTTACTCTGATTTTTGATGCGATCAGTTCATGATCTGTGCCGCAGTCTGCTCCTGGTCTTGTTTTTGCAGAAAGTATGGAACTTCTCCATCTTCTGTTTCCAATTATATAATCAATTTGATTCCTATATTGACCATCTGGTGATGTCCACATGTACAGTCGTCTTTTTGGTTGCTCAAAAGCTGTGTTGGCAAGAAACAAATCATTGGCTTCACAGAATTCAATAAGTGTTTCTCCTGCTTCATTTCTGTTTCCTAAGCCCCATTTCTTCACTGAGTTCTTCTCTGTTCCTTACTTTTGCATTCCAGTCCCCCATGATTATCATCATATCTTCTTTTGGTGTGTGATCAATTTCCTCCTGTACGTCTGCGTAAAATCTATCCAATTCTTCTTCTGCGTTTGCCGTTGGAGCATAGACTTGGATGATGGTTATGTTAATAGGTTTCCCATTTAATCTCATTGATATCATTCGCTCAGACCTTGCGTTGTAGCTCCTAATTGCTTTTGCTACATCACTTCTCACTATTAAAGCAACCCCGTTTCTTCCTGATTTCTCATTTACTGCATAAAATATTTTGTAGTTGCCTGATTGAAAATGTCCCATTCCTGTCCATTTTAATTCACTCATGCCAAGTATTGTATTGCGGCCTATTGCCGAAATAAAACACAGACACCATTGCTTGGGTAAATGATGGGCCACTTTATTTAAACAGAATCAATTGAATAATGAACCTGCAGAAGGGAGATTAAGGGCGGGGCGTTCTGGAGATCCAGGCAAAGCCTGTTAGCAGCTATCGGGCGATCATGCCCTGCCTGAGCCTGGGGCTGCCCTGTGCCAGCCCCCCAGCTCCAGCCACACCCTGAAGATGTGTAGGGGGTCCAACCCGCATCACCGCCCCTCGGAGCCCTGAAACTCTGAGCGGATGAGGCACGTTGGCCCCAAAGGCGGCCCGTACCCTGTCCCCGGGCCGTGTAGCCCTGAGCTGCAGGCCTCCGGACCGCCTGTCACCCCCAAAGGTGCCTAAAGGTGTCACCTAGCTGCCCTTTCCCTTTAACCTTTCCCCGCACTTCTTCGCTTGCATCCCAAAGTGACCGTTAACAATACAAACTAAACAGCCCAATCAGCCTATTGACCCCAGGGGCACCCGTGCTAACCCTTGACCCCTCCCCCCAACCACAGTGTGGAGTAGGCAAAAGAAACCTGCCAGCAAAGCGAGGCAGGCAGGCCAAAAATTCCTAGTCGGCCCCGTAGCGACCAAATGGATCACACTGCAGCAGAGGGAGGGTCGGGCGGGTGCCGCCGAAATTTGAACTGGATGGCGGGAAGCAGGCGGGGCGGCCTTAAATAGCCTTCAGCCGCCCCGCCTCCCTGCCGCGTCACACGACGGCGCGCCAGCGCGCCGTGTGTGCACGCATCCCATCCAAGATGGCGGCCGGGACATCGACAGCGGCCGCAAGCTCGTCCCTCTGCCCGGTAGGTCCCAGGCACGGAACGGGATTGCGGCCTATTGCCGAAATAAAACACAGACACCATTGCTTGGGTAAATGATGGGCCACTTTATTTAAACAGAATCAATTGAATAATGAACCTGCAGAAGGGAGATTAAGGGCGGGGCGTTCTGGAGATCCAGGCAAAGCCTGTTAGCAGCTATCGGGCGATCATGCCCTGCCTGAGCCTGGGGCTGCCCTGTGCCAGCCCCCCAGCTCCAGCCACACCCTGAAGATGTGTAGGGGGTCCAACCCGCATCACCGCCCCTCGGAGCCCTGAAACTCTGAGCGGATGAGGCACGTTGGCCCCAAAGGCGGCCCGTACCCTGTCCCCGGGCCGTGTAGCCCTGAGCTGCAGGCCTCCGGACCGCCTGTCACCCCCAAAGGTGCCTAAAGGTGTCACCTAGCTGCCCTTTCCCTTTAACCTTTCCCCGCACTTCTTCGCCACAGAAGGGGGACAAGCCTCTGCTTAGTCCCCCTTTACCCCACACCCGATAAGAATCTGGTGTAAACCCTTCTGCAGGTCCCTTAGAAAGATGTCGTTGCCCTTGTCCGTCAAATGGACGCCGTCAGGCCGAAACAGCTCAAGCTTGTTGTGGCCCACCTCTGGGTGGTGGATGACAGAACCTCCTAAGTCCCTAAGGGCCCTCTGAATTTGCCTGTTCACCTTTTTCCGTGCCCTGTCCATCCCTCGTGGGTCACCGGCACAATTCCACCTCCTGCGCGGCAGGATGTCTGACCACACTAAGTGCACCCCCGGCCAGCGACGTGCAATGGCCCGGAGGTCACCGCATGCCTGTTCAATTAGGGCCTTGCCCTTTAACAGACCCAAGTCGTTGCCCCCGAGGTGGATCACCAGCACCTGGGGCGCTGCCACTTCCACAGCCGGTTGAAACAAGGCTGGCAGGAGCCCATCCCAACGCATCCCCCGACGTCCCAGCCACCGCACTGCGGCCCATTGACTGAGCCCCAGCTGCGTGCCGAAGCGAGACTTCGCCGCCCTGCGGCCTGCCCAGAACATCATACTGTGGCCACATAGGAGGATGCGTGGCTGCTCCGATCTTGTCCAGCGATCTGTTGAAACAACAACGACATTGGGTAACAATGGGGGGGGGCCCTGGGGGGGGGGGCAAAGTCTAGCCGCTGGCGCCGTGTGTGTCAGCAAGTGGTCTAACGTAGGCCTTGTACGCGTCCGAGGACCACCCGCCCACGGCCTGAAGCCTGTCTTTAGTAAAGCCCAATAGGGCCGCCGTGGAGGCCGCGCCTATCCGGAAGGAGTGTGTCCCGAACTTACTGGGGTCCACGCCTAAGTTCCCCAGTGCGGCCTTCGCCACGGACCAGAACTGGTATCTGGTAAGGGGCTGGGAGTTCCTATGTATGAATAGGTACCCTGACTGCGACCCCCTCGCTGCCACAAAACCGCGCAGGGCTGTTACTGGGCAGAGTTCTTGCTGCCGGCATGGGGCCAATACCACCAGGCGCCCCTTACCATGCTGGTCCGTTTTAGACCGCCTGAGCCGCAGGATGGCCCGCTCTGCCCTCCAGCTGAGGTCGGAGACTAGCAGGGCTCGGAGGGAGTTATCCCTCTTGGAAGCTGCCACCACCTCCCCAATTCGGAAGGCCCCAAAAAACAGAGTGAGGGCCGTAGCATGATATAGCAGGGCCTCGAAAGGGGAAGAACACAAGTGCTTCCACTGTCCCTGCAGGCCAAACAATAGCTCTGGGGAAAAGGGGAGGCGGGCATCCGGGGGGCAAGGGCGCTCGCGGGACCAACCCTCCAGCATCCGGCGCACCCTAAAGTCACCCGTGTAGTCCTGAAAGCCCCGTGCCTTCGCTAGGAAAGCGAGGCCTGAGAGCTTACCTTTGATGGTCCTGACTGAAAGGCCTCTCCGTTTCCCCTCCACGCAGAACTCCATAAGCTGCTCGACCGGGATGGGCCACTCCTGGACGTAACCCCTGGACTCTCTGAAGTTAGATAGATCCCTACCTGCCCCCTGGTAGCTGGCCAAAGTGCTGGGCGCCACAGAAAGGCTTATGGCCCTTTCTGATTCAATCCTCCAATCTCCCATAGCGCTGGGGGGAACGCCTCCGGCAGAGCCCTTGCCCACGGTGCCAGCTGGCGAAACTTCTCCATCTGGTTCCGTGATAGAGCATCAGCAATACTATTGTCAATACCCGGAACGTGGCGCGCCAGGAACTGAATATTATAGCGAAGACATTGGAGCACGAATGCTCGCACCAGAAGCATAACGTTGGGGTTTCTAGAGGACAGGGTGTTAATAACGTGCACTGTGGGGAGGTTGTCGCACCAAAAGTGGACTGAGGAATTACACAGCTTGTCGGGCCAGAGGTGTACGGCCACGACAATGGGGAAGAACTCTAAGAACGTCAGGTCTCTGGTCAGGCCGGCCAGTGTCCAGCCCTGTGGCCAGCTGCCGTGGCACCATGAGTCATGCAGAATGACCCCAAAACCGAAGGCACCCGAGGCATCGGAGTGCACCTGTAGCTCTGCCTCCAACAGGCGATCCCTTCTCCATAGGGAGACCCCATTAAAGTTCCGCAAGAAGGTGGACCACACTGTCAGGTCAGCCCTAAGAGCGGCTGTCACCCGTGTGCGGTGGTAGGATCGTGATAGTCCAGCCATGGCGTCATATACGCGCCGCAGGAAGGCGCGGCCGGGCGCTACAACCCTGCAGGCAAAGTTCAGCTGGCCTGCCAGCCGTTGGAGAGTGGCTAATGTCACCTTATTAGAACTGACCACCTCTGAGATCTTCTCCCTGAGGGCCCCCAACTTGTCCTGAGGAAGCCTGCAGCATTGGGCCACCGTATCTATCTCGATGCCCAGAAACGTGATAGCAGTGGATGGGCCCTCAGTTTTTTCGGCCGCGAGGGGGACGCCCAGCTCCCCAGCCAGCCCCGCGAAATGTGCCATGAACGCCCTGCAGGTGCCTGAGTCCGCAGGGCCCGCAAACAGGTAGTCATCTAAATAGTGTACCACTGATTGCAAGCCTGCGCGCCTCTTGACCGCCCACTCCAAGAAGGAGCTGAAGCGCTCGAAAACAGAGCATGATATAGAGCAGCCCATAGGCAATGCCCTGTCCACGTAATATTCACCATCAAAAGCCAAGCCCAACAGCTCGAAGTCCTGTGGGTGGACCGGGAGGAGGCGGAAAGCAGACTTGATGTCACACTTTCCCATAAGGGCCCCAACCCCGCAGTCCCTGACCATTCGCACAGCACAGTCGAATGATGTGTAGCGGACTGAGCACAGCTCCGCTGGGATAAAGTCATTGACTGACTCACCCTGTGGAAAGGACAGGTGGTGTATCAGGCGAAATTCACCTGGTGCCCTCTTGGGGACGAGGCCCAACGGGGAAACTCTGAGTGAGGGGATGGGTGGTGCAGCAAAGGGGCCCAAAACCCGGCCGGCTACTACTTCCTTCCTAATTTTTTCTCTCAGAACTGATTCCATGCCTTCCACTGACTTAAGGTTGCAGGACATGAAAGGTCGCCTGGGACCTAAATAGGGGATCCGAAAACCCACTGTGAAGCCTTCTAATAAAAACTGGGCATCTAGGACTAGGGGGTAAAGGTGGAGTAAGTGTCGGAGCTCGGCAATTTTAATTGGGCTGGGGCCCCTTTCCCTGAGCTGCGCCTGCAGCCCCTGTCCTCCTTGCGCCAGCCGAATCCCTGTTTCCACCCCTGAAGGGGCGGCCCCTGGGGCAGCTAGTGCAGGCGTGAGGGCCCCCACATATGGCACATTCATGTCTGAACCTGCACGGGCTCCGACCGCAAAGGCCACGCGAGCTGAACTCCCAGCAAAGCAGGCGGGGTTGAACCCCCTGCCCCGCAGGCCCGCGGGAAGCAGTTGCTGATGCCTGGCGCGCCAAGAGATGGCCGCTGTCCGCCCTATCGCCTGCCATGGGTCTAGAATGCGCCATAAATTGCAGCCACAGGTCAGCCTCCTTCTTGTCCCAGGGGAGGGATGTATCAAAAGCCGCCCTCATACGGAACGCCTGGTCGTAGTCCAGCCATGCCGTCCCTTGAAACTCCGAATAGCCCCGGTATATGATATCGAGGTATTTGATCAGTACCGAGGCCCTGTGAGGCTGCCTCTGTATTACCACCCCCATGTAGGTAAGGAATGCAGGCAGCCAGTTAGCCCAAGAGCGCTCTACCCGTCGGCGCTTGGGCCTATCGGGCTCTGCATGTTCTCCTTTATCCTTATCCTTCCCAACCGGCTCCCTGTACAGGAGCGAGAATAGGTCCACATACTCTCCCCTCCATATTCTGTCCTTCGTAGCAGGCAGAAGATGAAAACCCAGTGGGGCAGACGTTTCCCCAAAAGGTATGGCCCCCTCTCTGACTGATCCCAGGGGGTCGGATATCTCTGCAGGGGGGTTGGCAGACAGGGCGGGCTGATGTCCTCCTTCCGTCGCCGTCCCAGCGGCGAGGTGCCAGACCTGCTCGCAGGCCTCCCTTAGGGGATGCTGCTGCTGTGGCGTAACCTCCCCCCCGCCGGCGGGGGTCCCTGCCTGCCCATATCCCTCGGTTACCGCTGGTGGGGAAAAGGGCCAGTAGGGGTACCCCCAGGGGGCCCAGCTCCACTGCTGCTGTCCTTGTTGTTGTGGCATGATAGAGGACTCACCCTGTGTGCTTTCCGCCGAAGGTCCTTGTGCGGGCTGCATTGTTGGGGCTGCTTGCAGGGTGGGAGTTGCGCCTGGCTCTATGCTGGGCGTCCTCGCCTCAGCCCTGAGCCCGGCCTCCAGCACATCCAGTCGCGCTAAGATGGAAGCAACAGCCCCTGCATCAGCACTGTTCACTGGCCGCTGTGTTTTCCCCCGAGACCGTTTGGGTGGTGGGTCTTTCTTCTTCCCTGTCACAGGTTGGTCCCGGGGTGCATTAGGGTGGCTTGAGCCATGTTCTAGGGCTTCCAACCTGGCTAATATGGCCGCCCATGGTGGCCCCTCCCCACTCCTTGCCCCCTCCGCCGCTGGGGGTGGGCATCTCCCCCCTGCTCTGGGGGCCTTTCCCTTCCCTTTTGGCCCCCCTTGTCCTTTCTTAGGCATACTAGAGGGAGATAGGGGGCCCCGCTTGCAAAACGACGTGATTACAAAGCGTTGTGAAGGAGCCCGCCTGCTTAATCAATACCCCCACCCGGCACCCAATTATCCTGGAGGGTAGCCTAATTGCCCTGCACGTGGCAAGGATTGATGGTTGGGTCGTGCCCCACCTACCCCCGCGCTAATTAAAATTAACAATTAAATTTAAAAGTTGCCGGCCAAAGGCCGCCTAGCCTGTGGTCCTCGCCGTGCTGGATCCGATCCTGCGCTGCCGCCTCGTCGTGACTGCCCCAGGATCCTCGCCGCCTAGGCCTTGTTGCCCGCCGCCACTGCCTCCCTGTCTCTCAATGAGGTTGGGGGGGGGCTCGCTGCCGCCCAGCCACCCTGGCCACAGGAAGCCTCCGGAGGCCCACGTGCGCCGGCAGAGAAGCCGCCGCCGAAGCTGCTGCTGCCGAAATTGCCGCTGAAGGAAGCCGCGCCTTGCCGAAGCTGCTGCTGCCGCGATCGCTGCCAAAGGAACCCCGCCGAAGCTGCCGCCAAAAGGAGCCCGGCCGAAGCTGCCGCTGAAGGAAACCGCGCCAAGCCGAAGCTGCTGCTGCTGCGGCTGCCCCGATTGCCGCCGAAATTTGAACTGGATGGCGGGAAGCAGGCGGGGCGGCCTTAAATAGCCTTCAGCCGCCCCGCCTCCCTGCCGCGTCACACGACGGCGCGCCAGCGCGCCGTGTGTGCACGCATCCCATCCAAGATGGCGGCCGGGACATCGACAGCGGCCGCAAGCTCGTCCCTCTGCCCGGTAGGTCCCAGGCACGGAACGGGAATGTTGATACGTTCCATTTCTTGCTTGTCAATTTCTACCTTTCCCTGGTTCATGCTTCTCACATTCCATGTTCCTATTGTGTGTGTCGTACAACTCCGGACTCTCCTTTCGCATCTGTACGCATCAGCCTCTGGGCTTCCTTTTGGCTTTGACCCAGCTGCGTCATTAGTCACAGCACTACTCGTCCTTTGTTCTTCCCCAGTAGCTTGGTGAGTGCCTTCTGACCTGAGGGAGATCAAGGACCTAGAGGAGGACTTTTAATCTTAGGGAAAGTGTAAGGCAAGAAGTTTTTTATGTACTAAACAACAAGGCCTGTTATTTTATTTATTATTATTTCTTTATTAGATTTATATCCCACCCTTCCTCCCAGTAGGAGCCTGTTATGTGAGTGATATTATCAGGTCATACATAAACAAAATCTTTTAAATGATTCCTTGTTTTTGTTTTTTAAGCAGCAGGTTACATTGTTCTTCTTGGCCAATAAACAAACACTACCTTGCACTTTAGTAAATCAGCAAGTTTCTATAAAATAAAAGGGGCAACACTAGACACATATTTTAATGTATATAGTGGTTCCCTCCACTGAAGTAAATGCCAGTGTCTTGTGGGCAAACGAGTTCCATGTATATACTGAAAACATCTGTACTTGCCAGTAGTCACTATTTCAGGTTGGTTTTGTAGGAGTGACAGTGAAATCAATGGGACTTACTTTCATGTAATGGCTGTGATCTCTAGGACACATATCCATTGCTAAACTATCAAATATTTTTATTGTGGTATTAGAATCATAACTGGAATGCAAAACATACTAAAAAATATATGCACTTTAACTTTGGAAGTTGTGCTTTTCTTATATGTTTCAGAACTGAAGTAATAGATTAACTTCAGCCACAGGATCTTGAACTTCAATCAACTGTGAAAGCAGATGAAATTAAAATTGAAACAAGAGGCAAGGAAAGTAATAGTATTTTCTCCAAATACAACTAACTAAATATTTCTCCTAGTGGCATCATTATTAATTTATTTTATTAATTAAGCTTATAAACTGCCCAACTAAGAAAGACAGCCCAGATGTGAGCATTTAAAATATAGCTATAAAATTTCCTGCAAATATATTCCCATCATTTTTAAATATTTACATTTAATAAGTGCCAGCTTTTATTGCACAATAAATGTAATTACACTTATCATTCATGGAAAAATGTTGTTTTAATAGCCTGTACACTGATTTGCAGTCATGCAAGAGTGACCTAAAGCAGTGTTGTCTTCCCACACCCCTTCAAATATGTTTGCAAATCCAAACCAAATTACATAGAGACTAGGTTTGGAGAAAAGGCTGGGGGTGTGCCAGGGTGAAGGGCTGTATAATTGAGCACATGTCATCAACTTTATGTCAGATCTGTATTGTACTGAACAGAAGGCATGGGCCCTAGAACTTGCGCTAAAAGAGACAATACTGTAGATATTGCTAGCAATATTGCAGAGGCCATAGCGGAGGATCTCAGACTGCAAGAAACTCATTTGTAATGGGTAGAAGACAGTTTGCTCCTGCCATGCATTTTGCCAACCAAACATTGTTTATACAAATGCATGTATTAGGGGAAAGTGTGTATAAAATTGAATATATGTGTGAAAATAACATGCAAAAATGCATTATATGACAAGAAATGGCTTGCAAAAATGTGCACTTTAGTCAAAACTGCCTTCAAAATGTGTTTATATTAGGAGAAATTCACACTAAAATGCAGGAGAATTTTCATGAGAATTTTAAAAAAGATCACAAACTGCTGCAGAAATGTAGAGAACTGAATTTAAGATTGGAAAAATGAAAAACTGAGAGAATCGAAACTGAAAGATCTTTCCATCCCTAGCATACACATAGCTGGAAGCCCCTCTAGACTGGTGCTTTATTGAGGGTGTATCCTGCAACATCTTCAAACAATAATAGTGCATTTGTGGTGGATTTATTTTGCTTTAGTGTCTTTTCCTTCTGCAAAGCTACCACATTATTGCTGCTTGGAGGGGCTCTTAGAAAAGTGAGACAAAAATAAACCAGAACGTTTGTGATATAAAAACGTTGCAGGATTTCAGTAGGAAATGGTGACGATATGCACTGGTTGGAAATGAGGAAGCAGTGTGACCACCCCAAAACTTTTGCCAACGCACATAGTACTAACCCCCTCTAGGATGCACACCTTAACATGGTGAGGGAGTTTGAGAGTGTTGGAGAAGCTGAGAGCAATGCCGTCTGGAATCTAGACCAAGAGGATAGACTCCTAGCAGGGGCACCCATGGTGGAATGGTCAAAGCTGAGACACCAGACTAAGATGCATCCAGACTCAGAGGAAGGCAATGGTAAACCACCTCTGAATACCTCTTACCACGAATACCCTATGAACAGAGTATCCAAAATGTAACACGAGATAGTGCTGGAAGATGAGACCCCCAGGTCAGAAAGCACTCAACGAGCTATTGGGGAAGAACAAAGGGCAAGTACGAGTAGCACTGTGACTAATAACGCAGCTGGGTCAAAGCCAAAAAGAAGCCCACAGGCTGATGCGCACAGATGCGAAAGGAGAGTCCGGATTTGTACGATGCACACAATAGGAACATGGAATGTGAGAAGCATGAACCAGGGAAAGGTGGAAATCATCAAGCAAGAAGTGGAATGTATCAACATTACAATACTTGCGTGAGTGAATTAAAATGGACGGGAATGGGACATTTTCAATCAGGCAACTACAAAATATTTTATGCAGGAAATCAGAAATTAAGAAGAAACGGGCTTGCTTTAATAGTGAGAAGTGACGTAGCAAAAACGATTAAGAGCTGTAAAGCAAGGTCTGAGCGACTTATATCAATGAGAGCATAGTGTACTTAGACTTTCAAAAAGCATTTGACAAGGTACCTCACCAAAGACTTCGGAGGAAGCTTAGCAGTCATGGAATAAGAGGAGAGGTCCTTTTGTGGATAAGGAATTGGTTAAGAAGCAGAAAGCAGAGAGTAGGAATAAACGGACAGTTTAATGGAGGGCTGTAGAAAGTGGAGTCCCTCAAGGATCGGTATTGGGACCTGTACTTTTCAACTTGTTCATTAATGACCTAGAATTAGGAGTGAGCAGTGAAGTGGCCAAGTTTGCTGATGACACTAAATTGTTCAGGGTTGTTAAAACAAAAAGGGATTGCGAAGAGCTCCAAAAAGACCTCTCCAAACTGAGTGAATGGGCAGAAAAATGGCAAATGCAATTCAATATAAACAAGTGTAAAATTATGCATATTGGAGCAAAAAATCTGAATTTCACATATACGCTCATGGGGTCTGAACTGGCGGTGACTGACCAGGAGAGAGACCTCGGGGTTGCAGTGGACAGCACGATGAAAATGTCGACCCAGTGTGCAGCAGCTGTAAAAAAGGCAAATTCCATGCTAGCAATAATTAGGAAAGGTATTGAAAATAAAACAGCCGATATCATAATGCCGTTGTATAAATCTATGGTGCAGCCGCATTTGGAATACTGTGTACAGTTCTGGTCGCCTCATCTCCAAAAGGATATTATAGAGTTGGAAAAGGTTCAGAAGAGGGCAACCAGAATGATCAAGGGGATGGAGCGACTCCCTTATGAGGAAAGCTTGCAGCATTTGGGGCTTTTTAGTTTAGAGAAAAGGCGAGTCAGAGGAGACATGATAGAAGTGTATAAAATTATGCATGGCATTGAGAAAGCGGATAGAGAAAAGTTCTTCTCCCTCTCTCATAATACTAGAACTCGTGGACATTCAAAGAAGCTGAATGTTGGAAGATTCAGGACAGACAAAAGGAAGTACTTCTTTACTCAGCGCATAGTTAAACTATGGAATTTGCTCCCACAAGTTGCAGTAATGGCCACCAGCTTGGATGGCTTTAAAAGAAGATTAGACAAATTCATGGAGGACAGGGCTATCAATGGCTACTAGCCGTGATGGCTGTGCTCTGCCACCCTAGTCAGAGGCAGCATGCTTCTGAAAACCAGTTGCCGGAAGCCTCAGGAGGGGAGAGTGTTCTTCCACTCGGGTCCTGCTTGCGGGCTTCCCCCAGGCACCTGGTTGGCCACTGTGAGAACAGGACGCTGGACTAGATGGGCCACTGTCCTGATCCAGCAGGCTCTTCTTATGTCCTTATGAGATTTAACAGGAAACCTAGCAACATAACCATCATCCAAGTCTACTCTCCAATGGAAAATGTAGACGAGGAATTGGAGAGATTTTATGCAGAACTACAGGAAAAAATTGATCACACACCAAAACAAGATGTGGTGATAATCATGGGGGACTGGAATGCAAAAGTAGGGAATAGAGAAGAACTAGGAATTGTGGGAAATTGGGGCTTAGGAGATAGAAATGAAGTAGGAGAAGGACTTATCGAAGTCTGTGAAGCTAATAATTTGTTCCTTGCAAACACATTCTTTCAGCGACCAAAAAGACAACTGTACACGTGGACATCACCAGATGGTCAATATAGGAATCAAATTGATTATATAATTGGAAACAGAAGATGGAGAAGTTCCATGCTTTCTGCGAAAACACGACCAGGAGCAGACTGTGGTACAGATCATGAACTGGTCATATCGAAAATCAGAGTAAAGCTAAAGAAGAACAAAGCAATCATAATGCCAAAATACAATTTAAATAACATCCCAGAAGAATATAAAGATCAAATAAGGAACAGATTTGAGGCTTTAAACTTAGTTGACAGAGAACCAGAAGAACTATGGAATGTAGTCAGAAACATTATCAGGGAGGAATGCAAAAAGACAATACCTCTAGTTAAAAAGAGAGAAAGACCTTAATGGATGACTGAAGAAACTCTTAAAATGATTAAAGAGAGAAGAAAAGCAAAAGGAGATAGAAACACGGTTAGAACCCTAAATTCAACAATACAGTGAGTAGTATGTAGGGACAAAGAGAATTATTACAATAGTTATTGTATAGAAATAGAAGAGGACAACAAAAAGGGTAGAACAAGAGCCCTATTCCAAAAGATTAGAGAAATGAAATGGAAATTTAAACTAAGGGTAGGGATGTTGAATAACTGACTGACCAAGATGAAATAAAAGTAAGATGGAAACAATACACTGAAGAACTTATAAAAGAGATGCCAGGATGAGAGATTCATTCATGATGAAGAACCATTAATTTTAGAAAGTGAGGTGAAAGCTGCTCTTAAAATACTTGGAAGAAACAAATCACCAGGAATAGATGGCGTACCAATAGAGTTGCTACAAGCTACTGAGACTGAATCTGTCCAAATTTTGAAAAAAAATTGTCAAGAAATATGGAAAACTAAACAATGGCCTACAGACTGGAAGCGTTCAATACACATCCCAATTCCAAAGAATGGAGATCCAGGGGAATGCAGTAATTATCGAACTATTGCCTTAATATCCCATGCAAGTAAAGTAATGCTCAAGATTCTACAACAAAGGCTCTTAACATATATGGAGCGAGAAATGCCAGATGTCCAAGCTGGATACAGAAAAGGAAGAGGTACCAGAAACCATATCACAAACATACATTGGATAATGGAACAGATCAAGGAATTTCGGAAGGAAATCACCCTGTGCTTTATAGATTACAGCAAAGCCTTTGACTGTGAAGATCATGAAAAAGTATGGAATGCTTTAAAAGAAATGGGAGTGCCACAGCATCTGATTGTCCTGATGAGCAACCTATACTCTGCACAAGAGGCTACTGTAAGGACAGAATATGGAGAAACCGATTGGTTCCCCATCGGAAAGGTGTGAGACAGGGGTGCATTTTATAACCCTATTTGTTTAATTTATATGCAGAACATATCATACAGAAAGCCGGATTGGACCAAGATGAAGAAGGTGTAAAAATTGGAGGGAGAAATATCAATAATTTAAGATACGCAGACGATACCATACTACTAGCAGAAACCAGTAATGATTTGAAACTAATGCTAATTAAAGTTAAAGAGGAAAGCACAAAAGCAGGACTACAGCTGAACATCAAGAAGACTAAAGTATGACAACAGAAGATTTATGTAACTTTAAAAGTTGACAATGAGGGCATTGACCTTGTCAAGGATTATCAATACCTCGGCACAGTCCTTAACCAAAATGGAGACAATAGTCAAGAAATCAGAAGAAGGCTAGGACTGGGGAGGGCAGCTATGAGAGAACTAGAAAAGGTCCTCAAATGCAAAGATGTATCACTGAACACTAAAGTCAGGATCATTCAGACCATGGTATTCCCGATCTCTATGTATGGATGTGACAGTTGGACAGTGAAAAAAGCAGATAAGAGAAAAATCAACTCATTCGAAATGTGGTGTTGGAGGAGAGCTTTGCATATACCATGGACTGCAAAAAAGACAAATAATTGGGTGTTAGAACAAACTAAACCAGAACTATCACTAGAAGCTAAAACGATGAAACTGAGGTTATCATACTTTGGACACATAATGAGAAGACATGATTCATTAGAAAAGATAATAATGCTGGGAAAAACAGCAGGGAGTAGAAAAAGAGGAAGGCCAAACAAGGGATGGATTGATTCCATAAAGGAAGCCACAGACCTGAACTTACAAGATCTGAACATGGTGGTTTATAACACATGCTTCTAGAGGTCGCTGATTCATAGGGTCGTCATAAGTCGTGATCGACTTGAAGGCACATAGCCACAACAAAACATAGTACTGAAAGCAAGATTGTGTGTGATTGCCCTGAAAGTATCATGAGCGCAAATCATCTTTAATGCACAATAAAAAGTACACCTGGAGGGACCCAGAGAACGAGAAAAATGAAGGATGGGAGAGAAGCCCTTTGGGCTGATGAATTCCCATGTTTTGGGTACTATTTTTACAATAATCATCAATCATTTCTAGGGGTTTTATATTTCCAAACGCTTTGTTTTCTTGTGGGCTCCCTTGGATTCCTAGGAGTCAGAAATGTCTGATTAAAGCAACTCTAGCCCCAAGTTTCTCTCTAGTAAACTTGTAGATAAATATTTTCCCAGTTTCCCTGTATGTCAGTGGGTACTTGTGGCCTGATCTCTTAGCATCTTTGTCTCCCAAGTCATTTCTTCTGTGCAAAAACTGCCTCTATAGGGCAAGGCTACTCAGTGGAAGATTTTAATTTACTGATTATGGAATGATCTCCCTGACGAGGTGTGCCTGGCGCCAACACTGTTATCTTTTCGATGCCAGGTCAAGACTTTCCTCTTCTCCCAGGCATTTTAGCATGTGTTCTATATTGTTTTAAATTTTTAAATTGTGTTTTAAATTGTTTTTAAAAGATATATTTTAAATTATGTTTGTTTTTAGTTATTGTAAACCACCCAGAGAGCTTCGGCTATGGGGTGGTATACAAGTTTAATAAATAAATAAATAAATAAATCAGATACATTTGTGTAACTGAGGGGGGAAACTGATACATTAAAACATTAAAACAAAACTTTAAAAACTTTTTTTAAGCTTTGAAGATTTTTTTTTTTTAAAAAAGGTTAAAAAACATATTTTAAAAAGGTTTAAAAGCATATTTAAAAGCACTTGAGCAGAGCAGGGCCAGTGAGATGCATGGCTTGCAGAGAAGTGTCATGACCTGGGTCATATATACACAAAGGCAGATAGACATATTAGGTGTTAAAGTGAAGTCATGAATGAACAGTTATTATCTAAGCTGAGCTTGCAATAATTTCTGAACTTGAGCAAATATGTATTCCATCTTATGAATGCAGTGTTACTGTTATATGACTTAATTCTTTCTCATTAGGAAATGAGAAACAAAATGGAGTAGTGCTCACCTCAAGACTCAGGTTAATTATCACTGTAGCTGTTGTTCACATGTGCTAGCAATCATGAAATTGCTTGTCTGCGCTCCAGTAGTGGTTTGTTGCGATGAACCGAAGAACTGCTGCCAGGAAACCTACTTCTGCCCCCAAATGACATAATCAGAGGAAATGGAAAGCACTGAAAGCAGATTAAGGAAATCATTGCTGTCCTTGATACAGGTAGTAACTCAGAGCACACATAAGCAAACATTTAATACTGATCACATCCAAGACTATACGACTAGGAGACCAGGCACATTGAAATATTAGAGAAATTCAAAGCAATGGTTGCAAATTTTATAGGGGCAACAAGAAAAAAATGTTTTCTTTGACTCCCAGTTGTCAAAAAAAAAAAAGATCTGGAACCATTATCCATAATTAAAACTACTGTACTTAAAAAAACTGGCATGTATGCTTACTTGTGATGAATGATGGCTGGATCATGGATGATCAAGCAAATTGTTAGTGTGGCGGAAAGCACTCCAAATACTTAGAAGAATGAATTAATAATTCATTCTTATTAGAGGATTAGGCAGATATATGGACAATAAGGCTATCAGTGGCTACTAGCCATGATGACTATTCCCACCATCGTCAGTCCAAAAGGCTCTGGTGAGGGTGGGCCTTTGCAGCCATGCCAGGGAAGATCTGGCATGGCTTCAAACCCCATGTTGGCGCAGCGTGGCCATGCGTGCCTGTTGCATAAGGGGCGGAGCAGGGTGGCTATTTAAACCCTGCTCCATCTCCCCTTGGCCTCTCTTCTGTGGCGGATTGTGGTGGAATTTAACAAGGTAGGGTTTGGTGACAACCCTTAGGCACCCTTTAAGGTGATTGGTGGGTTCTGAGGTCTGCCTTCCAGGTTGTGCAGCCAGTTGGCAGGATAAGGCTCACCTTTGGGGCTAACCTATAGCACCCACTCAGAGGTTCTGCGGCCCTGAGGGGGGGTGGATCAGGAAGGCCTCCCTAACCACCCTGAGGGGATGGGGCCCGGAAGAAGGGCTTGGGCTTGGCTCACCCCACTTTTCCCATGGCAGGGTGCCCTCGCCCAATGGGGGTGAGATAAGCTCCATACTGGCTCTGCAGATCATTCTACCATGCAATCAAGCATGTAATTGGCTTTATTCAATAAACGTGGCCCTTGATTTACCCACACCTCATCTCGTCTTGCCTCTTTATTTCCCGGCTATGCGCTGCAATGCTCTGCCTCCACAGTTGGAGGCAGTCTGCTTCTGAATACCAGTTGCTGGAAACTGCAGGAGAGGAGAGTGCTCTTGCACTCATGTCCTGCTTGTGGGCTTCCCACAGGCATATGGTTGGCGGCCACTGTGAGAATAGGATGCTGAACTAGATGGGCCACTGGTCTGATCCAGCACACTCTTCTTATATTCTTATGTATTAAGCTTTACATTTTAAAAATCCTAAGCAGTTTGTTCACAATCTTGTTACTGGCCCTGAACTCACATTACAAATGCAGTAGACTCCAATCATGGTTTACTCCCAGTATTAACAGCATAATTTGCCCTGGTCCTATAGAGGGCAACTGTATCCATGCTTGCTTAAGGAAGGTGAGCAAGGAAACATCTGGATCTGGACAGGCCTAGTGGAAAGAGATAGTCAAGCCTGGCTAGCTGTAAATTTAAGGGATTTGGAACCATGGGATTGTGGTTAGTGAGCAGCCTCTTTTGTTGTCTGCTAGAATTTGGAGAAGCAATTGTGCTCACTTCATATTTACTAACAAGTGTTGACAAGATCTAAGTTATTACACAAAGATGCCCATAATGAAAATCAAATGTGTATTCTTTCTAAATGCAGAAATGGATGCAGACCAAATCGTGAAGGATCCAATGATACCCCAGTAGTCACTAAAATGAAAACATGTAATAAACAATTCTAATTGTTTAATCAAAACATTTTTAAAAGTTCATGAAACGTGCCTGCATAAACATCTTAGGCATAACAATATCCACTCCAACTGTAATGAAATTGAATTTACATTTGTCAAGCTAACCACATCTAACCAGTGCTAATATTCAAAATGCTGACTAGATGGGATCAGGTGTTGTTGCAGATGAATCTACTTTTTCTGAACACAGACAAATACTTATTTCCTACTTCGTATATAAAGACTCAAAGTGCAAGAACACATAAATAAAGCCAAGACTCCCGCCACTGCCAATTTCTTTGTTGTTAAAGCTCTGTTTCCAGTATATTCCTGGATTTTCAGTATCTATTCTGAATCCAAACAAAGAAAATTATTTTATTTGGCTGCCTCCCATTTATACCACACTCCATTCCATCTACAGTTATTTCAACACAGCAGTATTACAATAACATATCTGCTGGCAAATTATTTATTTAACACTTTAAGCCCTGAAACAGACTCAAACATATATTCTAAACATTTGAAAACTATTTATCAAGACACAGTTTCTTCTAACTCTTAGGAATCTGTATAATACCTTATCCCTGGACTTATTCAAGAAGAAATTAATCACTCTTGCCTATGCATGCCAGGCTGTCTATGACCTTATTCACAAATACAGTGGCCCATGTGGGTGGTCATTGGCAAAGTTACTAAGTGAAATAGCTTCCTACAGCTGATTTCAGCCATGCAGATAAAATGCTGGCATAGACTTTGGCTGAAGTATTTGAAAAAGTCAACCAAGTTAAAGTTGCTTAATCTTATCATATGAAGCTGAGTTTCTCAAAGGATTCAAATGCTGTATTGGTTCAACTGATAAAATATTCTACCCCATCCACAAATTTAATACAAACTAGACTACAAAGTAATCTCACAAAATGGAATGTATTCATTTCCAGCTCTGAAGCAGAACTGAAACAAAGTTTTAGAGTCAAGCACATGTTGAAAATTTGCAAATTTGTAGTTTTATGCCAAAATTTGACTTCTTAATCCAGCATGAAAATTTCAGAATCAAAATTTGACATTAGAATTCAAAAGTACCCATATGAATACTTGGAGCATCGATGCAGTACTTACTGTCATTTATTTATTTCTATTATTATCAGAACAAAGTCTGTCCAAGATGTTTTACAATAATAACCAATACAAAATAAAATAAAACAGTAATGAAGGCAAGTGTAATCATAACATTACAAATTAGCTTTACATGCAAAATACTGACCTAAAATGCAAAGCTGCCTCCGTGGAAAAAAACCCTGCAAGGAAAAACACAGACAAGCCTCTCTAAGGAATTTCAATGGAGACCACAACAAAAACGATTCTGGCATGTATTCTTGCCAGCCTAAGGGCTAAGCCTTATGCTGTGCAGGAAATCACAGTACATTTTTATTATACAGCTATAAGAGTGGCTGTACACTATAGCCAGTGTGGATTTTTCACATTCCACAATGTTAAATTGAAAATACCCCCCTTCCCATTCTGGTGCTTCCAATAAGCTCATTTCAAAACAAAACCTTACAAAACTTATAGTCCTGAATTCAGAAACGCTTGCTTAACAACCCTGTAAATTGTCATGGTGATACACAAAACAGAGAAAATAGAGAGTTCAAAGTCTAAAAAGAGAGAAAAAACCCAGACCCCTTTTGGACTTTTTTCTGTCAGAGTTCTCATAATCTGTTGAAATTCTTTAAAAATCAGCCATGTTCACAGAGTACCTGTAATCCTATTACTGACCTTGCCCCATACACTGACCTTCATCTTCTGCAGTTTAAAAAATGCCTGGCTGATATTTAATTAATTTAAGAAAGTTTACATTGAACTGAATGATAATGTCGGGCATGCTCAGTAAGAACCAACTGTCAATGTTCTAAAAGCCAGGCTCACAGCTGCTTTGCTTGGCTAATCAGGGGGCCACACCCACACCAGATTTTGATTTCACTTGAGACAATCATGGCTTCCCCAAAAGAATCCTGGGAAGCGTAGTTTGTGAAGGATGCTGAAAGGAGACTTCTATTTCCCTGACAGAACTCCAGTGGCCAGAGTGGTTTAACAGTCAGCCATTCTGATTGAAGCTCTGTGAGGGGAACAGGGCATCTCCTAGCAACTCTCAGCACCCTTCACTAACTATAGGTCCCCAGATTCTTTGAGAAAAGCCATGACTGTCCAAAGTGAAATAAAGGCCTGGTGTGGATGTGGCCATGGACAGCTTTGGTTTAAATTTGGGTGGGAGGCTGTAGAATAAAACAGTAGGGGGGGAAGCAATGATACTGTTCACAATATTTTCCTTTTGGAAAGAAAAGGGGCTTCCCCTCTGCCCAGTGCCCACCCACCCAATCTCCTCCCCTCTCCCTCCTCCTACCCTCCGTGCCCCTCCCCATGGTCATTGTTGGACTACAACCTGGGAGACCAGGGTTCGAATCCCCACACAGTCATGAAGCTCACTGGGTGACCTTCAGCCAGTCACTGCCTCTCAGCCTCAGAGAAAGGAAATGGTAAAACCACCTCTGAATACCGTTTACCATGAAAACCCTATTCATAGCATTGCCATAAGTCGGGATTGGCTTGAAGGCAGTCCATTTCCATTTTCAAACATGATTGCACAGAAATAAATCCCACTGAACTCAAAAAGTATACAAATGATCAAACCCACCCTCCCTTCTCCTTCCTCCTATCCCCTCCCTCTTGCCTCTTCCCTCCACCTTCCTTTGCCCCTCCCTCCCCATCCCCATCCCCTTCCAATCTCCTCCTTCCCCTTCCCCCTCCTCCCCCTCCCTTTCCTCGTCCCCATGGTCAGTTTTACCTATCTTAAGCATGATTGCACGGGAGTAAATACCATTGAACTCTATAAGCATGCAAATGATCAAACATGCCCTCCTCCTTCCTTTGCCCCCCTCCAATCCGCTCCTTCCCCTTTCCCATGTTACCAAATTCTTCCAAGCTACACAGGAAGTAGATTGGACTGTGAAAAACCAACCCAAATTGTCTTTGCATTTTGACAGATTTGTAGGACAGTCCAATATCTCAGAGAGGAGGTCAGGTATCCTGCTCCCCGGTGCATTCACTGTAGCTGCCCAATTTTCCTGCTTTTTAAAGTTTGATAGAAATATCTGTGGGCTATAGGTACATTCTTAAACCACAAGGTTTTTTGCCTATTGGTGAATTTTCTTAAAAGCAAAAGCAGAAGGGTACAATTTTAACTGGCACTATGGTGCAAGGGGACATGATTTAACTTTTCTCCTTTGTCAGTTCCCCAGTGCAGCTACTATTAGCCGCAGAGGAGAAAATATGCACAAGACTATCAGAATGTAAATAGAGTCCTGGTGGATCAGGCCAAAGACTCATCTAGTACACTGTTCTGTTCTCACAATGGACACCAATGGGAAGCCCCGCTGTAAACTGCTTTGAGGTCATTTGTGACAAAAAGCCGTATATAAGCTCATTAAATAAAAATAAATAAAATAAAATAAAATTAAGCCAGCATATGGGAACTGAGTGCAACCTCATTCTCCCCGCTTGCTATTCCCCCAACAACTGGCATTCAGAGACATACTACCTTCAACAGTGGATGCAGAACATAATCATCATAGCTGGTAGCCATTAACAACCTTACCCTTCATGAATTTGTCTAATCCTCTTTTGAAGCCATCCAAGTTAGTGGCCATTAATGCATCTTGTGCAAGTGAATTCCATTCCATTCCAATTATGTGCTACTGTTGCATGAGGAAGTACTTTGTTTTGTCTCTTGTGAAACTTCCAAGATCCAGTTTAATGGGATGGCCCCAAGTTCTAATATTATGAGATATGTATTGTATATATACAATAAGATCTTCCTTGTAATGTGTAATGTGGTCCTAATATAACATATCAGTATAAGGCACAAAACCAACTATCCTCTCTATCATGAACAGTAGACTTCATATAATGATACTCTCTGAGATACCCAAGACTCAGGCTCCTGAAATAGTAGGCTGGCTTGTTCAAAGATGGCTATATGTTTCAGTTACAACGGAAAGTGGCTAGCATCCAAACCAGGAAGAAAGAGGGGCAGAAACCAAGATGCTAGAAAAGAAGAAATTTATTGTTTGTAAAAACCCAACGCGTTTCAGCCTGTTGATTTTCAGGCCTTCGTCAGGGAGGCGTTTATATTGTTATATTGTTGTAAGCAGTCTGCTCATTTGAACTTCTCGCCAGCCTACAATCCCCTGGTGATGGAGCGTTCTGGAGGTTGGTTCCTGGCGCTTCACCCGTGCCGACTCGGATGCCCCCAGTCTTTGGAGCCTTGGCAGTTAGAAGCAAGCATTGCTATGGCCTCGGCGTTGGCACCCAGCACTCAAAAGGCATACCAGCATGCTTGTACTGACTTCTGGAACTTTCGAGCGCGAGCCAGCATGCAACACCTGTGGCCCATACCTGTTAGCCATCTCATGCGATATTTGGTTTCTTTGCGGGCTACGGGTAAGGCGGTCAGCACTATTGCTGGCCAATTGTCAGCTCTGGCCTTTCAGTCTAAAGCCAAGGGCCTTCCCGAGTTCACAACAGACTTCCAAATACGGAAGATGCTAGAGGGTTGGGCCAGGATCTCCCCTGCAATACCTGATAAGAGGCAGCCATTTACTCCGGATCTGATTCGCCAGTTGCTCCTGCAATTTCGGGGCCTTTGTTCCTCTTCATTTGAGGTGGTGCTATTCAGTGCTGTCGTTCTTGTCACCTTTTACGGTGCATTTCGCCCTAGTGAGCTGTTGGCTGCCTCAAAGGGAGACTGTTCTAACAGGGCCCTGCAGTTCACTGATTGTGTTCTTTCAGACTTAGCAGCCTGTATCACACTTCGAATTTCCAAGACAAATCAGAAGGCCAAAGGGAAACAGGTCGCCTTAGGCCCTTGCCCTATTCCTCATTTATGCCCTGTGGCTGCTTTGAGGGCATATTTGGCACTCCGCCCAAAGGGGTTTGGTTACCTCTTTATTCGTGGAGATAGGTCCTCCCTTACCCGGTTTCAATTCTGGGCTGTGCTCAAGAGGGCTTTGTTGTCATTGGGCCATGATCCAGCGGTCTTCGGCCTTCATTCTTTCCGAATAGGGGCCGCTACAGCTGCAGCACGGATGGGCCTCTCGTCATCTGATACACAGGCTATCGGCAGATGGCGATCTGCAGCGTTTAAAGCTTACATACGGTACTGATGGAGTTGCACCTACGTTGGAGTGCATATACGGCACCCAAGGGCAGATGGCGATCTGCGATTGTTTGCACAGTCTGATAGTTGGAGTGCATATACAGCACCCAAGGGCAGATGGCGATCTGCGATTGTGTATACGGTTGATAGTTGGAGTGCATATACAGCACCCAAGGGCAGATGGCGATCTGCAGTTGTTGCTAGTTTGAACACTTGCAATTGGAGTGCAGGTACGGCACCCAGGAGCAATTCGCGATCTCCATGGTTTAGCTGTTGCTTAGTTTTAGTTCCAGTTGGTCCTCTATTAATTGTTCTTCTTCCCTTCCCCAGATATCGCAATGTGGCCGGAACCAGTGAACGTGTTGCTGTGCGGGCATTCCATCCTCTTTGGGGCGCTGAGGAGAGCATCCTCCACTGACATGGGGACACAGCTCCGTCTCTCTGCCAGGGCTACTTTGCGTTGGCGGGCTCGGAGGGGCATGCTATGGGGTGAACTTCTCCCTACCTTATGCCAGGAATTTTCAGCTGGCCCTCCTGCCCACATCCTAATAGTTCACTTGGGGGAGAATGACTTAGTTCAGCGCCCTGGTTTGGACTTATTTTATAGAGTACTGAAGGATTTAGAGTGGGTTAAAAGTACTTTTCCCCATCTCCTAGTGGTTTGGTCCGCCCTGTTGGAGCGGCGTGTTTGGAGAGGGGCGGTTCACCCCAATAAAATTGATAGAGCCAGGCGTGGGGTGAACCGGAGAATTAAAAAGTTTATTTTGAAGAATGGATGGGGCTACATTCCACATCCAGGGATTGGTGTGGATTATCCTCATCTCTTTAGGGAGGATGGTGTGCACCTTTCTGAACTTGGATGTGACATGTTTTTGGAGGACTTACACAAAGGGTTGGTTGAGTTGTTGAGGTTGGTGGGGCGAGGTGTATAAACATGAGCTATACACCTCTTGTGGCATTGAGTTCGGGCAGGTGAGGAATTTGATGGAGAGAGAGGTAGGTATCCTGAGGCAATTTTGGGTAAGGACACCCCTCAGGAATCTTGCAGGACTTCGGTCTGCGGATAACTGGTGGGTGCCCCTGTGGATTGTCATGCGCATTGGGGTGAACGTGGGTACAGCGGGGCCAGGATGCGCATGGCAGACCGCTCCCAAGGTTCACTGGGCAAGGAGGGAGTCTTGGCCCATATCCTTGCATCAGAGCCCACAGCTACCAGCTGTGATACATGCCCAGGAGACTGGGTGGATTCAATCCCCACCAGAATAGTGCGATTCCTCACCTGCCCGGGGGTTATAAGCAGTTATTAATTATGATTGGATATGTTTGAATTTGGATTCAGATTATGTTATATTTAATAAATATAACATTTAAACCAATGCCACGTCTCACGAGTCTTCTTTGGCGGGTGTGGGGGCAATTGCTGTATTGCTAAAATTAACAATATGCACAAAATTAACTATCTAATTACTATATGTAGAATCCATAATATAATATAGCCATGGAAGCTATACCTAATTGGTTTATTCTGGCATAAACTTTTGTGGGCCATATTCTGTTTCATCAGGTTAACCATAAACGCTCAGGACATAATAAAACAGTGAGTCTCTAAAGTGCCATAGCACCATCTCTTCTTACAGCTAAGGACATTTTCACACATGAACACAAGAGCATTTTTAAACTTCTCTTGTGCTGTTTGTGCATTTGAATTAATGTAAATGAGAAAGAAAGCAGCTTTTTCTTTAAAAAAAACTGAATGTACAGGCTAGTCAAGTCATGCTTTATACGCACATCATAGACAGCAAATACAACCAGCTCACAGTGCAGCATGAAAATGTCTCTCCTAACAAGGATAGGCATATGGAATTTGTCTTACTCTGTAGGATGTTTTGTACTATAGTGCAAATGTTAGCAATGTGGCCATAGAAAAGATTCATGAATTTTAAAATAGATTTTAAAAACATATAAATCATTTTTAAACAGCATAGCATTATTTCTCCAGTTCATTTGGAATTCTAGTTTGATGCTCCATGGTGACCAGTATCAACGTTAAAAACCTGTGATTGGTGGATGATTTCTAAGAAAATGTGCAGTCCTTTAAAATGGCTTGATGGTTTTAAAGGCAGTTTCTCAAGGATTAAAATAACTGATACATTCGTGGACTTGATGAATAGGATGGATGAAGACAATTCATCAACAACAACACACCTCTGCTTTGCAGTTCTAAAGGTAAAAGTGAGAGATAAAGTATCGATCATTTCTATCACTTTCTTATAGAAAGGCTGGAACATATTTTTAATTTCTTGCTTACTTATTGTTTTGATATAGTTGTGCTATGAAGAAGTCACCAAATAGTCTTTTCTCTGTGTATAAAATGTCTGAAATGTTGGTATATGATTTTGAAGCAAAAGAAGCAGCTGTGGTAGCTCTACGCACTGAGCTCGATCCAGAAATATGGGACAACAGAGAAAATATAAATAAGGGAGCCCAGGTCCCTTTCTAGCATAATTAGAATTTCACTGTTTGTTCAACAGGAAAAGACCTCCCAAAATGACAGTGGTAATCTAAGTATAAAGCAGGTTGTTGCTAAAGGGTTCAGCATTGAGCAATGGAGATGGGGGAAATGGGGGGTGGGTTAAGCCACATTTTTGAAACTGTCAAGCAAAATATTTTCACTCCTGAGTTCACCCAGCCTAAACGTCCATCTAATCCTCTAAAACTGACAGTTCAAAAAGGCAACTGTGGCTGAGACAGACAAAATGTTCACTTCAAAGGCAGAAAGGACCTGGGGATTATTAACATTATCACTTAGCATGAAATGACCATGAGGTTTAGGAGCAAATAGCTCCACCCCATCCATTTAGCAAATCAAGGAATTGATTCTGTGTAACAATGTTAAAAGGACTGAAAATCCTACCCATCCTGTCCTGTCTCCTTCAGCTACAAGGATTCTACAAAAGACTGAAAAGAAACCATCACTCCAGTGAAGAAAAGGAGGACAAATACAGAATTTATGTATCTAAACATTCAAAATTATGTGGCAAGCAGGACACTTGTTTAAAAGCACAAATATCACTGTAAGCATCAATAAAATTAAAAACTCAGATTTCTCTTCATGCCTATATAAAATACAGACGTTAGGATAGTCACATGCAAGTACATTTCCTAGTAAAACCATTCACAGAAGCACCAAGTTCTTCCAGACATCTGGTTGATAAAGTATCCTTTTTAGGGTCAACAAGCAAAGATCCATTCTCCTGTCTGACTGAAAGCAGTTAGAGGATTTTTTTAAGTCACTACAGGACATGTAAAAAAATCCAGTGGCTTTATATATACATATATTTATGGGCTTTGTAAATATTGCCGATATGTTTTATTGTAATTATTCACAAAGGATGTTTTAACAGTGCTATAACCTTTTTATAAGTGTTTTCTTTATATGTAGCTATATCTACGAACTTGCAAATATTGGCATTTCTCAAAATGTAGCTTTTATACTGTGGCAGCAAATTGTTATCAATAAAAGTAATGCAAAACTTAACTTACAACATTCCGTTTGTGTCCCTAGAAATGTGAAGTACATTCAGCAGGCATTTATGATGCATTTAGCCTGGGACTCTTATTTCTGAATAGCTCTTGTAGCTTAAACACATTCATTCAGAGGTATGTCTTGTTGGTTTCAGCACAGCTTGGAAAAGTTACTTTTTTAAACTACAACTCCCATCAGACTCAGCCAGCATGGTCACTGAATTGGGCTGATGGGAGTTGTAGTTCAAAAAAGTAACTTTTCCAACCTCTGGTTCAGTAAGGCTCACTCCTCCCACATACAGTGTTTAGGAGTACAGCTTTAACTCATGAAGATTATCTAGCATTCTCATACTCATTGCTGGTGTAAGACCCACAATCAACTTCGTAACACTGGAACTCATGGACATCCAATGAAGCTGAACGTTGGAAGATTCAGGACAGACAAAAGAAAGTATTTCTTCACACAGAACATAATTTAACTATAGAATTTGGTCTCACAAGAGTCAGTGATGGCACCCAACTTAGATGGACTTAAAAGATGATTAGACAAATTCATCAAGAATAAGGCTATCAATGGCTACTAGCCATGACGGCTATGTTCTGCCTCCATAGTTCGTAAGCAGCATGCTTCCAAATACCAGTTGCTGGAAACCGCAGGAGGGGAGAGTGTTCTTTGTTTGCGGGTTTCCCATGGGCAACTGGTTGGCCATTGTGACAACAGGTTGCAGGACTAGATGGGCTATTGGCCTGATCCAGCAAGTTCTTTTTATGTTCTTATGACTTTAATGGAACACCTAAGCCTATGGAAAAGTGGAGTACAGGTGAACTTGGAAGAGCCCCATCTCATGCATGATGATGTCTGATCTTATCCACAGAACATCATACTGCACTAAATGTATGAAGCTTGCATCCAGAGTTGTTGTGAATGGGACTCTGTTCATGTGACACTCCAGCTGGTGGACAATGGTGGAGTTGATACTTCCCAAATTATCATTCACCCTACACTCTATACCAGCCTTTCCCAACCAGTGTGCCTCCAGATGTTGTTGGACCACAATTCCCATCTTTCCTGACCATTGGCAATGCTGGCTGAGGCTGATGGGAGTTGTGGTCCAACAACATCTGGAGGTACACTGGTTGGGAAAGGCTGCTCTATACTCTCTGCAAAGCTGCCCTGAAGGATTGGGGGACTCTCTGGAGCAGTTTAGGAAGTGGTGCTAGGAACTGCAGGAGGAAGCAGGAATTGACAATATTCACTACTACTGCCCCCCTTCCTCCAGTGAGTGACCACTTGATCTCTGTCCCTTCTGAAAATAGAAAAATCCATTCCATTCATGAAAGGGACATTCTGGCTCCAACCCATTTGTCTTAAGGTGCTACATGACTTTTTGTTGCTTTCATAATGATGCTGCTATTCATCTTCTGGGATTTTAGCCCTCTGTCACAATAGTTTCATTTCTTAATATACATTAAAATTCAATGCCTTCAGTCCAAAATTTACTGGGCTCTCCAGTACATAGAAGGAGCTCCAGCACAAAATGTTTTCCACACTGACTTTAGTGGCAGGAGCAACTCTGCACGCATTATGAGAATTTGTACACTTGGAGCTTTCCTGGCATTGGAGCCATTGGGGAACATCTTATGCACATTGATCTTAAAATGTGCATCAGGGCACTTCTATCCATAAGAAGTCCCTGATTAAGCTTAATGAATAAACTAATAACTGCAAATAACATCTGGACAAGTAACAGTGCAGAAATAATAAATGCTAAATCGTGCAGTTCTCTGGTTCCAAGAAGGAATTCAGTTTTGTTTTTTTAACATCTCAATGAAAGTTCTGGTTTATGATATGGCCCTTTTAAAAAAAGTCCAATAAATAATACATTTTCAGTCATTTTTAGCAAAAGAAACTCTCTTGCCACCCACCTTTTGTCTTTACCTTCCATTCAGTATTACTGTATCAGTTAATTTAATTTACAGTCATAGCTTGACAAAGGCAATTACATTGCCTTTCAGTAAGTCCCGCCTTTTGACTTGCATTCATACTTAATGGCTTTTTAAAGAAAAGGCAAAACATTTGTGGAACAACATTGCAAAACTGCAAATGTTTAATCATATAATTGACTTGTATTCCCTCCTCCCTCTCCTGATAGGAGAAACCTGGTTATGTTAGTCAGTATATTGCACTAAGAGTGTGACCTGGGAGGAAGGAAATCCCTAGCTGAAATCATATTTCAACCACAAACTTAGCAAGTGGCCCTAGGCAAGACATAATGTCTTCAGCCTCAATCTACTCCAATAATAATAATTACTTCCCCTACATGGTTATGTGTGTGTGAAGTGCTTAGTATTAGACAAATATTGTGCCTATGTTGTAGAAATGTAAAACCCTCAAGACATTGGGAAAAGGTGACTGATTATATCTTTATAGTCAGTTCCACCTACACCATTATGGATACATAGACAATCCAATCCAAGGAGGACATCAAAGCACTGTGGTTAAAGTAAGGACCGAAACTGTTAGTAAATGGGAAAAGGCCAAGAGACCAAATGTAACTAACTGCCTGGTTGAATAAAATCTCTAATATTCTTTTTATGGTGAAGCCCACATATTTGGTGTGATATAGGTAGGGAAGAGAAGGGATAAATATAAAATTTAAAAATTTTCCAAAAACTAGAATGTATCCATTCTTTAATTGATCAAAATATATCATAGGCAATATTAATTTTTTAGATGACAAACAGGTAAATCACACTGAATTCAAAATAATCTCTTCTGAATTATTTCATTCTTCTTCTGTATTAACAATACCAAGTATCATCTGATGTCTAAAATAATTAAATATTAGACAGGTGCCATCTCTATTATCTTTTCAGTGCTTACTGAAGACCTTTCAACAAGCCTTTAAAGTAGAGACCTTATCCCAGTCTGAGTCTGTGTTGGAACTGCTTTTTAAGATATTTTTAAGCTTTTTTAAATATATATATATATATATTTAAAGATGTTTTGTTTTAACATGTATTTAAAGTCTGTGTTTATATTTTAGAGTGTTTTTAGTATTTTTATTTGCCACCCTGAGCTCCTACTGAGAGGAAGGGCGGGATATAAATAAATAAATAAATCTTTCACTGTTGATCTATTGGTTTATATGAGTTGTACGCACTTTGAATGTATTAAAAATACTTTTCTGAAAACAGAAAAAAAATCCAATGGATGATCAAATCACTATAATTCTCTATTAACATAATAACTTAAAATGCTGGTTCTGATTTTTAAAAAGAATTATCTGAGGAGAAGTTGCACATTCTTGAGTTATTTTATATGCACAGGCTGTGGAATCTGAGTAATCTAAATGCACTAAAATAATGAAAAAGTTTGGCTTGTATCCAATGGTGGCTTTGTGGTAGCAGAAGTATTTGTACTTTTTCACCAATATCTCCTACCAATGCAGTCCCTAGCTTCTCCTGAGTTTTGTGGTACCTCTCTAAAATAGGGCTGCCAGGTCAGATGCATTCCAAACTCTTGAGATTTCAGGGGTGGACCCTAGTGATGTCATGGGGATGGGCCCTAGTGAAGTCATTAAGCATGATATGTAAAGCATCAACCAGTTGCTTGGAGCATACCACTCAAACAAAATAATTTATCTGATTGGAAATTAAGACAGAAATCTTAGCTAAATGAGGGTGTTCCCAGGTCCAGCTAAAGTGATGGGATCATTCCTTCTCAGCTGCTTAGGGAGCCTGGATAGGGAACATGAAAGACCATCTTACTTCTTATATACCTAGTCAATCACTGCGCTCTGCAGGTGAGGGCCTCCTGCAGATACCATCTTATCAGGAGGTTTGTTCTGCACAATATAGGAAACAGACCTTTAGTGTGGCGGCACCTACCCTGTGGAATTTCCTCCCCTTGAATATTAGGCAGGCGCCATCTCTGCGATCTTTTCGGTGCCTTTTGAAGACTTTCCTCTTTCAAGAAGCCTGTTAAGTTGAGACCTATCCCAGTCTGTGTCTGTGTTAGAATTGCTTGTTAATATGGTTTTTAATAATGTTTTTAACCCTTTTTTAAAAGATGTTTTTAAAGCTTTAAAAAAAAATGTTTTTAATGTTGTTTTGTTTTAATGTATTTTAAGGTCTGTTTTTATAATGTTTTAAAGTGTTTTTAGCACTTCTGTTTGCCGCCCTGGGCTCCTGCTGGGAGGAAGGCAGGGAAATATATCAAATAATAAATAAATAAATAAACATTTAATCTAGCCTACTTGCTTCTGGCAAGAAGGGTTTGAGTGACCTCAGGCCAGGCCAGTCACCACAAGGCCATTGTAGGAAGAAGGAGCCTAGTGTTGTGTAGATGTTAGATGGGAGCACTCAAGAATAAAGATGGATGCCCCTGAAGGCTGCAAGTCTAAGCATACTTATTAAGGGACTAAGTCCCATAAACCTCAACAGGACTTACTTCTGAGTAGATATGGTTAGGATTCTGCTGTTGGTAAGGCTTGCCTAGGGATCCTCTGTAAAGATATCCATATCAAAACAGGGTTGCAACTCCATGCCTGGAAGGCCCTGCCCCTGACTTTTAATGTCGCTGTTCCAAACTTCTTTAGACTTGACCTTTCACTGCAGAGAGAGTTTGAGAAATTAGTAAGAGTTAAGAAGCCTGCCTGCCATGTGGACTGCTATAAACTCACTTTGACAGCCAACCTAATTCCAGTGAGTAATAATTGACAGAGAGAAAACACACATGATTTGGTCTACCTTCTCACACAGTAGCTTGGGAACAACAGCAGTTGAAGCCACACTTCCTAGGATGTGAATTCTCTTTTACCACTATTGGGCAAGAAACAAACTGTCATGCAACCAACAATGTGTATCATCAGTGGGTTTAAGGGGGTTGAACTGAGTGCATGGAACCTCTGTTGTTTCTTCTATGGATGTAAGGGAGTAAGGTCAGAGGTAAATGAAATTCAAATAGAAAAAGAAAATACAGTGATGCTTTCCTAAATGCAACACCATACCAATTACAATAAGATTCCCAAGAGTAATGCAGAAAACTCAGCATCCCACAACCAGTCAGGGTTGCTAACCAAAAACCAAAACTAAAAAAACTCTGGAAGCCAGTCAGCCAAGGTCACAGAAATCCCCATGCAACACAACCTGACCCGGGGGCTGCAGTTAGTGCAGAATGTTGTGGCATGATTCCTGACATGAGTGAGTCCCTGTCAGCACATACCTCTGCTCTGAAATCTGCACTGGTTGTTGATTTGCTACCAGACCAAATTCAAGGTGTGCTTTCCATATTACGGGTGCAACCCAGTACTTGTTCTGCCCTTGTAAGTGTCCTGCCCAGAGCTGAAGGATTCAGACTGAGGTGAGGTGATGTCTTTTTCTCTTTTTATTAAGGTTATGGTTACATCCAAAGAGGTGTACTTCATACAACTGACTACTCTGACTCACTGCTTTTCCTAACTATCCTAACTAAGCAGTCCCTGCAGCATTTAGGAAAAGTTGACTCAGCACTTGTGCCTCAGACGACACTGGCTTAAGTAGAGAAGGTTTTCGAGCATAAACAGCAGCTCCACCTGAGTTCCACCTTTTCAAAGTCTCTCTTCTCGCGCCTCCTCACACAGGGTGAGGGAGGTGAGTCTCAAATGGCACATCAGTAAGGGGGGCTTCACTAGGTAACAGTGAGGGCTCTGGAAGCCGGAGGCTGATTGGCTGGGAAGAGCTCAAAGTGTCCGGTGGGGATTCCTGCAGAGGCGTGGACCAGGGAGTCTCACCCCAACTGCTCAGACGTCAGACTTGCAGAAGGGGCAGGAACTGCATCCATGGACGTGCTGGGCATGGGAGTCTGGGGTCAATCAGAACCCTCCCCAATAGTCTCCCTTCCCCCAACTTTCCAAGGGATCTCGTCCTCATCTGACTCCTCTCCCCGCTCTAGCTCTCCCTCAGTCTGGGGCACAACAGTAAGAAATAGATCCTTGGTGTGGCAGCACCTATGCTTTGGAACTCCCTCCCTATTGACATTAGGCGGGCACCTTCTTGTACCCATTTTGGCACTTCCTAAAAACATTTTTGTTTAGGCAAGCCTACCCAGGCATGTAAAAGCTATTATGCTTTTTATCTGTGTTTAACTCATTGTTGGTTTTATTATTTTGAATGTTTTTAAATACCTGTCTTTAACTGTTTTTGCCAATAATTTTATTGTTTTAATTCCTTCTGTAAACCCCCTTTAGCTTTTTTTACAACAAAGTGGTATATAAATGTTGTACGTAAAATACATAAATATAATTCAGAGTCATTGGGACCCTTGTGTCTTGTTCCTCTTTTAGGAACAAAGGAATCTGCCTTATACAGACACAGGCCATTTGGTACTATCTAGCTCAGTACTGATAACATGGACTAGCATTGGCTCTTCAGGATTCCAGGCAATAATCTTTTCCAGATATTGGATTTTGGACCTTGACATGCAAATTATGTGCCCTACCACTGAGCTACAGCCCTTCCACTGTTTACAAAAGTATCTTTTAACATTGTTCTTTTCAATTCACTAATGAATGCACAGCATACTAGGGCAGATCCACACCATGCATTTAAAGCACATTAAACATACATTTGAAGCATATGAATCCCACCACATATTAATGGGAAATGTAGTTTGTTAAGAGTGGTGGGAACTATGACTGTGAGTGGAAACTTCACTTCCCAGGATTCTTTGAAGGAAGTCATGCACTTTAAATGCGAGTTGAATGTCCCATTGATTTTCAGCACAATCCTAACCGTGTTTACTCAAACGTAAGTTCTACTGAATTCAATGGAGTTTACTCCCAGGTATGTGAAATTATCTTTGCAGCTTTACTCCCAGAAGAGTGAGTATAGGATTAAAGCTTCATATTGGGAAGGTTTTCAAAACAGATTATGAATAAGACAAACTGCCCTCTTCAACAGTCCAGTAAAATTTAAACTTGTTTGACTCTTTAATTAGAAAAGTATGACACATTGTAATGGTATCACAAGCTGCATGTACACTTTTTAAAATTTCTGTTCAAAAATTAGTTGAAAGATAAAATGTATAATATGCTATTTTTGCAAGTAATTAAAAAAACTGCATGTACACTTTTATTATAATCATAACTAAAATTGTTTACTGTGTATGCCTACCAAGATCCTGCTGTGATCTTCTGTTCTATTACAATCCTGTGTATGTTTACTCAGAAACAAGTCCCAGTGTATTCAGATCTCCTGTACAGAGAAAGTACTCTTTATGCTACTGAAAGCTATAAATTTACTGAATCCTGATGTGAGGCAAGCAGGAAAAGGAAACTGTTTTCAGAACTTGAAATGCCTGGGCTGGGGGTCAACAAATCCCTTGTCAATCACAACCCTGACTTCACTTATTAGCTAAAAATCTGAAAGAGCAGCCAGTACTAACAGAAATTATGGGGAGGTGGCCAACATTTTTATGTATATCTTTTGAACCAGACCAGCTAGGAACTTAATTTTTCTTTAAATGAAAGCTAAGAGTCCAGAGACTGGGGTGACTCACCCAGAGACCCAGAAAGGATCCCCAAAAACCAGAGTCTCAGGGCAAAACCTGGAGACCTGCTATCTTTACTCTGGAATAGTATGAGACATGGCATAGAGGGTTACAACTGATAGGGGAGTTGGTGAAAAAGGGGTTGCCTAGCCTTGTGTTTCCTCTAGCACAAACCTACCATCAAATGCAACCCTTTGTATATATCTGAAGCCACTGTGGTTTTTCTGATTCATATCACTGTGGTGATATGAATGATATTACAATGTGAATTAAAATATGTTTGTTAAAACAATATTCTCCAGAAATCATAAATAGCTTGTTATATTCAGTTTCTGTGTGTGGTCAGGTGCAAAGGACTAGGCATCTGGTGTTGGTTCCTTCCACTTTTACAAGTAGGAAATAGTTTTGTGTTGTTGTAGTTTTGTTTTTGTTTCAAATTAAGTCATTCCGGAAGAGGGAGCTCTGTGCCCACACCATGGTTCCTATTCATAAATCACTTGGGTGGAGAGATGCAAAACTTTATCCACTGTTCTGAACTTACTATTCATGAGTCCGTTGGCCAAATTCCCTTTAAACATGGATACTCAAAAGCTTGTTCTTGCAAATATTGGCTCTCAGAAGAAAAACACACAAAGAAGATGTAAACGCCCAATAGTCTTTGGCCCAATTCATTCCCCATTAACTGGCTTACCTACCTGTCCAAACAAACTTATAGCACTCTCCTATCTTGCTGCATTTTTTAAGAAATACACCCACCTGTGAAAATAATAAGGGAAGCTATATAGCAATAATCAGCTTATTGTTACTTTGCCAAAGAACAGCATCTTTTACAATGCAGCTTTAATGAGTCACTGTGTTTGGTTGAAACAGAGAGCAACTGTCAAGCATACAGTTAAAAAAAAGTAGTACACAGTCATTACTGCCAATGCCATTTTAAGATATAGGAATCTGTATTAATCATTGCCAAGAGGCTATCTTAGGGTTGCACCAACTTGATGAGATAGCTCGCTCCAGCCTGACATACATGGGTATGTCAGATGTTTGACGATTTGCCAGAAGACAAACTATAATCAAGCCAGAAGGTCCTGTAGTACCTGTTAATTCATATTACCCATGAAAAGCGTACATGTGAAAGAAGGAAGATTTTCCTAAGAGCTGTAGGAGGCATTGTGCTGTACCATTGTGACTGGAGATTATTTTACGGAATGGATTAGAACTATTCCTATCCTATTCCATTGCAAACACAAATGGTTGCAAATATCACATGAAAATGTTTTAAAAGTAGTGCATAAATATCAGATATTAAAAAGCAGCGCAAAATGTTAGGACAAAATAGTTTGTTTTCCACACATTTCATTAACCCTCTGAAATTCTGCATAGAATGGACATTTCTGCTCAGCTTTCTTTTTCAAATTGCTGGTTCTCATTATTTTATTACTGTCACTTTAACACTCAGTATAATTTATAATGCCTAATATATTTTATAGTATAGTAATTTTATGCTTTGGGTGAGAAGCTGAGAGGCTGAGGTTTACTTAAGATCAGTGAACAGCTTGTCCTCTATGTATCATCTTCTCATCAAAGAGAATTTTGTCCATTTTATAATTTGAAAAAAACACACTGTTATTTTTAACCTTTTTTTAGTTGTTTTCATTATATTTTGTATATCGCCTTGAGATATATATGTGGAAAGTATAATAATAATAATAATAGTGAATCAAATTCTGTTGACTTCAGCTGTCGTTCATTAGGCATTGTAGAGAGATAGATGAGCTAGAATAAAATGGTAGAAAAATTGAAATAAAAAAGGAGCAATTTTAACTTTGCTTGTTCATTACTACAGTATTTTTCAACCTTTTAAAAAACTTATCTCATAGGACATATAGATAGATGGATAGAGCGTGGGGGATTAACTTCAAACCCCTTTCACAAACCTGACAATGGTGATTACTCCAAATTATTGGATTTGACAGCCGTCTGAAGGAATAGCACTTAGCTCACATTCAACATTAGGCCAGTTTTTTTAAAAAAAATCTTTAAAGAAGAAAAATAATAGCGTAGTCTTGAATGAAGTGGAGGATTGAAGAACTTCACTCTAAGAAAGGAAAACACAGCCATCAATATCATTTTACCTGGCCCACTAACAGGATTAAAATTACATATATATAGGATTTGCTAATACTCCCTTTTTAAAGACTTTTGTGCTCAACTCAGATCTCATGTTCTTAAAAATACCGAGAGTATGTGTTATAGCTCTCCATAGACAAATACTGGCTTAACTGTATCTATCTATTTTAACACCAAATTGGGTTATTGGGTGAACTTTTCTAAAAGCAGAAGCAGCATGTGATAAGGTCACATTTCCTTTCCCACCCACAGAGAATGCTGGTCTGTCTCCAGGCCGGATGACAATATTTGGCTGAGGCACATAAAATTCCACACAAATGTAGGTCCATGTATATAGTTTGTACCTATGCACTTTGGATTTGACTGCATAAACTCTTTACATCTAGACATGAACCCATCATTACGTAGCCATCAATGTAAAATGTGCTTGTACTTTACAGAGATAAAACTCCATCACATACAATGGAGAAGTTCATCGGAATTTCCCCATCATTAGGTCCGTGGCTTCTTATTCATATTCAAGTCAGCATGTGTGAATTTTAAGCACGCCCCCTTAAACAAAAACTTGGAAGTTTCAGGGAAAGAATGTGGAGCATTCTGACCACTTGACATATTATTATTATTATTATTCAAAGCATTTACAAACCACTTAATATTTTTAAAATTTCTACACGGTGTACAACATAAAAACAATAAACAATAGCATTAAAATAAAAATACAACATAAAACCAGCAAAACAGTAGTCTAAAAAGAAATAAAAACAGGAATTCAAGCAGATAAAAAAATTGTGTCTGATGTTGTGGTTCAGAGAAAGCCTGGGCAGAAACGTAGATCAAGATGTTCAAAGCAATTGAAAGAAAGAGGTTCAATGCACATTTTTTATAAGGTCACAAACCCAGTAAAAACAAAACACCAAAATCATATCAAAATCAATTTCTAACACAGAGTTAAATATATATGGTACTTGCATAAACTAAGGATAGAAGCAAACCAAGAGACAATGAAACGAGAGAGATTCTGTTATCAAATCCTGCAGTACAGAGGACTAGAAGGTGCAAGAAGAGGAGAGAAAAGTCAGGTGCAAGCCCAACAAGAGAGCAGAAGCCTATGCCAGCCTTCCTGGGGGGAGGGGGACTCAGTGAAGGAGCCACTCTCAGCTCCAACACTTGAAAGTGAGGCCTCACAATCAACTGCTAATCAGGACCTGCCAAATCCTTTAAAAGCATTCCCAGCTCTCAAAGGTCGCTTTCAGCTGAGCACAAAAAGTTTCTTTAGCAATCTCAGATGTTACATGGCTCTACGTTTACCAGGCAGCTTTGTTATTTCCTACAGGAATCCTCTTCCAATCTATCAGAAGGAACTGAGCAGACTCTGGAAATTTTAACAGCTTAATACTTTCATCCATACACACATGTTACATTTCATTTACCATGCTGAATGGATCAATTCTATTAAAAATTGATTGATTGATTGATTGATTGCACTTGTATACCACCCCATAGCCGAAGCTCTCTGGGCGGTTTACAGCAATCAAAAACATATACAATTTAAAACACATATTTTAAAAACAATTTAAAACACAATTTAAAAATTTAAAACAATATAAAAACAATTTAAAACACATGCTAAAATGCCTCTATTTTGCAAATGCAGGTGCTTTACATATTTACTTATTTAATGTATTTATATCCCAATTTTAAAAGGAAACTTTTTCTCAGGACAGTAATTTTTGTGGACTCCCATTACTAGGTTGACCCATAGGATCAAGCTTCAGGATTTGACCACCATTATTAAGCATCACTCAGAATAAAGTCAAATACAGTTGATCAATGGATTGGTAACATTCCATTTGCATTATGCATTTTTCTGTATGGCAGCACATCCAAGCTTCGTGCCTGTTAACATAGCTGAATTGTTTGATGTATAGCCACAAACTGGATCTCATATTCATGCTCATAACCGACCCAGGGCACTGGAGACTCTTGTAGAATGAACAAAAAACATTGTAGGCTTTTAGCATTTTTAGGAGAATGGACCATAGGCTATCAAGTTCTTATGTTCATTTTGGTCTATGTTTATTGTTGTTCTATATTTATGTGGAACTACATTTTTCAAATGCTGTTTAAATAGTTCCAAATGCATGGAATACTGTAGTGACTCCTAAACACATGCAATATCAGCTCCCAATCAATGTACAGTAACTATATCTATTGTATTACCATCCTAATATCCAAGAACCAATACCAAGTTATTCACTATTCTGAAATGCTTGTAACTCTGAAATCTTTCTCTACAGTCCAATTATTTTCCTGACTCACATCACCCACCATAACCTCATGCCTTCATTTCTACACTTACATCCATTAACTCCACATACCCCCAGAAAATCCAGCTAATTAATCTCCTTTATCTCCTAGTATTTACCTCTGTTGACAAATGCAAGTCCTCTAAATGTATAGTAGGCTATAGGTTCTATCTAATGAAATAATTGTGTGCATGGAACAACTTCCATAAGCACAATAGACCTTCTCCCATTTTGCATCACCCAAATTGAGGGCTGGAGGAATCCACAGTGCAGATTTGGGGAGACAGGAGATACAAGACGTCCCATTGCACTCACGGAAGTCATTCTGTGCATGGAATTATTTTCTTGGAGACATCCCCCCCATCTCTAAAATTTATATTCTGACATGTAGCCCACTGTAAAGATTAAATCTACATCTAGGATACCTCTGGGAAAGACATTTGTGATTATTTGCAATCCTGCTAAATTCTGCATGAAGCTTAGCTCTAGTTCTAGCTTTAGTTTCCAAGTAAAGCTGACATTCCACTGAATGGCTGCAGCTTGAGGTGTGGATTCTAAAATCCACAGCTTTTGGGCTAGAGGGCCACAATAGTGGGGTCCAATTACAGCAGCAAATTGGCCCATTAAACCTTGGGAAAAATGAGTGCTGCTGGTAATTACTGCTAATCCACTAATGAGCTTTTGTTTGCAGCAAAGTCTTAAAGGTAAGCCTAATAATGTGAGCACAAGTACAATAGAGATGCCCCAAAAAAACCTTCTGCTAAATCAACTGAATTGTATAGATGCTTACTTAGCACATGTATAGTTAGGGTGATTCATACAGACCTGCTTTAATTGCAACACAATCTTCTGTAGTTCAGGTTTTCTTCACCTTAGGGCAATTCTGAAAGTCAGAAATCAGAGCTGATTAATTTGTTCTTTTAGGTTCACTGTAGGCATTATGGCTTTTCTTCTCCAGGATGGCTGGCAATGAGATGAAATTGTCCAAGATCATCAAGGCCAAAGTAGAGGGACACCTTAGTAGAAATGACAGCAATGATGCCAAAGACTGCTCCAACCTGACTTCAGTTCAACAGAGTTAATGTACTTGCTAAGGCAACAATCCTTTGTGCACTTAGTTGGGAGCAAGCCCAATCTAACTCAACAGAACTTACTTTTGCATAGAATTGCATGTAAAGAACACAAGGAAACAATTGGACCATACGATTTGAACATTTAGCTTCATATTGCCATCAAACCTTGGGCTACAGAAGACTCTGGACTGCAACAGATGTTTGGTGACATAATTGACTTGATTCCCAGTTGGTTGCAGTAATAAACAAGAAAGAATCTGGTTTGAATCACAATCCTAGAACTTACCCCTACTCGCCTATCTTATTATACCTACATTATTTGGTTCATGTTGTAGTTCTATACTTCATTTATTTAGCAAAATATATACTGCTTGATTGTAAAAAAACCAAAAACAGGAAACCTCTAAGAAGTTTACAAGGAAAAAACATCTAAGCGGTATACTTGTGGTACTTGATTTCTGGAGCCTAATACCCTGTTTCCAAGATGGATATATCCGGGCCAGACTAGACTTGATGCTAAACCGGTCTCTTGGTGTGCCATAGCTCTTGTTTGCAAATATGAATTGCTGCTGCAGAGAAGACAATTTTTGCCAGGACCTTGGTGTGGAGGGAGGGAGGTTAACCCACTTAGGTCCACTTCTTCCCACTAAGGTCCAGACTAACATCATCCCCTCTATCACCCCCACCAGGTTCTATTTGCTGCAGGAGGGAAGCCTCCATAGACACCAGTAGCAGCTTTGGGGTAGAGATGTTTGTCAAGACATACATGTATATATTTAAACACCCAGGTACATGCTTCAAGGAAACTAGGGCCAATCAAACACATTATGCAGGTGTTTGAAGATGCCAATATGTGCATACATTTCTGTCACACATTTCTGTATTTTCTGTGGGAAATGACAGTGTAACACTGGTGTTTTCTCCAGCAATCATAATATGTAGGTCTTTCTAGTTGCACCTTCACAGATCTTCATCATTTAGGCCTGCAGACCTTACAGAAAAATATAACATTCAACACAGATTTTTTTCCTGCTCTGTAAGTCATATTTGAAAGCTTGGATAAGTTAATTCCTGTTCCTGTGTTAAAGAGAAAATATATATTTAAATCAGTCAACTTAAAAAAAAATCACGTATTTAGTTTGTTACACTGCTACTTTATTCAGCCAGATTTTATTAATAAGAATCATTCATGAAAAGCTACTTTTCTGTTTGCCACATCTTCTAGAACTTGAGATGAATGTTAAGTGCCCAACAGAAACTACTTAATTTACACAAGCAAAATAAAGATTTATATTCTCTAACAGCGCTTGAATTGACCCTACACAGAGTAGTGTTGGTCTCTATTTATTTGTCTCTGAAATCTAGTGGGGCTGTTGCAGCTGGATACCAATTTGACATGAGATGTTAAAAATCCAGCAGTTATGCTTTTTCACAACAAGGGGAAGTAGAGCTGCCACCTTTTTCTGGCAGGGTTCCAAGGCCTTTAACAATGACACAATAGGCAGAAAATCAGGGAGTGAAATTTTGCCAGTATGGAGTGGCAAAAGCGTTCACCTATTGAATAGTGGCCTATCGCAGAGCTATAAAAGGTACAGGATGGGATTCTGCCAGAAACAAAAGGTGACCACCTTAAAAGGAAGCAATAATATTGCAATGGGTGCAAAGCCTCCTCCAGCTACCTGTTTATTGAGAATTCATCCTGATTTGCTTGTACATTATGCACAATCTTACTGAATATTTGTTTCGATTTGTTTGCAGGGAAGTTATGTTGGCCCAATAAGTTATACAACAATGAGCATTCATCCTGCATTCACCTTGATTTGCCTGTGCAGTTTTATATATCTTCCTGTTAATCGTTTGTTCATCCCACACATTTCAGAGCATTTCCCCATCACTTTCCTAACTGCAAAGTTCTTTTTTTTTTAAAGTGGTAGACTTATTGCGTCAGACCAACAGAGGGATTTAATCCATTTTAATTGTGCAAACCTAAATTTCTAGTATGCACTTGAATTCCTCTTGCAAAATACTGACAGTCTGGAAGCAACACACATCAGAAGACTTGGCTACTGCTTCCAAACTCAAGAACAAATAATTTATGAATGAGCTGAGGACTCTCGTGCCAGAACTGGTCAAAGATTTCTTTTATGAGTAAAGACATTCCCACACTGCAACTATCCATGCTCTCACTTTGATAATATAAGTGTCACTGGACAAAATGACCTAAATCACCTAACAAACACTGAAAGGACTGAAGTTGGCCATGGCAACTGTCCCGCCCATGCTATCAGCTGGGTAAATCGACAAGGGAACAGAACAAACTGAATACCCCTGTGTATTTTGACTGTGAGGACCAGCTGATCTTCCTGATCTCCCAATTCCCAAAATAAGCAACAGGCCCCATGTGTCAACAAGGTAAAAGAAAGGCACATGACCCAATACATGTACTGTACAATGGTGTTGAAGCAACTGATTGAGGCAATAAAAGAATCCGACCCACCTTCTCCTTGGTTCTGGGCATTTGCTTATTATGAGATCTGAGGAACCACATCTGGGATATCTTCTGCTTCTGACAGAGAAGTCACTTTTGTAGAGAAAGTTTCATTTTGTGTGACCCAGCCCATGAGAATTGATAAGTATGCTATAGCCTACAAAAATACAGGGACCAGACCAAAGGCCTTTCAAGCCTTTTCAAGAGTCACCATACAGCGCCTATCTCTTTTCAGAATTCTTCAGCAAAACATTTTCAGCAGCTACAATTCCCCCCCATCACTGTAATGCTGCACCCAGAGACACTTCCTCTTCCTCAGAGGGGCAGATTACTTTGCTATTTTGACTTTAGTCAGAGATAAAGTGGCTTGAATAAATATCACCACAACAACAACAACAAATCCAGATTTTGCTTTCTTTTTCTGTGATATGGAATATCAGATGGTCCACATCAGCATAGCTCCATTAAAATAACTAACATAAACACATTCCAGGATCAATGGAGCCAAGTGCAAAAGCCAAACCTAATGGAAATGAAATTGTCCAGTCCAGTGTTTTGGGCTCTAAAGGAAGACATCACTATTTGAAATTATATTCATTACTAAAGCATAGGGATGAAGGAGAAATTCAATTCAGTTTGCATTTAAAGGCAAATGTATCAAATTTGCAATTTCCAAAACAACATGAGAACTGAAACACAGTCATCCTTCGAAATTCACACTTACCTCAATTCTGTGATGCAGTTCTCCCACCAGTGTTTACAAAAATGCATATATCAAGGGAAGGTGTACATAAAAATGAATATATCAGTTAAAATAACCCACAAAAATGCATTATATTAGGAAAGATTGATTTTTAAAACGTGTACAGTAGTCAAAACTGCATATAAAATGTGTTTGTTAGGAGAAATTCACACTAAAATGCTGAAGAATTTTCATGAGGATTTTTTCTGCTGCAGAAATGTAGAGAACTAAATTTAAGATTGGAAAAATGAGAAACTGAGAGAACTGAAATTGACAGATCCTTTCATCTCTACTAAAGAGGCAGGATTATGGCCCATTTTCTAGCAATAACTTCTCTCTTCAAGAGTGTACTCTTCACAGGGTTGCCACCTTTGCACATGGACTGAGACTTTGTGACTTTAAGCAGCAGGCAAAAATCAGATAGATGCCGCACCCTCACGGGGAAAGTTATGCCTGTTTCTTCCTGCCCTGTACTTATTTGTTTTTAAAATGGTGGATCTACCTTTATAGTAATCATGGTGTGTGCTAAGCTATATTAACCAATTGTACAGGTAGAAGGTATGAACAGATGTCAGTTACAGCAAATGGTTACCGGATTTGCCTGGTTTGGGTGTACACCCAGTTTGAAAGAAAGATCTACCTTTCAGTTTTTGCATTCAGACCCAAAACCTAAATCTCTTCTGGTCCTTGCCAAATCTTGTGAATGCTGCTTCAGATGCCAACATTTAGCTTTACTTGTTTTCCCCATAAATTTCTGGAAGGTGTGAAAACTCTGAGCCATAAAGCAATAGCTCATTTGTATTTATTCAAAGAACACTTACATATTTTATTTCCTTTTTAAAACTTCCTAAGAATCTCCATCGTGCAAGCAGCATGGGAAGTATTAGGTCTGCTTCCAACTGCTGTAATATTGTGTTTTAATTGTTATTTCACAGGGCCCAGACAGCTCTTCGCATTGCAGGATTCTGTTTTGTTTTCCCCTTTCTCTGTGCTATCCCTATCAAAGAAAGCTTATAATTCCTAAACACGTTCAGATCAATGGGGAGCCGGAAAGTATGGAAACCACAAGAGCAGGTGGTGAAAAGGCTAATGGGTTACTGCCATTTAGAAAAGCGACAAAATACACTAAAGCCATTGTGCTACCCACAGTTTTAATACCTTTGAAATACCTTTTTATAAGCCAGCGAACAGTACAATTAAACTAGACAAGCAACTGGTTGAAGGCACGCTTTTGGAGTAACAGGAACTGAGATGACGGGAAGGACGACCAGCAACATTGTCAAATGTACACCTACAGTGCTTCATGGTAACCTTTGCAAAGCTGGCATCTTCCTGACGTTTTGGATTCTAACTCCCAACAGCCCCAGTCAGCTCAGGCTGCTTTATGTTGTCTATGAACATATCTGATATGTGTAGCCTTTTAAAGGGTGATCTTTATTTGATTTTATTTCTTTTCTTTTTTTACGTTTTCATTGTTCACATCTTTTTTGTTGTTGTTATGAGTCATTTTTTGAAAGAAAGAAAAAAGAATTCCAGCCTTTCCCCGAGCCCTCTCAGGTACTTTTAAGAACAGTTAGACATGCAGCAATTAAGTAGATGATGATTTTCCTTGCGACAAGATAATGTGATTGGAAAATGGCAAGTAGCTGATAAAGGCACAGGAATAGAGCCCCCAATGGGGAAAGGTGGCAACTCTATATCATCCAAGGACCACCCAGGAACAATTAAGTGGGTCAGCAATTTAAAAACTATGTTCTTAGAAGGTTAAGGATTCCCTGAGGCTTTCTGAATTAGAAGAGCAGTACTGGCAGACAAGCTTGTAGGCTGTTACCAGTCTTCCACTACAGTTTACAGCGGGGGTGGGGAACTACAGCTCCCATCAGCCCTAGCAAGCATAGCCAATAGCCAGGGAGAATGGGAGTCAGCAACACCTGGAGGGCCACACACTTGATGTGCAGCTTCATGAAGGATTTTGGGCACATTCTAGGTGTGTGAATTCAGAATGTAGAATGTATGGCAGAATCTTTATGAATGTCAGCAGACAAATCAGTGTGCAAAGTGTTCTTTGACGATAAGTTTGAAAACCACTCGTGGTGACCTGTGTCACACCTTGAGGTCCTAGGTGGCCAAGAGCTACACTCAGATGCTCCAGCAGGTGCATGTGGTTTGCCCAGTCCCTCACACAGTTGCCTTGGTCTTCTGAAAGATTAAATAGCTAGCATGCAGAGCCACATCCCTTGGAGTCCCAGGTGGACAGAGTTGCACTCAGCAAACAGTCAGATGTTCCAACAGGTAGAGATGGCTTGCCCAGTCCCTCACACCAACTTTACAGCATCAGCTCCAAAGTACTCTGTGTTTAACCAGAAAGTAGTAACTTTGGATATTATTTATTACAGTGACTAAATTATTTTGTACAGTATCCATTCTAGAAAAAGCTAGCAACAGAGAAACACAAAATTACTAGATTATGAGCTTCAGATGCTTATATTCTAATGGAGGTAACTTGAGAAAGGAAGCATAAAAAAGAGTCCTGTGACACCATAAAGACTAATAGGTTTATTGGGACATGAGGGTGAAAGTGAGTAACGATTCACACCACCAAATTTCCATAACAAAAATGTGCACCGAGTAGACACTGAAATGCTTGCTTCACCACACACAGAACTTACAATCCAATTCACATTTGTATATTAAGATTAGCATCACAGTCCTAAAAAAGAGTTTGAAACATTGGCATTGATATACCTGAATGGTTGGCGTAATATTATGTTCTCTGGCTTTGGTTGCAATGATGCAGCAATTCACACATCTGTCCGATGGTTAATTTCTAAAAAGAAGGATTTGAGGCCCAATACAGACCAACATAAGAAAAGCCCTGCTGGATCAGTCAAAGGCCCATCTAGTCTAGCATTCTGTTCTTGGAGTCGCCAACCAGATGCCTATGAGAAGCACACAAGCAGGACATGAGCACAACAGCACTCTCCTCACTTTGTTTGTTTGTTTGTTTATTATTTGATTTATATCCTGCCCTTCCTCCCGGCAGGAGCCCAGCAACTGGTGATTCCCAGCAACTGGTGATTCCCAGCAACTGGTGTTCAGAAGTGCACTTTCTCCAACAGTGAAAGCAGAACATAGCCATTGTGCTAGTAGCCACTGATAGGCTTATCCTCTATGACAGCCTTTCCCAACCAGTGTGCCTCCAGATGTTGTTGGACCACAATTCCCATCTTTCCTGACCATTGGCAATGCTGGCTGAGGCTGATGGGAGTTGTGGTCCAACAACATCTGGAGGTACACTGGTTGGGAAAGGCTGCTCTATGAACATACACAAGAAACAGCCTCAAACCATCTAGCCAGGAGGAGTTGGTGGGGTTCTATTGCTCTCCCTGCTTCCCACCACCGTGGATTGCTGCCGCAGACCAAGAGGGATGAGACGTGACACAGTATGTGGTGGGTGAGCCAATCCAACCCTCCTGCTGCCATGAACCATACTGAGGTCTCTGTTCCTCACCCCTACCCCTCTTGGTCAGCACCAGCACCCACGATATTGGGAAGCCAGGAGAGCAGTGGAGCCCCACTCATCCACCCCACCGCACCCCACCCCACCCCACCAACAATTGCATCTAACCCAGTAGTGGCTCTCCTGCATCTCAGGCAGAGGTCTCTCTCTTCATCTGCTATATCATCCTCATAACAAGCCTTATTTATTTTATTTATTTATAAAAGTATTTATAGATCACCCTCTTGCAAAACATGAGGGCGATGTACAGTAGGGCTCTGCACAGCCCTCCCTGTCTGCCCCATGGCCCTGACCTATGGACCCAGGGAGGCCCAATCCGTCTTGTCCCATAGACAGGACCCCCACCTCGGTTCCATCCCTCAATCTATTTGGGGGTGGGGCCATTTTTAAAAAAAATTAAAATATGGTTTGGGGGAAATTTAGTGTCTCCTCCTCCACCCCTGAGAGCAGGCGGGTGTAACCAGCACAGAATGGAATTGTTCTGCTTACCAGTTGGTAAACAGAAATTCAGGATTCCATTTTATGCATTGCCAGTCGCTGATCCTTTGCAAGCAGCTTCTCTGCGTATACTGGAGCCACCTGAGAATGATCCTTGATGGCCACCACAGGGAATAAGTCTTCCCACTTATCAGCTGATATGCAAGAGGATTCTACTGCAGGGTGTTGCTCCTTTGTGAGCTGCTTCTTTGCATTCAGGGAAGCCACTCGCTAAGAGGATTTGGTATGCAGGGCTTGGGGAGGACTGACCGGAAGGAGGAGAGTTCTGGCAGGAAAGGCACCTACCTTCTCCTGCAAAGAGGTGCCTCCTTTCTCATTGTCTTTCTTTCTTCCCCTGCTCACCTGCCTCTTCTTTATGCCCTACACCCCACCCTCTGATAGCCCCAGATCACTTTGGGCTGCTATACCGTAGAGATCAGGGGGCATCTCAACCCAACTCAGCTGATGCCCAAATATCTCCAAAGAGGCCCAATTTGGATCAGGCCTTAGCCAGATCCAGAGTACAGCCCCAGCAACGTAAAAACATTTTTAAAAAATACAAAAGAAGATTAAAATGACTGGCTATTCAAAAAAACATTTTCGACAGCTGCATAGCCACAAAAAAGTCTTCAAGAGATGCCTGAACGTCGAAAGTGAGGAAGCCTGCTGAATCACTGCTGGAAGGGTGTTCCACAGATTGGGACTGGCAACAACAAATGCTAGTCAGGCCTCTGTAATACAGGGGACAAATAACAGCGCTCCCTTGGATAATCTTAGTGAATGTGCTGAGATATAAGGGCTCAGGGGGTCCTTAAGGTATCCTGGGCCCAGGTTGTTCAGAGCTTTGTATATCAACACAAGAACCTTGAACCTGGCCTGATAACATGCTACAGATTGAACCTGGGACCTTCCGTATGCAAAACATGTGCTGTACCACAGAACTATGATACCTCAGACCACACTCTCACCAACATCCGTAGGAACTAGCTGTGTGGTTACTCAATCATCAAAGAAATGCATTCTGCATATGTTCACAAGCACTTTCTTTTTCATAATCCAGGACTGAATCCAAGCACTTAAAATAGGGTCAAGGGTCAACTCTGTTCCTATCCAGGTTCCATTTTGATTCAGCAAGTCTTGGGATCCTTACTTTTATTGTTGTGTTGCTGCCTGGATGCAGTGATTTAATAATCATCCTTAAACAAATGATTGATAATGTGTAATCATGGTCACACTTTACATTGAAAACAAAGCACTGGTATTTCAAAGCAGTTGTACCAGTAATGGTTCCTGAGTCTTTAAAGATTTAAAAGAAAAAATGGTGAGAGCAAGGGAAAGAGATGGGCTTGAATTGTTCTGCCTGTTTTTCATTCAGAAATGCACACCTTTCTGCCTTTTTTCTCTTGCAAATGGATTGTATGACACGTCCTTTGCGTAAGACTGACGTCAGGTCAGAATGTAATTGTGAGAGCAATTTACACATCTCTGGTCCTTAAAATTCCTCCCAAATCTCCTAGATAAGTGCCAAACATTTCAGAGTAAAAGGTGGTCATTCACATTTACAGACCACATATTTTTATGCAAACTGTATCCTGTGATTGTGGCATTCTCCTCTCTCATTAAAACATTCCATGCAGCAATAAATCTGCCTTGCTAAGGCTAATTTATGTCTAAGCAAATTATTTCCCATTTGTATAGCATAAATGTTTAGATTGTGACATCCCACACCACCAGAGATTCTGTCTCTGCAAACATGGGAGCATCAATCTCACTAAAATATTTTTGTTCATATAGTACTTTGAACACTCAGAGGCAAATATTTTCCAGACCATGCATGCATGCATGTGTGACAGACAGACAGACAGACAGATAGACAGATAGATATTCTTTGGAGAACCAAAATACGCAAGTTACAAAATAAAGTGAACATTCATGACTTTTTGCACTGGAGTGTTCAAATCTAGGTTAAAAGATGTGCCAAACTGTGTCCAGAATCTCCCACTTGCCTTCCACCACAAATATGGTCAATTCACATGACCATTCTGTCTGTGTAGCTGCTTACTTTTTTCAGTCCAAAGAACAGATTTTGGCACCTAAATCAGTATTTGGCATGTTCATGCAGCCTATTTTGAGATATGGGAGGCTTCCACATAGCAGTTTATTATACTTGATGCTCCTCATGAATGTAAGCTTTTGTATTGTCCTCATCAAATGCCATCCTGTATTTTCCCCCATTTAATTACGTAGTATTTATTGTTTCCAAGGTTTTTTCCCCTTTGTTTTTTTCCTTATCAGATTGTCCATGGAGATGCTTAAATGGGAAAACCCTATGATGAGGACAATGTTGTGTGGGTTGTACAAAAAACTTGCAAGCACAAACAGCAGTAAATCCAAACTAAGTCTACTGCATGGAAGTGCCCATGCACAACACAATCTAGAGAGGGACACAGAAAAAATGGCTGACTTGCTGAGTCTGCTCACATGAACTGTCTTATAGAAACACAAACATATCAGCAGCTCATCGCACTAGGACCTCATTCAAAACTCTGTGCATGTCTAATCCTGCATAAGTGTTCTTCCTGGCAGAGACTGAGTGATCTTACCCATTTTCTTTAGTGAAGCACACCCTCTCTGTGTAGAGCTGAACTCATGCACTCAAGAGAACTACTGGATTGAGGCAAAAATCTGCAATAGGGCAGACAATATGATAAATCTATTTTTCACACTAGGCAAGTCTGTTCCAAGTGCTGGAACAAGCCAATGGTCCATCTAGTCCAGCATTCTGTTCTCACTGTGGCCAACCAAATGCCCATGGGAAGCTACAAGCGGGCCTAAGCACAAGAGCATCTTCCCCTCCTATGGCTTCCAGCAACTAGTATTCAGAAGCACACTGCCTCTGACCACAGAGGGAGAGCATAGCCATCACGGCTAGTAGCCACTGATAGCATATTCACCACAATACAAATGTACTCTCCCAGATTATTTGTATAGCCATAATTTCTGTGGCATAATACCCAACACTGCATTAAGAATATATTTATTCTGCAGAAAACGAACAACCAGGATCACAATCCAGCTAGTCCGTTATGCAAGTTTAAGTCTCACTGATTACAATGGGATAAATTTAAGCACACCTTCAGCTCTCCCATTGAAACTTCAAGTGTTTAACTTTTACTGCATCATGTCCATTGTGTAAGACTATAATTAAGAACAGTTCTTAAGAGCTAGACTGATTGTCCTTCAGCCACAAAGTTTGAAAGCTTTCATCAGTCAGTGCAGTTCGGGGCTTGTTAGTTCCACAAACTTCAGTGAAGGCTGTTGGAAAATGCACACAGCATATACCATGGTGACAATCACAATATGTTATGAATCAGATTCACTCCCTTCATGTTATGTTATGTTAATCATGAGTAAACACTCATAAATAAGAAGCAAGCATGATTATGGCTATGCATTGCATCTGCTCTGATGACTGCTGTTAGACAAAATAGCAATATGTAATCTGGAGAAGGGCTGTAGCTCAGCGGTAGAGCATCTGCCTTGTATGCAGAAGGTCACAGGTTCAATCCCCAGCATCTCCAAGCAGGGCTGGGGAGAACCCTGCCTGAAAGAGGAGAACTGCTGCTGAGGTAGATGGACCAATGGTCTGATTTGGCTTGCAATGTTCTTGTGAAATGTGGCAAGCAATAATATGAAATGAAAATGGTATGTTGTGAAATTTAGCAAAATATTATATGAACATATATTTAGAATGCTGAGGTTTTGATTTTTCAGGTTCTGGTTTTCAATTTAGACACAATGATTGGTTTCTTGGCTTCCAGCATTGTGAGAAGTAAATAAAGTTTTGACATTCTAAAATCTGCGTATTGTTCCCTTTAATAAGGAACCCAGCAGGTGAATGTGACAGCCAAGATTGTAGCCAAGCAGATGGTGCTTAGAAACAAGAGGGGGGGATCAGCACGCTTGGGGGAAACTGAAAGGTTTGGAGAAATAAGAAGTAAAGGAGCAGCCCACCACCACCACCACCACCAAGCAGCCCAATGTGGACTGAGGCAGCCAAATGGCCACAACATACTGAGTGTCTATTGGGACAGAAAGCATGGAAAACCATGAATAGTAAATGGCTAGGAGACAACATGACTGGCTGACATTTTGTTGCAAGTCTCACATGTCATTCCTCAGTGGTCTGAAGATACAGCGAATGACCTAAAGATACTGAGTGAGTTTTCCCTTTGAAGCTAGGCAGATCTGAGGTTGGCTAGTATGTGGCTAAGTGATGCTTTTCACTCCTTCAAAGAAGGCAAGAAGGCAAATGCAGCAAAATATAATTTTGACATGCAATATAGCACTAGTTCACCATTCTGTGCCACCCTGTTTTCCCCAGACAGGGCAGCATACAAATTGAAATAAATACTTTAGATAATTAATGTTCCCATATCAGTACTATAATTTTTTTATGTTTGCAGTTTAACCTTTGACGTACCTTTCAACTGTATCAATAGTTATGAAAGATTAAAAATATTAACTCATATAGCCGAGCCTATCAAACCCAAGCCCTCTTGTTTTTCTTGAGAGTCCAATCCAATAGCTCTTGGTCATGACTACAAAATTGTCTGGGGCCAAGAGGGGATTATCAAGGATTTTTATCCATCAATTTGGATGCATTTCATGTGCTGAGCCACCGTGCACTTCAAACCCAGCTCAGGCTAGAACCATACGAATACTACTCGCTACCCTGATAATGCCAGCAAAGCCCCCTTTTATTACATAATTCTGAAGTCTGTCTGTATGTTTTATGTCATTAATTTTCATCCTGATAATTGGAAGCAGCTTCTCTCTTTGCTGTATTAAGGTTTAATGAGCTACATAACTCCTTGTCTCACGCTGAGGAAAGGCTCAAAGTTGCTTTGCACTCCAGAGAACAGCAACACTTTTCCTTGGTCCCTTTTTCGTGCTCTGAAGGAACAGAGGGGCCTACTGGTTGTCTTTAGGCTGACAGGTGCCCTTAATCAAAAGCAGAGGTATACTGGGGTGATGATGATACAGATGTGACTCTACAGACAGTTTACAGGCCCAGTCTCCAAGAGGTCTTCTGTATCTTTAAAAGTTGTGCAGGGGGAAGGGAGAATTCCACCTTGTGGTTTTTCCCATTACAGTGTTGCAAGAACACCTGCACTTGGCTGACTTTCTCTTCTCCTAAAGATACAGGATCAGTCTCAGGCCCTGAACCTGGCAACCCTATATATATAATACTATTGACCACTATGAAACAAATACTGTATTTATTTACCTTTTAATGTATTGAAATGTAATTTTGATGCAGTTTTAAAATTTAGATATAATTTAGCTTAGACTAGAATTAAGAAGTAATTTTCCTTGGTTATATAAGATAAATGTTTGTAACTTGGTTTTAGATTGTGTAGTTTTTATATGCTTGTTGTATCAGATTCTGTAATTTTATTGTATTTTATGTTAACCGCCCAGAGAGCTATTGCTAGTCGGGCGGTATATAAGTTTAAGAAATAAATAAATAAATAAATAAGTAGAATCATACACACACACAGAGAAGTAACTTGAAGTAATGGATGTCAAAGTGCAGATGACATAAATTCATTTTCCTTCCCTGGCCAAAGATAGCTTTGAGTGATAACCTGTGCAGATGAGGTAATTCATTCATTTATATTCATTTTTACTCCAAAGAGCTCAATGTGGTATACATGAGTCTCTTCCTCTCCATTTTATCCTCAAAACAACCCTGTGAAGTAGGTTAGGTAGAGAAACAGTGACTGGGCCAAAGTCATCCAATGACCTTCATGGCTGTGGGTATTTGAATCCTAGTCTCCCAAGTCCTAGTCCAACTCTTTAACTGCTACGCTGTACTGGCTCCTAAAATGGAGCAAAGGTTTGCCAGAATGCACTGCAGGAGGATAGAAACCTAAGCATTAAAGGTAGGCAAGTTGATGTGATATCTGTCATTTTTATCCTCTTTGTATTTCTAAGTCCTGGTTCTTCACACTCAGGGTTGATTCCATACTCCATCTTTTATTGATGAAGAGAGCTGATTCAAATACAATTCAGAGTTTTTCCTTGACTGCAGTATGTGTTATGAAAAGGTTGCCAGTCATATGTAAAATGGTGTTGAAGGAGAACCTGCCAGATTTCTACAACTAGGACTCAGGCAAAGGCAAAACATCCAACCACATAGGCCTAAAGCTACCACTGGGGAATAATGCAGTACATTATGTGGTATAATTCCCATTACTTTGAACCTCTTAACTAGACATTGGGCAGTAAACTGGATTAAGTATTGACCTACAAAACCCTACAATAATACAAGAAATAACTTTGTGGTGGTCCACATGGGCTTAACTCGAATATGAGCTAATAGGTGTTTTCCTCGCTAAAGTCTATGCCTCTCTGACGTAATTCTTATATAACTCAGAGTATTTGTACTCCATGCTCTAAAATGTGTCTGGTTCCTATTACCTTCGTTTCATAAGGGATTTATGAGGTTTTTGTTGATCCTAGAGCTGTCCTGTGCGTATGTGATATGTAATTGTTCCAAGAAGCTGGAACCATGCACCAGACCTGACTTTCAGACAAATTAGCTTCTTCTTGGAGACTGCTCAGGATGCTTCTGGCTTTGCACATTGAGAAAAGCATTCCACCTTTATGTTCACTTCTCTGGCTCAGATGCCGGAAAGAACTGGTCATAAGCTACAAGCATTGTCTAGGACAGAAAGATGGGGAGAAATCCTCCTTCCAGATCTTGGACCTGCATGGCAGTCTGCATAAACCATTCATCAAATTTAAGGAGAGTATTAGTTTGATTGAATGATTAATTAAATACTTAACTCACTGCTTCATGACACACACATACCCATCCTGTTATTTTAGTGCTGCTACCTTTATGATTGATGTCATTATGCTGTTGGTTGTTTGATTTAAAAAAATATTGCAATTGTTTGTATGCATTGCATTATGTTTTTATAATATGGGCTGCTTTGAGTTCACTTCGTAAACAAATAGCAGGATGCTTACAGGAAGCATAATCTTATGCTCACATTTAGGGATGGGGGAGAGATTCAATTCAGTTTGCATTTAAAGATGAACCTACCTGATTTGCACGCTCCAAAACAGCACATGAACCAAAACACGGCAGCCCTTCAAAAGCCACATATCCCCAAATTTTGCAATGCAATTCTCCAGCCAAGTAATGTATACAAAAATACCAGGATAAAGCGAGCATAAACATGCAGGTATTAGTGGGAAAAAGAATACCAAAATGCATTATAATATTATATCAAGGAAAACTGTTTTGCATAAATGAGTGTATTAGGCAAAATTACATACACAAATATGTATAGCAGGACAAATTCTCACTATAAAGTGGATGAGTTTTCATGAGAACTTTATATAAAAACTTTGCAAACTGGTGTGGAAATGTGGAGAACTAAACTTTGAAGTGGAACAATGAAAATATGAGAGGAACTGAAACTGACACATACCTATTCTCATTATGTCAGGACCAGAGATGCACGTATCGCAGTTCACCAGTGGAATGGCCAGACATACAAGGGGGTGAAATGATGTAAAAATCACAGACATTCATGCAGCATCCCTGAAGTCTCTGCCACAGCCCACCTTTCAGGGATTGGGCCTTCAAGAATACCCACATGCTGCTTACACACAGAGGGAACCAATGAAATAATGATTGGAGGAAACATCCCCCAAGCACCCATTCCTGTATCACCACACACACACAACAAGCAAGACTACAGCACCCCCATTCTATCAACATCAGTGGCACAGCCAGCAGTGATCCCACTTCTGCCAGTCCCCATCCCCATGCAGAATCTCCTTATGCTGCTCACAAACACTGTTTTAGGGCACATCACACATAAAGGAGAGGAAGGGAGAGGCACACTACATAATTTGAATAGCTTCCTGGGCAAGATGCCTGCAGAAAGCACACATAGCCCTCCTGGAACAACAAATCCAAATGAAGGACCCAGGGCCTGCAACAAAGGCAGCCAAAGAAATAACCTGAGAGCATCCTCCTCCAGTGGCTTACTGCATAAGGCACAGGGTTGGGAAGCCGGAAACAAAGTTTGAAGGAAAGGGATAATATGGTCCCACTTACCTAGCAAAATGGTCAGAGAATCATAGAATAGTAGAGTTGGATGGGGTTTTATAGTCCAACTCCTGCTCAATGCAGGAATCCAAGTCAAAGCATACCCGATAGGTGGCTGTCCAGCTGCCTCTTGAAGGCCTCCAGTGTTGGAGAGCCCACCACCTCCCTAGGTCATTGGTTCCATTGTCATACCGCTCTATCAGTTAGGATGTTTTTGCTAATGTCCAGCCAAAATCTGGCTTCCTATAACTTGAGCCCATTAGTCCATGTCTCACACTCTGGGATGATCGAGAAGAGATCCTGGACAACCTTTCAAGTACTTGAAAAGAGTATCTTATCTCCCCTCAGTCTTCTCTTCTCAAGGCTAAACATGTCCAGTTCTTTCAGTCTTTCCTTATAGGGCTTTGTTTCCAGTCCCCTGATCATCCTTGTTGCCCTCCTCTAAACCTGTTCATGTCAGAGGCAAAAGAGTCTGAAGTCCCAAGGTGAGGTACCTGTTAAGGCTTTAGGAATGAGGAGTGTTAGCAATGTGCTCCCATGTGTGTTTTGAAGCCTGCTTCTTTTGCGCAAAGTGCCCTTTCTTCCAATCTCCCATCGTGCTGAGGTGTTCCACCAGTGTATTCATCATAGCACTAGCATATCTGGTGTTCCTCCAGTGTAACGAGGCTTTGATTGAAACCTATAGCTGTTCAGCAGCTGGATCTTCAGACTAGAATTGCACCCTACATTAAAAAAAAAATCCTAAACAGATTTTAAGGCTATATGGTCAATTAAGCTCAAGGGCACACTTCCAAGTAATAGGAACAGTGCGCTGGTCTGGGGCACTGTGAGTACATCAAGGCTCAGAAAGGATTTCTACAGAAAGAATATTAAAGAGCAGGGCTTACTTGCAAATAAGGGGTGGATAAAAGGAATTACCTTTGGTTATATCCAACATAACTCTAAGTCACTGTCCCATCAGCACAAGGATTTCCACTTGTCCAATGGGACTTCCCCCCTCTCCCCCCCGTGTGCTCCCTAAATCTGTTCTAGGGGTTCCCCCATCCCTCTGGAGCAGATTTGGAGAGGGCATGAGGTGCATGCAGGGGAGAGGAAAGGGGTGAAGGTCCAATTGTGCAAGTGGAAATCCTTGTGCTGGCAGGACGCTTTAATGGACTACCTCCCCTTGTCAATGTTGTCTCTGGGAAGCTACATTCTGCTACCAAGCTACAGAATAGGGAGGAAAGAGAGTGACCCCAAACCACACACTAATTAACAGGATTCTTGTTTCTATTATACTCCGCAATGAAGTGGTGACTTCATTAGCCCATTAGCACAACATTCTTATTATAGCCATGTGTGTAAATATGACTCCTTGTGACTTATGCCAGCTATGTGCTATTAATATCAAGCTAATGCTTCCTCTTTTCATTACTCAGTTAATATTATATTCTGAATATTAATGTTTTATTTGTCTGCCCAATTTTCACATTACACCTAAAAACTTAATAAAAATGCCAGAAAGAGTAGAAACAGAATTCCTTCCTTCTTTCTTTATTTAGGCATTTCTGGACAAACCCATCCATGGCCTCTGGACAGTTCACAATTTAAAATAAATAAAATGCAAATACAATCAACAGTACTTAAAAAGATCAACATGGAAAGGTGTCATGACCACAAAATTAACTTTAAAAACAATATAAAATGATACAGGAGCATAACCAGGGGTGCAGTCATCCAGGGTTGCAGAACCTTTACTTTATTGGGAGCAGGGTCCCAGCCAGGTCCCTATGCATGAGCCAATCAGCATGAAAATAGAGTGTATTGGCCACTGAGAAGAATCCTTAACCCTTCAGGCTGATTGGACCCAATCAGAGTGAAAGGAAGTGAGTCAGCCACTGAGACTCTTCTCAGTAGCTAACACATGCCTCCGGTTTCATGTTAATTGGGTCCTACAGACGTCTGTTTTAATGGGGTGTGGACTCACGAGATGACAGGGAGAGCAAAGGAGATGAGGAAAAGTAGGAAAGGAGGCATGGCTATGATGGTGTGTGGAATGACTGTCATGAAGGGACACTGTATTGCCACTATGCTGCTGAGTATAACTTCAGTAAACAGTGCTGAAAACAGCTAGGGTTAGACCAGACAGGAGAAAGTCCTTCTTCACACAACACATAGTGGGCAAAGCAAGCCAAAGCCTCAGAAGCCAAAGCTGGGTGGTGGTGGATTGAGTGGAGGTACACCCCAGTTGGTTCCTGAACTGAGCAGGGGGTTGGACTTGATGGCCTTATAGGACCCTTCCAACTCTGTTGTTGTTGTTATGTGCCTCCAAGTCGACTATGACTTATGGTGACCCTATGAATCAGTGACCTCCAAGAGCATCTGTCATGAACCACCCTGTTCAGATCTTGTAAGTTCAGGTCTGTGGAATCAATCCATCTCTTGTTTGGCTTTCCTCTTTTTCTACTTCCTTCTGTTTTTCCAAGCATTATTATCTTTTCTAATGAATCATGTCTTCTCATTATGTGTCCAAAGTATGATAACCTCAGTTTCATCATTTTAGCTTCTAGTGATACTTCTGGTTTAATTTGTTCTAACACCCAATTATTTGTCTTTTTTGCAGTCCATGCTATCCGCAAAGCTCTTCTCCAACACCACATTTCAAATGCGTTGATTTTTCTCTTATCCGCTTTTTTCACTGTCCAACTTTCACATCCATACATAGAGATCAGGAATACCATGGTCTGAATGATCCTGACTTTAGTGTTCAGTGATACATCTTTACATTTGAGGACCTTTTCTAGTTCTCTCATAGCTGCCCTCCCCAGTCCTAGCCTTCTTCTGATTCTTGACTATTGTCTCCATTTTGGTTAATGATTGTGTCAAGATATTGATAATCCTTTACAAGTTCAATGTCCTCATTGTCAACTGTAAAGTTGCATAAATCTTCTGTTGTCATTACTTTAGTCTTTTTGACGTTCAGCTGTAGTCCTGCTTTTGTGCTTTCCTCTTTAACTTTCATCAGCATTCGTTTCAAATCATTACTGGTTTCTGCTAGTAGTATGGTATCGTCTGCATATTTTAAATTATTGACATTTCTCCCTCCAATTTTCACACCTCTTCTTCTTGGTCCAATCCTGCTTTCCGTATGATATGTTCTACATATAGATTAAATAAATGGGTCTCACACCCTTTCTGATTGGAAACCAGTTGGTTTCTCCATATTCTGTCCTTACAGTAGCCTCTTGTCCAGAGTATAGGTTGCTCATCAGGACAATCAGGTGCTGTGGCACCCCCATTTCTTTTAAAGCATTCCATAGTTTTTCATGATCTACACAGTGTAAGGCTTTGCTGTAATCTATAAAGCACAGGGCAATTTTCTTCTGAAATTCCTTGGTCCATTCCATTATCCAACGTATGTTTGCGATATGATCTCTGGTGCCTCTTCCCTTTCTAAATCCAGCTTGGACGTCTGGCATTTCTCGCTCCATATATGGTAAGAGCCTTTGTTGTAGAATCTTGAGCATTACTATTCTATTATTCTCTCAGCTGGCTACTGAACATGCAATATCACTGCTGGGGGATCCCAGCAGAAAGCCACAAATTGGGGCATTCCAAGGGCAGGGAAGTTTCAAACTATACCCTCCCACAGCTAGTGCAGGAATCAGGCTCATCTGTCCTGTCCCCCTTCCCCTGCAGCCATCATGAGCAGCTAGGTTGTATGTGGGGATGGGCATTTGGATTGCACTTTAACTGATGGAACTCATTGCCACAAGGTGTGGTGCTGGCTGCTAGCTAACATCACAATCCTAACCATGTCTACTCAGAAGTCTATGCTATTGAATTCAATGGGGCTTACTCCCACATCAATGGGATTAGGACTGCAGCCTTAGATGGCTTTAAAAGTGGATTAGACCATTTCATGGCCGATCGGCTAGCTACTGAATACCAGTTGTTGACAGGCAAACATGATTAAAGTTATCACCATAATGCTGTGCTTGTGGGCTTCCCATAAGTATCTGGTTGGGGCCATCAAGAATGGTGAATACTTGATGGAGAGCTCTTCTTCTGTAGCTATTTATTTATTTAAAACTTACATATTGTTGAGAATATTTATATGCTGTTCTAGAACAATCTTATCCGGCTCTAGACCAAAGATATCTGGCCTACCCTTGTAGTCCAGCGAGACAATGAAATAGCCTCCCAGGCTGAGCAACACTAGCCAGTGAGTTGCCTTCAGCTTGGCAGTTCACAAGTTGTGCAAATCTTCTTAAAACTGCAATCTCATCACAAGTAACCTCTATTGAACTTAATGGGACTTACTTCTGAATAGAACATGCAGAGGATTCCTGTTTGATATTGAAAGGCTTTGTTCCTGATTTACTGTTTCCTTTCATGAGAACATTTCTACACAAATACCCAGATAAATTGCTGAATTCTTTGGATCTGACAGATGATTTAAAAGATTAATTTATTGGAAATCAATCAGACCTGTCCCTAACTTCTCAAAGCTGAGGGAGCTTGACTAAATCAGGCAATGTAACCAATACCCTGCTCATAAGCACACTTCACATGAAAGTAAGTCCCACTGAAATCAATGAAATCTATTTCCAGATGTATGCAGGGTATTTAGGATCAGGCACTAGATGATGTCTCTTAAAATAAATTACCTGTGTTGTTTACTTGACAGCAGCTTTTAAACCTTCTTAAATATCCTCAGAGCATTCTGCATTTTGACTTGTTTGTTTGGATATTAACTACTGTGAATAGACTTTTACTCACAGAATAAGGCTTTCCAGCTTTCCTGGTGCTTCTGCCCTGCCCCCACAAACAAAGCTGGTCCTAGCGACCAGTTGGAATTGTTTGGAATGCAGGGACACCTTTTGGTGGAGGTCATGGTACCACTAGCAATTCTCTTCCTTACAACTTGATGCGCTCAGCATCTTTTTAAGTTTTGAAAATTCAAATAATATTTTAACTGGATAGAAGCAAGCATCCGTTAGAATGACCTGTATTTCATGTCATCACAGCCCCTTTCTAATCTACATAAATGGCATCAGGTGAGCAGCCTATTTTCCTGTTGTGTTTCCATATCGAACCCATCACTTTACAGTGAGTGGGGTTGGAATTCTCACAAACTCACCCGCCTGCTCCGCAACTCTGAAGATGCAGAAAACTGCCAGATGCAGTTAAAGTGTTGTGCTGAGAACTCCTGGTGACTGATAAAATCTTAAGAAAACAAAACCTATTGTTAACTAGCTTGCCCTCTTTTATGTTCAAATCGTAATCAAGAACTTCCAGCCAGCTGTATTGCCAAGCAGCCAAAAGGTGGGTGTAACCATGTCATAATGTCACCAAATGATGTTTAAGCCACTACAATATTCTGATATTGAGAAAGAGAGGGTAAATAATCCTCTTGACAATAGCAGTGCCACTCCAGCCCCAGATATAACAAAGATGGCATCAGAGAGCCTGGCTGGTATGCAATTATTATTTTTGTCTGAGGGCCACATTCACCCTTTGCCAATCCTCCATGGGGCATGTATCAGCAGTGGGTGTGGCTACCCACACTTTCACATGCACACACACCACACATGCACATCTCCTGAGCAAGGGGGGGTCATCATTCCTCCCTCTTCATTAAATGATTGATCTGATGCCCAGAAAGGGGGGGATCTGCATCTCCATTGGCGTGCTGAGGTTTAAACTGTCTGCACGCTTCCGCACTATACCTACTTAATTTTTTTGGCTGCCACTGCCAAATTCAGTGGAATTGGGGGGGGCAGAGAGAAATATTTGATTGGAGGGCCACATCAGGCCCCTGAAGAGGAGGTTAGCCACTCCAGATTTAAACGTACCATAGTTAGGATTAACTATAAGTGGTTAATAAAAAGCAGGACAGTAAGCTTCTAAAGTCTTCCTCCCACCTGTGTGGGGGGAAGGGAGGACAAGGAGCGTGCATGAGACAAAGTCTCACTATGGCTTGTTTCTGCTTGTGCATGTTGCACTAAAAGTATGTTTTAGCATGATGTGCAAATGCCACCATTAACTTTTTCATGTTCTTCGTTTTCCACCCCCAGCCTACCCCGTCCTCTTCTCCAAGCAAATTGCATTGGTTATGTCAAGCAGATGCAGCAACATTTTCACAGACTTCTGCTTCTATGTGAACATGGGGTTTTGATAAACAAGACTGGTTTTCATCAAATTTAAAAATTTTGAAAGTTGGTAAAAATGATTTTCTTTAAAAAAAACCTGTAAACTTTAAAAATGCCTTAGCATTACAGTTGGCTTGTCCCATTTTAGGATCTTATGCAAAGGGACTGCCTTAGGACTAGACTAGTATGCAAATAATAAATATAATGTATTTAAGACTACAATTCAAGCATGGTTGTGTAACATGGTTATGTTAGCTAAATGAATTTTTCCTCACAATGGTGCAGAAAGCTTACGTTTGTGCGTAATATCTGAAAATCAACATAATTGAAGGAGGGGAATTAGTTATGTCAGCATAGATTTGGTTTCGGGTTTACAGTTTTTGAAATATTTTGTCTATTGTTTTATTTTCTGATCTGAGAATATGTCATCCATTTAAAAACTGCATTAAAATCCTCTTTCTCTTTTTTTCAGTTAGCCCTCTAACCCTCCACATTGCAATAGCTGCCTTCAGTAGGAGAGAAATATTCTTATTCATGCCAGCATGCTACCATTGTGACAATAATTTGGACTACGCTTAGGAAATATTTGGGAAAATAATGGATAAATTTCCAAAATAAACTTCCAGTGATTGCAGTTTCATTCCCACAAGTATTTTTCTCCGAGAACTGCTTCCAAGAATGATAGTCCCTGGATGATACCTCCTTCAAAGGTGGACAATACTAGCACAGCCTTAAAAACAAACACAGTATCTCCTAATAACCTAACATTTTGGGGAGGTACCCAAAGCTTGTTGGGAATAGCTTAGCTCATCCTTAATGTGTTTGCAGTGCAAATTTAAAAAAAATAGTTTTGCTAGTTTTTAAGGGTGAATTGCGCTACATAAACTTCAGGTCCATTCACACCAGGCTTTACACTCCTAAAAGCACGTTTATGAAACAACGTGCTAAGCGACCTGGAAAAGTACACAATAAACAAGAATCTTGTCTATACAGGAGCTTTGCCATGTATTATCAGCCTGAGCTGTATATGGATCACAACGAATAGGGAACTATTGACTTATTTCTGTACATAATTCCACCTAAGATGAGTCAACAGGCAGTGCAAACAAGAGCTTTATAGTCGCTTGTCACCAAAAAGGAACAACTTCAAAAGCTGACAGTTGAAGCTGGAAGGCAAACTATGCCATGCACCATGCTCATTGAAAGGAAAGGCCCTGATACTTCAGAGCCATGGCATTTGAAAAAATGTTGCCATTGCTATACTGTAAAACAGGGCTCACCAAGCCTGTGGGCACATTTGGATTCCTGAGCAAGTACTGTGGGGGCACCACTTCTGGTCATTTTTTCCTCCCTTCCCCCAGACTAGCTTACCAAAACTATCACCACTGAGTGACATACAGAGTGAAAGCGTGCACACATTTTGATTTTTCAAAGGATCTGGGTAAAAGTCAGATCCAATTGAATTTATATGAGCCTTGAAAAAGCACAGCGAGCTGATAGAGAAAGTGAAAAAGAGTGTTACTCTTTCAACTTCCTCCTTCAGTTCTATGCACTTTTTAAGGAAGAAAAAGGTAACCATTCTCACCACCTCATGACCAACAGGTAGGGATGGAAGAATTTGTCAATTTTCCTTCTCTCAGTTGCTCAATTTTTCAACCTTACATCCACATTTTTGCAGCAATTTGCGATTTTTTAAAAAAAATCCTCATGAATATCTTCAGCATTTTAGTGCACAATTTGCCTAATAAACACATTTTGTATGCAATTTTCACTAATGTACACATTTTGCAAGCAACATATCCTAACATAATGCATTTTTGTATTTTATTTTCACTAACATATACATTGTTATGCACACTTTCCCTTAATGTATGCATTTTTGAACATTGTTTGCTTAGAGAACTCTATCATAAAAGTTTGATAAGTCCAAATTTTGAAGGATAGTTCTGTTTCGGGTCTCATATTGTTTCAGAATGTGCAAATTTGATAGATTCAGCTTTATATGCAAACTGAATTGAAGTACTCTCCCATCCCTAGCAAGAGGGCAGTGGAGAGACGGAAGTGTCTCAGAGCCTTTGTGAGTACCAGGGGTTACTACTCAAGGTTACTATTGCCCCCAAAGGTGCAAAGTTAGCAACTTCTGCATAAAAAATAATACAGCTTTCTCAAATCACTACAAGTTCCCTTGGGTTGTGGTACTGATCTTCCCTAAGCAGTGTGGTCAGCTTTGTACTTTGTGGAAGATCTAGTTACAGGAGGCCTATGCACCTTGTCAGTGCCAGTGCCAGGCTATTTTGCACCCGAGGCAAGGCTAACTACTTGCACCCCCCAAAAAACATTGCTAACTTCAATTTTCAAAAACAGATGTCTTGTAGAAAAAATGAAAAGCACAAAACTTGAAACTGCTAAATTTATTTTAGTTGCATTTTTAAAAGGGTTAAAAAAACTAATCTGTATAAAACTGTGCCCCTCAAAGGTCAGTACTGCGCCCCTCTGAGGTCTGCGCCCTAGGTGGCTGCCTAGCTGGCTTAATGATAGCACCGGCCTTGCACCTTGTGACTTACTGGGCCAAAAGCAGAGGCCTGAACCTCCTATGGTTTCTGGCTGCCATGATTACTAAAAATTGAAGGGAGTTAAGAGCTTGGATGGCCACAAGCATATGGCTTATGGACTGCATCCACCGTGATGAGTCATAATTTTATGCAGGCCTGTACAGTGACCGGATTTCATAGCATGGTGTTCTGCTTTGCATGTTGTCATTGGTACCATCACACAGCAAATGTGTGTGTATGTATGCATGTTAATTATGGAGTGTTCAAACATGCAACACTGTTATCTCTGTCCAGTAACAGCATTACCATCTTGTCTGCTGTTTGTTTTGATCATGCCCTCCTATGGGTAAACTAACTTTAAGCATGTGATTTAAACGTGAATAAAGTGGCCACATCTCTTTGTTTACAAAAAAAACAGCTGTAGGATTAACAGCACAGCAGAAAGGATTAAACGCCTCGTCTCCACATGTACACCACACTTGAGATCAGGACCATGCAGCTGCAAGTCCTGTCCATTCTAAGTATGTTTTTGAATCACATGATAAAAGTTATATCTAATTGGCTCCTTAGACAGGACAGGAAGAGGTTTTCAGCCTCACAAAGAGCAGTTGAAAACAAGTGTGAGATTTTGTTAAAGTTTTTTTGAATAATGGTTTCACAGCTCAGAACTGGATTCCAAAATTGAACCATGCCAGGATGTGTGAAACTGCAATTAACTCCATAATAGTGAACTTAGGTTTGTAACATTTTATTTCCTCTGAGATATCACCCATTTGTCTTTTTCTCCTTTTCTGGCTTTATTTTTTTAGCTCATTTTGCAGACTCGGGGAAAAATATACCTACCAAATGAGCCAACCTATTTTATAAGACTTACTATGAAAATAATATTTGCAAGTGAATTATGAATAGCAGATATATTTTAATACAGTCCACACACTTTTTTAAATTTAGAGTGTGTTTTGAATTTCCCTCCTTCTCCCAAATATTACAAAACACAAGCTTAGTACTCTTGAATTAACAACAAATACTTGTCAGTAAATAATGCATTTCCTGCTTCTTGGCAGTTCCTCAAAAACACATCATTGATTAAACTGCTCATGTTTAGAAAAAGAAATGGAAAGGCAGGACACACAGGATAATGGGTAGACTATCTGCACTACATTGAGCCCACAGAAGAAGGATTCAGGAATGCTTCCAATACCATAAATCGATGACAAAAAAAAGTTCTCTCACAAGTCACTTCTGTGTCTCAAAACATAACAGTGGAAGAACAAATACTTAACTAGCCTTGCACTGAATATTCTCTAACTTCATTGTTTGCTTCAGAGTTAGCCAATTAGGCATAGCACTTTAACAAAAAACTCTCCTCAATGAGCATTGACATTGTTTAGATCAGTGGTTCCCAACTTGGGGGCCGTGATCCCAGGGGGGCTGCAAAATAATCCAGGGGGGCCATGAACAGTACAGAAATGAACTATTGATTATTATTTTTAAAAAGTCTTCAGCCCTTGAACGCTGTCTGCTCCTCACTGCCACTGCAGACGACACCTCCCCCTTGCTCCAAATGACAGGGAGGACTTTTGCTGAAGTGGCAGAGTGTCTTTCGGGCATGCTGCGGGCAAGCGTCTGCCTATAAAACACATGGCAGACACCAAAGTAGACTGAAGATGGAGCTACCAGGAAGAAGAGGGGATTACTATCGCTGACTCCCATCTCCTTGCACTGCCGCTGCTGCTGACACCCTTCCTCAGAACGAGAGGAGAGGGTTTTCATGAAGCAAAAAAGAAGCAAGACTGCAAGGAAAGGCTGCTTTCCCCCTTCCTTCCTGGCAGCCAGCCTTTCTTGGCTCCTGCTTCGCTGCCACCTCCTTGAAATAGTTATTCTTATTTGCGAGGCCACCCAGATCTCACCTTAAGCCCAGGCGGAGCCAAGGAGCAGTGAGAAAGCCCAGGACTTGCTTGCCCCCCATCTCTGAGGCTGTGTGCCAGCGTCCCCCCTTTCTTCCACCTACACTCTACCCCCCAATCTCTCTCTCCAAGATGCTGTGGCAGTTGAGGGCTTCTCCCCTCCCACATACCCAAATGCATGCACACCTGCAGGTGCTTGCAGGAGGGACAGTTTTGTGTGTGTGTGTGTGCTGATCTGTCTTCTGCTCCGCTCCCATTCTCCAAATGCATGCTAACCAAGCCATCAGTTCTGATGATCATTCCAAGGCCTAAAAGCACTAACTGCCCAGCTTAATCCATCCACCCTGTTGTCTGCAGTGCACAATATAGCATCCCCATCACCACCCCATTGTTGCTTCTTGATTTGTTTAAAAAAAGCTCAGCAGCTGAACACTGTCACCCACTGGTGTTGGGAGGCAGGACTGCACATCTTCAAAATGGGTGGGTGGGTGGGGAGGGGCATACCAATTTGTTTGGACCCTTGTATTAAAAAAAGAGAGCAACAGCTCCCTGCAGATAGAAGATTAGCGCATTAGGGAGTTTCTAATGCAATTCATGATTCTGGGTTTCTGTTTGCAGGGAGCTTTTAATGGAAAGGGCCATTTGGAGAGGTGATTTTGCCACACACCATCTGAAGGAGTTCACTCCATTTCTACCACTTCAGAACTGAACATAAAATCACACTAGAAAACAAGAAAGGCTAAAGAAGGGGGCTCAGCGAATGTAGACTGACTCAGGAAAAGGCAAAACTGACAATCAAAAGTGCTAGGAAGTCATAAAGAGGGAAGATGGTCAGGTACAGAGGTGAATGCACTGACCTCCCCTCCTCAATCTATCCACCCTTTTGTCTTCACAATCTAGCATTCCCACCATGATCACATTACTGCATTATTATTTTTATTAGTATTAGTATTAGTATTATTAGTTTTATTAGTATTAGTATTAGTATTAAAATCTCAGCAGGTTGGCTGAGGCTAGGGTCCACATACTGCAGCTGAAATTTATTTATTTATTTAATTATTATTGCATTTATATTCCAACTTTCCTCCAAGTTGCTCAAGGTAATGCACATGGTTCACACACACCCTTTCCATTTTATCCTTGCACCAACCCTGTGAGGCTGAGAGACTGTGTCTGGTCCAAGGTCACCCAGTGGGCTTCATGGCTTGGCGAGGATTTGAACTTGGATCTTAGTTCAACACTGTAACCCACTGGTATTGGGAGATAGGACTGTACAACTTCAGACTATGCGGGGGGGGGATTCCAATGTGGTTGGACCTTTGCATTAAGAAAAGAAAGCAACACCTCCCTGTCTTCAGGCAGCTTTTTATGGAAAGGTTTATTTGGAAATGTGATTTTGCCACACACCATTTTTTCCGTTAACAGAGATTAAAATTACAATTAGCATGGGTGGGGTCCCAAATTTTTTTGAGCTTACAAAGGGGGTCCCATAATCATAAAGGTTGAGAACCACTGCTGTAGATATTATTTGGTGCCTTTTTGTTTCCCTGGTTGATGAGACTTCTTTTTAGCTTCATGTTTTTTTCTTTATTACTGTGCATAACCTTGATCTCATTTGTTCACACTGCTCTTTAATCTTATACACTGAAGGGACAAATGTGATTTTGTTTATGAGCATCCCATCATCACAGTAGGCATTGGATCACAATTTCATCAGTAAAATTACATGGTTCACCAAAGCCATTTTTATATGAGTCTGAGGATAATGAAGGCAAAGTTAAATAAATAATAAAGCCAAGAAGGACAGAACTGGAACACTGCAAACTGCATTCTCATAAAGTGCTGAAAATCACTTGAAAATGTGACACACTTTCCCACATTCACAGAATAGTTTTTGCTCAGTTCCATTCATTAGTGGCCAACAGAAAGACACAGGACCATAAGAAAGTTTTTCAGACCTATTTATTGTGCATTTCTTCCTTCCACAGTTCTATTGGTAAAAGAAAAGAGGAAGGATTTGTTTATGGACTCTAATCAATGTACAGTAATAGGGAAAAATTCCACAGTGTGTTATTAAGATGAGTCGTAAGATGTCCCATTTAATGGTTTAACTAATATGAATACACGGGCAATCCAGGTTGTGTCTACCTGCCAAGCTGAGATCAGTATATAGGAATACAAAAAAGAGAAGTGTATACACATTTTAAAATGTTAAGATATAAAAATAATAAATCAAATAAATGTGTGTTCAAAAGACAATCAGCAACTCTCCAACCACTAACCACTGATTACTGGAAGCCAACATAGATTTATCAAGAATAAATCCTGCCAGACTAATCTTATTCCATTTTTTGATCAGGTAACCTCCCTGGTAGACTGTGAGTATGCTGTAGACATAATATATCTCAACTTCAGCAAAGCTTTTGACAAAGTGACCTATGATATTATGATTAGCAAATTAGCTAAATGTGGGCTGGATAGAACAACTATCAGGTGGATCCACAATTGGCTACAGAATCGTACTCAGAGAGTGCTTATGGGTTCCTTCTCAAACTGGGCAGAAGTAATGAGTGGGGTACTACAGGGCTCAGTCCTGGGCCCAGTGCTCTTCCATACTTTTATTAACGACTTGGATGAGGAGGTACAGAACATGCTTATCAAATTTGCAGATTGGGTATATTGGGTAGCAAGCATTTTTAGAGAATGAACTTGATTCAATTATGGTAATTTGTTCTGTATTTGATCATTTCATTTTATAATTTTATGATGTTTCCATGTTTTTTTGTACACTGCCAGGATATTTTTATAGATTGGCAATCAATAAATCTTATAAATAAAATAAATATGAATAAAGTGTGGTCTAGTATTTGTGAAACCCTTTGAAGATGCACAGCTTGTGATATCTACTGCTTTCAAAATCAGTTAGGCTTTAATGCTTAATAACCCTTTCGAGTACATCTAAATTGAACACATATTAGGCCATGTTGATTAAAAGTATTAACCAGGTATTGTAACCTAAACTGTTTTGCTCTCATTTAAGTTTGCAAAGGTTTTAAAGCGGAAAAGTTTCTTAAGATGAAAGGTTTTAAAGCAAAACCATATAGTCCAAAGGTGAAAAGCAAAGTGGGGTAACCCTGAAGATTAGGAGAGTATTTTGAAATCGGAAAGTTTCCTGAGAGTGAGCCAGATGTTTTATTAGCTCTGCCCTACAATAACATACCAGCCCATGGTTGCATGCCATTTATCTACACAGAGAATAATAGCAGTGGAATGTATGGTAAAAGGTGTTGAAAAGCATTGCCTTTACATGAAGGAACTTGGAGGAAACCTACATACCGGTTAAGATGGGAGGACTGGTTTAACATTGGTATCAGCTGGATCTGAACCCTCAAGGTTTTCTATAGCTCCAGAAACAGTCATATCCTTTGCAGCTGATCTGGTTTAACAATTTTTTTGTGTATGACTGTTTATTATTACTAACGGAGAAAAGGACTTGGATGAGAACCAGTGACAGGCTGAATTGCCATATTTCTGCATGCAAAATTCACAGAGGATCCTCATTCAGATGAAATTTCTTCCCTCTGCCAAAATGAAAGTGCCTCAGAATGATTTCTTTAATCAAAGCTTTAACTGAAGAAAGTTTGAAGCACCAATTTAATCCAACATATTTCCTACAGGATTGTGTGGGGAGCCATGCAATGGGCTTATAAACATTGGCATTTTCAAAAGGCACTAGTCTTCATTCTACAGAAGCAGACTTTAACACCATAACCTTTGTTGAATGTCCAACATTTGTAGAAAATGAAAGTTTTACCCATGCTGGAACAACTGATTTTCTTAAAGTACATATCAACAACCATTTAGAAAGTGGATTTTTTCACTGTGTTTAGGAACACATTGCAATTTCTTGAAGATAATCCACATCCTTGCATTCCTGGCTGCCTAATATGTATCACAGCCAGACACGTTAGTATGGCATATGTGTCTTCAAAACAAAACAAAATCGACAATAGCATAAAATGTAAGTGATGGAGGAGCGCTTCAGTTGTAATTCCATCCTTAATGCTCATTGGAGAATTCACATGTAGAGAAACCCTTTAAATGCTCTAAGAGTGGAAAGAGCTTCAGCTGGACCCACAACCTTACATATCATCAAAGAATCTATAAAGGGGAGGAGCTATTTAAATATTTAGAATGTTGAAAGAGTTTCAATATCAGCACATATCTTACATCCTACCTAAGAGTCCACATAGTGCAGAAACCATATAGGTGCTTGGAGTATGGAAAGGGATACAAACCATATTAGTCATCAAGGTATCCATACAGGGCAGAAAACCAAACGCATACTCAGACTGTGGTATGAGAAACGTAAGAGAATTAACAGAGCAAGTAAATCCTAAATGTTAAAAGACTCACAACAATGTAATAGTGTGTAAATGATCAGAGTATTGGGGACGGGGTTTTTTCTGAGTAATCACCTGACAGAAAATATACACACAGTAGAGACTGTATAACTTTTCAGGTTGAGACAAAAAAAATTGTGTGGTCACCTGTGGTGAATAAATATCCCCAACAGCTAAATGGGTTCCTATACCAAGAGAGGAGGTGGTCTTCCTATACTACTCAAGAGGCATAGATTCATCCTTACAGCTGCCATTTCAGGAGCTGAAAACATTACAAAGATTTGATCAGTTCTAAACTATTCCTTCTAAATGTTTAAATGAGTTCTATTATTTATTACCAATTTCCTAGGGGATCTTCATGCCATTATATTGGTAGGCACTTCCTCCCTCCTGAGTGGGAAGAAACTTCAGACTGTTCTGCTCTTAATTTCAAATTGGTTTTCTTCTGCGATGTTTCTTTTCCTCTGTTTTCTCTTTTAATGTGAGTTGTGATTTTTAATGGCATTCTTTTGCTTGTAATTCGTTGTTTGAGTCTAAATTTTGTTTGTGTTCAGTCCTAAAGCATGACGATCCTCAGGATTTTTTGTTGTGGTGGAGAGTAAAACACTGAAGGGGAGGAAATACTAGTTTCTAATTGAAAAAAATGAGAAGAAGGGTGCCTGTACATCTCAGGTTCTACATATGGTAGAAACCTACTATTTTTCAAAATGAAAGCTTGAAATCTGGGGACTGTGGTTCATCTGGGAGGAAGGAACTGCCCCTCCTCCCCCTCACAGACACCTATAGCTGTAAGCAACCCAGAGAACATTGGTTATTCAGCAGTCTACAAATGTATAAATTAAATAACTAAATATTCACAAATGACAATTGTCAGTTGCTGATCACTGTTATCTACTGTTAATTCTTCTATACTCTTTGGAGACACACAAGGTCTACCTCATTGACTCCCATATGTTTACCTTATGCTTAGACATAGGTGATGTATAGATGGAGACCATAAGGTTTTTAATGAAACCGAGTCAAGACGTTTACTAAGAAAATAACATGGATGGTTCTACAAAACAGAATATTTACAGAAATCTTACATACCCCACCATGGAGCAAAAGAACAACAAAAAAAGAGTTTAAATGCAACTCCATTTTCCCTATCTAGGCATAGGCAAAGGGTTACAGATTTACATCATGTTTGTGAATTCAAGAGCTCTCCATCCCAGCCATGTGTTACTCTGCCATCCTGAGATCCAGCCCAATCTAACTCTCAAAGCAAATTCATGGTGGTTAAGGCCTGGGACTACATGATTTCCATGCTTCCAAATCCATAAACCTTCAAGAAAGTACTGGGGTCTTTTCCCCAACAGCAGATGTGGCTACAAACCAATCTTCAATGAATTTCCTACCTTCTAATTTGAGCCCTGGATAGGTCAGGTATAAGTTAACCCTATAATCCCCAAACAATCCTATATACCAATTTATACTTTTCCGCTAACTCAAAGAAGTACATTTTAATGCCAATCAGTGCAATTCCTTCACAAGCTGGCAGTTCACTTCTGACTGAAGCCAGAAAGATACAATGTATGGAGGTTCAGTTGGTAGTCTGCCAAGAAGCAACTAGGTTGTTACAGTTTCAAAAGAGTTATTTACATACACTACTTAAATAAGTTTTCCATTATGAGAGTTAACAACAGAATCTGGCTTTTATATGAGATAGGAAGATTGAAAAGCATCAAATTGTGATAGGTGTTTTAGTGGACATTCTATTTCTAAATCTTTGGTGCTTAGTTATGGGCCAATAAAAATATGGAATTCCAGTGTGAACCTGATGGCTGGTCAGAAGGTTCTGAATGGAGTGAATAAAAGGACAATCCAGGAAAGTTTCAGGGTCTGTCAGTCAGAGTTGGTGTGAAGAGACTGTGAAAAAAAGAAGGCAAGCTGAGAATCACTGAAGGCAAAACTGAGGGAAGCTTGCTTGAGAAGGAAGACTGCAAAGGTAGTTCTCCAGGTTAGCCCCTGGCCCAGGGGCGTCACTACCAGGGTGTGGAGGGTGCGGACCGCACCTGGGTGACACCATGAGGGGGGTGACACCAGAGCTGCCCCGCGCCGTTGCCCGGCAAAGGAGCCAAGAAGCGCTCCGGGTAAGCGCAACCAACTCCTCCTCGGAGGCGGGCAGGTGAGACTGAAAGCAGGCGCCCGCTCGCTGGTGGTGAAGCCGGGACGGGCCTTCCACCGTCAGCCTGGAGTGTATGGTGAGTGCACGCATGCGCACGTTCCCACGCGCATGCAAGGCCAGCCACCCCCATCCATGCACCTGGGAGGGCACCCGCAGGAGGTCCACACACACCCGCACTCCCGCTAGTGATGCCGCTGCCCTGGCCATAGCGAGAAAAGCATACAGCTGGCCCCTGGAAGAAGGAAGACTTCATAGAAGGCAGTTGTGATGTCTTCTTGGCTGAGTCATGGTCTTCAAGAACCTGACTAGAAGGAAAATTTCAGGAGCAAGCTGAATTAGAGCAACAGCAGCAGTCTCAAGAGGTGGAATTCAGTGTGAGTGACAGCCAAAAGACTCTGTTCTACTGTGTATCCTTTCAGTGGCAGAAGCTGTATGGAATCTTACACATTCTCCCCCTTCCTCATATGTACCCCAGTATATAAATGAAAATAAATTTAAAAACTAAAATAATATCAGTACCTGGCCAACCAGTAACAAACATTTATTTATTTCTTCTTTCTATGACATATCTGCTGAAATAGTGATCACACCAAACCTTCTCTTACTTTCTGACATCAGTTTTGAAAACCTCCATCAAGAAAATGTGGATGGCTCGAATGTGCAGAGAAAGAACTGCCACCATCGTCCAAGAATAATGAACAAAGAAGCAGTCAGAAGCAAAGGTAGATAATTCTCCTCTGTAAAATGATGGAGTGAGTGTTGATGTGCAGGAGTTCGTCTCTCAGCATCATGAAGTGCTTGACAGCTGACTGTTCTGGTCACTTTGGCTGTCAAAGAAGGTATTTCTATTTATACGTGCATCCGCCTAGTGACTGTAGCACTTATATCATTTCCTCTCAGCTGAAGCATTGCAAAGGTTTCTACATTCAATATATTCATGGGCAACTCATTAGGTGTGCAAGAGACACGTTGCCTGAGAAGCACATTTGTTCTAATAAGACATGTCTGTCACCAACAGTTACCTAATGAGAAATTGCTATAGAAGTTTGCAAGAGAGAGAAAGCAAAAAATGGACAACAGGACTTTAGGGTAAGGCTCAACGTTTGCCTTTGAAGTAAAAGAAGCTATGCCACAAACCACTAAGGAAATGGATTTCGAAAAAGTGAAAGCCGCTATTTCATCTGGTTTTATATATCACATTACTGTTCTGTTAGTTCTGCATAGTGTTTCAAAATGGACTTTATTTCAGTATAGCGCTTAAAAATGGACCTCATATTATTCAAAGGTGCATTTCAATTCCACTTTTGATCTAGCAGCACTGCAGACTGGCTCAAGGAACCTAATACACCATGAAACAGCTCAAAAGCAGCAGAGGGGAGGATGCAATCTGGAGAGAAGCAGTGGGCACGGGAAGGGTGTTTAATTCCTCCCCCACCCCCATCTTTCTCTCCTGCACTCTCCTCCAGCAGCAAAATGTTCCCTAGATTGTGGTTTCTAGACACATGTTTGCACAGATGTAGATAAAGGAAGGGACAGAGGGAAGAAGTTGTGAGCAAGGAAAGGATTAAGCTCCCTTTCGTCGTTGTTTCCCTCCTCCAAATCAAGCCCTTCCCTAGAGATGTGAAAGACCAGAAAAAGAAGTGGAAAAATTCAGGGGGAGGGAGGACCAAGTTTTTTCCAGGGTTTCCCCCATTTTTTTTCAGTTTGTCAAAAAAGTGGAAAAATTTGGGGAAAACATTTTTTTCCTAAATGTTTCTGGTTTTCTCCCAGACCTTCATATCTCTGAACTTTCCACCAAATTTCAACTGCTCCTCAGCCATAATGGCTTCTCCTGACCTAGGCCAATGAATATATAATTTGGCTCTAATTCCCAGTTATGATTATATACAATTTCTACTGACACTTTGTTTTATTTTTAAAAACAGAAATTCGAAGTTTTCTTCATGACAGATTTTTTTTTTTAATCAGAGATGTCTTCCCAACAGTCCTGTGAGATGGTTTGTAACTCCGGACTATCACAGATGTTTCATGGCTGAACGAGATTTTAAACGTGGACTTCTCACAACCAACCCAAACGCTGAACCTGCTGTGGCACACTAGCCTAAGTTCTACTTGAGACAAGACAAGTCAAGACATCATTGAGCTGTAGCTAACCCTTTTGCATCATTAGCTCTATTTAACATTGTCAGGAAGCAAGGGCAGCCTTGCCATTAGCCAGAGTGTGGTGACTGTCTCAAGCAGCAAATGCTGAGGGAGGAGGTAGCAGGCCACCCCAGAGATTCCTCCTGAGCCCCCAAACATTCCCCTCTGCTGGAGGACAGAGCTGTGTGTTCGCAGCCTGATGTGCACCACCTAACCTGGCCTTTTCCTTTCAGGTGTGGAGGATGCTGTTCCATTGCCAGTGCTGAATTAAGATTCAGCTGGCAGTCCAGATGGCTTGTGTACATGGAATGGGGGGGGGTGCACCACCTTGTCTTTTGCATCAAGCAGCAAAGTGTCTTGAGTCATCCCTGGCAGATATCTTATTCAGAGACAGTTTCTCCATGGCAGTGCAATGGCTGACAAAATGTGTCTTCTACAGTTCTCCTCCTCCTTGGTTGCCCATTGAAAGCCACATGTTCTCCTGACTGGTTCAGCCCCAAAGACAACAGCCATTTGCCACACAGCATGCTTGGCAGCTGCTTTTTTTCTAAATCCCACACTCTGGCATGGATTTCTGAGCTGCAGCTATTTTGTTTCCTGCCTTTCGTCTTAAAAGGCTTCTTCTTTGGCCTTTCCATAAGCATGACTGGGACATATGGAAATACCACGGGATCTTGTGAAGACTCGTGGATGATGACTGATGGTTTTGATCTAATGTTGAAAGACTACTTTGCTTTACTTAGAGAAGGGGGGACTCAGTCTTGCCTCTTTAACCTTCTCCAATTAATACATCAAATTGTCTTGCCTTCTCCAATTTCTGCATCAAATTGATGAATGAATTCCCTTGCTAAGGTGCTCAAGTTTGATTCAGTGTTAGCACCTTTTGAGATTAAGTGATTTACTTTGGTACTTTCTGCTAAGTTTAATTTGCTTTGGTAGCTTCAGCTTCACTTCTTTGGTTTTGACAGCTGGAAGTACAATCTACCAAGTATCGCTTCTGCTCAATTTCCATTAATGGTGCTGAGGCCATTTGGACTATACCTTTTGAACACAATCAAATGCATTATTCTGATGGTGTGAGCAGTGTGGCACAGAGCCAGTTACATGTGTCTTTCCTTCCCCCACCCTGCCGCTGCCACTCTCATAGCACACATACATTTAAAGCTGGCTTGCCGCCACGGCGGTTACTTAGTTTTCAATGGAACTAAACCAGATTAAATCCAAATGTGGCTTAGCTTGTTTGTGAACTGGAGCCTGAGAGTTCTGCATCCAGAGGGCCACAACTTCACTACCCCTTCTTGTCACACATTCAAGAAAATGGTTGCACTCCTTAGGAAATAGCATTGGGGGGGGGAACGCACATGTCCATGAAGTTTTGGCAACAGTTCAGAGGAATTAATATCTGATTGGAACCAGAGGAAGAAGAAAAATGGGTAATATGGTGAGATCTCCACTAATTCATCCCTTGCCATGGTATGACACAGACACAACTAGATTTTAAGTTTTTTAAAGAATTCACCCATGCACAGTCCAGTACGATGCTAATAACATGTGATACCAACTAAGCACCATATTCAGTGTTGTTGCTTGGTAACCTGCCCCTTATTTTGTTGAGAATAATATAACCAGAGCTCTTCCCAAAGCCCAGCAAATAATACAAATAGATTTGCATCCCATGGAAACTTTTTAACAATATTACTTTTCTTACATTTGAGAACTGTCAAAGTGTAAATCAAAATAGATGAACTGAAATTGCCAAGAAGAAGCTAATCCTATACATTTTGCAAAATGTCAATTTAACCTTATCAGGTAGATTGTGAAATTATAAGTACACCCTAGGGGTGTGCATCATCTCTGTGTAGAGGTTGAGTAAAGAGGCAACTAGAGTGATCTGGGGATCTCCCCCCCCCCCAAGTTGAAGCACAATGTCAATACCCATCCCTGCCTGTATTGGATCAGGGTCCCCACAAAGCCTTGTGTCACTCTGTCACTCAATTGTTTCTTTACTTTTCTATATCTATTTCTATACGACAGCTGGAGCGCAAGTGGCGAAAGAAGTGCTGTGAGGCTGATCAGGCACAAGTAAAATATCATAACTGTGACTACTGTGTGGCAGTGAGGGCGGCAAAGAAGGCCCACTTCTCTGCCTCCATCACATCCTCAAGTAGCCGTCCAGTGGAGCTTTTCCATATTGTCAGGGGTCTGTTGACATCAATTCCAGGAAATGGAGTTTTAGACCCTTCAGAGGCCCACTGTGAATTGTTTGCAAGGCACTTTGAGGGTAAAGTTGCTCACCTCCATAGCAGTCTTGATGCCCCATCCACATCTACTGTAGTCCCCAATGAGGTGTCCAGTGCAACGTCTGCTGCAACTTCTTGGGAACGGTTTAAGTTGATGCAGCCTGATGATATAGACAGGGTGCTTGCGTTGATGCGTCCAGCAACGTGTCCTCTCGACCCTTGCCCTTCTTGGCTTTTTAAAGCTTGCCAAGGGGGTTTGACTGAGTAGATCCAGGGTGTGGTCAATGCATCATTGCAGAAGGGAGTGGTTCCAGCTGCCCTGAAAGAGGCGGTGATCCGACTGGTCCTGAAAAAGCCCACCCTGGACCCATTGGTCTGCGACAATTACCGCCTGGTTGCAAATACCCTGTTCTGAGGGAAGGTGATTGAGAGGGTTGTGGCGCAGCAATTGCAAGTACTTTGGGGTGAAACAGATTATGTTGACCCGTTCCAGTCTGGGTTCAGGCCTGGTTATGGGACTGAATCAGCCTTGGTCACCCTGATGGATGACCTTTATCAGGAGAAGGACAGGGGGAGTGCAACTCAGTTACTCTTACTTGATCTCTCAGCGGCTTTTGATACCATTGACCATGGTATCCTTCTGGGCCAACTTGGTGAGATGGGTATCGGAGGCACTGTTTTACAGTGGTTCCCATCCTATCTCCAAGGTCATTTTCAGAGAATAGCATTGGGTGATTGTCTTTCATCCCCCTGGTAGTTGTGCTGTGGGGTGCTGCAGGATACCATGTTGTCCCCGATACTAACATCTATATGAAGCTCTTGGGAGTGGTCATTGGGAGATTTGGGGTGAGGTGTCAGCAGTATGCTGACAATACCCAGCTCTGTTTCTCTGTAACATCTGAATTGGGAGGGGCCGTGCAAGCCCTGGACAGCTCACTGCCTGGACTCGGTGGTCCACTGGATGAGGGCCGATAAACTGAGTCTGAATCGTAGCAAGATGGAGCCACTGTGGGTTGGTGGTTCCTGAGTTTGGATAATTGGTCAGTTGCCTGCTTTGGATGGCATCATACTCCCTCTAAAAGAGCAGGTCGGTAGTCTGGGGGTGCTCCTGGATCCATCTTTGTTGCTAGAGGCCCAGGTGACCTCAGTGGCTAGGAGTGCCTTTTACCAGCTTTGGCTGATAAGACAGCTGTGGCCGTTTCTGGACAGAGATAGCCTGACCACTGTTGTCCACACACTGGTAACCTCCAGGCTGGATTACTGTAATGCGCTCTATGTGGGGCTGCCCCTGAGGTTGGTCCGAAAGTTGCAGCTGATGCAAAATGCGGCAGCGAGACTGCTCACTGGGGCATGGTATCACCAACATGTAACCCCGCTGCTGAAAGCACTGCACTGGCTGCCCATTTGCTACCGGGCCAAGTTCAAGGTTCTAGTTTTGGTGTACAAAGCCCTATACAGCTCGGGACCAGGATACCTGAAAGACCGTCTTATCCCTTATATATCCAGTCGATCACTGTGCTCTGCAGGTGAGGGCCTCCTGCAGATGCCATGTTATCAGGAGGTCCATTTTGCACAACATAGGAAACGGACCTAGAGTGTGGCGGCACGTAGCCTGTGGAACTCCCTACCCTTAAATATTAGACAGGCACCATCCCTGTTATCTTTTCAATGCCTATTGAAGACCTTCCTCTTTCAACAAGACTTTTAAGTTGAGAACTTATCCCAGTCTGCATCTGTGTTGGAATTGCTTTTTAATATGTTTTTAAACCTTTTCAAAAAAACATGTTTTTAACCTTTTTTTAGATGTCTTCAAAGCTTTTTTAAAAAAAATGTTTTAAAGATGTGTTTTAATGTATTTTAAAGTCTGTTTTTATGACGTTGCTTCAGATTTTTAATGTTTAATGTATTTGTACGTTTTATTTTGTACGTCGCCCAGAGTGACTGGACAACCAGCCAGATGGGCAACTAATACATTTAATAATAAATAATATATGTTTGAAAGTGTTTTTAGCGCTTTTGTTTGCTGCCCTGGGCTCCTGCTGGGAGGAAGGGAGGGATATAAATCAAATGATAAATAAATAAATACCTTATAGTTCTATGTTTTTTCTGTGTTTTTGTTGCTTTAGCAACAAGCTATGCTCAGAGTGAGACTAACCAAAATGTTGCCTGCCAAGCACTGAAGAACACTGGGTAGTTTTTTTATTAAAGCACAACAGTGGAGGATTTTTAAAAAGTTAAAAGCTTTAAGAGTTTTTTTTTAATTGTACATTGATATGTGTTAACAAACAACAACCACCCAGAGCTCTTCAGAATTCTGCAAGCAACATTTTGAACAGCCTCACACTGTGAGACTTATCGGAAGACACAAGCACCAGAAAGTAAAGGCCAGTATAAAGCGTCAATGTTTTTTAAAGTGTACAAGCAAGAATACACACCACACAGCCACCTCTTAATTATTTTAAGGAAAGTCGAAGGGATTATGGTGAAGTTAATCCCTTGTACTTCCGCCACAAAAGAACCCTAAACTTGTCTGCAATTTAGCAAGCTTAATCCACTCCAGAGGAGCTCCTCTGTCTTTAAATTTCATCCAGTTTGGTAAAAAGTTCTAGAATTTTTTAGATTCCCTGTTACAGTGAATGGGGGAACACAGAGCTTAGTTTTAAGCAGAGTGGGTCAGATCAAAGTAGAGAGGACACAGAGCAACTGAGAAACTGACCAATTTTTTTTAAAAAAATCAACAGATTTAAAAGGTCTGTGCACACCCCTAGTATACACACACACATATATAGGAAAGAGCCATTGATAAACATGTTATTCACATTTTGCTAATTTGTATAAAATTGGACAGTATTCTTCCACGGCGTTAGACATTTAAGAAAGTATTTTCAATTGCACAATTGACCAGTGTAAAAGCCAAATACGTGTTTTTAAATCACTGTCAAAGTGTTAACGTCTGAAGTTTATTAATATTCCTCTAAAGGTAAAGTAGACATGCCTAGGAAAAAGACAAGGTTAACATGTCATAGCATTTCTAACATATAAGACAAGTACAAGATACTAAAATAAAATCAGCTACTGTTAGATTATTTTCTTTAGCAGAGCATTGGTCATATTCCTACCATTAGCCTGAGAATGGTTTTCTATATACCCTCTGGCAGGTCACTTCTGACTCCTTTTAACACTGTTTCTTTCACACATAGCAATCATCAGTAGTGTAATGGCAAATTCAGAAGTGCAGGATCCCTTGATGATAGTCATAGCCACCACCACCCTTTTTTTTGATGTAGGGTTGAGAAAGAGATCCTTTGTAATGCCTTTTCCCACACAACAGACATCCCTAGGAGCCAATAAGCATGAAAGGGGACAGTGTTAGCTACTGAGTCTTCTCTGTGGCTGACTAACCTCATTTCACTCTGATTGGTTCCAATCAGCAGGAAAGAACAAGGTAGCATCTTGGAAGACCCTTCTCAGTGGCTAACACACTCCCCTTTCTTGCTGATTCGTTTGTGGGATGCTGGAGACATAAGGACCCTACTGGGACCCTGCTCCCAAAAAGAAGGGGTCTAAGACCCCCTGAGACTCTGGACCACTACACCCCTGGCAATCATACCTGCTTTCTTGATTCATACTGACATTGAGAAGCTGAACTGTAGTGTAAAAATTACTATTTTTTCAACAGGTATATTGCAATTCCAAGAAAAATTAAAACCAGGCCTAGTTATATGCAGTAAAGAAATCAATTCTATAAAAGCAAAAGTATGTTGTCTTAAACTTGAATGGACATCAGCATGTCATCCACTATTCAGCTCAGAAAAGGTTGAATACTACTCTACTGGAGATGTTGGGTTTTTAATTATAACTTTATTTACTTTTGAGGGTGTAGAGTGTACAGTTCTCTTTTGCCCTTATTTTCTCATTTATTTCAAAGCATTGAATTCAGTTTTGAGTAGAAAACATGTTTAACTGTACCGTGTTAACCAAAAAAACTGCAAAGACAAGAAAAGCCAAATATGTAAGTGGAAGAAATTATGCAAAAATGTTTCCATATATTTTACATGTGCCAGTTAATTTATGCTCCCAAATTGTTAATGGAATATGAAATGTTCCAGAAGCTGGGAAATGTATGCAGATTGGGCATAAATGAGCTGAAAGGGCATGGTCCGTAGTAGAGGTGGGAAATATTTTTGGCCCGAGGCCAGATTGTTATCTCCTCCCACCCCATGGGCCAACTTTGAAAAGTGGGGGGGCACCTGTCAATCATATGATCATGCTGCCATCAATCCCATTCACCTGTCAAAGATGACCTGCAGGATCGGAGAGGCTATGCTTTGCCAGCATACTTCCCAGAGGGCACGCTGATGAAGCAGCACCCAGCAGGATTGAATTCACCACTCACCAGTTGATGAGCTGAGGGTTCTATGAACTCCCTACAATAGCACTGAGAAGGCAGAGGTTTTGTAGCACAATTCCTGGGATTGCTACCTACTGATTATTGTTTTGGGATGCTGTTCATAGTCTAGGACCTCTATGGATGGAGCTTGACTAGTCTTGTTCCACAGATCTGATGAAAAGGTAGACAGTCGGACTGTCCACAATTTGCCAGGTTCATAGATGACAACATCAGTTAACTTCCGTGAACTTTGGTAGTTTACTTTAGCTGCACTTTGGCATTTGAACTTTCACCAGACCCTGCTGCCAGTTTTTGAAGCTTATTTCCACAGCCTGAAAATTGCATCTAAAAAATGAAAACGAAGATTATGCAGAAGCTGTATGTTACACAACATTTCAGAACACAAGCTTATACAGAACACCCACAAAGGACAAAATCACTAGACCTGAGCCAAATTCTTTGACTTTTTTTTTTAAGTTCATCCTGAACTGGGGGAGAATTTCAGTCCTGGAGAATATTCAGCAAAATGGCCTCTCCCATTTTGCCATCCATGAATGTTTTAATATTGAAACATGAATCCAGTTTTAATATTGTTTAATATTGTTATGAGCATGGGGGGTTGGAATGGATGGTTTCTATGGGTCACCTTTCCAGCCCCTGATTTGGAATCCTGTACCTTGGAATGAGGAACTGGCTCTGCTGGCCGATGAGTCCTTTGTTTTGATAGTAAGAGTGGCCAGGTAGTTAATGGGCTTATTTAGGTGCCCCGGCAACTGGTGGAATGGGCCAGGAAGATCCTTTTGTTATTGAAACTCTTCAGGAGAGCATTCCCCCCCTCCTGGAGCCGAGGGGAGTTTTTTGTGCTGGTAGTTTTGGAGTGTGTTCTAGAGAATGGCTGGGGCTGCAGGCACACAGAGAGGCTATCCCTCTGCATCATGGCTATAGGATGCCCCTGCACCCGGATGGAAAAGCTGGATATTAGACTGCTGATACATGAAACCCCTCCATTCTTAAGCTCAGGTTGGAATGTGTGTAAATAAACAAGCCATATTTCATAAAGACACTGCAGTCTCCACTGACCTTCTTCCCAAAGGAAACCAAACCCTGGATGGGCGCAGGGACCCCTGAAATCTCACCACTCGGAGATTGGAGGAGGCGCGCAACAATATTCTTGAAGGAAGCCATGGGCCTGGCCTCTTCTCCTTCCAGTCCTCCTCCGTTGCTTCCTTACTTCACCAATAGGAACTCACTATAAGGTTTTATTCAACATGAAGTGAGCTGAATTTTCTCAGAACAGAATTTTCCAGGAGTGGCCAGCAAGGAGGGGTAGCAGCACACCCACAGTCTCCCAGTGCCAGTGTTGCTACAGTTTACCAGGAAGGAGATGGAAAAGGGAAGGTGGTGGAGAGATCAGCTCTGTGCAGAGGCACCAGGGGGAGTGCTCCTCATTGCCTCACCCCTCTCCTTCCCAGTAATCTACAGAACACCAGTGTCAGGAGGCAGGGCCGGTTCTAAAGGGTGGCCAGGTTGGGCACTGGCCCAAGGGCCCTGGAGCTACAGGAGCCCCTGAGGGGCCCTCCGCTCCCCTTCCATGATCCGCGCCCCCCCACGCCCCCCACTTACCTGTCAGCCGGCTTTTTAGCATTGCCCTTAATGAAGATGGCGGCTGCAGCTTCCCTAAGGTACTGAAGCCTCTGCTGCCATCTTAGTTGATGGCACAGATGTGCATGCATAGCACGCACGTGTGCCATCAACAAAGATGGTGTCAGAGGCTTCATTCCCCTTAGGGAAACCACGGCCGCCATCTTCAATAAGGGCAATGGTAAAGACTAGACAGATGGGGGTGTGGGGGGCGCACAGAGGGCTGCACGTGTATGCACATGCACGCACACCCACCCACCCACTGGGGAGCTAGGGCAAGCTGATGCCCAAGGACCCCCGCATGCCTGGAGCCGGCCCTGTCAGAAGGTCATATGCACATCACCGCCCCTTCTCACCAGCTGTGCCTGGAAATTTCTGAGAGAAACCACTAGAGAATTCCACCTCCTCATCCCAAGAATATTTCACAGGTTGCCTCACCCAAATTATTCTGTGTTCAAATCAGTGTGGAGAATAATGTTGGATGCAGCTTTCACTGAGTCCTAAAATGCACAGAGAGAGAGATTAATCCAAGTAAGTCTTACTCCGAGTACAGCCATTAAAAATAAATAGACTTTGGTAACTTAAGTCCATTGACTGCAGTGGATCTACTCCACATATAACTTAGTTGGTAACGACCCACAGTCCTGATTAGAGCACTGCCTCTCAACTGATCAAGTACAACAAAATAACCTTTTGTAGTTTACTGTGATATGAAATTCACTCCTTCCACCTTCTGTAAGATTAAACAGTCAAGCAACATTATTTAATGTTTTTGCCTCTTACAGCTAGCCAGTCTCAGATGTTTTTATTTATTTATTTATTACATTTATTAGTCGCCCATCTGGCTGGTTATCCAGCCACTCTGGGCGACATACAACATGTTCTGTGGCAGGATATTATTAAAGGACATGGGGCTTATTATTATGAAAACTGAAAATGGCAACAACAAGATAATTGAAATAGAGAGATAACTTAAAGTGAGCTAAAGAAAATCTACCCTCACTTGACCTTGACACTTTTAAAGCACTCACTATACTCTCAATCATAGTGGCTGCTCTTTGCTTTTTCTTGAGCATTTGATGGCAAAGGATGAAAACAACCCTAGAGGAATAGTAACACTGCTGCACACACTAGGTTTGCTTGCTGGCCACTTGCGCTGTAACTCAGGCCTAATTTCTGATTTTTTCCAATGCATGTGACTCAGCAGGAGGCCTTTTCAGCATTTCTGGGCAAAACAAATCAACCCAGTGACCAGTAAAAAATGTTTTCCACAATTATTTTCCAATTGCTTAGTTAGTCCTTTATAGCAACCAGTTAAAAAGTTTTCTTTTGATTGTCCAACAGGAAGGAAAATGTAAAGATCAGGGTCAAGACTAGAAGGAGGGACCCTCAAGGACAAGTTAACAAACACACCCTACAGTATTTATTTTCTCTCTGAAAAGGTGTGTTGTGAACCTAACATGCAGGAAGCTTTCTTGCATGTTTATCAAACATTTTTACAATTTTACAAAAGGAAGTATTATGCAGTAAATATTTTGCAAACTCAGGAACTCAGTCTAATTGAGTTCAACAAGAAATTTATGCATATTGTTCTCAGCACCCTAAATCAGGCATGGGAACCTCTGGCATGGGGACCAAATGTGGCTCTCCAGGCCTCTCAGTTTGGCCCTCAGAACCCTCCCCAGGCCACACCCCACAGTGGTACTGCTTCACACCCCAAGTGCTTTTGCCTGACTGGAATGTGTCCTTGAACTCTGATCATGCCTCTTGCTTGTCTAGATGGAGGACAGAGAAGGTGTGTTTCAAAGATAGCCTACTGCACAGAGGTAATATTTACATTCATTCCTCCACCCACTTTTGCCCCTATCCACACCCACGGGTAGCATGTAGCCCTTGGAAGGTTACGTGGAAGGGATCTATTCCTCCACCTGTGGAAGCTTCCAGTTCTGCAAAAAGAATCTATTTATTACAGTATGCTTGATGAGAAAAGATTTCATGTATTTCAGTTCCTCCCCCAATTCTGTTTATTTCTGAAAAACAGAATGAAGAGGGAAGAACCACATTTTCCCTATGAGTTCCAAATTACAAGAGATTTTTCATTTCTATTCCTAAGATACCTGGCCACTGTACATCTCCTGTCATTTCCTATACTCTAGAGTCCAGTCCAGGATATTTGGCAATCCTAGCTCAATTTAGCAATCAGATGAGTGTTACTTGGCTTCATCTGGGTCGGCTTTACAAAATCAAAGACCTACAAATCCTCTTTGATTAATTTCATTCAGTTTGCTGAGTGACGTATCTTCCTGGAACACAAACCCCTTTATTGCCATTCCTTTTGCCTTGTGTATACACGTCCTACACTACCACTGCCCTGACTTTATCAGCCTTTCCTAAAGCAAGGATTATCCATTAGCTTCTTTTACCTCTTAAATAAATGCTATTTCCAGACATCTCCAATTATTCTGCCATAACAACTTCTAGCAAGATTATAACCATAGCATTAATAAAACATTGTGTTATTTAGTATGATTTCTGTTTCAAATGACTAGACCATCATAGCTATTGCGAATGCATGTGCATGTACCCCCTGATCTGATTTGTGGCTCCAATTTGTAAATACAGATCAGGCCAAATCCAGCCTAGACAGACTGTGCAGAAACTGTGTATGTTGTGTAAAGGATGGATAAATCGGTCAGTTTTGATTTCTCACAGTTACTCATTTTTCTAATCTTAAATTCAGTTCTGCACATTTCCATAGTAGTTTGCAAAATTTTAGAATAAAAAGGCCTCATCAGCATTTTAGCTTATGTATCTCCTATCCTACACATTTTTGTATGAAATTTTGCCTAATAAACACATTTTTGCAAGCAATTTGCTCTAACATAATGCATTTTTGTGTGATAAGTTCATATCTTATCCAGAAACGAGCCAGGATGACATCTCATCAGATGACGTGCCCAAGGTCATAAAGTCTGACTCCAGCCCTACCCCAGACACCTCTAGCATCTCAAGAGAAATGATGCCTACCCATATACAGCAGAAGATCAGGAGCTGCCTTTCCTGCAGAACTGGAGGGGGAGGCCAAACTAGGTCCCAGCCCAAGGGATACTGTTGTCAGAAGGGGCAGGCACAGGCAACCAGCCATCCACGGAGTGTGCACCACAAGGCCCAGAAGAACCAGATTCCGTGGGCAAAAGAAGCAAAGGACTCCTCAACAGCAAGGGACTTGGGTGGCTAACCAGTTGCAGCTAGGCCAAGCAGGATATGGGTGACCAGGCTACACAAGCTCCCAGATGCAGACTCTTAGTTGCTGGAACAACACCTTCACTCTGTGTAGCCCAGCTGCTTGTTCCTGCTGCCCTGGTGCTACTGACCCTGCTAATAACTTGCCATTGCAATCCTGCCTTCTCTGGGACTGCTCTCCTGCATTTGACTTTGGCTTTGCCTCATGACTGTGCTACTGGAGCACACCCTCTTTCAGGCTGCCCTCTGGCTCAGGGACCAAGCCAGGACCAGACCAAGACAGGACATTGAGTTGGTAAACAGCACTTTTTGCCACCAAGGACTCTGGTGCCTCAGGTGTCAAAACCAGATCATGGAGTACTCCCAAGAGGTGAACCTGATCTTCTGAAAGAGTGCAACCAATATCAGATGGTGTGGTGGGATAGTTGCACTGACCTGATCTCCCTGCAGTTGAGTCACTGCTGCTTACCAGAAGGGGGAGAGGTGAACCAGCAGAGAGGTCAGCACAGTGGGAACACACCAGTGGACCTAATGCAGTGCTCCTGCTGGTGCGTTTGCACTGCACCAATCTCCATCCACTATGTGTCTGCTTCTGACTGGAACCCCATTGAGAATATGTTCTAGCCTGTGCCTTGCCCAGACCAGGGAACCATCCTCCCACAATGATTCCATCTTGTCAGGACTGAGCTACAATTTATTGGCCTTCATCTGGTCTGCTACAGAATTCATACAATGATTCAGCACTTCCACTTTCTCAATTGATTGAGATGACATTGAAAAATACTATTTTGGGACCTTATATCTTTATGTGAAGAACTGATTACTATGTGTAAATGCAACACTATAATATGCAAATGCAAGAGGTTCACAATGATTTGCTACACTTTATGAAAACCTGTTTGGTTATGTATCTTAAATAACTAGGCCAAGTTAAAAGTTCTGTTTAGTTCTCACAGTGGCCAGCTAGTTGCCTATGGGGAACCCACAAGCAGAACTGGAATGCAAAGAGCACTTTCCCCTCTTGCAGTTTCCAGCAACTGGTGTTCAGAAGCATACTGCCTCCAACCGTGGAGGCAGAGCATAGTTATCATAGCTAGTAGCCACTATTCTCCATGAATTTGCCTAATCCTCTTTTAAATTCATCCGATTTGGTGGCCATCACTACCTCTTGTGGGAGTGAATTCCATAGTTTAAATGAACTATGTGAAGCAATACTTTGTTTCCTCTGTTCACAAAAAAAGCAAATGGGATATCCTCTTGCTCTGGTAACCGTTCAGTTCTCTGAGTTATTGCAGTAGCTTCAGGTGTAAGTCTACTTCCTTGACCTTTATTTTCACCATTAGAAGATGTCATCAATTCAGTGTACAACTATAAAATATCTAGTAGAAACTCAGCTATTTCAAAACCATTTCTGGAGTGGTATTTAAACATGTTTACATCTTTCCCTCTATTAAATATAAGCAATTTTGTGGTGTATACACTCACACATCAGTTGTGCAATCTGTTTTGCATCACTCTTGGAAATATCAGCCGATTCTGTGAAATGTTAGTTTTTGGTCATATAAATAACTGTACCAATATTAAGGCTTATTTTTCTCCCAGAATAATTACACTGCAATACATTTATAGAACTTGTAGGATTTTAATTATTTTCTCTATTTAGTTTACATAAAGATAGACCAAATATGCTATCTTTTTACCCAAAGAAAAACTGGCTAGAATGTTGCATTCTTACCCAGTATCATTGCTTTCTGAACAAATATTGGCTCAGAGACTATGAAAATATTTCAGGATATTATGAACCAAAGAATCTGACTCTTAATTTTTCCAGAGCTTTAATTTTCAGCCCAAAAAAATCTTATTGTGGCTATTTTCCCTTTAATGCATTTCAAAGTCTTGTAGTACATGAGAAATCTTGCTCACCAGGTTAACTGCTACTCTAATAGTTTTCTCAGTTGACCATGTGGATAGAAGGGCGCTGGAAGTGATGGTTCAGTCCAGATAAATGAAAGTTTGTCAGAAACTTGGTATTCTACAACTTTCATTGCCTAGACAAAGTGTTGGGAATCTTTTGCTCTCTAGATGTTGCTGAACTACAACTTTCACCAGCCCTAGCAAGCATGGCCAATGACCAGGGATGATGGGATTAGTAGTTTAGAAACATCTGGAGGACCAAATGTCCCTCACTCCTGGCTTAGGCAAACAGACAGTCACATTTTCCCCTGTTACACCATTGTCTCTTGTTGTTTGATTTTCTAAACAAGAGTATCATAAATTGCAATTTTCCACTTCATAGAAGGAGTGCTATTGCACTCATGTCCTGTTGTGGGCTTCCCATCTACATCTGGTTAGCCACTGTGGGAAAAAGCGTGCTGGACTAGATGGCCCTTAGGTCTGATTCAGCAGAGGTCTCACTCAAACATTACTCTGACAAGTTTGCCAACTCTTGTATAACACTGACTTTGTGCAGTGGCAGAGGACAAGCAGCAATATTTGGGTTGAGACCAGGTCCCAGAAGTGGCCCAAGTGCAATAGATCCATCCTTACACCAGAGAGGTGGTACATTAAAAATCAATTGTGTGAAGTGCTGTACAGGTCAGAGGTCTACCAGCACATACAAATAAGGATCACATCACTGATGTGCAGTGTTAAAGTCCTGCTAAGAATGTTGCTGTACAATTCAACATATCTAAGTGAAAACTGTATGGCTGGTTTTGTCATTAAAGGAAGTAAAGCACACAGTGATTGCCTATGTGCACTGAATTGTGCATATGGGTGGGTAGCCTTTGGAGAATCCCTGTCACCATTGAAATGAGCTCTTAGATCCCACCTGCTGTATCTCCATCAAATTCAGAGCTAAGGCCAGCTCCCTGCCTGTTTTAATGAGCCCAGTGACAGCACTGCCTAAGGTACTGATGCAATAGAGGGAAAGTGGTAAATGGACTGACGACACCATTTCTCATTAACACATGATAACTGGAACAAATTTTTGTTCACTTGCTATTTCATTGCTCTATCTATCTATACATGTATATGCACACGCACACACCAGTATGCTATTTAGACTTAGTTTTCCAAAACAATAGTAATGTGATTTGAATGCAGTGCTGTTCCGCAATGTTATGATACTGTCACAGAAAAATCTCTAAGAGTGGCTTTAATCTTTTAAATGCAGTGGTGTTGAATGCTTCAGTCACACAGTCCGACCCCTGTCTTCTTGGAAGTAAGTCCCTTTGACTGGAGTAAGTCCTATTGAACTCAGTGGGGTTCACTTCTGAGTAGACTTGCATAGGATTGCACTTTTGAAGGAGGTTTATGAATAAAGGGCACCATTACCTGAAAGGATAGAGGTTTTGTATTCTTGGGATGTGAGAAATAATCAGGATCAAAAGTATTAATAGGTGAGCAGAAAGAAATCAGTGGAAGACTACTATGAATGTTTCTGTCTTCTCTGAAAAAAAACACCCACATTTATTTTTCCTCTTGAAGAACTGTAATTGTTCCTTTTACATCAAACACAGGCTGCACTGTCTTGAGAGGAGTTTGTAAAAATTACTGAGGCAGGTAATAGGGCAGCAAAGATGATAAACAAAGAATTTTCCACTGTGTAACTCTTGACTGAGCTCATTAAAAAGTTCTTTTTAAAAATCTGCGAGGAGGAGGAAATGTGATTTTTCTCAGTGGAAAATATTTTAAATTTTTTCTCCTAGCCCATATAAAGAAAGAAAAGGAGAATGAAATGCCTGTGTGCATTTCTTAATACTTCAAGATGGGTGGTTGTTTGAAGGCCCGTGGGAAGGCAAGCTGGAAACCAGAGTTTGACTACTGTGGTTATCATCAAAACAACTCAAATATGGGTATTCAAGAAGTGCAAAAACCTCTGGGTAGACATATCAAAAATGCACAATTTCTCAGAACCAAGGCAGACCAAACATGGAAGGAATTACAAACACATGTCTGGAATCTTGCCCCAATGCCGTGAAATTCTGTGATAAAGCTTAACCCAGAATTAATTACCTTACCAAAAGGCAAAGCAACCATCTTTTTGCAGCCCAGCATGTCTTATATTATATTAGCAACGAAATCAACAGCATAAGTCTTGAACGAAACATGAAAAGTAAAATCCACTGGGATGTGCTTGCAGTCGAGGGGTGAAATAAGACACAGAGACATCAGCTTGGGTTGAACAAGGGCCACTTTATTAAATTACAGCAAACAAAACCCAATTTAAAGTGACCTGCAGAAGGAAACCTAGGTGCGGGAACTGTCTATAAGCAAGTAGCTTGCCACACAGCTCTTGGGCGACCAGCCCCTGCTGGGGCAAGGGCAAGCCCATCTGCTTACCCTTTACCCCGGCCACACCTTGTAGGTGAGTAGGGGGGCCTTCCCACATCATCCCCACCCGGGGGCGTATAACCCCTGGGTAGATGAGATAAGTTGGCCCCAGAAGCAGCCCATATCCTGCCCTCGAGCCGTAAAGCCCTGACAGACAGGCCTCCGGAACCACCAATCACCTCCAAAGGTGCCTAAGGGGGCCACCTAGCTGTACTTACCTATTTCCCTTCCCGCACCTTCCCACACCAGTGCAAGATGCATAGCCCGGTAGGGCATTGACCTGTCAAATACATTCAAGTTAGCCAAATAAGCCAAAACCACCTATTAAACACAACGCCCCCTAACCCAATTCCGTCCCACTCCCATGGTGTGGAGCAGGCAAAAAACCTGCCCGCCAACAAGGGTGGGCAGGATAAAAATTCCTACTCGGCCCCAAAGCAACCCCAAGGCACACCATAAAAGAGGGAGGGCTGGGTGGGCATCACGCTGGCAAAGAGGAAGGTAGGAGGGGTGGCTGGACTTAAATAAGCCCAAAAGCCCCACCCTGCACATCGCACGCACACAATAGGTGCAACGCATGATGTTGCCCAAACAAAGATGGAGGCAGCAGCTTCGCCCCCATCTGCAACCATGTCCAGCTCTCCAGCTGTGCGGCGAGCGGGGCATCATTTCTGTATAAGTTCCACTGAAATGAAAGGGAGCCATGCACAAATACTACCACTATTTATATTTATTTAACAAAATGTTTGTTGTTATGTGCCTCAAGTCGATCATGACTTATGGTGATCATATGAATCAGCGACCTCCAATATCATCTGTTATGAACCACCCTGTTCAGAACTTGTAAGTTCAGGCCTGTGGCTTCCTTTATGGAATCAATCCACCTCTTGTTTGGCCTTCCTCTTTTTCTACTCCCTTCTGTTTTTCCTAGCATTATTGTCTTTTCTAGTGAATCATGTCTTCTCATGATGTGTTCAAAGTATGATAACCTCAGTTTCATCATTTTAGCTTCTAGTGATACTTCTGGTTTAATTTGTTCTAACACCCAATTATTTGTCTTTTTTGCAGTCCATGCTATCTGCAACGCTCTCCTTCAACACCACATTTCGAATGAGTTGATTTTTCTCATCTGCCTTTTTCACTGTCCAACTTTCACATTCATGCATAGAGATCGGGAATACTATGGTCTGAATGATCCTGATTTTAGTGTTCAGTGATACATCTTTACATTTGAGGACCTTTTCTAGTTCTCTCATAGCTGCCCTCCCCAGTCCTAGCCTTCTTCTGATTTCTTGACTATTGTCTCCATTTTGCTTAATGACTGTGCCGAGGTATTGATAATCCTTGACAAGTTCAATGTCCTCGTTGTCAACTTTAAAGTTACATAAATCTTCTGTTGTCATTACTTTAGTCTTTTTGACGTTCAGCTGTAGTCCTGCTTTTGTGCTTTCCTCTTTAACTTTCATCAGCATTCATTTCAAATCATTACTGGTTTCTGCTAGTAGCATGGTATCATCCGCATATCTTAAATTATTGATATTTCTCCCTCCAATTTTCACACCTCCTTCAACTATGACCTGGGAGGCCAGGGTTTGAATCCCCACACAGCCATGAAGCTCACTCGGTGACCCTGGGCCAGTCACTGCCTCTTAGCCTCAGTGGAAGGCAATGGTAAACCCCCTCTGAATACCGCTTACCATGAAAACCCTATTCATAGGGTCGCCATAAATCGGAATCGACTTGAAGGCAGGCCATTTCCATTTTTTTATACTTTTTTCATGTATATACCACTTAATTGTAATAAAACCTCTAAGTGGTCTACAAAAACAAATGTTATCAATAAAAACAGTTAAAATCAAGTAACTAAAAAAAATTAAAAGATAATTAATATTAACAGTGAGCTAAAAAGAGATTAAAACATGTCCACATCTTGTGCACTTCCAATTCATTTCATTAGAGCAGCCTTCCTTAACCTGGTGTCCTCCAAATCTTTTGAAAACAACTCCCATTATCTCTGTACAGTGATTATCCCATTATCTCTGAACAGTGACTATTCAGTGCAGGACCTCTCTCTCAAAGAGTTTCTTTTTTCAGGGAATCCTGCTCTTACCCCACATCTGCAGAGATTGCATATGCCTATACAGTCCCATGGCACAGACGAGCATTGAGACTTTCTAGAGACCATAGCAGCCTCCAGTCTCTGAGACAAATGCACACAGGTCTCATCTACGTTTGTGTAATTCACAAGAAGTTCAGGAAGAATATCATTATTCAGACATAATCACAAACTGAAATCAATTAGACTTATTTCTGTGTAGACATGTATGGGATTGCACTGTTAAACATCCAGGAAGGGTAGGCCTATTGCTAGACTATTCCTGACAATACCTGTGCATGTAATCTGTTTCTTTATTCATTTATTCAATTCCATTTCTATTCCATATTTCTTCCATGGAACTCAATGTGGTGTACATGGGTTTCCAGGTGGTCTCTAATCCAAGCATTCATCAGGCTCCAACCTGACTGGTTGCAGCAAGATTGCTGCATCATGTTCTATACCTTTTACATCATTCCTGGATCTGCTAATTAACAATTGGATATCTGTATGTTTTCCATTTGTGGAACTATTACAGTGTTGTTATGACACTAATATTAAAGATGATATAAACTGCCTTGCTGAATCATTCCAAGATCTGACATTTTTTTAGCTAGTCACAGGCTGTGGCTGTGAGCTCACAAGGAGGGCACAAACCTGATAGACTTTCTCTAGTCTTTTATTTAATCTATTTTATTTTATTGGGGTATTTAGCCAGCTTTTTTAGGAGTCCCTCCTCACAAGCGACAAACCTATGTTAATAATACAAGGCACAGTTTAAAATGTGAAACTTTAAAACAGGGCTAGTGAATTTGTGGCCCTCCAGATTTTTATGGACTATATCTCCCATCATTCCTAGCCATTGGCCATGCTGGCGATGGGAGTGGGAGCCAGCAACATCTGGAGGGCCACAGATTCAGCAGCCCTGCTTTAAAACATACCAAAACCTGAAATTTATTCAGCATAGAAAAGGCATAATACAAACGGAATAAAACAGTGCAACCATGTCAGCAGCCCACTTAAAATGATTCTTTAAAAGTAGCAGGGAACAGATGCGACTTCAAAACCCACTTAAATACTTATCAGGATGGGGCGGAGCAGAAACTACCATGCTGCAGCCAGATTGCTGATGGGAGTGAGACCCTGTCAGCATATAACACTTCTGCTCAGAGATCTGGGCCAAATTCAATGTGTTACTACTGGTATGTAAAGCCCTTAACAGCTTGGGACCAGTTTACTTGCAGGACCGCCTTACCCCATATGTGACCACTTGAGCACTTCACTCTGTGGAACAGGCACTGTTACAGCTGCCACATAATACTCGTTCTGCACTTGTAAGTAAAGCACCTACACTTTGGCACTCCTTGTCTATTAACCTCAGGCAAGCATATTCACTGTATTTGGGGGCCTGCTTTAAAAAGTTTTTGTTTAAACAAGCCTTTCCAGACACAAAGATGTTGATCTGCTTTAATCTCTTTAGTTAGTAGCTGTTTTTTATAAACCACTTAGAGATTTTTACATTCAAGTGGTATATACATTTTGTTAAATAAATAAAATAAATAAATCTCTTGGAAACAAATGCCACGGATGTGGGGCCACCATGGAGAAGGCCCTATCCTGGGTGCCTACCAATCTAATTGACCTTACAGGTGGACAAATAAGCAGGGACTTGTTTGCCCCTAATATCAGGCATTCAGACATATATTGCTTCTGTACATGAAGCAATGTATATTTGTAAGGCCATAAAGAAATCAGGAAATAAGTGTTATTTATTTATTTAAAATATTTATTGCTCACCCTTCCTTGTAACAATTCCAAAGCTGAGTAAATAAAACAATTTTAAAAGACAACATACAAAATAAAACACAGAAGGATAATATAATAAGAACATAATGTTCAAAACTGAGAAACAAATGGGTAGCACTCCCATTCTGCAATCCACAGCAGAGTTGCCTCCCGATCCTGCCGTGGATCACAGAGAAGGAGCTCCCAGGCACTCCCCCATACAACCGTGCAGGCCCTTAACACCTGCCTGCACACCCCATCTACCTCTCCTGTTGTGGTGAATGCTGTGCATGCTCCATGCTCATACCTGCCATCAACCAAGATGGCAGCTGAAGCTTCCCTAAGGGGCTGATGCCCCTGCCACCATCTTGGTTGATGGCAGGCATGTGTGCGCATGCATGCCTGCCTGCCATCAACCAAGATGGTGGCAGGGGCATCAGCCCCTTAGGAAAGCCCCTGCCACCATCTTGGTTAATGGTAGGCATGCATGCATGCACAGTCAGCAATCACCACAGCAGGAGAAGTAGGAAGTGGGAGAAGCATGTGTGGGCGGGTGCCATGGGCCTGGAGCAGGCTGGTACCCAGGTGCCTATTCATACCTGGCGCCAGCCATGGCCGTAAATTTAGACTTTAAACTTAGTACTTCAGCACAGGCTTAGCAGTTGGGACAACTGATGGAAAGAGTTGAGTGGAGAAATTATAAAGTCCCCTTCATCAAACGCTCTTAATGTCATCTTTTAGGGATGGCTTCCGTCTTGTCTCATCTGTGTTATTCCAAGGGGGTTATACTACATGGTCCTTGAGATCCTTTCTCAGATTCACAACCAGTGCATATAGGCTGATGGCAATCTATAAATGCCTACTTCACTCAAACCTAGACTCTTAATAAATTATGCCAAGGAAATGCAGCCAATTGGACAAATAAACCAAAGGCTTTGTCTTGGTACTGGCAGATTCTTAAAATTATCCTTCTAGCATGGGCCCTTTTCCCAACATAGTGTTATGCTTCAAGGCGCTGATTATACATGTGCATAAGATTAACTTTCATCCCCAAGCGAAGCCCATAAAAGTCAGTCAGTGGCATTTCACTGTCTATGGAAATGAGACTTCCCCTAGCATATAGAAAACTGGGGCATCATTTCTTATTGTGCTACTCTCTAAAGTACCAGAAAACCTATGGAAATTGAGGTGAACATGCATTAATCTCTCATATCTGCACCTCTTTTCTACAGCTGCATGGTACTAATCTAAATCAGCCTGAAGTACACAAACGAGGAAAAGCATCAATTTTCTGTACTGGTTTAACCTCAGGTATACCTGAGATAACAGTTGGGGAAAGGTAAGCCTCTGCTCATTAAAAGAGAAAAGCTTGCCAGAAGGTAAGCATCTATGAAACATTTTTTTCAACTATTAGATGCAGCAATAACAGGCAAACTCATCACTCCTTAACACAAGAAGCAGAAGTAGTTCCATGTCATGGGAAGATATTACAGGGGGCAAATAGCAGGACAAATAGCAATCATTCAGGAATCATTTTTAACACATGGGCTGACATTAGATGTGATGGCAGCAGATCCATTTTCATCAAACTTGGGTCTGCCCCATTTGCAAATGGAAGCAGCAAGTGGGTACCTGATTTTCATAGGTGTGCATGTGAGGAAACTTCCTCTTCTACAGCTGACCATCCTGCAGTCCCATGTTCAAACTCCTTCCCTTCCCCCATACCCACCTATTAGGAGAGTGAGCCCAGCTGGAAGAAAAGTGTCTGGGGCAATGGATAGCGGGGAAATAACTGGGGAGGTTCACTCACCCGTGCACTTCAAAATGGGGGGCAAAGGAGAAGTGGGGAGAGGATTATAAAGGTCTTCTGGCAAGCTCTAATGGGTTGGGAATGGCGGTTTTGGCAAGGGGGCAGGGGGTGAGCAGAGCAGAGCAAGCAGGAGGAGCAGCCCCTAGTACATACATATAGAAACAGCTCACCGAGTGGGGCAGAGCCACTATGCTAGGCTCTTGGCAGGTGGGTCACTGTTGCTTAATGGGAGGGGAAAGGGTGAAGTGGTGAGGAGTTTGATGTGGTGCAAATGCACTGGCAGGAGTGCCAGATTGGCTCTGCCAGTGGATTTCTACCCTGCCAAATCTCCCTAAGGCCTCATCCCTTGCCCTCCCAGTAAGCAACAGCAATCCACCTGCCAGGAAGCTAGTGTAACGGCTCCATCTCACCTGACAAGCCACTTCTGAATACTTATATACAATTTATAGGCTAACCTATAACTGAAGTTGATTGGGCAGCTTACAGAGATTAAAATGAACAAAATTAGAAACAAACCATTATAAAAATGACTCCCACCATATAATTTTCTTCTTTGTGTACCTGCCACCTAATATTTCACTTCACGCATCTGAAGAGTGAGGAACCCATGAAAGGTTATTATTTATTTGTTTGTTTATTTATGTCATTTCTATACGGCTTTATATTATTTGGAAAACAAATCTCAAAGCGGTTTACAACCTAGATTAAAACATTGAACAAAACATCACAAAATATTAAAGAAAACATTACAAATTCAAGCCAAATATAAAAAACACATTCAAAACAGCATAATTGCCGCTTAGGGGTGAAATAAAACACTGACACATCAGCTTGGGTTGAACAAGGGCCACTTTATTAAATTACAGCAGACAAACCCAATTTTAAAGTGACCTGCAGAGGGAAAATCTAGGTGTGGGACTATCTATAAGCAAGTAGCTTGCCATACAGCTCTTGGGTGACCAGCCCCTGCCGGGGCAAGGACAAGCCCATTTGCTTACCCCTTACCTCGGCCACACCTTGTAGGTGAGTAGGGGGGCCTTCCCACGTCATCCCCACCCGGGGTTGAATAACCCTTGGGTAGATGGGATAAGTTGGCCCCAGAGGCAGCCCATATCCTGTCCTCAAGCCACAAAGCTTTGCCAGACAGGCCTCCGGAACTGCCAATCACCTCCAAAGGTGCCTAAGGGGGCCACCTAGTTGTCCTTACCTATTTCCTTTCCTGCACCTTCCCGCCACAAAAGGGGGACAAATCTCTATTTAGTCCCCTTTTACCCCACTGCCGAGAAGCACCTCTCACAGACACCTCTGCAGGTCCCCAAGAAATAAGTCGTTACCTGTGTCAGACAGGTGAATGCCGTCAGCCCTGTAAAGCTCACCCTTCCAGTGCTGAATGTGGGGATGCAGGATGGTTTACCCCCCATATTGAAGAAGAGCCAACCGAATCCGTCGGTTGACCATCTTCCATGCTTAATCTATAGCCCGTGGATCCCATACACCACGCCACTCCCTGCATGGGAGCATGTCTGACCACATCAGACGTACGCCAGGCCACTGTTGCCAGATAAGCTGCAAGTCAGCACATGCCTGAATGATGAGGGCCTTGCCCTGCATCAAGCCAAGGCCATTCCCACCGAGGTGGATGACCATCACCTGCGGAGTTGTCCACACCACACCTTGCTGGAATAGAGCGGGTAGGAGACCCTCCCAACGCATTCCTTGCTGGCCAAGCCACTGTACAGCTGCCCATCTACTCAGGCCCAACTGCGAGTCGACGCTCAAGTTCGCTGCCCTCCGGGCTGCCCAGAACACCATGCTGTGGCCACAAATTAGGATGCGTGTCTGCTCCATCCCCGACCACCAACCTGTCAAAATAAATGCAAATTGTTAAGCTTCCGCATTCCCATGTCCTCTACAGGGGGCGAATATAGCCCTTATAAGTGTCAGAAGACCAACGCCCAACAGCCTGTACCTGTGCCTGGGGAAAACCAAAACCTGCTGCTGTAGAAGCAGCTCCAATTCTAAACTAATGGGTTCCAAACAGTGCAGGGTCGTGCCCAATCCCCTGTAAAGCACGTTGTTGTATTCTGTGAATAATAAGTTTGAGTCATAAAATTGGTCTGAACAGGGCCCTGTAGAAAGGGGGCGGAGAGAGAAAGAGGAGGTGGGAGAAGGAGAAGTGAAGGAAGAAGGAGGAGAATAAAAGCTCTTTAAGACTCCACAGTTGTTTTGTCTCATGAATAAAAATGGGGTAATTACAAAACAAATGGCGACGAGCTTTACAAACAACCCACAGTAACATCTGCTGCTTCTACGTCAATCCACTCAGTCTCGGTTTCTGCTGCTGCTTCCTACTCACCACAGTGGTAGGCCTCCAGCGGGATCTCTGAAGTTTGGGCAACTACTGCTGCTTCCAGGTACTTCAGTTCTTGTGCCAGAGCATTTTCCTTTGCTGCAGCTTCTCCTCACTATATATCCTGTACCTCCACCACCTTTCTTCCTGCCTACCCCAGGGGACCCTCCTCTTCCCTGGAAACAGTGGAAGGCCTACTTTTGCAATTATCTTCTTACCATCCAGACTACAGATATAACCCCTGCAAAACGGAAGGCCTTACTGCTTCATTGTTTAGGTCCAGAGGGCCAGAGAATCTACACTCATCTACCCTCCCCTACTCAAGTAGCTCAGGATGTAAATCCTTACGAAGTAGCTCTCCAAATCTTGGATGATCACTTTAATCCTCCTTTAAATGTAATTGTTGAAAGGTATAAATTTTATTCAAGGATTCAATTGCCAGGAGAGCCAATAGATCAATATATCACTGCATTACGTGCACTGAGTGCTACTTGTGAGTTTGGCAACATGGCTGCAGAAATGATTAGAGACCAAATTGTCATGAAAACCTCTTCTTCCAAACTTCAAGAAAAACTCTTAATGGAAAGGAAGCTTACTTTGACTACTGCAGTTGAAATACCTAGAAAGGTTGAGAATGCCATTCACTATGCTAAATCACTCTCTTCAACTCCAAATACTTCTCAGGCTCCTCAAACCATGGAGGTGCAAGCTGTTCAAGACAATATTTGCAAGAACAAGACTTTCACTTCCGTTCTGTCTCGCAAGGTGCATGTACAGGGCAAACAAAGTTGTTTGCTACAGATGTGGGGATCCAAACCATTAGGCTGATTTTCAAAGGTGCCCTGCCCAAAAGGTGACTTGCAATAAATGCCACAAGAAAGGACATTTTGCCAAAGTATGCAAGTCTGCTATACCAGTTGTGGCAGAAATGTACTCTGAGGGTGAAGGTGATGCACAGCCTCAGGACAGTATTTTAAGTGTGACAATGCCCCATCACATGCCTCCATACTGTCAGTTGAAAATAAATGGACATGAACTAAGAATGTTAGCTGACTCCGGATCACCTTATACTATAATTCCTGCTCAGCTATACCAGGTATTATTTTCCAAGCCAGGCTTTACCTTGGAAGCTCCAGATATAAACCCAGGGGGTTATGGAGGATCTCCTATTGTCATCAATGGATATTTCCTAGCTACTTTGAACTACAAGGGTCGCACTGCAGAAGGTAAAGTGTATGTTGTAAAGAAAGGAGTCTCCATAATAGGATGGAATCATCAACGAGAACTTCACATGATTTTGGATCCCGATAGCAATGATCCTGTATTACAAATGAACAATGAGCCATATACAGACATGATCACTCAATTTTCAGATGTATTCTCTGACTCTCCAGGTGTTGCCAAGCATTTCAAACATAAAATTCAACTGAAAGCTAATGCAGTCCCTGTACAACATAAAGTGAGGAAAGTCCCCACAGCATTGCAGCAAACACTAAAAGAAGAGATATTGAAGTTATGTAAAACTGACATCATAGAGCCTGTTGACTCAGCTGAATGGGTTTCTACCATTGTCTTGATACGGAAACAGAATGGATCTCTTTGCATGTGCATAGATTTGAGAGATGTAAACTCCAACATTGTAGCAGATTGTCATCCCTTACCCAATATCAACGAGATGTTGCTTACCTTGAAGGAGGCGTCAGTGTTTACAACTTTGGATATGTCTTCAGCATAGCATCAGATTCCTTTGGTTACACAGCATTCATAACTCCAGAAGGACTGTTTCAATTCAAAAGAATGCCATTTGGATTAGTCTCAGCAGCCTCGGTTTTTCAAAGAATGATGGATGCAATATTTGGCAATATGTCACATATTTTCAAGATGATATTTTAATATATGGAAAAACAGTTGCAGAACATGATTCTATTTTGAGAGTTGTTTTGGGAAAACTTCAACAACATGGTCACAAAAGTGCCAATTCTGTACTAACTCAGTGACATATTTAGGACACACAATATCTCAGAAGGGTATACAACCTAAGTTGGAATTAGTGGAAGCTATAAAAGAAGCACCAGAACCCAAGAATAAAGACATGCTTCGGTCCTTCCTAGGCCTTTGTGAGTATTACTCCAAGTTTGTGAAACAATTTGCCATGAAAGTTGCTCCTTTACGTCTTCTCTTAAAAAAGGATATAGACTTTCAATGGGATGAAATTTGCAGGGGCAGTTTTCGGGAAATCAAAATGGCTCTTTCAGAGTGTCCTGCACTTACTTCCTTTGATACTGGCAGAAAAACAATTCTCACCACTGATGCTTCTGAGTATGGTTTAGGTTCAGTCTTAAGCCAGTTAAAAAATGGAAGAGAAGTTACAATTGCATTTGCTTCCAGGGCACTTACTGAATCAGAAAAAAAGTTTTCGGTCATAGAAAAAGAAGCTCTGGCATGTTTTGGGGCTGTACGGCACTTCCGGACATATTTGTGGGGTAGGAAGTTTATATTGCGTTTGGATCATAAACCATTATCTGCTTTGTTCACCACTCGAGGTTCTGGCCGAGCAACACCAAGAATTGCTAAGTGGATTGCTAAACTGATGGATTTTGATTTCCAAATGGAATATTTGCCAGGTGCTCGGAATACCACTGCTGATTGCTTATCACACGTTTTGTCAAAGCCCAAAACTGGTAAATAGAGAGGGGATCCTGGTTTGCGTGGGTAAATAAATATCTATCCCCAGACCTCCTGTCTCCTAAGAATACTTGTAAAGCCCGTACAGGTCAAAGGTTAGGCACTGAAGACGGGGCCAAACGCATGCGTCTTCCTTTACACTTCTGGTCTGTTTTAGACCTTCTCAGGATTATACAGGCACCACCTCCGTCTATGGAGACATCTGAAAACTGGAGGCCACTACCTCTCCAATCCTGAAAGCTCCAAAAAACAGCGTAAGAGCCACTGCCTGGAATAGCTTGGTTTCATAGCTGGATGAGCAAATTGCTTCCCATTGCTCAACCATGCCCAGTAACATGTCCAGAGAGACAGGGCAATGGGAATCAAGTGTGACGGGTTGTTCCCTGGTCCACCCTGTCAACATGCGGCGGACCCTAAAGTCCCCCGCGTGATCCAAAAAACCACCTGCCTTTGCTAAAAAGGAAAGCCCAGCCAGCTTACCTTGAAGCGCACAGACTGACAGGCCCCGTCTCCTGCCGTCCACCAGGAATTCCATGAGTTGACTTACCAGAATAGGCCACTCAGGAGCATAGTCCTTGGTGGCCCAGAATTCTTGCATCGCCCTACCCGCTCTCCAGTAACTGGTGAGTGTGCTGGGGGCAATGGAAAGGCTTATGGCCCTCTCCGACTTCGTTCTCCAATCTCCCAGATCGCAGGGGGCACGGCTTCTGGCTGAGCCCTGGCCAACGGCGCCAACTGATGGAAACAATCCATCTGGTTCCGTGACAGAGCATGAGCAACACCATTATTAATGCCAGGAACATGCCGTGCCCGAAACAGAACATTAAAGCACAGGCATTGGAGAACAAAGGAACGGATGCGACCCATAAGCCTGGCATTCCTGGATGTAAGTGAATTGATAACCTGGACTGTGGCCATGTTATCACACCAGAAGTGGACCGTGGAGTTCCTCAACTCCTCGGCCCACAAATAAACTGCCACAACTATTGGGAAAAATTCTAGAAAGGTCAGATCCTTGTCTAAACCTTCTTGCACCCATGTCTGTGGCCATTGTCCCTTACACCAGGAAGATCCAAAGACTACCCCAAAACCATAACCCCCAGACGCATCAGACTGTACTTGTAATTCTGCCTCTAAAAGTCGGTCCTGCCTTCAAAAGGATATCCCATTGAAATCCTGTAAGAAGGGGGACCACACAGCAAGGTCAACGCGTAATGCAGTTGTAACCCAAAACCTATGGCGGGGTCGTGAAAGCCCAACCATGGCATCATAGACTCGCCTTAGGAATGCTCTGCCAGGTACTATGACCCGGCATGCAAAATTTAGGTGTCCTGTTAACTCTTGAAGGGTGGAAAGAAAGACTTTCTTGGCCCCTGTGACTTCTTTGATCTTTCTGTGTAGAATAAGAAGCTTCTCATGCGGCAGCTTGCAGCATTGTTTGTCAGAGTCAATTTCAATGCCTAAGGAGGTCAAAACGGTGGGTGGACCCTCGGTCTTTTCCATGGCTAAAGGAACCCCAAGTTCCTCTGTCAAGTCATGGAACTGTGCCATTAAGTGTTGGCATACACCTGTGCCAACACTACCTGCAAATAAAAAATCATCCAAATAATACACCACCGAATCCAGCCCAGTCCGTCTTCTAACAGCCCATTCCAAGAAGGTACTATAACGTTCAAAAACTGCGCAAGAGATTGAGCATCCCATAGGCAATGCTCGGTCCATGTAAAAATTTTCTGAGAAAGCAAAACCCAGCAGTTCAAAATCTTCAGGGTGGACTGGTAGAAGGCGGTAGGCAGATTTGATGTCGCATTTGCCTATGGAGGCACCTCAGCCACAAGCACGCACCATGCACATTGCAGCATCAAAAGAGGTGTAGTGGACAGTGCATAGACTGTCAGGAATGAAATCATTAACTGACTGTCCATGCAGGTATGACAGGTGGTGTATTAATCTAAATTCCCCAAGTGCCTTCTTGGGCACAATACCTAAAGGGGATACCCTAAGATTAGGAAGGGGGGGCGATTGAAATGGGCCAAGTACCCGCCCTGCCTGCACTTTTTTATCAATTTTCATTTGCACAAGTGCCTCCATGCCCATGATAGATTTTAAATTGGGGAACATGAAGGCAACCCTTGGACCGTCATAAGGAATATGGAAGCCTGACAAAAACCCTTCTAATAAAAAGCAGGCATCCCCAACTGCCGGGTAACCAGCAAGTAAGGCCCGCAAAACTTGCAACTTAATTGGGGAGGGGCCCTTTTGCTTGAGTAACTCCCAGTGTGGGCTGTTTTCTGCCCCCCTGCTGGTCCTTACCACCTCCTCTATAGAATCTGTTTCTGGGACAGGCAGTGGAAGGGTGCGCAGCTCCACAGATGGCACAGTCAGGTCGGTAATGACATGGATTGCGTGCGCAGACCCCCCGGGCATTAAAGTCCCAGCACAACAGCCGTGGTTGAACCCCTTACCCCGCATTAACGCAGGGAAGGGTAGCAGCTGACTGCCTGCTGAGAAGATGCCCACTGTCGCACCTATCCCCAGTCATGGCCCTGGCTGCAGTCATGAACTGCAGCCATAACTCCGGTTCTTTTTTGTCCCGTGGCAGAGACCCATCGCATGCCACATGCATACGAAAGTCCTCGTCATAAGACAGCCAGTCCAGTCCGGAAAACTCTACATATGCCCTGTATATAATGTCTAAGTACTTCAAGACAGAGAGACCCCTTTGAGGCTGCCTCTCCATCACTACCACAGCATAAATCAGGTACACTGGTAACCAATTGGCCCAAGTCATGTCAACTTTACACCATCTGGGCCACTCCACGTCACCCTCGCCATCCCTAACTTTATCCTTCTTGGGGTGTTCCTGATACAGCAGAGAAAAGACATCGACATAGTCCCCCCGCCAAATTTTTTCTTTAGTTGCGGGGAGTAGGTGGAATCTGAGGGTGATGGATGTATACCCAAAAGGGATGGCATTAGCTGCTAATGATCCTAAAGGGTCAACCAGTACATTCGTTGCCACTGCCCATTGTTCAACAGGTGCAATTGTTGTATCCAGCTCATCAGGCGATGTGACCGATGCAGCCACCTGTCCATTACCTGCATGATGCCATATTTGGGTACACATCGCCTGCAGCGGGGGCTGTAACGTGCCACAAGTTGTCGCCTTGAAGGGAATAGATGTTGTCCCTGACCCAGTGGCCCCTGGCTCCCAGGGGGGCCATCCCAGACACGTCCACCCACTTGCAGGAGCAAGCCTGACAGACTCACCTGCGCCCACCAGCGGCCCAGCCACACCTGGGACCAGGCCCGGCACCATTGCTGTGGATGTAACGCCAGCCTCGGGAGTAGCCAACTCGCCTCCAGTCCCTGTTGCCACTGCTAGTGCAGCAGGAGTCACCTGCCTCTCAGTCCCCGTCCGGTCCGAGTCAGGGCAGGCCTCTAATGCGTCCAGCTGTGCTAGAATTAATGCAAGGACATCCTTGTTAACATCCTGCTGCTGCCCCGTAGTTGTATTACCCCGAGCCGTGGCTTTAGCCCGTTTTGGTGTAGCAACAACACCTGTGGACGTACCCAGAGTGGCTGCCTGTTCTGCTGCAGCCAGAGGTAACCTGGGACCACGATCCGGAGCCACCCGACCCCGCTGCTCTAAAGCCTCTAGGCTTGCTAAGATAGCAGCCCATGGTGGCGCCTCCTCCTCATCTGAGGAGCCAGGCACCGGTGGAGGGCACTTTTGGGGAGGCCTGCAGGCCTTCCCTTTACCTTTCACCCCCCCTTTTCCTTTTTTGGGTGGCACGGCTCCTAAATTCAAGTCAGGCTTATATACTATTTATTCTTATTCTTATTATAATCCACCAAGTGCAGAAAACCAGAACAATACAATATTAGCAACTGCCAACTACAATAATTAGTCGGCGAGGTATGCTGCTTTTATGTGAAACCCTGCAGCCCTCGCTCTCTAAAATATTGTATCTAATCTATTGTAATGCTAAGAAAAGCCACTGACTGTATTTTCTATAGCCTGCCAGGTATGATTAATTATATCAAAACTCGCAGCTCTCTCCCTTTAAAGTATTCCACTCTCTTTATACTAAGTGAAATGTGTGTGATCTTACTTAACCAGCTGCAAAGAAACCTTAAATATCCGAAACCTTGCAGCTCTTAAAAGTGTGTGATCTTGCTTAAACTAGTTGCTGGAGGCCGAGCGAACGCTCCCCCAACTGCCGTGGGGGGGCAGTCGCAGCGTCCTGCTGAGCAGGCCCTTTTAAAAAGGCCCACGTCAGTTGCTGTGCTCCTCCAGCACCCTGCAGCCTGGCCACAATCACTACGCCCTCCGGGGTAAACCAGGCCTAAACGGCCAGAAGAAAGCGACCTGAACCACCGCAAATAGCGCCCTGAACGGGCCTACACAGTCGAAGATCAGCGCCTTAAAATGGCGCCAATTGCTTGAGTCTCGCGGCGGAGAAAATGGCCGTTTCCACTGCTCCTCTCTTCATTCCAACGTCGTCCTCTTCGTCTGTCGCGAATCCGAAGAGGAAGGTGGGAGGGGCGGCTGGGCTTAAATAGGCCCACCAGTTTCGCCCCTCCCTTCAGCCGAGTCGTGCTCGCATCATAGGCACGACATGCGACTTTGCCCCCTTTAAAGATGGAGGCAGCTGCTTTGCCTCCATCGGCAATTATTTCCCGCCCATCAGCTGTCCGGCGAGCGGGGCATCATTTATCAGAAAAATAAAAGTATTCTCTTAAAACATAAACATTATGAGTTAAGAATCAAATACAAAATACAAACTCCAAAAACAGCATCATTAGTTAATTAATTAAAACAAATATACTAGGAGCTACACACACACCCCAGTAATCCCTCCCAAATATGTCCTTAACAGTCCTCCATGTCTAAATCCCACTCTGATTCATTCCCACAAACCATACAGATAACTTATCTCCAGCCAAACCACCAGAAGGAACAAACATGTAGCCTACAAAAATACAGAGCATCCAACGCAACCGCTCCCTGTCTCTCACCCAGGTAGGGCCATACTCAATACCAGTTCAGTTTCTCATACTAAGTGGTATTGGGCATCTTTGAAGCATACAAAAACATGACAACCCAGACTCTCACTCTGGGCCGCACATGCACAATTCAACTATAAACCAATAATACAACATCTCTCTCTCTCTTTCTCTCTACTGGATAATACATTCAATGGTACAGTATTAAAGGGGGTGATGCCCTCATGGAGACCCCAAAAGGTCAACCTTCATCGCTCATCTGTGGGCTGGGCACAGTCAATTAGCTGCAGGTGTTTCCACTCTCCTCCTCTGGAATTAGCAATAGCGTCCTGACTCCCAAAGTCTTCCTGAACAATTTTTTCCCCCACTGCTCACTGGAAGGCAAGCCGTTGATTGGGTCAGAAGGGCCATCCTTGGAAGCATGTTCCACAGTCATGTTACCATCACTGAAAAGGTCCTGTTTCTTTTGTTCATCCACTTAGTGGATTAGTGGGCTAAACCATTGCTTGTTTTCACACACATAGACTCCGCAGGAATGCCAGTACCAGCATCAACAGGAAGTATATGTGAGACTGGCTTGGAGTAAGACCCATTGAAAACAATCACTTCTGGACTGCACTGTTGAGGAACTGGGGGATAAATGAATCTAGAAAGAAAATAAATTGTAGACATTGGATCTATTAAGGTGGGGGTCATGGCATAATGCATTTATTTATTATTCCTTAAGGTGCCATAAGTGTTTTTGATAGCCCAAGAACCAAGGAAAAAAGAAATCCTTGGCAGCAGCAAATCAATTTAAAACTGAGGTCAGAGGAATAAAATGCACACAGCTAAAACAGTATAAAATCCTAACATTATTATTATTATCCATTGTCACACTCTACCACTTCCTAGCTTTCATTCCAGTAATCCAGGTAGTTAAAGACTGGGTAAAAAGAGAAGCTTCTCCAACTCTTCCAAAAGGCCTTTAAAAAGTATAAGGGATTCTTAGCCATGTTTCTTTGTTGTGAGAAGTATGGGAATTAAAGCTTTGGATTGTGAGTCTATAAACATGCATTGGAAGAATAGGAAATTCTGCCTATTAACATTCCAGTATTGACCTTAACTGGATTTTTAAAATGGCTGGTTAAACAATTGTTGACAGAGAACAAATTTGACCATAAGGATGAGCTTTCAAACTGAAGTGGGGACTAAACCATGTCAGCAAGTATGAAAAAAAGTTTATCCATGAAGGTGTAAGTTTTGCGACAGGAACCAGAAATAAAGAGGCAAGACACAAGTGCATAGGTTTAAAACTAGGCCACTTTATTAATTACACGTAAACATTTTGACACAGACTGAGGGGCGGAGGCCAGAAGGACTTTTACATATCCTTTACATATCCTGCCCCTCCCATGGTCTGGCAAACAGGGCCGGAAGTAGCTTCTTGCCCATCTTCCGGTCCTGCTGCAAATGTGCTCCTCGCTGGACAGCTTTCAGTGCCAGGCGGGAGAAGTGGAGTTCTTTCTGGTAGTGTCCTGACTTGGGAATACCTTCTTGAAGGAAGCAAGACTGGTGTCAACATTGTACTTTTCTCAGTTCCAGATCAAGACATTTTTCATTGTTCAGGCTGTTTAAAATACTGCACTGTTGAACAGCTGGTTGAATAGTTTCTGCTTTATTACTTTAGAATTTATTATGGGTTTTTATTATTATTATTTGTTCTAATATTTCTGTATTTTTATGTACATCACTCTGAAATTCATGTGTGAATAAAGGTGTGGTTTACAATTTTAAACAAATAAATAGATGTGTGCATGTTTTTTTAACAGCTCAAGAAATCAGTAACGCATAAGGTGGCTATAGTTATCAACAGTACTAATCAAGAAGGGAATTAAACATAGTCAGCTTTAAATATTATTTTCAGTACTATTAATATGGAAGAGGGCCATTGGCAGTTTTTGGGTTTTATTCATAAACCAAGAGTTGTTTCTGATCAAGTTGTTCTGAGAATCGGCCAACAGAGTGGGGCAGTGCTGTAGAGATGCCCTACTGAAACCAGTGTTGCTGCCCCTTACCTGCAAGGTGTGGGAACGTGGCAAAGTGATGGTGAGATCAGGGCTACATGGGTGCACCGGCGGGAGCACCAGATCGGCTCTGCCAGTATACCCATGCAGCCCAATCCTTGCTATCACCCTGCCCTGCCCTCATATAATCCAGGTGAGCTTCAGCAACACCAGTGCTGTGAGGGTGGTTCCCCACTGCACCAACTGCTTCCAGTCATACTCAGAGTAGAACCATTGAAATGAATTGACTAATTTAATCACGGCTAAGTTAAGTTCATTGATTTCAGCAGAGCTTGGGAAAGTTACTTTTTTGAACTACAACTCCCATCAGCCCCAGCCAGCACTGTGCTGGCTGGGGCTGATGGGAGTTGTAGTTCAAAAAAGTAACTTTTCCAAGCTCTGGTTTCAGTGGGTCCGCTTTAAGTATGACTTTATCAAATGCAACCCCAGATATTCAGTGAAAATTGCTTGGTGATTCTTGCCCATGAGGGCATGAATGTTTGATGAAAGCTCAAGGGTTTTTTTTTTAGTTTATTTATTTATTTCCCACATATCTATTTCTCAAATAAGCAAAGTAAAAACAGGGATGGATAGCGACAAAAAGTGACATGACAAACAGCCCAAAAGCTCAAGTTAATTTTAATGAAAGTTTGGAATACAGGCGCTCATCTGAATTACAGATTTTCAAGTCATTTATCAACCAATATTCTATGCCGTTTTGCTTCAAACACCAGAAAGTTGGTCATTTGGACATAATGGAACTTTATGGCAGACCACTGAGCAACTCAAGATGAAACCATTGCAAACAGAAACAAACCTGCACCTAAGGGGTAAATGGCCTTTAACATGACTTTCGGTTACAAAAATGAAGAGTGGGTTATTGCTCTTTTGCCTAAACCAATCAACAAAGTATTGTTTAATATAAAGTTAACTTCCTTATTCAGAGGTCCTTTGATAAACATTAGCCTGACAGGCATTGCCTTTGAAATCTCAATCTAAGGAATAAGGATCTTGCAAATGATCAGACTAGGTTCAGATTGCCACGCACCACACACAGAAAAGAATTCGGCTGGAAGGGTGTGGACAATGTCACCCAAACTGGCCACATCTGCTTGCATTTCATCGCTAAAATGGCAACGTTTGACTTCAGCCTGACCTTGAAATTCACAAGCTGAAGTGAAAAAAGATGAAATAACTGAAAGCAGCTTTAAAAAAAAGCAGGAACGAAAGCAAGCTGAGCCTGTAACCACATGGTGCAGCAGAGTGAATTAAAACCAAATGAGTAACATATCAGGATATGCTGTTTAACACAAAAATGTCAGCTAGATGTTTCCCTGCACTATTAAAACCATCTTACTGTGAGATCTATTGGGTTAGAGCTGAAATGAAAAGGGTTTTGTCTCCAAATTTGTGAATAAAAGGTGATGAAAGATTATCATTTCAGCAATCATTTGGTTTTGTATTTCTCCCTTTTGCAACTTTCCTTTGATAGCAATCATTTTGCATCATTTAAGTTCTTTGGTTGAGTCACTCCTTTCATTAATTGGCTTCATTTGTTGCCTTTTCATTTTTTTAAAGAGGCAAACCCTCAGTTTCATCACGTGAGGATGTTTCCTGGCTTACTGTGTGGTAAGCACTCCATGAGTTTCATTTTAGGATACTTTGATTTCCTGTCACCTAGTTTAATTAGTGTTGCTGTTGTTAGAACAGTTAATTGTAAAGACAGTTTTGTATTCAGATTCAAACCACATGCATCCACAAACTGAATGCATGTGTCGCAGCAAATACATTTTCATTCAGATTTATTGTGACAATGAATTTGCTATTATTTTGTTGTCTGAGCAGCTGGCCTGCACAACTTGCAACCCACCAACCTGAACACAGCTCACCACCTGTATGGTTAATATTGTAGAAATGCCCCCCTTTTGATTACTAATATTATGTTTTGAAATGAATTAGTGGTAGATCATTACTGAACATGATTCTTCGATATAAATTTCTGTTATCGCAGAGATGGGGAATCTTTTCCAGGCTGAGGGCCACATCCCTTTGAGGGCAACCACTGGATGCCACATGCTAGGGATGAGTAAGGTGGGAGGCAAAAAGTGGGCAGAGCAATGGCAGAGGCACTTATCTTTGTACAAGAAACTACATTCCTGCCATGCAAAAGTCAGCAGTTTCTACACATTCACACACGCACATTCAGGCCATCCTGATGAACATTCACGAGCACTTTAAAAAATGGCAAACTAATGTGGAAACATGGAGAACTGAACTTATGACAGGAAAAATGCAACCAAGACATATTTATTCTGCAGTCTTTTAACTTTTTGTTTTAATTTGCACTTTTGATCCTGGCTGAAAAGTTTCCTTATCCTGCTATGGGTGCTACCGACATATTTTACTATGATTTCTTCTTTTTTAAAAAATGACCATAATCATTTTTCAATGTGTTATAATTTTATTTTTTCTGTGAGTTACTTTAGTTATTGCTTATAGAAAAATGGGCTAAAATACAGTAAATAAAGAAATAAATCAGTATCTAAAATATTGTATGCCATCTATCACGTACTAGTAGATAATAAATATGATTGCATATCATCATTTTACATGTTTACACGTATGCTGCCTCTCCACAAAAAAAGTTAAAATCAGCTTATAACAATGGGAACATCAAAAATCAAACACAAGAACACTTTCACAAGAACAGCAATAATAGAACAGTAGCAAATAGCAAAGGCAACAGCACACAAAACATTTCAGTACTATAAACCTAGCATTACACCTCCTAGCAGCAGCAAAAATAATCAGGGTCTTTAAATAATTTCACCCGGATCCCAGAGTAGGGACGGGGAACCTATGGCTGCTCAGACATTGGTGGATTTCAACTCTCATCAGTACCAGCCAGCACAGCAAAAGGTCAGGAATTGTGGGAGTTGTAGTCTAGCAACATCTGGAGGTTCACCATCCCTGTTTTAGCCAAGACAATCAAGGCCCAGGTTTATTCCGTGCTGCTGTGTTTTACTGAATATTGGTTTTATTCATGACTGAGTTTGGGGGCGGTTAGGTTGCATGATGCTGTTTCATATTATGTTGGAAAAGTATTTATTTGTCTATTCTTTATTTATTACATTTATATACCACATTTTCCTCCTAGGAACTCAAGGTGGTGTACATGGTTGTCCCCTCCCCATTTTATCCTCACAACAACCCTATGAGGTAGGCTAGGCTGAGAGACAGTGACTGGCCCATGGGAACTCAATGAGCTTCATGGCTGAGTGGGGATTCGAACTCTGGTCTTTCAGGTCATAGTCCACAGAACAAGTCCAACACTCATTACATTTAGCTGTGTTATGACCATTACATTAAACTGTGTGATTAAGGGCAGTTTAGAAATTTCTTAATTATCAAATAAATAAATAAATAGTTTGGGAGCGAATTCATTTAAGCACTACAATTACTTGTTCAGATGAATCTAGCCAGATGGTATAAAGCAAGATAATATAAAGCTACAATAGTTTACCTGTATGAATAGGTCTTGAGCTACTACTGATCTTCCTCAGCATGTTCCTCAATAATTCTGCAATATTCCCCAAAGTCTTTCCTTGTTTAAATGCTATATGTTTAATGCACTTTTCTTTATATTAGAAGAGGTTTCCAAGGTTGTCCCAGAATTCCATTGAAGCAGGACAGAGAGTTCCTTTTACAGTAGTACATGGTCTTCTAAAGGGAGAGCTTGAGCACCACAGGTGTGACTAAGAAATATTATCTGGATGGATCAATGTTACATTCCCAGGCTTAATTGCAGTGGCCAACTAATGGTTTGCACCATTGCAACTAAAGCACAACAAAATGAGGTGGTCTCAGACGTGCGGTTGCTTTCCCTCAACCTGTTGGTTGTGGGGGATTTCAACGTACACGCCGAGACTGCCCTCACGGGAGCCCCTCGGGATTTCATTGAAACCATGACTTCGTGGGATCTGCACCTTAGTAATACAGGGCCCACCCATGTAGCCGGTCATGCTATTGACCTTGTGTTTGTCTCGGGAGGGGAGGGAAGTGCTCTGAAAATGGGGGCTGTTTCTTCTAACCCTGTGTCATGGTCAGATCACTATCTGGTGAATATGGACCTCTTGATGCCACATACCCTCCGCAGGGAACAAGGACCTATTAGGATGGTCCGCCCCAGATGCCTGATGGAACCTCAGGGATTCCTGAATGCGCTGGGTGATTTGGAGCTGGCTGAAGGACGCCCGGTCGAAGCCCTGGTGATGGAATGGAACAGGAAGATCACTGGGGCCTTGGATCAGGTGGCTCCAAAACGTCCGCTCCCCCTGAATAGAACTCAGACAGCACCCTGGTATACACCACGGTTGCGGGGTGTGAGACAGGAGGTGAGACGACTTGAGCGCCGGTGGCGGAAATCTCGCACTGAAGACGATCGGACACTGGTTAGAGCAGCAATAACTGCCTACCAAGTGGCAACAAAGAGGGAATTCTTTGCTGCCTCTATTGCATCAGCAGAGTGCTGTCCCAGGAGATTGTTCCAGGTGGTCCGAAGCCTGGTCGGTCCAGTTGTACAGGAACCCATGGAGCAATCTAAAATCTCCTGTGACATTTTTGCTAAACACTTTGCTGGTAAAATCGAGCGCCTAAAGAGCATGATTCCGTTTGCTGTGGATACAGGAAGTGGGCCAGGGTCGGCCAGTTGCATTCCAGTCCGGTGGGATCGGTTTCAGCCTCTTCTATCTGAGGAAGTGGACAAGGTGCTCTCTACTGTGAAACCAACCACCTGTCTGTTTGATCCTTGCCCTTCGTGGCTCATTATGAGTTGCAAAGAGAGACTGAGTGAAGGGATCAAGGCAGTGGTAAATGCATCCTTGAAAGAGGGTGCAATGCCATCAGCTCTCAAGGAGGCGGTGATAAAACCCATCTTTAAAAAACCCTCCTTGGATCCCCAAGAGCTGGATAACTTCCGCCCAGTTTCTAACTTACCATTCTTGGGCAAGGTGATTGAGCGAGTGGTGGCCAAACAGTTACAGACACACTTGGAGGAAACGGATTATTTAGATCCATTCCAATCGGGCTTCAGGACTGGGCATGGAACTGAAACAGCCTTGGTCGCTCTGGTGGATGATATGAGAAGGGCGTTGGATAGAGGAGAATATACCTTCCTCGTCCTCCTAGATCTCTCAGCGGCTTTCGATACCGTTGACCACGGTATCCTTTTGGATCGCCTAGAGGGACTGGGAATGGGGGGCACTGTTTTACAGTGGTTCCATTCCTATCTCTCAGATAGGCACCAACGGGTGGCTTTAGGAGATGAGGTTTCAGACCCTTGGCCTCTTAATTGTGGGGTGCCACAGGGCTCTATCCTCTCTCCCATGCTGTTCAACATCTATATGTTCATTCGGCCAGATAGGCAGCCTAAAAATAATTTATTATTATTATTATTATTATTATTATTATTATTATTATATGAAACCGCTGGGGGCTATCATCAGGAGTTTTGGGCTGAAATGTCACCAATATGCGGATGACACTCAGCTCTATCTCTTGTTTAAGTCCTCACCAGAGTTGGCTGTGAATACCATGTCCAAGTGCCTGGAATCCGTAAGTGGATGGATGGGAGAGAACAGGCTGAAGCTGAATCCCAACAAGACCGAGGTGTTGCTTGTGGGAGACAGAGGAAGGTTGGGTATTGCGGACCTGATGCTTAATGGGGTGAGATTGCCCCTGAAGGACGAGGTCCGCAGCCTCGGGGTCATTCTTGACTCCAGGCTGTCCATGGAGGCTCAGGTCTCGGCGGTGAGTTGGGCAGCTTGGTATCAATTACATCTGATACGGAGGCTGCAACCCTACCTTCCTGTTCATCTGCTCCCACAGGTAATACATGCCCTGGTCTCCTCTCGCTTAGACTACTGTAATGCGCTCTACATGGGGTTACCCCTGAAAACGGTACGGAAGTTACAGCTGGTACAGAATGCGGCGGCGCGCTTGATCAAGCGCAGCCGTCGCCATGACCATGTCACCCCAGTGTTAATAGATCTTCACTGGTTACCAGTTGTCTACCGGGCCCAATTCAAGGTGTTGGTGTTGACCTTTAAAACCCTATATGGTTTCGGCCCAGTCTATCTGAAGGAGCGCCTCCAGAATCACCAATTATGCCGCCTGACAACATCAGCCTCACAAGACCTTCTCTCGGTCCCACCGGTTAAAACAGCTAGGCTGGTGCGGACCAGAGAGAGGGCATTCTCGATTGTGGCCCCCACCCTCTGGAATTCCCTTCCTTTTGATCTCCGACATGCTCCCTCCCTGATAAGTTTTCACCAAGCCTTAAAAACCTGGCTATTCAGGCGGGCCTATGGGATTGGGGAGGATTAATTTTTATGAGGTTTTAACTGGAACTGGTTTTAAATTGATTATGATTATGTTTGCTGGTATATTATGTTGTATATTATGTACTGTTTTATTATTGTAAGTCGCCTAAAGTGTCCACTAACCTGGACAGATAGGCGACCAATAAATAAAATTTATTCTTCTTATTATTAATCTTATGCATAGAAACCAGTTGGAAATTCCCAGCCATACATTTGGCATCTTCCTATGCTGGCTTCTGTAGCTCCTACAGATCATAGCATGCTGTCAAAAGTCATCAGGAAGCCTCTTCCCCTTTCCATTTCTCCCAAAGTGGTGCCATGCAATAATATTTGTGAGGCACAGCTGAGAATGACTTCCTGTGAACAGAACAGTGTGACTGGACCTAGGTTCTAGTATCAGCAAAATATGTCATGGGGAGGGGACCCAGGCTAGGAACTTAAGAGCACCTTACCAGCTAACACTTCCTGCATCTGATGAAGTGGACTCCAGGTCATTAATGCTTATAGCACAACAAACATGTTAGTCATTAAGGTGCCATAAAGCTCCTTGTGAGAACATCCTATGGAGCTGCTGCATCAATGATGGGACATAGCGATCGGGCTGTAAGTGACAGGATCCAAGCCCACAGTGGGCCCTGAACCAGCAGCCTGTGAGTCATCAGCCATGGATCCAGCCTGTGCAACCCCTTCAAGTACTGGACAAAGAAGAAGATTTCAGGGTAACAGACCACACCAGCAAAGAAGCCAGTTGAACATCAGTTAGTCAGAGGAGGTTGTTTGTTAGGGCCTGTACAACTATAAAAGACTGGTTCAGGCATGCTCTCCAGCCTGAACCAATAGTGTCTCACCTTGCAGCCGTTCCCTACCATAGATTCACTTCTCCCACAGGCCGCAGCCTTGCCTTGCTTCCAAGGCCCTTGCCTTGCTTCCAAGGCCCTTGCCTCACAAACTTGGCAAGAGCTGGCTCTGACAGTAGGACAAGACAGACATAAATGAAGGAGCAAAGCCTGAAATCAAATACAGTCTTGGATTCGCCTGTTATTTAGCTAAACAATGAATGATAAAATAGTTAACAACATATGATATTTTGGCCTGAGAGAATACTCCACATTAAGAATTCTAGCATATTATTATTGCATTGGTCATTCAAGTAGCATTTCAGAACCTAATAAAGATTTCATTGAGATGTTTAAGATGAAAGCACAAAGTAGTTTTAGCTGGTTTTATATCCAGTTTGCATCTTACATAGACATTTAAATGGATAGGGACAATCACAATTTAGCTCTCGGTGGTTTGCAAATATTGTTTCCAGCCTTTGGCCTAATGAACATTTACAACCTGATTCTATGTTTGTTTACTTGGAACTCCTGTTAGGGTCACTAGTGGGTCTCACTCTGAAATCAACATGCATGAAATTGCAGGCTTTGTGGGCCTTTTGATGCATTTCTTAGGGAAGAGATTGCTTCTGTTTGAGGGGTTTTGTCCTGCTTTCTACACAGAATGTGGATGTTTCCTAAAGGGCCACTCACCACATTCTGACAACTTGGATGATTAATGGATGACTGGCACAGAGCATTAGGATCACAACTCCTGTGCCCCCCTCCTCCAGAACCCATGTTAATATTGATTCACCCACTTTTCCAAACAATGAAGAAATTCCAGAAGTGCAGCACGAGCTGACCCAGGTTTGATTTCCTTTAAAAGAAGGTTACTAGAGGCTTGTGGCATTTTGTACTGTTTACATTTATTTACAAATGGAGAATCTGAACATTGCTGGAGAGCCACAGCTTAGAACAACAGGCAATGAAATCCACTGTGCCACATCAGAACTCCAGAGGCAGCCCCTCAGAAGGCATTTTCCAGAGTTTGCTCTCTCCTTCCCTGTATCTCACTCAAGAACTGCAGGCTGTCCCTGTTCACAGACATACAGATCTAGTTTACATCATCCTTAGCTTGAGGGGTAGGGGGGAGGATGACCCCTTTCAAAACTTTCCAGGTATTTCCTAGCCACTCAGAAAGCATCTGTTAGCCATTTAGCCAACCATCTCTCTAACAAAAGGAAGGTATCAACAGACCTCACCAGCAAGTCTGACTATTCTGGCTCCCATCACCTTCTCATGTCAACCCCCCAAATCTCATACCAGTAACTTTCACCATCTCTTACACCAGAGCAACAGCTGACATCAAGACTGCTTGCAACTTCTGGGAGCTGTAGCAAAATATTTCCATTGTAGCAGTGGGGCAGCTGCAGTTTTGCCCCACATGTTGTGTGTCATGTTACAAGCTTCAGTTTACATCATGACAGCTGTAACCCAGGGAAGGATTGGTTTGCTCAACAGATACTCCTAAGAGACGAGGATCCACAGCTGGAAAGAGGATGGTCAACAGCTCATCCATGGAGCCATATTGTACACAGTTCAAGACTGCCATGTTCCATTATGGACAAAATTATATTTAAGGATTCGCTTGTTCTCATAAAGATGGCCTGCACAACTCGTGACCCACAAAATCACAGAAATATATATTAATAATCCAGCAGAGCATAAATAAAACTTTCTTTAAAATAATGAGTTCCACCAAAATGGACCCAGACTTCATGCTGCTTAATATCAAAAAGGTTGTGGAGCAACTCTAAACTGGCCCCTGGGGAACAGCTAATAGAAGCTGGGGACCGCCCACTTCTGGAGGAAGCATCACTAGGAAATGTTTCTGATCACACAACACAAAAGGGCATGGGGTAGTAGCAGCAGGGAGGCACAGATTGTTCTTTAATCCATGTCGATTTTGTATGTGGCCAATAAGTTCATTCCATTTTCACCGGCATGTGAAGATTTTCTTTTTGAAAAAAGAAATCTGCATTTTGTAAAAGAGTACTTACAAATTTATGAGATGATGCAAGGGTTGCCTTTCAAAAAACACATTTGTTTTACTGCAGTGATATGTGTGGTAAAGCAGAGACACAGAGACACCTTCCCAATACTAGCATAATTGCTGCTTACTGAGATGGGACTGCAGCAGGGTGGCAGCAAGGGTGCACTGGCAGGACCAGAGCTTGGAAAATTACTTTTTTTAAACTACAACTCCCATCAGCCCCAGCCAGCATGGCCACTGGATTGGGCTGATGGGAGTTGTAGTTCAAAAAAGTAACTTTTCCAAGCTCTGGGCAGGACTACCAGCTGGGTGGTGGTGGCGGCGGCGGTGCTCACACTGCTGCAAGGACCTGACCTCACTCCAGCTCCATCCAGTTTTACAGCAACAACGCCAATATCAGAATGGCAGCTTCACCCCACACACACACTACTACCAGTTCTAGCTATGCACATTGAAAATGCATCAAAAAGACCCTTGAATCTTTGAGCAATGCAGAGATCTGGGAGGAACAGGAAATTATCACATCATCAGTGTGCTCATACCTGATATGTAGTTAGTTATGAGCACCAGTGACATGCCCAGTTTTACTGATGACATCAAATTATTCAGGGTGGTAGTTCAATGCAGGCAAGTGTAAATTGATGCACATTCAGGTAAAAAACCCTAACTTCACATATACACTGTCAGCCAGTGACTGACAAGCAAAGAGATCTTGGAGTTATGGTAAATAGGTTGATGGAAACATTGAAACCCAGTGGATGGAAACCCAGTGTGCAACTGCTGTGGAAAAGGTAGATTAAAATCCATGTTAGGGATCATTAGAAAAGGCATCAACAAAAAAATCTGTCAATAACATAATGCCTTATACAAAACTATGATGTGATTTCACTTGAAATACTGGTTACTGCATTTCAGAATGGATATGTAGAGCTGGAAAAAGATACAGTGAAGAGTGACCAAAATTATCAGGGTTTCAGAGCAACGAGGTTACAATGTTTGCTTTTTGTTTAGTTTATTAAAAAGTGAGTAAGACAAAGCATGGTAGAGGTGTATAAAATTATGCATTGTGTAGCAAAGGGTTGGGGAACCTGTGGCCCTACAGATATTGTTGGCTTCCTATCAGCCCCATCCAACATAGCCTATGGTGAGGTACAGTGGGAGTTGTTGTAGTCCAACAACATCTAAAGGGCCACAGATTCCTCATCCCTGGTATAAATAAAGTGGGTAAAAAGAAATACTAGAACTCCAATAAAGCTGAACTTTGGAAGATTCATGATAGACAAAAGGAGATAACTTTCTGTTGGGAGTGGGGCAAGAGCAACTCCTGTTTTGTTCTTTTGTTTATGCTCCAGAAGGGAGATAGAGCTAGGGTCCTCCCGATGGATAGGCTTGTTTACCTTTACCTGTGATGCTCTGACTGACTTCCTTCTGTCGCTAGACTGTAGAGAAGCTTACCTGCCCCTCCTCCTCCTGCCCTTTCCACTCCTTTCCTTCTCTGGCTGTCCAGGAGAGAGGAGACATTCCTTTGTCTCTCTCTCTCCAAGCCATGGGGCTAACTCCTACACCTGGGCGTTATGCCTCCAACTTAGTTAGTTAGTTAGAACTAGGTTTGCCTTTCTAGCTACTATGTATTTCTATAAATAAAGTAGCTTTTCTTATTTTACTATGTCTCCAGTCTCAGTAATCCTGATGCAGGGTAAAAGCCTGCTTTCTTAGGTAAAATGCACGCACACGCTGGCACACTCGCATTTCAACATCGGCTGTTACTCTCTGCTGCTGTGGTGTTGCTGTAAACTAAATTAAGCACACAAATTACACACAGCGCAACACTTTCTGAGTTAGACTCTGGAATTTGTTACCACACTTTGCTAGAGATGGGTGAATCCGTAAGTTTCGCATTTTCCAGTCTTAAATAAAGTTCACATTTCCCATCAGTTTGTGATTTTAAAAAAAATATTCATGAACCACTTAGATTAGGCAGTATATAAATTTTGTTAAATAAAAAATGAAAATTCATCAGCATTTTAGTATGAATTTGCACATTTTTGCAAAGCATATTTTCCCTAATACAATGCATTTTGTATGTTAGTTTTTCACTATTATATTATTTTAATCCACACTTTACCTTAGTATACGCAGTTTCGTACATGTTACTCCATCTCAAAATTTGGAGAACTGTGAATTTTGAAGGAAGGCTCTGCTTTGGTTCAAATATTATTTCAGAAAGTGCAAATTAGGTAAATTCACGTTTAGATATGAACTTAATTGGATTTCTCTACCATCCCTAATGGCCACCACTCGTGTGGCTTTAAAAGGGAGAATAATCCTGCAATCCAATACACACTAACCTGGGAGTAAGTCCTATTGAACCTGATGGAGCTTACTTCTGAGTAGACATGAATTGGACTGCACTGTAAGGCTATCAATGGTTATTCGTAATGATGCCCATATGCTATGTCCAGTATGAGAGGCAGCGTGCCTCTGAATACCAGTTGCTGCAGTTGAAATCACGTCCTGCATTTGGGCGTCATATAGGCATCACATTGGCCACTGTGGAAAACATGATGCTGGATTATCGGCCTTTTGTCTGGTCCAGCAGGGGTGCTCTTATGTTCTAGGAAAGGAAATATCAGGCATATGGCAAGCCACAACCTATGGTTGATAGGCTAAGTACAACTGAGTAGGTCACAAATTGGACGGCGTTGCCACCGATGAGTGAAGAGATGGACAAATTACTACTGCCATGTTAAATCCTCAGCCTCTGGGAATTCAAAGGCTGAGGAAAGGTAAAAAATGGCAAGCCACAAGATTGACAATGATCCACTATTCAAAGTTTGTGATAATCACTAACACAAACCAACTGAAACAGAGACCGAACACGGTTGTTTCTCTCTTGTGTTTTGTCTATATTTACAGGCTTTGTCTTATCATTCTGTGGTCTGAACTTTCGATCTTTCTCACCCAATCACTTACACTCGGCAAACAATCTACAGTATCACATATGCAAACAAATGCAGCAGGCAAAATTAATCCCTGCTATAACTGCATTGATTTCAGCTGAGCTCTAGCCAATGTCTTAATCTGTGCTTTGTTCCATGTGGCTGCACTGTGCAGTCTTTGTGTTTTCCCCAAGCCTGTGTAGAATCCTAGTGCAATAGCCAATCAATTCTTAAATCTTGCATGATTTTAGGACATCTTAAGTGTAAAGCAGCTGAAAATTAGATGAAAAGATCAGAGGATTTGCACACAAGCAAACCTCAGCCATATAGTAGCTTAAACTGTGCCGCCTAGTATGTTACAAAAATGCTCCCTACTGAAAGTAAAATATCTGTTATTTAGGGTATCAGACACACACACTTACATGAGAACCAATACCTTTAAAATTGCTGTGATTTGCTTCCAGTTCAACATGTATATGAATCTTTAAATTATATTGCATTCCTACCAATGGTTTTAGCTTATCTATCTTTTCATCTCCTTTGAAACACAATAATTCAGAGTCATCTGTGCAATTTCAAAAATATAGCTATTGATCCGATAAACATTTAGTGGTAGTTATCAACCGTTTTTGTGGGGGAGGGGTTAATAGACAAGCAGGCAGGTAAAAAATGGAAAAATAATTTACAAATCCTCATCAAAAAACGCTGTCGTCTTGTAAATCAAAGCCCAGACTCCTTGCTTCACAGCTCTAAAGTTCACCACTCTAACTTTGTCCACAACTATTTGCAGCTGAAAGATTTGCAATGGTGATTGGCAAAGGCTAAGAGGGAGATGCCACAAGATCTCCAAGTGGCTTCTTTTCAAAAGAAAGAAAAAAGACAGTTCCATTTGACAGCTGTCCATAAAAATATAATAGATAAACAGTGTGATATATAAACGAGAGAGAGAGAGGCTGGGGAGAAAAGGAAAAATGAGCTTGTTAGAACTCTCTGTATTGCAACTGTTTCCCTTGACAGTTTGCAGTACCCTAATATGCTCAACAAATTGGCAACCTGTCCTTATATATTTGCATCAGGATCCCCTTAAGGGAAATGTCTATATTATTCTGTTTTGGAAAAAGAGAGCTGCTTGATATGACAGGTAGGTCAAGTGTTTCTTTAATAAAGCATATAGTAGCAAGAAAGAAATAGGCTACTGTCAGCGACTTGACAAATAGGTAGATTTGGGATTGGGCCCCTGGGGAATAGCCATCCAGAGCTACAAGATAAATCACCCTTGTTATTTTGATTTAACCCTTCTACGGTATGACAGATTTTTCTCCCCTACTAAAAGCGAAGGTTGCCACTCTTGTTGTGTTTAAAAGAGCGCCTGAAGAGTCCCCAGTGTAGCTGTTCAGCTTTGATTTAAACTGGATCTTTTTCTTATGGTCCCAAACCAAATACGGTTAAAATGTTTCTTTTAGGCTATGATCCACAAATAATTTTTCCTTAAAAAAGTTGTATTTAACAATGTGTATAAAGCTAAAGGCTAGAGATGTAATCAAGCAGAGGCTTGATTTAAATACATGTGGAAGGAATACCTTTGGAAAGGTATTGTAATTAATGAAAAATATACTGTTGGGTGTGAATTTTCATGTGATCTGATGATGCTTGAAAAAAATCATCAGAAGTTAATTGGAATTCTTTTTATTACTTTAAAATATTAGAAACAATGTTGTCTTCCTTCAAAAGAAGGCTAGAAAAGATGACTTTGCCACGCAGTGCTAATAAACAAACATATATTATATCAGAGAGTGGAAAGGCATTAAAAGTGAATCTTTTGTCATTTTTGAAACAATGATGCCCCTTTATTTCTTATTAGAATAACATTTAAATGTCAGAGAATTGCTCCACCAGATACCTCCATATACAGTAACTGATACAAAACCAGTTGAGGCAAGGGAGATCCAAGATCTGATCTCCCATTCCTTTAAATGTTTCTTCAAAAACATCCACACCTGAGCCATTGGGGGAGACTGAGTCTACAGTTCTGGGAGAAGAGAGGCTTATCCCTTTCCACATTTTCTGTATTCCCAATAACCTCCCTATTTGACCAATTCAGGGATAAACATCCTGTGCAAGATGGGATCTTGTAAATTATTTTCAATCATTTGGACTGATTTTCACTGGGTGAGTTTTCTCCTCTTGTATGCACTACTATATTTACAATATAAAAGGATTTTTAAAAAATGTGTTTCATATAAATGAGCTTTGCATTTTGTATAGAACCAAGAATATTTAGTTCAATATATCAGTGCCTAAAGGCTGGCATCTTATATTTCGGTAACTCAAAACAAACATTTTCTACTCTTGCCCCTGTCCTGTGGAATGCTCTTCTCCTGCCATATGAGAAGCAGCAACCATTGGATGTCTTGCAAAGACATACCTTTTTGCCCAGGCTTTCCCTGACCCATAAGATTGGACCTTGTTTTACATGTTTGAGCCCTCTAAATTTCTGCTTTATTTGCTTTTATAGGTTTTTACGTGTTTTTATACAGCTGTTTTATTGGTTTTAAGGTTGTGTTTTGGTTTTTATTTTAATGTTTTAACTATATGTTTGTTTTTTAGACTGTACACTGTTTAGAGGGTTTTAAAATATTAAACAGTTTATAAATGTTTTTTAAAAATAAAGATTGTAAGTGTGTACAATATTTCAACACATCTTTTGAAGACTAGACTTTTTTAATGTGGAAACTATATGAAGTTGGTAAAGTGTTACTTTAAAATTAATTCTGATTATATTTGAGAATGAATCATATGTACAGTATTCACTTGTGTGCAACTCTCATTACAGCTAGGAATATATATACATCTAGAAGTCCTGCATCTCAAGAAATTTGAATTTTTTGCCTTCAGTAAATGACAGCATTTTGTTCATATTTCAGTCTAGTAAAGGACTGAATGTACACCATAGTACGGGTGTAAGTGCTGAAATGTCATAATCATTTCTGACTTTCACCAGTACATCAGAAGAAACCTTAACTTTTAGTAACATAAAAATATGCCATGATTAAGGCCAAGGGCACCTCTTCTTATGAAATGATAGCAATGAAAGTTTGGTTAGTTAGGGAAGGAATTTGGTTGGTCTTGATATTTAACAATAAATGTCTGATATTTTCCATTGGCCTCCTAAACATCTTACATATTTCAAATAAATAATCATGTAGTCTCCTGCATAAAATATGACTTCATATGTCATATATGAAGTCATATAACAGAGAGAGAGAGAGAGAGAGAGAGATCATTCTGCTTTTTATCAGTTTCATTGAAAATAGCTGATATTACCAGGTCCTCGATAACTCCTGAAGGAGGATCCTAAGAGCAACTTTGTAGCACACTTTCTTACCAGCATCTGTTGCTCATACCACATAATCTTAGTGCATGGACATGTGGATATTTTCCAACAGACCCTTTTCTCATGTCCAGTTCAGACCCACATGAAGAAGAGTAATCTTTTCTCTTGGCAAAAATGACTCTTCCATCAGTTTTCTAAAAAGCCAGTCCTTTTCACCATAAATGGTAATACATAGAATTTGGCAGAGATGTGCTGCAAACTCTGTATTAAGCAAGGCAAATATGAAGTCAGAAAGCAGGGAGCTTTTGATTTCATTACATTTTTTCTAGTAAAAAAATAGGAAAGTCATAGAAAGAGGATTTCGAGTGAAAACAGTAAAGGAAACATTAAATGGCATCTGGATTTTTTAGGTAGCAGGATGGGGAAAGACCTCTGCCAGAGACCATAGAGAGACACTGCCTGGACTAGCCTTTCCCAAACTAGTGTCCTGCAGACGTTTGGAACTAAACTCCCATCATCACTGATTTGAATGTATCCTTGAACTGTGACACTGCCTCTTGTTTGTCTGGGTGGAGAGGCGTGTGTGTACATTAGGGATGGGGGAGAATATCTGCTAAATCAGACTTAGTACCAGATTCCAACTGAATTCATCAGTCCGCTATCTTTTCGGACTGGCACTGATTTCTTGTGGCGGGCTGAGGCTGTAATTGGTATGAATTTTTTAAAATTATTTCCCCCCCCAATTTTCTGTAATCATCTTCATAGTTTCATCTAAGTTGATGCATTTGTAACAGTGTGTAGGTGTGATAAATAGGAGGGGAAATTAACCACCATGATCATTTGCATAGACACTTAACGTTAAAAATTATGCAATTTTTTTTCACAACCAAACAAACAGCAGATCAAAATCAGCAAACGGCAAAACAAGCAGGAACAAAAAAAGGGCAGACGGGGATGGAATGACGGTCTATCGGAATACAAGTAGATTGGAAATAGGCAGCGAACCCCATCCCTAGTGTAAATGCATGCACGCATGTGTGGGAACCTCTGGCTTTTGCATAGCTGGGATGTAGCCTACTGTAAAACTGTTAGAGTCAAATCGATTGCTCTCCCCACTTTTCATCCTAGCCCTGCCACCTTTTGCCTCCAGCCACATCCACTTTTACCTCTGGCCCTGCCCACCACAGGCATGCAGCCCCCGGAAGGTTCACGTGGACAAGTCATCAGGATGAAAATATTCCCCTACCCTTGGTCTAATGAATGTCTGCAGTTGTCCCCTACACATTTCATATTAGGGAGCAAGACATGCAGACCAGAGGAAGTCTGGCACTCACCAATAACTCTCTTTTTAGATAAATCTATGCTATCCAGATTATATCCTAAGACCTCAAACATCTGTCAGCTATCAGTAATTATACAGATAATACATAAAGTCAAGTGTCACAGTTTCCTGTGTCACATTTGAAATCTGACACAGTATCAAAAGAAGCCATGAAGGCTGTCAGGGTGCAACCCAGATCCTGACAGAGCAGTAAACAAGGCAACCATAGCTTCCTATGACATTTTCCTGTCTATTCATCTGTTCTCCTTACATGCATATACTTCCATCAGTGCTGTGCAATACATCAGGAGCCCTGTTCATAACAACCTTTTCCCAAAAAGATTTTTAATTTTATTAAGGGGAAGAGAGACTTTCCCCTTTTCTGCAATTCAGGCTGCAGTCCTAGAACTTTCCAATGGGATTTTGCCCTGAGGTCTCAGACTTGGAACAGAATCATTCTGACAGCTAGTTTTCAACCACACATTTGAAACATAGTTCACTTCTATTTCTAATAATATTCCATTATAGGAACATAGGAAATAGCCATATATACTCAGTATTGTCTACACTGACTGGCAGTGGTTTCTCCAGGATTTCAAGTAGGAATCTCTCTACTGCTGTAGTTAAAGTCAATCCATAGAAGTGGGCTGTTGAACTCTGAGCTGAAGTCAAGTTCACAAATACATGCTCATCTATCAAATCATGGCTGCCTGTGTATGTGAAACAGCCATCACAAAAGAATTTCTATCATCTCACCTCAAATACAACAATTGAGGCAATTACCACTTTAAGTTTCTCAGATGAATGTGTGAAGTCACTGACTGATGAAAGAACCAAATTTGAAACTGACGGGCAAGAGAACAATCTGGCCACATCAACTCATGCCTTAATTACATCCAGACTGGACTACTGTAACAGGGCTGCCTTTGAAAACTGTCCAGGAATTACATCTGGTACAGAATGAAGATGCCAGTATGAACTGAAGTAGGCCACTTGGATCAATTTTGCCCAGTTGTATCAGCTCCTACTTGCCTTCTGGGCCCAATTTAAAGTGCTGGTGTTGAATTTTACAGCCACAAATGGCTGTGGTCCATGATACTTGAGTAACTTCCTTGTCCCCTACGGCCTTACCCTCACATTAAGATCCTCCTCACAGGCCCTTCACCATGTGCCCACTTCTACCAAAGCACAGTGAGTGACTCCACAGGGTACGATCTTTTCGCAGTGAAAGGTGGGCCTCTGTCTTTTCCTATTCTTTTGTCTGCTAACTACTTCCAGCCTGTGCCAAGGGTGATACTTTTGAGTGTTCTTACTTACATTTATTTGCTGCTGTTGATAATTCTCATGTTGAAGCTGATCATGTTGCTTTTTGATTACTGTTGTGAGTTTTTCATTCTGTTGGGTTTTAGTGAACTTTTGTTAGCTGCCTTGTGTATTTTTTGAATACAACAATTGGGTATAACTGTTTTAAGTACTAAATAATGTGAGTCCTAAGTTGTGATTTTAAAACATGCTATCACAGCAAATGTATTTGTGTGGAGAGGACAGGATGAAAGCAACCAAATTTCCAGTCATTAGCCAACGCACTATCATTGTTGTACAATGTCAGACTGACTATCAGTCACAGGCATAGCAGCTTAGCTGGGTTGTAGATATGCAGTGCAATCCCTTGCGCATTTACTCAGAAGTAACCTGTAGTGAGTTCAAAGGAGTCTTACCCTTAAGACTTCAAACTTAACTTGTCTACTAAGATACAAAGCACAATCCAGCTAGAGTGAAACACATTAAGGTTACTACAATCTTATGTTCATTTCCATGGGAATAATACCCATTGAACACAGCAAGCTTACTTCTCAGTCAGCGTGTATAGGACTGCATCATGCCCACTGATTATTTTTTTTAGTAAAAGGCAAAAGATTTGTGGGACCTGAAGAGAAACCCATTGATTTCAATGGGGGAGCTATCCATACACTCAATACTCCCCAAATGAAATCTATAGGACTTAATGCACATTCCAGTGCATGCTTTCTCAGAAGTAAGACCTACTGTGTTCAATAGAACTTGCTCCCAAATACGGGTCATGTACCCTAAAAGTGTTTCATTTGGGGAGAATTATGCCCAAAATAAGATATAAGTAAGGGAGTATACATTTCTGACATCTTGTACTTGATTAAATAAAACAGACTTTTCCCCTCATACTGAAGTCCTTTAATTATTTTTAAAGTATGTTTTAGGATGATGAAAGCAAAGTAAGCTCAAAAAGAACAACTAAGACAGAACCCACCCAAACTCTTATGCAAACATTACTACTAGGGGAAAAAAATCTGGGGAGTGATGTTAAGAAGTCCTTGGCATTCGTTGTGAAAATAAGAAATGTGAGACGAAAATCTATTTTATCATTTGGCTTCTGTTCAGCACTTCTTTATTCTGCATCAAGAAAAATCTCTGCATCAAGAAAAATCTGTTTCCAATGTTTTTTTACCACTGAGCCTACTAAACGTTACAGGAATCCAAGCTGGAGCATGAGGAAATATTACAATTGTTATTCAGCTCACACAAATGGCAAGCGCACTTTTTTGTACTCGGATTTCTCGAGAGAGAGGCAAGGAATAAGCAGAGATTCATATCCGAAGGAAGATAGGCAGCAGGAATATTTCATCCTTCACAAAGGTGCAAGCTTCTGAATTAATACACAGCCCAACAACGCAGAACGGAGATGGCCAAGCGATTCTTCCAGACTTTCCTCTCGCCCAAAATGTTCAACACACTAAGAATACTAATTAGCCAAGAACAGGTTTAACCTCTGCAGAGAGGAAGTTTGCAGTACCAAAGGAAAAATAAATTTCTGCACAAAATAAAAAGCGTTGAAATAAATGATGTTCAAAGCAGTGCTGGAAAGAACAACAGTCACACCTGTTTCATTCAAAGTGTCCCGACATAAAAAGTTAGAATGTGGTTGTAAAAGTAATTATACAGAGCATGCTCAGGTACAGTGAACTATAGCCATTATCCAGTGAGAAGGTCCCCACGGAGTGCAGTAGCACACTTGCACTTATCCCATAAGATCTTCACCTTTAAAGAGGACAGTCTTCTGTTTGAAGGAGTCACCTATTTGAAGGGCTGTCCAGTCCACGGCCATTTTAAAGATAAAGGATGGGGAATAGTGGTGGTCAATAGTTAGCATCACAGCAGCACAGAGAACAGGCAATGAAGTCACCTGGTCACAGTCTTCCTCCTATGGTGGGATATATTATATTTTTATTTAAATTATAGTAATTATTTTGACATTTGCATCTCTCTCTATAAATTAGCATATGCACATATTGTACTAATCTGTGTCTGCTTTTGTCCTCTTTCTGGTAATGTGCAATCGCCCCTCAAATCTGCATTCATTCCAAGGGAGCATACACAGCAGACCTATCCTCCAGATCATGCTCTGTGTGCTGCAGTTTTGACTATTTTTATGTTGAAATGTTGTTTCGTTTTCACACTGCCCATTTTCATTTGCATTTGGAATGTGTATGTTTAGATTATTATTTTTCAATTGCCAAACAGTTCATAATGAAACTTTCATTGCAAATTATTAATATTATTTTGACTTTTTGTTTTATTTATGAGAATATTTATAAACTGACAAATTATAAAATACTGGAAAATTTAATGAAATAAATTAATAAAACTTGTAATACTGTAAAATGTCCAAATGGTAACATTTTGAAGTTTCATTGATACAGCTGTGAACAGATGTTCATGTTCTGCAACATAAAATATTTGCTTTCAGAGATGTTTCCCTGAAATCAAAAGGCAGGAATCCAAAAGTGAATGGGTTCTCCATACATGTGAAAAGTGCAACTTATTCTAACTTTGTGCAAAATGTTGTGTGGCATGTAACTGCTTAGACTAAAATGAACATACCTTGTCTTTTGCTGACTGATTCCTCTAGATCTATTGTATGAGTACATCCTAGGGTGCTTCCAGACTGTCGCTATTGGGATTCAGTCAGAAAGCAGTGAATTCAGCTTGCACAGTTCAAGTGGATCTGACATTCTTGTGCAACAAACTCACTTACCTCCAAAACTGGACTTTTTGTGAGAAGAAAAGCATTGGAAAAATGCACTGGAAAGTGTGGGATAACACTGACACAATGTCATCTAACCTCTCCACAAACAAATTGGAATGAAAGCTCAAAAAGACAGCTAGCATCATCTAAACTCCCTACAAACTTCATGCAGTGAAATCAGGATGGGTGCTCAATAAACCTGTTGTCTGGAAGTGACTACAGTTTCATTTACTAAAAGAGAGTGGAAGATACAAAAATCAGGCACACACCTATTTTCCTTTGGAAACTGAAGGTATACTTGTATAAGGAGACATTGGAAGAAAGCAATATAGAAGCTGAGCTGAAATAATTGTACATACTGAAATTTAGGTTGCAAGGCAGGAGTTCTTAACCTCTAGTCCACGGGTGGTCTTCAGGGGGTCCGTGAACAGGGCACAAAAAAAAGTTTCCAATGTAATAAAATTAATTGTACACAAAATTTTGTGTGTCTGTGTTTATGTGCATTTTTCTGGGGAGGGGAGTCCATCGCTCTCATCAGATTCTCAAAGGAGATCATGACCCAAAAATGGTTAAGAACTACTGTTGTAAGATGTATGTGTAGCAAGTACACCACCATATTGTAAAGTCTAAGGAGTGGTCAAAAATAACGTTATGGATATATTGAGGGCTGTTCAGAAGATCTTCTCAGTGCATATATCCAATGCACAGAGAGGGAAGCAGGACTGTGGCATCTGTCCCTGATACCCACTCATCTACCAGTCCTAGCACCTGATAGCTACACAGTCAGTGTGACATCTGCAAAGGGGAGCTTATGCACTTACCAACATGTGTAAGCTCATCATGGGACCAGAAATTCTGAGTGGAGGGGTTCCCAATCACCGGAGCACTTTCATGCATACAGTTGTATGTGCTAGACTCTCCTTATCAGATCATCATTATCATTGTTTATTTGCATGCTGCTTTTCCATTGTAAACCATGCTCAAAGCAGCTCACAACATCAAGACATTTACATAAAATAATTCATTAACAAATACAAGATGTAACAAACTTTAAGTAATCATATAAACAGTAGGCTATTGAAAATTTCTCATATTAATACATGCACAATAAAAATTAAACAACCCCCCAATGATTCATAACAAGAACTAAGAATAAAAACAGAAGAACATAATTCAGATAGCAGAAATAATACATCTCCAAAACTAAATCTTAACCCCAGCAACAACCGCTAAACAGTACCCCACTCTGATCGTCTTTAGGCACCTAGAGCAGCAGAAGCACCCTTGGTATCTGGAGTCAGTCAGGGCCCCACCCTCCCAGGTACGGATAGGTGAATCTGTCAGTTTTGCTTTCTCTCTGCTTATTTTTCCAATCTTCACTGCCGTTCCTCAGATTTCCAAATCAATTCGCAATTTTTAAAAAAATCTTCATGAAAATTGATCAGCATTTTAGTGTGAATGTCTCCTAATATAGACATGTTTGTAGGCTGTTTTGCCTAATGCACAAATTGTTGCAAAGCAATTTCCTCTAATATAATACACTTTTGTATATTATTTTTATGCACACATTACCCTAGTAGTATATGCATTTTTGAACACATCAACTGGCTGGAGAAATGCACTGCAAAATTCAGAGAAGTGTGAATTTTGAAGGATAGCTGTGTTTCGGTTCACTTATTGTTTCGGAAAGTGCACATTAAGTAGGCTTGGCTTTTAAATGTGAACTGAATCAAATTTCTTCCCCATCTCTTCTCCCAGGCCAAGAGGAAATGGGCCAGACAGAGAGCAAGGGCCAGGTCTTGCAGGACTCGCAGTGAGATGATCTCTGGCACTTTCAGCAGTAGCCTTTGTAGCTAGAGTCAGTCAAACCACACCCTCCCAGATCAGGTGGAAAAGGCCAGACAGAGATATTGCGCTGACTGTGTTGTTATCATGGGTGAGAGGCACCGTTCCACTTCCCCCTCCACACATTGGTTATATGCATTGAGGGAAAATCTGGACAGCCATTATAATATCTTATATACTGTACCAATAATATGATTTATAGTCTTTCCAATCAGCATGTTGAAAGCTATCTATCAAAATGTACCAAAGTGATAGCAATTTAAGAAGCTTCTAGATGTGCCACAAGTGGCCATTCCCTTTTATGGCCACAAGCCAGATCTCGTGCAATATCAAGGACTTCTTACGCCTCCTGTCTACTGGCAAGTGAGGAGCTTCTTCATAGTCAGATGAAAGATAGACATTCTATTCTCCTGCAAGGCATGTGTCCCTGATGACTTTTTATCTATGAACACAGTGTATAATGCATGCCATTCCTTCTGTAGGCATGTTCAGCATCAAATCACCTTGTAATGCATAGCCTTTCTGTAGTGAACCTGAACTAATAGCACTAATCCACTATCGGGGCTACCGTGCAATGACAAGGCTATTACTAAAAATAAGCCTGGCATTCAACTACTTATGTCGTAAGGACATTTCGCTCAAATAATAACTGATAGGCTGAATGGAAGAATGAACCTATTGTGTAATTAACTTAAATTCACCGTCTCCTTATAAGCTGGCATTTGGCTTAAAGAAGGAGAAAGGGATGGAAACTGACAAGGTAGAGGGGAAAAGATGTCTTTATACTGAGAGCTGTGCTTTCGAATAATTACAGGTGCTCAGCTTGCATAGACAGTGAAAATCAATGCTTCATTGCTAGACCACTAGAAATTGCAGGAAAACGTAAAAGAGTTTGCAATTTTAGGAGACCCCTACAGATTTGCTTCAGGCAATATGATTAAACTATGGAAACATTTTCAGTTTACAATTTGCCCTTTCTCCCCCTTCCAAGGTCAAAGGGTATTTATGCACATTATACCATTGTGATACCATTGTGATGTATATAATATCCCATCTATATTTCCCTTCCTGGTGGGAAGAATTCTTCAGGGGGACAGAGGAGGTTTTTCCATGTGTCAGCATACAATGTGGAGAAGATGCCACCACTGATGGTGAGGTAGGAGAATGTCATAGTGTTGGGCCATAGACAGCCTACATAGCTGGCAAGAGGGAGAGCAGAAGGCATGAGTCCCTGACACTGGGAACTGAGGGGAATAAAACAGACAGGAAAGCAGTCAGGCAAACCAGGCCAAGCTGACTATTTCCCAGACAAAGCCCAAGAGTAATCTAGAAGCTTTCATAGCTCTACTTAGTCAGGGGAGATCAATGGGCTGCCTGGATGCTCTGAAGCTTGGGGTGACATCACAGCCCTAAGAACATTTTTGACCCATAGCCTTCAGTGACTTGGCACAAGAGGAAGCAAATAGTAGGTGCTGTAGATTCTGGTTCTAGACCTAGCAACTCTTGTTGGAAGGAGAACCTAACTTCCATTCGCTAGAATTCTCTTGACAAAGCCAAGCAACCAGAGGTGTCTACTAAACATGAAAGTCCCTCATCAGGAGTCAGAAGGGACAGGAAAGCTCCCCCAGCTTCTGTTTCTACTACTGTGGATAACAGGAGATGTGATGGCCAGCAGATGAATGGATTCTTCTGATAGCCACAGCTTCATTGGCTAGTATCAAAAGAAAAAAAATTCAGTGTCTGAAAAATTTCACCAGACAGTATTCCTCTTTCTAAAACGTCCACTGTACAATTCAGACCCAGCACAAGTGATCCATGCATTGAAACAAGTCTCCAAGTACAGATTGTCCTTCTTGCTCAAGGGGGTTCTGCATAGAAACAGGGGGAGTCCCACACCCAGACCCAGCACTTCGGGTTGCATGCACAATGGACCCACCTTGTTTGAGCACCACTGAACAGATCATGGGCACTATCAACTTGGACAGCACTAGAAAGGAAGACTTGATCCAGACACCACATTCCCTTATTCCACTCAAATAGGTGATCAGTGTGGCATCAATCGTATGTTCATCTGGAGATGGGGTGGATCTAACAAACATAATCCTTGTTGGCTAATATGAAGGGCAGTAGCTGTAGAAATGATATATTCTATGTCTTCCTGGAAGTGTGTTGTGGCTGCCTTTCGCCCTGCCATTATGAAAAAGCAGTGCTGCACAATTATCCTCCTTTGAGAAACAACCTAATTGAGCGGCTTCTATGCAAGAATTTGCAGCTTTCTAAAGCAGCTACAATTTGATGGAAACTACCCCTTCTGTAATAAACAGCAACATTGGATTAATCAAAAATCTTTCAAGTTCTGACAAAGCAAGCCATAACACTGGCTTTCAAGTAACCTGTTTATAAACAATGTAATCCGTAGGTCTGTTCTGTCATGTTGTACAGCTGTCTATGTGCATGGCCAACTGACTTATGAAAAACTTCATTCATTTGTGTTCTGGTTTGTGCAAATAACGTCAAGGGGGGAAATACTATTCTTCTCTTCATCCATCATCACCCCTCCATTTTGCCCAGCACATACCATTAAGGCTGCTTGTTTTGTAGCCAGCTTCTATCACCACAGGCAGTTTAAGTCTTCTAATGATTCTCTGAGCCACATAGAAAACGTACAATAGCAATATCAACAACAAGGAAAAGGCAGTAGAGAGCAGTCCATAGCCTTCCCTGACTTTCTTTTGTAATCATTTTGCAAAGCAAAATAAAAATGAAAGAGATTGAATATGCAGTACAGTGTCTTTTCAGCCGTTTCTCCAACAGCTAGGGACACTTGTTGCTTTCTTCTACCACTGTTGTGGAATTGAACCTAACTGCCAGCCCCTCAAGGGTGAGTACAGGATCTCCTGGGAAGGAATGATTCTACAGGCTCCCATGATGCTCCCTCAGGAGACCCCTCCACTTGTCCGTTCTTAAATAGATCAGATGGGAGTCTCTTTGGGATGGCTTACACTCTTCAGACACACCCTTTGGCTCAGTTGCCACACAGACCCTCATTGCTGCTGCACTTCCCCTCGACTATGCCTGCTGGTGACCTGCAGAATTTGGTGACGGTATCTCAATGAGGTCATCCTTCCTAGTCCCATTCAAGGTTCAGTGGGACCTATGGGGTCATTCATCCCAGAAACAGATATTCCCTTATAGATGTAGACACGGCTCCAGTTCTGGGAGGGAGCATAGCCCACTGTTTTAGACTCCTCCTCAGGGAGGAAAACAAGAAGGCGCCATTCACTCCATGTGTCTTGCTGGAAACATGAAAGAGGTGGCACAAATGCTTCTTCTTACTCCTCTTTCTTTAATAGCCATTCACATTTTACAGATCGCAGCAGGAGATCATCTAAGTGAGGGAAGAGTGCAGTGTTACGACAGTCTTTCCTGGAGCCTCTCCCATATTCCTGACCCTTCTGCAAGAATGGACCTTTCTGGAGTGAGCCTGAACAGAACAACCCTAATCAGATCTGGGTTAGCCTCTAGGACGAAGTGTGGCTAACCCATGGCCTGCAGCCCATATATGACTCACCAATGGTGGGGTTTTAAAGGAGCTTTCTAGTTGTTTCCCAGGGTTTTTGTGCTTTTTAAAAAATATATTATTTTATTTTTATTTTTGCTGTTTTACATGATTGCTTATCTTCAATGGGCTTTCATAAGTACCCACTGGTATTTTTCAGGCAATTTCCATCTCTGGGGTCTTCTTTAAAAACAAAACAAATGTCTTCTTTTTAGTTCTCTTTTCAATTTCTGCTTACACTATTAATGGTGCTATTCGATAGCTGCCCATGATGCCATCAGCTGCCAAAGCTAAAGGCAACAAATTTCAATGGAAGGAGGAATAATAAGTTGATCATAAAATGAGTGTGGGGAGAAGAGGGAAATGAATGAAAGCAAGGGATTGAAGGATTCTGGAGGGTGTTCCCCCTTAGCCACAGCCACTTTTCCACCTGAATCATGCCCACTTGTCTTGCCTTGGCTACACCCACTTTTCTAAGTGGCCCTCAGAGATCAAAATTGCGCAGAGATTTCTAAAGTCATTTAAAAACACTGACATGTCGGTATGTTCTGAATGTAGTCCTAATAAAAGCAAAGGCAAGATCTCAGGGGTGGCAGCCAGCAAGCAGAATTTGTGCTGCCCCACTCAAGCCCAGCTCCTGAGAACTGCTGGGCACCCACTCCCATGCCAGGCCTGTGGTCTCTCAAGAGTCTGGATTCTTGTCAATTCATACACAAGTAGTTCAAGTGGTACCAAGGGGGAATGGAACAACCCCTAGCCACATTTGAAACATTCCTGCACCCTTTAAAATTGATGTACTGCACACATATATTAGACTTTGCTATTTGTACCAAAGTTCAAAATACATCACAAAATGTGGTCATCCAAATAAATGGAAATTTTGCCAATAAGTTAAACTAACATCCACCACAGATCATCAATACCGGTTTCATAAGGAACTAGCACAAGGTCATTCTCTGACCTTTTAGATGAGAAAGAAACACAGAAAACCAGACACCTAAGTCTAAGTGCTCCAAAGATACTGCCCCTGTGGTTATCTTTATTTTGATATCCAAACCAGAGAAACTGAAAGGAATAAATTGTTCTGGATTACCTTTAGTTTTTAGGTAACACATACAGGATGACACCACTTGGGAGAAAGCAGATTGACAGAAAACAAAAAGTGCACACAGGGATAATACCCCATTTGTCATACAAAGACATTGGCATGTGCAATGATGATACAAGGATTAGGCAGAGCATATAAAGATTTGGTCGCTTCATTTATTTATACGTGGCTATACTTTCTTCTATGGTTTGCACTAAGCATCCGTGTTAGTGGCACTGATGATGCAATACGGCAGTGTAACTAACACAGTGCCCACCAGGCTACTGGAAATATGTTACCTCTGCTGAGAGAGCTGCACTTGCTCCCAATTTGCTACTGGCCCAGGTTCAAGGTGTTAACTCACAAAGCCGTAAAGGACTTGTACCCAAAATACCTGAAGGACCATCTGATTCCTTATGCTCCACTTTGATCACTGAGATTTTCTGATAGGGCATCTCGGGTGGTTCCCCATGCCCCTGAGGTTCAGTCAGCCTTTACTAGTAGGGATTAGCCTTTAGTGCAGGTAGGTCCTGCCCCGAGGAACTCCCTGCCAGTACAGGCTCAGCAGGAATCATCCCTGCCTACTTTTGGACGTCTCCAAAAACTGTGTTATTTAGACAAGCCTTGGGAACACGGTTTTCTTTTTCCCAACCAGTTTTTCTTATTGATGTTTTTCTTGATCTTATTGTAATTTAGTGTTGTTTATCACTTTGTTATATTTTCATGAAAAGTGTGGTCTAGAAATATTTTAGAAAATAAAATAAAAATAAATTGGGAGTTGTAGTTCGTAGGATCTGGAAGATGCCGTGTTGGCTAGCTCTGCAATAAGGAATCCTTAAGAGACAAAAAAACCTCAGAGACCCACACCCAACACAACAACTTCAAGCCATACCCTCGTAGCATTCCACACTCCCCCAGAGGAGGTAATGAAGCGAGGAATGTAGATTTGTTGACTTTGCTTTTGTGTTTACTCATGTCTTAGCTGTGCAAGGATTTTTAGGGCTGGGAAAGAATTTCCTGAAGGAGAACTGAACACCACCCATGGCACTGAATGGCAGTTGTGATGGCAGTAACACTGCCCCTATAGATTGACCAACTCTTTCCTAGGATTAATTGCCACTGTACAGGTTAAAAATCTGGAAGGCCAGAAGGAAATGGTGACATATTCATTTATACAACCTATTTTCCCCAAGAGAATTTCCATGTGAGTCAACTTCATAGACTTACCATGTCTACAGCTGTGGTTTTCTCTTTTTGTGTATGAGAACAATTTTTGCTGTCTTCTCCATGCATGGAAGAGTACATCTGATTGCACATCAGATTACACAACACATCGGCAGTGATATGCCCCTGAAAACCACAAAACAGCAGTTCGTCAACAATGTATTTATTGTCAACATGTTCTGCAATCCTACTGAATCACACAGAGCAGCTTGTGGTTCTTTGTTATTAGGACTGCAGTAAATCAATCAATAAAATGGCTCCATTAATTGACTGGATTTCTCAGGCATGTATTGCAAGGCTTAAAAAAAATTAAAAGCTACAGGACTGTTTCCAGCTAAATCCTAATCAGAGTAAAGCCATTGAAGTTAACAGTCTTAATTTAGTGATGCCCAATCATTTCAATGGGTCTACTCTGAGTAGGACTAACATTGGATTCAACCCAGAATCCAGAATCTTGAGCATTACTTTACTTGCATGGGATATTAAGGCAATAGTTTCATAATTACAACATTCCCTGGGATCTCCTTTCTTTGGAATTTTTTCTGAAAATTTTCATGTGTTCACAGAGTACCTGTAATCCTATTACTGACCTTGCCCCATACCTTCATCTTCTGCAGTTTGAAAAATGTATGACTGCTTTTTAATTAACTTAAGAAAATGTATTATAGAGCAGGCATGCTCAGTAAGAACCGTCAGTATTCTAAAAGCCAGATTAATAGCTGTTTGGCTTGGCTAATCGGGGGCCACACCCATGCCAGACATTTATTCCCCTTTAAACAGTCATGGCTTCCCCCCAAAAAAAAATCCTGAGAAGTGCAGTTTGTGAAGAGTGCTGAAGGTTGTTAGGAGATACCACAGGTTGTGGGTATTGATCAAAAGAAGAGAATGCTCAGATTTGACATGAAAATTTGAACAGAGTTGTTAAGGAGACTCCTGTTCCCCTGACAGAGCTCCAGTAGCTCCAGTGGTTTAAAAGTCAGTCCCTCTTCCCAGATAATTCTGGGTTGATCTTTCACAGTCCAATTCACTTCCTGTGTAGCTTGGAATAATTTGGTGACATGTGCCTCTGAGCATATGGTGAGTGGTAGCAACACCTGCAATCAGCCCAAATAACATGTCACCCAAATTGTGTTTGCATTTTTACAAATTTGTAAGGCAGTACAATATTTTAGAGAAGAAGTCAGGTCTCCTGCTCCCCAGGTGCATTCATTATAGCTGCCCAATTTCCCTGCTTTTTAAAGTTTGATAGAAATATCTGTTGCCTATAGGCACGTTCTTAAATCACAAGGCAACTGCAAAGCTACTCCCATACACACCATGGAAGAAGTTTCAGTCACACAAAATGTATGGAATATATTATATGTCATTGTTTTTATGCCATTTTAAATTGGTATTCTTAATTTTAATTTCTTTATTATATATTGTGAACTGTCTTGGACTATTTTTAGGAAAGGCGGAAGATACATTTAAAAAATAAATACAATTTTGTGGAGCAGCACGTAAAATCAACCTCATTTCCACCATCTGACTACCATCTCTTTTATTTTCCAATTGCACTACTTTCACACATCAGAAAATCAACTCCAGGCACCTTCATATTACTCTCACCATTTCATGTTCTATATTCCTGGATTATACATTGCATTTATATGGTACTTTTTCAGTGTCCAAAGCATTTCATACACATTTGCTAAATCAGCCATACAACCACCCTGTAAAGTAGGCCAGTATCATCCCCAGGTTGGGAGCCAAGGCTGAGAAAACAATAGGTTACCTAAAGGCCCCATAGTAAGCTTCTGACTGAAGCAACATTTGAACCCCAGCTCTCTCCTCTTAGCCACTACCCTACACCAGCAAAGAACTTTCTTTGTACGGTTTATTTTTAAGAGCAAATAGACCAGCTGGTTTACAAAGGCCACATTCACACCAGACATTTTTTCCACTGTTATTCCACCTTAAAACAGTCATGGCTTCCCCTAAAGCATCCTGGGAAATGTAGTTTGGGAAGCGTTCTGAGAGTTGTTAGGGGACATTACAGGTTGTGGGTATTGCTGAAGAGAATGCTCAGATTTGACATGAAAATTTGAACAGTGGAATTTGCTTTAGATCTGGTGTATTGATTTTTCCCTTAGGCCAAGATCCTTACCTCATAAAAAGTACCCCAAAAAATCTACTACAGTATGAAATGAGGAAACATAACCCTCATCACTATCAATGATTAGCCCAGTGGCTTCAACTACCCTATGTTTTTTTACTTCCCTGAATGCCAGCTTTGCTAACATTATTATGTCCAGTATTTTACATGGCCCAGCACGGCAGCCCTCAGAGCCATTTTTAAAATTCATCTTGCTTATACAGGCTCAACAGCATTATCAATATGATTGTTAGGGCTGGAGAACTAGCAAGGATTCAAGCAGTACTGGCAGGTGATTTAAATATGAAGTGACTTAGTAATTTAGGCAGGTGATTTAAATATGACTATAGTCTTCCACTGATAGATATAGAGTTGGCAAGTCTTGAGAAGAGGGGAGGAATCCAACATGAAAGGATGCAACACTGCTGAGCCAGTATGGTCTAACTCAGTGGTAGCCACCGTGGTGCCCTACGTATATTTTTGGACTATAGCTTCTATCATCCCCAACCATTGACCATGTTTGCTAGGGATGATAGGAGTTGGAATCCAACAAACATCGGGAGGGCACTACATTGGCTACCTCCAGTCTAGCTGAATCTGGACTGCATAACTCTAGCAATCTACTAAGAGAAAAGGCAGAAGGAATGCCTTCAAGGGAAATGTTTGAACCTTCTTTTTAAAGACCATGTCACTGCATTGTATCTTTGCTTCTGAATAAATGACAGTTGCGTGAGTAGGTGCCCTTGAGCGGTTTTTGCACAAAATGCAATAGAAAGGGGTCAAAACAAATTTCTGCTACTATGCAAAGAAGAGGAAAATTTGAAAGTCACTCCCATTTATCTTAAATGTTTGAACCAGGTGTGTCTACACAAAAAAAAGAGCTGCTATTCATGACTGTATAGTTAGTGTTTGCTCTGGAGCTGATGATGATAGGCAAGTGACCTGTGAGTAAAGCAAATAATAAGCCAGTAAATGAAATAGCATTCCAGGTTTTAAAAAAACCAAGTAAACAAGGCTTTAGAATGACAACATGAAGATAGCTAAACTAATCCCTACTTAGTAATAATTTCATTAGCTACTTAAACCCAGATGAAGTGCTTTCTGCCTTAAAGTAATCAATGGGCACTGTTAGAATTCAGACAGAAAGAGCACTGGTAACAGGACCTATTGCTAGGAAGTCATAGGCAGTGTAAAAAGAAAGTTTTCCTCTGTTACAGGATCATGCCGTGAATGCAAGAGTGTAATGGCTAAACTGAACTTTAAGTTTGGCATTTATTTCCAGTTGAACTTCAACTATAAAACAGAGATACTGTTTTAAATGAGAATGAAACAATTTTAGGAGGAAATTGTTCCTCCCTCCTCAGTACCCTGGCATCCCCAGAAGCTCTGTGTGTATGCTTCTTCCATGTAGGTTTAAGGACTATGTTGGCAAAATTGAAAGAAGGACAAAAAGTGAGGCTGATTGCCAACAGTGAGACAATATACTGCAAACCTCTGCCAGTTCTAGACAGATTCAATCCTAGCTTCCATCCTCAGTTCTGTGTGCTGCCTTCAAATAGCTTTTCATAAACCTACAAATGAAATGAGGCCCTTCTTCTCTCACTACGTTCTTGGAAGCCAATTCAACTTTATGATCTCAATTTTTTTTAAAAAAATGTTAAATGAAAAACCCTATCTATTGCATTGTTCAAGAACTAACCCTACTTTATAGTCCCGTCAATTACGGGAAATGCTATTACGAAACTAAAACTAAAGTGTTTACTTTTGAACTAAGACACTTTATATTAATAACAATATTTGGTCTTATTACAATTAATTACAGTTTAATTACAATTTTTGTTGTAATGTAGGTTATGTTTTCCAAAAGTTTTTTTTACTTTTTTGTTTAATGAGGACAGAACTCCCCTATTTCATCTTCTCTATAACTTCTTATTTCCTACAAAATATCTAGCACAACCTTTTGCTTTCTACTGAGAAGGAAAGAATCAGGTGCACAGTCTGTTTTCTTCCCAGTTGTTTCCTTTCTTCCTTTGCTGCCCAGGTTGAACTGAAGGATCTCTGCAGGGATCAGTTGCATTCAGGAACTTCTGAGTGCAACCAATCCCAGCAGGTTTTGCAGGTGGTGGGGATTGGCTATAACTCTGCTTTTGACAGAGATTAGAACCATTCCCAATGCCAAATTTAAAAAGTGCTGAATACAAACCCTGCTTGCCAAGGAATAATCTGGATTGTGTTTTAATGCTCTTGATTGGTCCTTTACAGCCACATGGGCTGGGCATGCCTTGTGAGCAATGGCCTTGTGTGCCAAATTAGGACCCCTGCCAAGCCTCTGGCCCATGGGCCAAGGTCCCCTGCCACTGCTTGACTCCTTGTGACAGTAGATTACAACCAAGTCTCAGATGGGATAAGCAGGCAGAGGTTTCTGATTGGCCTATTCCCACTGGGGCAAAGCCAGTTAAAAGTGTAAAATCCCAATTGTCAAACTAGCTGGAAAGAGCATAGGAGACAAGTAACCACACTGCTTAGCTGTGGGTTCTGTCCTAAGTATTAGTCAATTGTGGTAGAAATGTGAAGATTTCTTCCTTACAGACCTGAGTCCAACTTCCAACATTACAAAACCATTTCTGTGCTCAGGATTCCAGATTAGCTCACGAGGAGTGGGGTAACTCATACCTAAGGATGTTAGAGAATTCCCATGAGAACAGAAAAGGAAGCAAAAATTGCTGCATGTTCGTCTGTGGTCAGGAATAGAAATCACTTGAATGAATGTGATCAGTATGTGTTCACATCATTGTAGCAGATTTTAAGACCACAAACAATACATAATTAATTACCTTTGTGCATTATTTTGACATACCTTTATATTGAAATGAATGTAAGTTACGTAAGTTATGTAAATAGTTATGTAACTTACATTAAACAGCAGACAGTGAGATGAATAACATAGTATTTGGAGGAAACAGAACAGCAGCAGAATGGAAACAGCTCTCATTATGACAAATACAGGTTGGAATGGAAATTGCTGCCTTCTTACATCCCTGTTCCTCCTATCCCACTTCTCTAGCCCCAGGCAGCTACAGTAACTTTTTAGCCCCAAAGCAATCTGCTTTTGCAATCCAGACAAACATTCTAATAGTGTGCCATATCTACAGATATCCTAAATTTGTTTGGTTTTATTATGAGTACATAATTCTCTCAAAATTCCATTATTGGTATATATCAGCATGTTCACACCAGTTAAAGTACAATTTAGAGCACACCAGTTCCTGTCTGTAAGACCTCAAATACAGTTGATAAGCAAGCTCCAGTACTCAAAAACGTTCTGCACATTCTTGCAACTTGAACACATAATAAGGAAATAGGTACTGTCCTATGGGAAATGGGGAGAGAATAACAAGAACAAACATTAAAGTCCTGAAGCACCCTGGCCCTAGTAAATGAGTACTGATGCTGGGAAACAGTAGGAGAAGAAAGAAGATCATCCATTCTGTAGGGCCAGATGGCAGCCATAGAAAAACTACAATAAATTTCTGTTAGTGCTGCTGACCCAGGTCAAAACATTTGTACTCAAGTTCAATATTCCTGAAGCTGTGCTTAATCAAAGGACCCAACACCTAATATGAAATTCTCTTTGATTTGTGCAAGCTTAGCAAGTGACGTTCTCACCTTGCCGTTGCCCAACAAAGCAACCAAATGAGTCAGGCTGTGTTTTGTTTTTTCAGCATTTAACTCTGAAACTAAGGGAGTGGCAGAGCTCATTGTTTAAGAACATAAGAACATAAGAAGAGCCTGCTGGATCAGGCCAGTGGCCCATCTAGTCCAGCATCCTGTTCTCACAGTGGCCAACCAGGTGCCTGGGGGAAGCCCGCAAGCAGGACCCGAGTGCAAGAACACTCTCCCCTCCTGAGGCTTCCGGCAACTGGTTTTCAGAAGCATGCTGCCTCTGACTAGGGTGGCACAGCACAGCCATCACAGCTAGTAGCCATTGATAGCCCTGTCCTCCATGAATTTGTCTAATCTTCTTTTAAAGCTGTCCAAGCTGGTGGCCATTACTGCATCTTGTGGGAGCAAATTCCATAGTTTTGCATGCAGAAGGTCCCAAGTGACATCTCCAGGATCTCAGACCTTAAAACCTTAGAGAGCTACTTCCAGTCACTGTAAAGCAGGAAAGGAAAATCTGTGGTCCTCCATATATTGTCAGACCACACCTCCCATCACTCCTGACCATTGACCAACTGGCTGGGGCTGATGGGAGTTGAAGTCCAATGACGTCTGGAGGGCCACAGGTTCCGCCACCCCTCCAGTCAACGGTACTGGACTAGATGAAATGTTGTGACTCAGTGTAAGGCAGCTTCCTATTAGGTCAGGGACTTAGGAAAATTGTTCAAGTTACATGTCTGCCCCCCCTTTATAGGCTCATGGTAACTTGCAATCATACAGACATCAATTTGCTTTTGTAAGAAGTGAATCTTAGTCTTCCCATCTGTGATTACTGATGATTAAAAAAACAACTTCTGCTTTGCCAAAGCTTCAACCACATACTCTGAAGGGTTTTTAGCCCCTCCCAGATTACTTAGCGCACAAAGCACATGGCATAATATGGAAGCAAAACCCCATTTTAAGTGTCAGGCTGCAGAGGAAGGACCTTGTAATTAAGCCTTTCAATCGGAGGCCTACAAATATCAGACAAAGAACTGGAAAAGCCCAACCGAATGATAAGATCAATGATAGATGCCAAAGGCTTGATTTTTTAATGATATATTCCCAGTTTTACCATGCTCTGGGAAACCGTTTAAACAAGCACATGGCAAAACAAAAGAAAGGATTAGAACCTAAAGCATAAAAGATGACGGATTCATTTTCAGTTCACAAAAGAAAGTTTTCATGCAACCAGCTGAGGATTCTAGGATTTTAAAACATGGTAAAAGTAAAGCGAAAAAAGAAAAAAGAACAAGGACTGCTTTAAAGTACTGGAGTAATCAAACACCTATTCCCAGTATGAAACTGAGATTCTTTTGGAGATCTTCCTTTCTTAAGACTGCTCAAATATTTCTAACCCACTTTGGTTATTTGAAGGAAGCCAAAAGAGTTTACCTCTACCCAAGGAAGTTCCTTTTGTTTGGACTTGGCAGATTCCTCTAAATCCAGATCTGAGACTTGGCATTGGCACAAAAACTACCCTGACTAAGAAAATGTCTCATACTAGAACCATCTCTGAGCTTCAAACCCATTTCCACTATTTGCTCTTGACATCACTGGCACACATTTAAGGAAGTAGACAACGGATACTTAGTTCATGGATCTCAGATCCATGACTTTTTTACAGGCAAAAGTAGAAACTTCAGGTGCAGAATGGCACAGAAAAAACAGAAATACAAGAGACACAAGATTTGTCAACTACTTTTTGGAGAATCAGGCACCCTAGATATTTCAAGGTTTTGTTCCCTGAGAGGGAGAATCTATAATAAAATAGCTAATTGATAAAATTCATTGTGCTCTTTCCGGTGCCTACTAAAAGTTTTTTTGTTTAATCAAGCCTGCCCAGACTTGCAATTGTCTTTATGTATTTTTTTTAAAAAACTGTCGATTTTATCTATAAGTTCGATTTTTCTTGTGAATTTCTTGCTCTCTTAGAGAGCTTTTAAAAAAATGTAAGCGGTATATAAATATATATTTATTTATTTGATTTATATCCCACCCTTCCTCCCAGTAGGAGCCCAGGACAGCAAATCTTGTTAAATAAAATAAATAAGTAAAATCATATTGCACAATGTTCCTTATAAAATGATTCATGAAAACAGTGTTTATAAAATACAACATTTTTCTTGACCAGCTGTTATATTATTTTAGATTCTGGCTTGCATGCAACGCTGTATAAGTGGCTTTCCATTTAACTCTCTAGAGCAGGTTTTGAGAGTGCATGAGGGGCTATGGCGTGGGGAGAGAGGAAGAGGAAGCAGTTGCCGTCAGTGGGGTAGTGAAGGCAGGGTGGTATTGTGCTTTCAGACACAGTGTTGCTGCCACTTACCAAGAGGAGGAGGGCCGAGGTGCAAGGAGCAAGGTGTGGTGCAAGGCACAGCGGTGAAGCCAATCTGACACTCCTCCCACCTCGCTCCTCCCTGCACCTCCCACCTCTCCGTCTCACTCTTGGTAAGCAGTAGCAATGCTCAGTGTCTACACAAAGTACGCAACATTGCCCCACTAACCCTTCTGAGGGGAAGTCTTTTAGCACTAAGCAGGAATCTCTTCTACACTCCTCTGCCCCCAAGAAAGAGGACAAGTGCAAAACCCATGCAGCACCTAATTCCAGAGCTTGGAAAAGTTACTTTTTTGAACTACAACTCCCATCAACCCAATCCAGTGGCCATGCTGGCTGGGGCTGATGGGAGTTGTAGTTCAAAAAAAGTAACGTTTCCAAGCTTTGCCTAATTCCCCCCCAAATAGTTGACAGCATCTGTGATTCTTGGTTTTATTCCCTTCAATTTTATGCAGTAGTATAATGGCAAATTGAGAAATGCAGGTCCTTTCATGATAGCCACAACCATCTCCCCCCCTTTTTGCTGTGGGCTGAGAATGGGATCTTCGTTAATGCCTTCTCCCAGAACAACAGATACGCCTAGGAGCCAATCAGCATGAAAGGGGAGAGTCTTAGCTACTGAAGAGGGTCTTCTCAGTGGCTGACACACCTCCTTTCATTCTGATTGGCTCTAATCAGCAGGAAAGGACAAGAAAGTACATTAGAAGACTCTTCTCAGTGGCTAACACACTCCCCTTTCATGCTGACTGGATGCTGGAGACGCTGGAACTGTTCTGTTTTTATTTTATTCCTTTTTAAATGGTGAAATGGGCCACATTCCAGCAAATCCTTTGAAGCTTGTGGAAAGGTTTCTGCACCTAACTGGCCTTTCCTCTTTTCTGCCCGTTATTAACCCAAAGGGTGCAATTTCAAGTCCCAGTACAAAGGGCAATAATCCACAGCAATGGGGAGGACAGAAAGGACTGCTTGCTCTGACAAAACAAATGTAGGTTGGTGATAAGGCAAGTGAAAAAAGAATTTAAGGAATATATTGCTAAAAGCATTACAAATCATCAATAAAAAATGTGCCAGAAGAGAGTTTCTCGGACAGGCATCTGAAGAAGAACTCAGTCAGATAGAGGAAACAAGTGGTGATGTTCTTGGGCTTTTTATTTATTTTACTTTATTTCTTACCTGCCCTTCACCATACAGTCCCAGGGTGGCTTACAATTTAAAATGCAATATTAAAAACAGTTTAGAACAAATCACAGTGGGTTCTGAAAATATACATTGCAGATGTCAAAGACCAGGATAAAGTGGGGAGGAGAGCCTGGCTGGGAATCCAGAGTCTGTGAGTTCAAATCCCTGCTCGTGTCTCCACTGAAGATCATCCCCACAGTGAGTGGCTCAGGGGTTACGTGCCCTGCCACCTGTGCAGCCATGGGCAAGCTGCATAGTCCCAAGGAGCCCGGTTGCCCCCCAGCTGGCAGTTGCGGACAAGGAAGGGGCTGGCTTGTGCAGCTGTGGCAAGCTGAGCAGGCCCTAGCCAGCACTAGGATTGGAGAACCCTCATAGTACCATTCCCTCCGATTATAAGCTAGACCTACAGGAAAGCCCGCAAAACAGCACTGTATATCGTGCAGGAGGGTGTGATCCTGGGAGATGCTGTTTTGCAAAGAGATGCTTCGCAAAACAACACTCCCCAGGATCATCTCCCCCTTGCTAAATAGCATCACAAAAGAGGGAACGATTCTGGGGGTGGAGGAAAACCCCTTACGAAAGAGCACCCCCACCCCCAGAGGATCACTTTATCTGCTAATCACACAGGAAGGAGAGCTGCTACTTCCTCTTCTTCCAGCCTGATGCCCCACTCCCAACAGACCCAGGTCATTCTGGGTCATCAAATTCAAGCCACCTGTCAGATCCTGACTTGGCAGAGGCTTGAAAACATTTGGATGGGCCCCATTTGGCTCAGGCCTTGGGTGAATCTGGTGCACTGCCCTACTTATTTCAGTCATCAAATTATTGCTTCATAAATCAATGCTACTCAGTGTAACTCTGTTTCTAAGATACTCATATGAGCAAAATATACTTGTTACTGACTAATCATATAACAGGTAGAGTCTTGGATCTGTGGTCTGGTCTTTAAGACACATACACTTCCTCATTCTTAAGAAATACTGTTTGTAAAAACTCTTTTCAGGGAAATATTTATCCTTAACTTTTGTATGTATATATTTTTAAATCTGTGTTACTTGTCAACATCTTACAGTATTATATACCCTATACCGTATATCCTAGATTTTATGGGGGTTGGACTTGATGGCCTTATAGGCCCCTTCCGACTCTACTCTTCTATCATTCTATGAAAGACAGTCATCAGAAGACTTAAGAATGCATCCTGAATAAATCTGCCGATCCTGGGCTTTCCAATCATACACTTCTGTACTTTTTAAAAAGAAAGGGGGGGGAATCACATGGTATCACCTGATTCATTTAATGCCCTGTGGTTTTGTAGAAGCATCCTAGGCCAGTCAACAGGGTGTTGTGCCACAATAGCATGGATTGGCAATGACAGGGCAGCCGCAACTGTCAGATGCAAAGCTGTGGTATGGAATAAAATGGGTGGAGAATGGGAGTCAAAAAGGGTGAGACTGTGCTGATTCATCTACATGACACCCCAAAGGTATTTAAGGCTGTAATCCTAGAGATACCTGGGAGTACCGTTGAATTCTATGGGGCTTACTTTTGAGAACACATGTTTTGTAGTGTTATACTGTTACCTCCTGCAGAGCCTGATACATAGGTACAACTCTATGTGCATGATGTGACAGTGGTTTTTTAATTATTATTTCAAATGAGCAATGGACAGATCTTCATTTGTGTCTCACAGGGTGCTGCAATACCAACATTGGCTCACATCATTTGCTCATTCTCTGGGATTGGGGACCAGTTTACTAACACATTTTCTCAGGTGTTAGAAATTAGTTATTTTTTCAACCAGCATTTCAAAAATACTTTTGGGACCTGAATCCTAACATCTTGGTTACCTTTTCCAGCCTGGCCATGTATCATATCTTTTCCAGCATTCCAGTATATATTTTTTTGAGATGGGAAGATCAGAACTGTGTACAGTATCCCAAATACAGCCTCACTATAGATCTGTACAATGGCATTACAATACCGGAAGTTTTATTTTCAGTCCCTTTCCTAATAATCCCTAACGTGGAATCTGCCTTTTTCACTGAGTCAATGCATTCAATGAGCTATCCACTATAATCCCAAATTCTCTTTCTTGATCTGCCAGTTCAGATCCCATCAGCCAATATATACTGTATATTTTGGACATGTCCCCAAAAGAGAAATTATTGGACCCCTGTAAAAAATGAAATTAAAACAATTACAGGTTATGAATTACCTGTGGATTCCTTACTAATTCTCTTAGGATATGTGAAAGATGTATGCTCCCTGATGCTGGAGAAGTTATCACATATTTATTGACTACTGCTCAGTTATCGAACATCTATAAATGGAAGAAAATCAACCAGTCCTCCATTGAAGAATGGCTTTTAAGGGTCTGGGACCTAGTCTCTATGGTGAAACTTACTAATATTGTAAGCATAACAGAAGGAAGACAACAAATGACTCATTTATAGAGATGTGGAGTTTGTGTACTCATGATTGGAACGATAAAGTACAGGATGCATTTCAGCTGCACATTATGTTAGGAACAAATTGAACAATAATCAGCTTTGTTATTTGGTCTCTATTTTTAGTTCTCAGCTTCCACTGCCCCCCACAATTTTATTTTGGTTTTTGTCTCTTTTCTTGTTCTCACTTCTTTTTCTTTTCTTTTCTTTGTACCTATAATTAACATTGGAGCCTTAAACAATTTTTAAAAAGGGAGGGATTTTGGAGACATTAAAATAATTCATTCATATTCTAACTAAAACAATAAAGTGGCTATGTAATACTGGTTATTTTTATTTTCTTAATTAAGATGATTGTATTATTTATACCACTGTATTATTATATAAAAGAAAAGGGGGGAAAGGGGGAGGAATTCTTTGGTGAGGGAATTTCCAGGAAGAGAGCTATGCTAATCCATGTTGCAGTAAAAACAACCAAGTGGGGCTTTTGGGAAGTCCAAGTATATAATATCTATCATTATCTATAGATAATGATGTCTATTAATGTCATTAATATCCACATCCTTGCTGACACTCTCAAGAACTGCAAAAGGTTGGTTATGACAGAAGACTTCCTTGTGCACAAGGGCATTTTCTTCAGCAAGGCTTGTCCTTCTATATGCTTGACAATTTTATCTTTAATAATGCTTTCCATCAATTCACCCAGAACAGACAATGATTTTGGTGGCAAGTTCAATTTATTTCTCTTTGTAGATTGTTTAATCGCCCTTTACCACAAGGTCTCAGGGTGGGTTACAACAATATACCATTATAAAACAAATAAAACAGTTGCATCTGACATCCAAAAACAGGAACGGTGTAAAAACATTTAAAAGTAGTTTCATATATAAAATATTTAAAAACAATTCGACATACAAAAACAGTTAAAACATACGTTTGTTAAAAAAACTAGCAATTTCACATGTGAGCTCTTTAAGATGCCACTTGGAGTTGGCACCACTGATTTTTAATTCCCTCGCCACAGAGGTGCAGCCGGCACCGGCACTATACAGTTTCCACTGTATGCTGAAGGGGGGGGGAAGGAAATGGACTGCCTTCAAGTCGATCCCCGACTTATGGCTACCCTATGAACAGGGTTTTCATGGTAAGTGGTATTCAGAGGGGGTTTACCATTGCCTCCCTTTGAGGTTAGTCCTCCCCAGCTGGCCAGGGCCTGCTCAGCTTGACACAGCTGCACAAGCTGCACGAGCGGGGATTTGAACTCACAGACTCTGGACTCCCACCCAGGCTCTCCTCCCCAGTGTGCTATACCAGCAAAAACAGCAGCATTTTGCTGGTGGGCACTGTGGAGGAGCAGGCACAGACACCATTGATGCCAAGGGATTCCCCCTTGAATACAGGCATACCCCGCTTAACGTTGCTTCACTTAACGTTGCCTTGCTATAACGTACATGCTCCATACGTCCCCATACCCCGCTTAACGTTTGCGCGCTTCGCAATAACATACACTTTATTGGCATGACGCCGCTGCCATCTAGTGGTGATTGCGTGCAGTACAAGTGAAGACAATTGCTTCACTTAAAGTAGATTTCCACTTAAAGTACACTCTCCGGTCCCATTGCGAACGTTAAAGCGGGGTATGCCTGTACTCTACTCATTTTGAGGTGATCCCCCAGAATGAAGGCAGATGTTCCAGCTCCCTACAGAATGAGGTTCACTTTGAGCAGGGCCAGCTCCAGGCATGCCGGGGCCCTTGGGCTCCAGCCTGCCCTGGGGCCCTTCTGCTCCCCTTCCGTGATCCGCAGCTGCTGCGTGGATCGCAGAACAGGAGCTTCCAAGCTGCCCACCATCCCCCCGCTATCCCCCCACTTCACCTATCTTTCTCTGCTGTTTTTTGCAGCTGCGCGCACTGTGCGCGCAGGTTTGCCATCGATCAAGATGACAGCCAAGGTTTCCGTAAGGGGCTGAAGCCTCTGCCGCCATCTTGGTTGATGGTACGCACGTGCGCACATTGCTGCCATCAACCAAGATGGCAGCAGAAGCTTCATCCCCTTACGAAAACCTCAGCCGCCACCTTGATTGATGGCAATCCTGTGTGCACTGCAAAAAAAAGCAGAGAGAAAGGTAGGTGAAGAGGGGGAATGGTGGGCAGCTCGGAAGCTCCTCCTGTCCTGCGATCCGCAGCTCCTGCGGCAGATCGCGGAAGGGAAGTGGAGGGCCCCCTCAAGGGCCCCTCAGGGGCCTCTGTAGCTCCAGGGGCCCTCGGGCCAGTGCCCCACCTGGCCGCCCCTTAGAACCGGCCCTGACTTTGAGTTAGCAGCAGACTCAACCTTGCCACCTGCCTGCATTTTAGGAAGCAACTGAGCAGTGGCAAAATTCAAGGGCATAATACCAGCAGCAGCCTTAGAATGCATACAGGCACCACCAGTTCCTCTTGATGAGGTAAGAGGCAGAGTTCCAGAAGGCAGACAGTAAGGTCAAGAAGAGTGCAGGACAGTGTGAAATTGAGAGGCCCTCCTCTCACTTTCAAGATTCTCCTCCCCCACCCTCAAGAAACAGGAGCAGCATGGGCAGGTGATGATGGGGAATACTGGGTTTGGACTATATGAGTTCATGAGATGGAAGTTTCTAACAACTTTGAAGGTGCCTAGCACAAGAATCTGTCCGGTAGATAACATACCTAGGAGTACCTCTCTCATTGTCTTTTTTCATAACAAGTGCCCACAAAACCAATGCAGATATCCTTCTGAAATTTAGGAAAGTCATCTTCTCAGAAGGGGCTAACATGGCTGAACATTTCATCCAATTCTGCCCCAAAATAAAAAGTTACAGATGATTCTTTTTAAAAAAATCAAACTTTACCCAGCACATAAAATCCTAGATCTACTTGTCTGTAATTTGGCAGGCTTTATCCACTTTAAAGGAGCTGCTATACCTGCAAATTTTCTCCACTTTTATAAAAAGACAAAAGGTTTGGGTGGGTTTTATTTTCCCTTGGTAGTGAATGAGAGAGGCATAAAGGTTTGTTTCCCCTGAGTCAAATCAGACAGACCCTGAAGCATTTCAGACCGAAACAGTCAGTATTCCAAAGCCCCAAACTGGCATCTGAACCAAATGTGGTAGTTGGTGCACTACTAAATTCTCCTTTCTTCTTTCTGCCCCACCTTTTGGGAAGTATTGGCAGATCAGAGTGTGGCAAAGGAAAGAAGGTGAGTGGTCTTATTCCTTTGGCCCCCTTCCCTATTTCCATGTTGATTGCTGGTGCTAATGTTGTGGTGGGTTTCTGTGTGCTGATTCCATAAAACTGAAGTGCAGAGAAATTAAGTGGCCACCATCTTGCCCACTTGGTCTGGAGCAATGAGTCTGTCTGTATGCTACCTTCATGGACTTAGGGGAGAGATGTTCGTTATTTTGGTAGATACCAGCGCAAAGAAGTTGCTTAAAAAAGGAAAAGTGAGTATCACCCACTCTGCCCCTCTTCCATCCTCTTCTGATCTGTTGTTCAGGCTGCTGCTACAGTACTGAGTGCTGAAAAATAGCTCACATTTGCTTGCTGCAAGCTACTTTGGTGGTTGAGTCAGTTTTAATTAACACACACACTATTTTTTGAACCCTTCAGGGTCTTTCCGGTCACTAGGAACCCTTGGATACCTTTCTAGCTCCTTCCTGTCCTGTCTAAGAGAAGCTAGCACACAGCCTGGGTGGGTGTGATCAGTCCAGAGTTTGAGAATTTGTCAAGAAAATGCTCCAGTCCACAGTTGTGGTGATTCACCCCATGGGACAGCTGCACACAGACCAGCTCCTGACAGGGTGTTGCAAATAGATATAAGATATTCATAGCACAGACTCAGCCAATATTATTGCTTTTTGTACAATGTGGGTGGCAGGCATCCACTCATTGGCTTACAGCTATAAAGCATTGGAATCCATGCTCGTTCAGAGTACAGAATATTTTGGTAAAGATACACATCACAAGCAATGTTACTGTATCATGACCTCTTGTAATATTGTTTAAATATTTAGGGAGGGGGTGTTACGATAAACAGACATTCTGCCCATTTATTAAATGCTTATAATTTGTTTTATTGATACATCTAAACAAATCAACTTTTTCTCAGCTCTTTTACCATTTAAATGGCATCGTTTGTTATGTTAGAAGGGGGAGCGGGTGATGATTTACATATGGGGAAGGGTGCAGGGTAGTGGCCAGAAGGGACAGCTGTGAAGCTTCATATAAGACATGCCTCAGATCAACTACTGTGTTTCATTCTGTCCTGGTCCTCAGTCTCGTTTCATGGAGAAATGCTCATGTTTGGTTTTTCAGAGCCAAGACTGTCAAAGCCACCTCTCAGCTGAGCTGCCACACAAGAGTGTGACTTGCACACTCTAATTTATTTTGCAGTGGAAATTAAAGGTCCCCAGGCTAATGAATTTAATTGTACATCCCTTGGCTTCCTTTAAAATAAATTAATGCTCATGGACAGCCTTTGAGAAGATGCTCAATCTGCTGTTGTCTCAGCAGGCTCAGCATCTACATTTCTGAGTGACTTGAATGTGTATATATATACACTAAAACTAATGTTGCATTCACACTGCACTTTATTCTGTTTCCCCAATGATTCCTTACCTCATACTTTCTGCATGTTATTTGATCTTTCACATGACAGAAAAGCGAGTTCTGGAAATTTAGTAGATTATAATGGAAATTTAGCACTCGTATCCATGATAAATAATTCCAGAAATAATCCGTTTGCAAGCTTTGAAACCCAGAAAATTCCATCAGCTGCATCAAGTTTTGCGTCAGCTGCAATCACTCATGTGACAGACTGCGATGCAGAATCCTGACATGCAATCCATTCCTGCCCTTTAGGCTCATATCAATTCACCTGATGAAAATTGTGCCAGTATTTAAGTATGCAGGGAACTACACTGAGCATGTGCATAATGGGTTGGTGATGGCAACAAGTCCATTGTCTGTTGTTGCGGTATGAATGAAATTTAGTGCGACATGTTGCTATATCAGTCAAAAAAAACCCCACTGTTCCTTAATGCAGCAAGTACTGCAATATGAAAAGAATGTTAGAAATCAGGACAGAAGCACTACCATTATAATCAGTTAAATTAACACAATAAACTGCATCTCTGAATGCAGCCCTAATAAAGAAGAGACTTGCTGAGAGTATTCACAATATGCTACTCAACCCTTGGGAGTATCCCACATAACTGAGACATCAACAGTTAAAACAGTTAAAGTGCAAGTGAAAACAAAAATGAGAGACTGTTCCAGGTGAAATCAGGCACATCTAAGACCCACTGAAATCAATGGGGCTTACAGCACAATCCTGTATGTGGCTACTCAGAAGTAAATCCCATTGAAGTTAATGTGCACATTTGCTAGCTTCAGGCTGCGTTGGCATGGGGGGGTGAGTCACTGTTGACTTGCCTCTATTATTTTTGAAAACACCCTTAAGCACTTACATGTAAGGCTACGATTTTATGCACAGCTACTAGGGTGTAGACCCCATTGAACTCAATGGGGCTTTTACTGAATAAGCATCAGCTGCTGGGGGGAAGGGAATGGGGATACTAAATCTGCCCCTCCCCGTCCTTCTAAACATCTGTACCAGAGCAAAGAACCACATACACAGCATTCATGTATGTGCAAATTTTTTCATACAGTTCGGAACACACATACATGACACAAACATGCCTGCTTCTTCTTATGAAAGGACCTGACCTGGAGAGGTAATTGATTGCAAAGAGACTTAGGCATGCATGGCTAACCTTTTCTGGATTTCCTCAAGGTCAAAACTATGGTCTGTTCCACAATCTTGCATTTGATTTGGCAAATGTATTCATCTTCATTCAAGCTGGTAAACGTATATACTCCTTTTCAGCAGATGTCTTTCTTTATGCATTTTTATGTACATTTTCTTTTGGATCAGGGCAATGCTGAATAAAGATTATATGTGCAACTTCTGAAAAAAATGTCTTTTTTTTTTCCTCCAGAAAGTTTCTATACACAATAAGTGCCTGACTCAGACTCTTCAAAGCAGGAAGACAGGTTTAGCTACCTTGTTTCCCTCAGGTATCTGGGTGGGTGGCATCTGCCATCTCTGTTTTCTTTATATGCACATCACCTCCAGGAAGTATACAACTATTTAGCAAGGGAGACTGTGTGTGTGTGTGTGTGTATTCTTAGATATTACTGGTTTTGTTTTGGGGAAGTGGGTAGATTTTCTTTCTATGTTATTCTGTTGTTTGTTATGGCAACACTGCCATATAAAGGCATGGTGGGTACAATTCGACATTGGTTAGTTGCAAATAAATCCCACTGAAAGCAATGGAATGGGACCTAATCACAATAACTTCAGTTCCACTAATTTCAATTGGATTGAGATGAAATTAACTTTTGATAGATTGATGGCACAATCCTACACCTGTCTGCTCAGAAGTACAGTAAGTCCCATAGAATTCAATGGAGGGCTTACCCCAAAGTAAGTATAGGATTGCAACCCAAATTGTGCCAAGTATCTTCCTTTCTAACCATGGTGAAAGCCTACTCTTTACCTTCTTTAATCATTTATGTATTTGTTTATGGACGTTTCTAGCTATCCCAGTGTGAGGTCTTCGAATGAGAACCAAACACCACCTCTGTTCCAGACACGATGCCCAAAGGAATGTGCATGTAGAGCTGCTGCCCATATTGAAGAGAATGGTGAAGCCCCTTCACTCAGGAGCTCTGTATATGTATCAGAACTCACACAAAAATCTGAGCAAAGGGCTATATTTTTACAAAAACACATTTTACAGAAATCTGGACTTAATGAGTGTAAGCATTACGCACCAGAAATAAATACTTTTGATCTCTTCAAAGAAGATGTTGATTTTCTGTAGAAATGGGTTTCTTTTCCTTGACACTCTCCTTTGTCAAATACCAAAGGGAAGTTCCCTCTGATCTGAGTGGAACATGGCTAGACTCATTTTCTAGAAGTAGGCGAAGGGAATCAGCCCAGTCCCTCAGCCCCTTTGCCACCGAAAAGCACTGGAGCTGTTTTATCCTCTCATCAGTTATCAGCAGGTTCAGTGTGACAGCACAGAAAATGGTTTTTAAATGTATGAAGAACAGCAAGGAAAAGAAAAACTCCAATCATTGCACAAAGTTTTTTTCCTGTTATGTTTTTGCTTTAGAACTTTTACTGCCCTGTAAAATATTTCTACATTTATTACACTTTTAATGAGATCTCCTAGAATCAACAGTGGTGTAAATAATGAAAACAACACTAGTAAATGTCCCAATAAACCTCACACCAGCCCTTTGATGCTAATTTGCAGGTCTTGTGCTCTTCCCCCCCCCTTGTCCTCTTCCCCTGCCAGCCCTCTGTATTTTAAGTGAATGCCGAAGTCAGAAGGCGAGATATCAAACGGGAAATGCATCTTTAAGCTTTGCAGGTCAGTGCTCTGGTGCCAAAATGGTCCTACATGATTAAAGGTCCACATACCTTATATATCTTAAAAGAAGTGCCCCCTTTGCATTTAAATTATTGCAGGACAGTCTACAGCAGAATAAATGAATTCAGAATATAGCAGAGAGTGTAGAGCCTTCTGCAATGTATAATAATCCTGGGCAGCAAGTGTCTTGCACAAGAAAACAAGCAAGCCCTATTTTAATTTGTGAAATGTTGGAAAGGATATGCCATTGAAAAGTCCGCTTCAGTGGAACAGAACTTTGAGCAACTTCTTAGGAGTTGTGACTCTGCGAGATGAACACAACACCAGCCATTTATGGTAATCTACCAGGGGCTCAACCTCTAATTTGTGCTGCCTGCCCGGGATAGTGAAAAATAGGCTAGGGGGCTGTCAAGCACCTGATGCTCACAATACATGGCTGATAAATTGTGTTCAGGTTGGTCAGGGAAGATTACAACCCAGGTGCAAAATTACAAGACCAATCTCTTGTTATTACTGCTGGTATTATCAAGTAGGGATCAGTGTATTTCCACTATGAGTCAATTTTGGATGTGTTCATTCAGGGTCTGTTCTGTGCTGTTTCTGCATTAATCTGTGGGTTTTTTTAAAAAAAAACTTCATATTTAAATATGTACTATTTTATTTGATCACAAAATGTATATATAAAACATATTTTATCTCCATATACGTATGTTTTTTGTTTGAGTTGAGATGTCTGAGAGATAAGTGTGTGATCAAAAAAAAGTTTGTTTCAATCTGCACATTAGCACATTGGAATTCATATAAATCAAATTCCTCAAGCATCCCTGTATCAATGGGTAATTCCAACAGGCCGCATCATGACTTCATTAGCAAGGACATGCAGTAGAACTTGGGACTACCTGAAAGACCACCTGCCCCTGTAAGATCACTTAGATCAGCCTTTCCCAACTAGTGGGCCACCAGATGTTGTTGGACCACAACTCCCATCAGCCTCAGCCAGCATTGCCAACAGTCAGGAAATATGGGAATTGTGGTCCAACAACATCTGGTAGCCCACTAGTTGGGAAAGGCTGACTTAGATCATTTGGGAAAATTTTATCTGCGGCACCACACCCTACAGAATATCAAAGGGCAGTGACCCCAAAAGCAGTCATTTTCTGTCATTATCCCTGCACTGTGATACCTTTCCCTCGGCCATACATAGGGATGAGGGAGAGATTTGATTCGGTGTGCATTTAAAGCCAAATTTGTCAAACTCACCCACAACAATATGAGAACCAAGCACAGCCATCCCTCAAAATTCATACATATCCAAATGTTGTGATGCAGTTCTCCAGCCAGTGTTTACAAATAATGCATATAAATTAGGGGGAAATGTGCATAAAAATGAATATATTAGTGAAAATAACATGCCCAATATGCATTATATTAAGAGAAATTGCTTGCAGAAATGTGTACATTAAAATTGCATACAAAAATGTGTTAAGTAGGAGAAAGTTGCATTAAAATGCTGAAGAATTTTCATGATTTTATTTTTTTTTAAATTGCCAACTGCTGCAAAACTAAATTTAAGATTGGAAAAAATGAGAAACTGAGGAAATAGAAGTTGACAGATCTTTCAATTCCTAGGCATACATGAAACCTCATACATCAATTGCTTCAGACATCTTGTAAAAGACTTACCTTTTTGCTCAGGCTTTCCCTGACCCATAAACCTGTTCCAGTTTTTATTACTCTGTTATGATGATGCTGTTTTATGTTATTTTGAATATCACTCATTGATTTTCTTATTACATATTTACCGGTTTAGAAACACTTTAAAATAAAGAAAAACAGAAATGTGAGGAGAAAAATGTGTGTGAGAGAGGGAAGGGTAACAAAGACAGGTGGATAAAAATAAGGATGCAAAAAGGGAAATATTCCAGGGACAATTTATATTTGCTTTTTTTAAAAGCAAAGCATTTGGGGGGGAAACAGAAAACCAAATTGCTTCATAGCAATGTCATGTCTTGGTTCTTACTGGCAGCTATTAGCCTATATGCACAGCCTTGGATTATCTTGCTACCTTGGATTATATTTCCCTCTATCTTATATACATACATATATATATATGTATTATACACACACACAAGATATTTCCAAAACTATTTGCCCATTGTCTTCTTTCATATAGCACTTTTTGCCAAACCAGAGTACACATGTTATGGATTAAAACCAAATATAGAGGATGCAGATTTGTGCATAGCAGGATCTCATTTCTAAGTAAGTCATTGTTGTTTACAGGGTTTCTTGAAGTAAGTTAAGCTGTACACTCATCTGATTTTCAAAATATCTTTTAAAAAACAATTTGTGTTGCTGGTGCTTAATGAATATGGGACATGGAAGTTGAAATCAAGAATAAACAGCATTACAAACATGATTCCTGGCCTGAATGCAAACTGCAGTTATTATTTCTCTTAAATGGCGGGTGTCTTCATTAAGTCAGGTCTCAGACTGCAGACACAAGAATACAGACTGTATCTGGTGGCCTGATGTCTTATCATAAACTTTTGTATATTCAAACCTACAGATAAAATGACTGGGGAGCAGCTTCCAGAATACGCAAACTGTGTGGGCTTGTTCCTACTATCAGACATACATTACATTTCCAAATCAGTTGTTTTTGGGTACACAGACCAATGCTGTGCTGAATGCACAACCTGGCTGATCTGCTCCTTGAGGGTCAGAGGCAGTGAGGATGAGTTCAATCCACATCCCCATGGCAAACCTCACGCTAAATGTAATAAATCAGGACAGGGCCACTTTAAAGGCTCTCTCATTGCCATCTGTTTGAGCTCTGTGGTTCTTGTTATGCATTTGATCCTCCCCTCTGTGGTTGCCTTTGAGGGTTTTGCAACTGTCTTCAGGGACAAGATGAGGAGGGTGCATCACTAACCAAAGGGAAAGTCCAGAGCAGATAACATTATTACTGTTCGTTGCATAAAAAGAAAGAATTTGAGGGGATCGGTCTAGATAGGTTTTGGCCATTGTTCTAAATCTATGGGAATGGTTGTCAACTCTCTGCCTATATAATCTCTATGTCTCAGAGGAGAAACAAAGCCTGCAAAAAGCTGTATAGATATAGACATCTCAAAACACACCTCTCCCTGGAAAATCCCCAAGGCTTTGTTCTGTGCACACACAGTGTTCCATAAAAGCTTCTCAAAAGCCAACAATGACCACAAAAATAATTCTGAGAGAGCTAATTTCCCAAGGGAAAGCATCTCTTCAGATTCAACCATAAACAAGGTTTCCCCTGCTTTCTTACTTTTTTTTAGGGGGAGGGGTTGTGGAATTTACTTTAAGCTTTGATTTCAAAGCCTACCTTGCCATACATGTGAACTAAAAAGAAGTGGGTCCTTTATTCATGTAACTGCAGTTCACCTTCTAGTTACTACAGGAACCTTCATTTCTTTGTGCCATGAAGTTTCAAATTGGCACGTGAGACTTCCCTTTGCCATTCAGTCTTTTACATACCACAGGAACTCAGGGCCGGATTCAATAAAAATTCCTTACTGCACAGAAACACACCCAGCTCCTAACAAATCGCTTGTGTGTTTTTTCCAGGGCTTACCCAGCCTTACTTTGGCAGCAGCTGCATCAGTCCTGGACTGCTTCCAATCACACTGTTAGATTCTGACTTGCTAAACTAATTTGTTGAACTGTTACGTTTCATTTCTCTCTCTCTTACAACACACACACACCAAACTGTTGGGTAGCATCAGTATGTTCTGCTAAATCATTCCATCTCCTGTCAGATCAGAGGTGACTTCACTTCAAGACTGCACGGCTAAGGAGTTTTTAATTCAGAGACTCTGAATGTGTACAATGCTATGGCCTCCAGTATAAGCAGGCGCTGCTTGAAGAACACACACAGCCCATGCCAAACCACTAGCCAGATCATCTGTTGAAAGCCCCATTTAACATCTTGGGAGCTGATGCTGAGAGACAGAGGTACATTTCCACAAGACATTTAAACTCAGGCCTGCGAACTGAAATTTGAGCATGGAAGCACTGAACCACATTGGCCCACTCAGAGTATATCACTTCATATTGCAATTTAAAAGATGAATCAAATGTTCACAGAGAATTTTCATCTATTCAGCCCACATGACAATTAAGCCAAAGTACTTGGGCTTCAGTTAAGGATTTAGGGTGCAATCTTAGGCTAAAATTACAGCATCTGGGGTCACTTAGGATTTGGTGTGAGATTGTGGAGATATGCCACTGCTGTAAACCCAACACCAGTAATGGCAAAGATATGCCAGTATAAAGTTATGTCAGCAAATCTTTGCTGCCAGTGAAGTTCCACCAGCAGAAGGACCAAAAATGTGTGGTGCATGGGAACCCTACATTTTCCAGGACCCTATTCTGAGGACCCATTTCCCCAGACCCTATTCCCTATGCTGGCATATGCCTTGATCAGTGTTTTAGTCTTTAAGGTGCTGACCACATCACACTCACAATAGTGCATAAAGCCCTCATTGCTAGCCCTCCTGACAACGTAGACAGCAAAGGCTCCAAATGTTCACAAGTAGAGCACACAAAGGTAATTTTGCTCAGAGCTTGGAAAAGTTACTTTTTTTTAACTACAACTCCCATCAGCCCCAGCCAGCATGGCCACTGGATTGGGCTGATGGGAGCTGTAGTTCAAAAAAGTAACTTTTCCAAGCTTTGAACTATGGAGAAAAGGAACTTTGTGCAATCAGGGACGACTTTGCATAAAAATGTTTTGTGGGACCTGTCTCTTCTGCTAATTTTATATTGTTTGATTCCATTTGGAATAGGTGTACAGGTTTTATCATTGTGATAATTATAATTGTATATTCTACTGTTGCAACCTGCCCTAGGACCTTATGATGAAGGGCATGTAAGAAATCTTTATAAATAAATGAATAAATAAAATAAACCCACCCCCAGAACACATATAGAAAAAGCACACTGCTAACACGTCTGCTCTCAGAAACTTTCCAGGTACTACTCAGGACTCCATAAGTAAAGATCAGGCCATTGTTCTTTGGGTACCCAGATGTTGTTGGACAACCTTGGACAGGTTTGACCAATGGCTAAGCTAGCTGGGAATGATGGGAGTTGTAGTCCAAAAATATCTGGGGAACCAAAGTTGAAGAACAGTGCATTAGACTATCCATGTGCCCCTACATCAGGGGATCCATGTGTGAAGGAGTCTTGTATTTGAAGGGCTGTCTGGTTCAAGTCCAGTTTAAAGGATAAAGAACCATAAGAATTCATAGTTAGCACCTGGACAGCAGGATGAGCAAGTAACAGTTTTCCCTAGTATGATAAAATGTATTATATTTCTATTTAAACTATTATTTATTTTATTTATTTATTCTTTAATTTATATCCCGCCCTTCCTCCCAGCAGGAACCCAGGGTGGCAAACAAAAGCAGTAAAAACACTTTAAAACATCATAAAAACAGACCTTAAAATACATTAAAACAAAACAGCGTTAAAAACATTCTTTAAAAATGCTTTAAAAACATCTTAAATAAAAAGGGTTAAAAATATTATTTAGAAAAAACAGTTATTTTAAAAAAAACATATTAAAAGCAATTCCAACACAGACGCAGACTGGGATAGGTCTTAACTTAAAAGGCTTGTTGAAAGAGGAAAGTCTTCAATAGGTGCCGAAAATATAACAGAGGTGGTGCCTGCCTAATATTTAAGGGGAGGGAATTCCACAGGGTAGGTGCCACTACACTAAAGGTCCGTTTCCTATGTTGTACAGAACGGACCTCCTGATAAGATGGTATCTGCAGGAGGCCCTCATCTGCAGAGCACAGTGATCAACTGGGTATATAAGGGGTAAGACGGTCTTTCAGGTAACCCAGTCCCAAGCTGTATAGGGCTTTGTACACCAAAACTAGAACCTTGAACTTGGCCCGGTAGCAAATGGGCAGCCAGTGCAATTCTTTGAGCAGTGGGGTGACATGTTGGCGATACTCTGCCCCAGTGAGCAGTCTCACTGCTGCATTTTGCACCAGCTGCAGCTTCCGGACCAACCTCAAGGACAGCCCCACATAGAGCACATTACAGTAATCCGGCCTGAAGATTACCAGTGCATGGACAACAGTGGTCAGGCTATCCCAGTCCAGAAACGGCCGCAGCTGTCTCACCAGCTGAAGCTGTAAAAGGCGCTCCTAGCCATGGAGGTCACCTGGGCATCTAGCGACAAAGATGGATCCAGGAGCACCAGCTCAGTCAGAGAAGCTGTCAGGTAGCAGGGTGTAAAGTACACCAGCAGTAACTCTAGTTTACTGTCTCCTCGGCCCGACACCAGGTGCAGACCCTCACAGCCAGCTCCAAGACAGAGTGGTTTCCTGGTGATAGAGATGGAAGTTCTGTAGACCACAGCAACTCCTCCCCCCCGTCCCTGCAGCCTGTGCTGGTGTTGCACCGAGTATCCAGGTGGGCAAAGCTGGGTCAAATCAACTCCTCCCAACTCACCCACCCAGGTCTCGGTAATGCACACCAAATCGGCACCTTCATCCACAATCAAATCATGGATGAGAGTGGTCTTATTGTATACCAATCTGGTGTTAAACAAAAACACACACAGGCCAGTGGGCAGAGCAGATGAGTAATGAGGAATCCATCCATGAGAGGAGTGGCAGTAAGGAACAAGTCGCAGATAGGCTTGCCCTCATCTTCTATGGTAATTCACCACATCCCCATGGCTATATTTCTCTCTACCCGTGATCACTGAAATTGGGGTGGCATCACCCATGTTCCTCCATACTAATATGCCTCCTAAACACCTGATATGGACCCAACGTGAGCCCACCAACAAGCCTGCCGGAGCTAATTATCCCAGAAGGCCTCTGCGAGAATTGGGAACAGTCATACCCATTCAAACTTTTTCACACAGGGCCCATCTACTCCCCCTCCTGTCTCACACCCAGGGAGGGCCAACCTTCTGCCAGTTTCAGACTCTCACTCTGAAGGCATCTGGTGACTTTCTCCTACCATTCAGTTCACTGCACAGGCTCTCACCCTGTGCAGGAACTACACATGCACCACATGCCCGCCCCACCACCAATCTCCTCTAGATTCATTTAACAGAAAATTAAAAAGGTAATAGAAGGGGGGTAGTGCCCTCGCCGTCGGGACTCCCTAAGGGGCAGGTGTTGCCCCTTTAGTGGCAACCCTACCAACGGCACACCAGCCGGCTTTTATGCCTCCTGACCCAGCCAGCAGCTGATGCAAGATGATGCAAGATTAACTGCAGCCTCTTTCTGGAGCCAGGGTCAGGCAGGGGGTCCCAGCCCTTGCAGCACTTACCAGGGACTTCAGCTGTCTTGACAGACAGCACCCCAAAGGAGTGAGCAGCAAGCACCCAGATGCTCAGATACTCACTCCCAGGGCAGGTCTCCTTCAGTCCCCTAGTGCTGTAGCTGTAATTATTTCTAATTTTGCAAATTGTAGACTAGCATATGAACGTTTTAAGTAAATCTAAACCTCCTTTCTCATGATTCTTTATCTTTAAACTGGACATGGACCAGACAACCCTTTTCACTACTCTCTGTAAAGTAGGACACATGGCCACCCAATCTTCCTCCTGATGAGATATGTAAGTTCCAAATAGAGGGAAGTATGTTTGTGTATTACATGGAGAAGATAAGCACATTCCTGGCACAAACAATCTATAGGAAGTGAGAGAAAAGGAAGTACAAGTCACTCATGTTTCCTATCTCCTCATATAGAAGTCACCTCCAGATTGTCAGGATTTTGCGAGAGGGATTCAATCTCATATTGGAAATTTAGGTTTGCACAATTAAGGTGAATTAAAGTGCTCTGGTGCAACAAATTCACTTTTTTAAAAACAATGACTTTTTTGTGGTTAGGAAAGTGACAGGGAAAATGCACTAAAATAAAACAATTGGTTAATAGGAAGACATAGAACCACTGCAACAAACAAATCTGGATGAGACTAGGATAAATTCTCATGGTCATATAACCTCCCTGCAAACAAATCAGAATGGATGTCCAAAAAAGTCCAAACATTGTATAACCACTGTATAAGATTTCCACAAGCAAATCAGGATGACTGCTCAATAAACAGGAATGCCCAATAAACTGTAGAAGAGCCAACAGTTGTTTATTTTATTGCATTTTTAAGTCCTGTCCTATTTCTAAGTAGCTCAGACAGGGTACATCTCTCCTCCTTATTTATTAATTATATTTATATACTGCCTTTCTGGCAAGACACCCAAGGCAGTTTACAATTTTAAAATACAAAAACAAATGGTATAAATGTTAAAGTTTGTCTTGGGGCAGAGGTAGGAACAGTCCAATGGAAGTAGGCTCTGATGTTGTCTTTGCCAGCCTGGCTCTCTTCTTCCTTATCACAGGGCATGTGATGTATTTTATCCTTGCTTGGGCAGAGTGATGGTTTATGGCCAAGGCTATCCAATAAAAATTGCTCTGTTTGCTCCAGAAAAAGAAAAGTGAATTTGGCCAGTTGCAATTTGCTTATGGTTAAATATGTGACTGGGGACTCCACAACATGGGATAGCATCAACCACAGGCCCCAGTAGCTGGCTGCCTGACTACTTCAAGCTTTCCTAAAATGAATGGAATAATTTGGATACAAAGTACAGCCATGAGATGACCCATTTACCACAAGTAAACTGTAATCTGCAGAGACCATATTCTCCATGTTCATATGAATGAATCCTGTTAATTTCAGGAGACCTCAATGGGATAATTTGTATTCTTGTAGAGAGCTTTGTTTCCCTAGATCAAGGCCCTGAAGCTCCCTAGAATTTTGTTTGGCAATTGTTCTTCATCTTCCATCTTCATTTTCTCATGTCATTCTTGAAAAGGCCCAGTTAATTTTTTGCCCTATGGTAGTTCACTAGAGAAAAGTTTGAGCAGTCTTAATCCAGAGTATAAAATACCATGTGTTAACTTAGAAGAAAATGGAGCAGGGATCATCTATTTAGCATAGACTTCACACACACAGCCCAAAAAAATTCTTGGCTGAGTTTGAAGAAGGAACTTGCTGACAAATCAAGCCATTATGCATGGCCAAATACATCCCTGGCTTTACTTTCCCTGGCACGAATGCAGCTTGATGGAACTAATGTGATAGCTCCTTTACTTTGTATACATATGTGTCCAATAAGGACAAGTATCTTTCCCTTGGTGGATTTCACTTTTCCCTAAAGAAGTGGAGACATTAAATGTATTGCAATTTTTCTGGGACAGGAATGCTGCTGCCATGGTGCCATAAATGAAGATGGGAAACTTTAGCAGAACCAGATGATTTCATATGGGGCAGATAATGCAAGTGTTAACTATGCATGCAGTCCTTCTCCCATCTTTCCAAGGGCCAAATGTTGAGTAACAAGCCCTGCTTCTTGCACACAACTCCCAACACATTTGTTTATAAGACTACAGAACATTCATTAGACAGAAGTACCATACGCCATGAAGTTATGAAAGCCCGTTGACCCCACTCATCCCATACCACTGGAGACAGGACTGGAAGAACATCTCTTCTTAATACTTCTGAAGACTTAGGAAACCTTGATAGAAACCACCCCCTCATCTGGCTTTTACTCATTTAGGGTGACCATGTGCCCTACTTTACAGGAGATAGTCCTCTATATGAAGGAGTGCAGTCCACTATTTAAAGGAGTCCTATGTTTGATTGTCTGTCTGGTCCAAGTCTAGTCTAACAATAAAGAAAGGAGAACAGGAGGGGCCTTGCAGTTGCCTACCAACATGTCGCTCCGGGAAATCAGGCTGAGCAGGCACACAGGTCAGCTGGTCAGTCTTCACCATTATGGTGAAATGTATTGTATTTCTATTTAAATTATAGTAATTATTTTTGAAATATGAATATATTAACACATGCAATGTTTATGAAAATCTGCATCTTCTTCAAACGTCTATTTTGGTGATACATCCATCAGCCATCTGAGACCTTACAATTGGCAGGGGAGGCCATTGGATGCTGCCCAGTTGGTATGGACCCACAACTGGGCCTTTTTGGTAGTGATGCCCCATTTATGAAATGTCCTCCTTGGTGATGTGCATCTGTGTTCCTCATTATTAATATTCAGGAGGAATTTAAAGATATGCCTGTTTACCCAGCTGAAATATACTATACTAGACTGGCAGCTATAAAATTATAAACTGTGAAAATGTTTTTTCTGTTATAAAATGTTGTTTTGTTTTTTTTAATGTATTGTTTGGCTGTTTTGTTGTTTGCTGCCCACGGTAGAAATCTAATAAATAAATACATTTCCTCTTTTTTGGCAATGCATAAACAGCCAGCCTACCACCATTGAAGAACCTTCTGAAGTGAACTGGACAACTTGCCTAACCTCTACAAGCAGTACTAGAAGACGTAGCAAGCCAGATTAAATGAAGCTGCCACTTACTGAATCTATGAGAAGTTCGCAAATTGTCTTCATGTAATATTTAAGACGTGATCTTTCATCATATTGCTTTAGTTGTGAATGTTGTCCCATAATAATATTTTCCCCATTCATACATACACAATTGGTTCTGATGCATCTTATACAAATTGACAGATTAGATTATTGCTTTTTTGTATTTTTAAGGACATTAATACAAGTAAGTTGATCTGCAAACCAACGCAAAGTCTCTGTCGTCCTGATAGTCAGTTTTTAAGGGAAGTGATTATATCTGCTTCATGAAGAAAAGCCAGTGGCCCATCTAGTCCAGCATCCTGTTCTCTTAGTGGCCAATTAGATGCTTGCAGGAAGCGCACGAGCAGGACTTGAGTGCAACAGTGCTCTCCCCTCCTACGATTTCCCGGAACTGGTATTCAGAACCATACACCGACATTGGAAATAGAACACATTCATTATTTTGCTCATCTCTAACTCATTGTTATATGTAACCCAAAGGAGCAATAGACAGTATAACCAGTTTGAACTTCTGTCAAACTTCAAGAAAATCATACCATCCTGGGTGGAGTCTTTCCAGCTCCCACCACCCCCTGCCTTTGGAGGGCTTGTAAGAAGTAGCTGCAGGAGTCAGACTCCGAGTAACAGCCTGGGTCTCTAGGAACAAAATTGAAACTTTCTAATTTCCTTTTAGTTTTGCTATATTGCCAAGAAGTGTAATGTTGCCTGCCAACAGATGTAATATAGTTATATTTATAGTGTTGAAAAGGTTTTGGTGTTTGCAGTGATATTTATTGTTCTGTTACTGTTTTATTCCTGCTGTTTTATTATTTTTATGAAATTTTATGAAATTGTTTTTGTAATTGTTGTTTACTTTGTTGTAAGCCACTTTGTGCACAATTTCTTGTAGAAAGGCAGCATACCAATACAGAGGATGATGATGGTGAAAATATTGGAGGGGATTATAGCTTGCTAATGTTTGCCTGTCACGAACCTGCCCTTCACCAGGATTGTCCCTCCTGACAACCCACACATGGTTCAGGAGATCCCCACCTTGCCTCAGCCTGGGCCAGATATGCTCTCTGCACCACAAGTTGTGGCCCTTCCACCTTTTGTCCCGCCCAAAATGTGACCAGTGGTGTGCCCTGTTAGCACAACAGGATGTAGGTGCAGGAACTGAATAGGACCCTGATACAGTAGCACATCTGGCCAGGCAGATATGTAAGAATTTAAATGAACAAAATAACTTTATTAAAATACAAGTTGTTAAATTGTATATTGATGTATGGTCCCTTTCTTTCCTACCTGTCCTACCCCCTCTCTAACTAATATGTAATCCACCCTTTTCCTCCCAGCTCACTCCCACAACACAATCTCCCTCCTTCCACTCCAAATCCCAACAACAAAAACACTCCTAATTGTCAAAACCAACTGTCTTTTTATTTGAACCTCCCTTAGAACTCTCACTCCCACACCCCCTCCCACCTGGCAGTCTTACATCACTCATACTCCCAGGCATTCCATTAACTCCTTCGAACCCGTAAAACATTTAATAGCCATTCCCAGCAAGTGGTTTCGCTACATTGCCCTTCTCCCCAAAACTCTGATATCTGAGACAGACAGGCAGATAGCTTAATGCCAAAGTAGGCTTCTAAGCAGTTTATAAGTATAAAAAGCAATTACACAATCATTAAAATATAACAATCCATAATTAATGTACACAATTAAAATACATAATTAAATATTACCATGAAAACATTAAGAATATAAGAAGAGCCCTCCTGGAGCAGGGCAATGGCCCATCTAGTCCAGCACCCCTGTTCTCTCAGTGGCAAACCAGATGCCTATGGGAAGCCTGCAAGCAGGACCTGAGCGCAAGAGTACTCTTCTCTCCTGCGGTTTCCAGCAACTGGTACTCAGAAGCTGTGGAGGCAATGCATAGCCATCACGGCTAGTAGCCATTGATCACCTTATCCTCTATGTATTTGTCTAATCCTTAAGATATAAAAATTAACATATATTCATAATTAAAATATGCCATCAAGCAATCCCAAATTACAGATTAGGTAGAGGGGGGACCGGCTTTTTGTGCCAGCCCCATTTAGAGGTGTTTTTAAAAGGCTGCAGGAGGGCATGATTTGGGGAAGTCAGGGAGTGGGCCTGGTGCATTTCATTATGAGAACCAAAGCCTCCTGCTTGGTTTGGTAATGCCTCTCCCATAATCGGTGCTTAACAAAATAACGTTCACAAACAACAGTGTTTATGGGAGGACAGTTGTCGCTTCTTCCCTTTGAACAACGCCAGGATGTTAATTACTTATGAGAAATGATAATACAAGAAAACTGTATCCATCTTCTGCATTTAATGCAGTAGTCGCTATTCCATACATAATTCCTAATGCCAGTTGTACTGTATATCTGGTATAGGTGTTGCTTTCAGACTGATTAAAATCTTATTTGGAGATCATAAAGTAACACCCTAGTTCTCCAGTTTTGCAGCAGCAGTGAAGATGAGCAGTGAAGGGAGAAATTTTATGACTCCTGAGATTCAAAGGAGGTTTTACATGAGCAGAGGAACAACAGAAGCAGCTTAGAGTTTCATACCTATAGAGGCATTTGCCCAACCCTTTCAGCAGGGCTGGCGCCAGGCAACATTGGGCCCTTGGGCACCAGCTTGCCCCAGGTCTGTGGCACCTGCCCATGCATCCCACCTACCTCTTGCGTCATGTACTCCCACATGAATGATGTGCGAGCATGCCTGTTATCAACCAAGATAGTGGCGGGGGCATCAGCCTCCTAGGGAGGTCCCCACCACCATCTTGGTTGATGGCAGGCATGGATGTGCTATGCACACATGTCATTCACAGCAATGGGAGAGGTAGGTGGAGCGTGCATGCTTGCGTGCTTATGGAAACCTGTGTGCTGTCACAAGGGGGTGCCTTGGAGCTCCCTCTCTGTGATCCACAGCAGAATTGGGAACCAACGCTGCCATGGATCGTGGAATGGGAATGCTACCCTCCCACCCTAAGGAGGGGCCTTTCCAGAGCTTGGAAAAGTTACTTTTTTAAACTACAACTCCCATCAGCCCCAGCCAGCATGGCCACTGGATTGGGCTGATGGGAGTTGTAGTTCAAAAAAGTAACTTTTCCAAGCTCTGGGCCTTTCATGGATCCCTCTGGGCCACAGGGGCCCTCGGCCAGGCCCAACCTGGCCGTCCTCTGGCCTTTCTGGTATGTGAGCTTCTAGAACATGGATGTGAGCTTCTAGAAAATGGATGAGGAACCTGCAGCCCTCCAGATGTTGCTGGACTACAACTTCTATTATCCCTGACTATTGGCCACTGTGACTGGGGCTGATGGCAACTGGAGTCCAACATCATCTGGAGGGCCACAAGTTCCCCAATCCTGCTTTAGAGGTTTAGATTCCATCATCATAGCCCTTCCTAGCCAGCATATCTCTTGATCCTCTCATGTCCTGTGGTACCACTGTGGACCAATGCAATCCTACAGCCCCGGACCTTGAACCCCTTGATCAGTTGGATTACATCCATTCAAAGCCAAGTATCTCCAGTTTCACAGAGCTACAGAGAGGTGCATGCTTGCTCAGCAAATGAGAAACGTTTTCCAGCTAAACAAGTGGGTGCTTGCCTCTGATGCCTTATGATAGCTGGCTTTAGGCAGGAGCTGATTGATGCAAAGAATGAGTGACAGCTTCTTAGGATGGTTACCAGGCAACAAATAGTACAAACGGCTAAGCAATATTGCAATGAAGGTGGGGTTCTAGGCCGCATCAGTTGAGAACAGGGAGGATCTCATTTCAGGGAGCATATGTCAACTCAGAAACAGGTCTTTGTTTGGTAGGCTTAAGCAGTTTCTGTGCTAATTGTACATCATTGGCACAATCTCTCCATTGGCTACACTCCTTAGTTCCATCCTAGTCACGAAAATAGAAGGCTTCAGAAACCTTTCCCAAGACAGTCTTTCTTAAGCCTGATCAAATGAAACTTGGTCAATTGACCAGTCCAAGACTGCTAAATATTGTCAAACAATAGTCAAGTATTTAAAGCATTATTAGAATACTCACAAAAGATAGAGATAATTGTGCTAATTACAAAAATTACTGCCTTCTAGAAGACTCCAGCTCCTCCCAGGATTTTTACTGTGCATGCTGCCAAATCACACGGAGGGCTCTCCTCCTCACAGCAGATACAAAGGCCTCTGTGGCACTCTTGAATTGTGGGCATAGTGATAACTGCTTGAGTTTATTTGCTTCATGCTTCTTTCCAAATATTTTTTTCAGTTCCAGTTCAGAGATGCCACAATTACAGCACATAGCCAGTGGGACAGGGTGGGCCATGTGGCTTACTTGATAGGAAAAAGAGAAGCAACTCTCTGGAAATAGTTGCAGAGAAGAGGTGGTGCCTACTCCTTTAGGACAAGTATGATCCTGACTCCTATAAGGCTGATGAACAGGAGGTCTTTATTCCTGCCATTGCTATCAGATGATCTCCACAGTGCATCAGAGGAGACAATCTGCCATTTACACAAGAGCATTCTTGACTGCACGGATTACATGATGATATTTAACTATATGGTGTAGAGCCATGAAGCTCACTACATAATTTAGCCCACTTACTTTCTCTCAGCCTAACCTACACCAGAGAATGGGGAGGACCATATAAGCCATCTTGAGCTTCTTAAAAGAAAGTTGGAAAATAAATACACTGTGGTGAAATAATAGGCAATTAATCAAGTTCCCAACCCTAGACTCGGCCTGGAATTTGAATTTCCCATATTATATACCAAATGGTGTTTTTTTCTTGTAGCAGCAAGTAACTTAAATATGACAGTTCCTCACTGTTTTTTTTACATTTTATATAACTTAAATTTGCCAGAAAAAAATAAACACAGAATTATAATTTCCTCCATAATGATCAGTTGAAAAATGAATAAATGTTGCCCAATTTACATGAACATTACTTCTTTGTTATCCTTCATGAGTTCTATTGAGAGTTGTTAATTTGATAAGTTTGATAAATTTAGCAGCTTTCCAAATCCCTTTAATCTAGTTATCAATTTTTAGAAAGTCTGAGGAGTTCCATCTGTGGACATTTTTAATATCAAAGCTACTAATAGATTAAATGCCCGCTCCATCTGACATCTGGATGGCACCATGTGGGCAAAAGCTGATGTAGGCCAAGAGTTTGTAGGAGTCAATAAAAAATTATCTGAGGCATTTGCTGATTTCATTCCCTGTTGGTTGACATGCGAAGTAATAAATATATATTGGCATCAAGTAATTGAGATAATTCAGAATATTATAAATTGTTAAAGGTCATATGATCCTTTAGTAATTCTTCTTGAGTTATTGGAGAATGATATTAGAAAACCAAATATGGAGTGGGCATTTAATCTACTATTTGTTTAATGTATTAAAACCTCTTGTTCAACAAATTAACACTGACAGGGCCGGCTCCAGGCAACTGCAACCTCAAATAATAATGAACTTCATTCACTCACACCAACATTCAGAATCATGCCACTTTAAGCTGTTTTGCAACTGTTTATACTTGTTTTTATGGTTATTGGATTTTAAAGGAATTTATTTCTTATTGTGAGCTGCCTTGGTTTCCAATCTGCAACCCTACCTCACAGGGTTGTTGGATAGACTCCATACACACACACACACACACACACACTGGAGATGTAAAATACATACAGGCCATATAATAGTTTATTGTCAAAACCAGTCATTGCAGAACATTTTAAAAAATAATAAAATCAGTATTAGTTTTCTGCATAATAAAAGCAGTGATATCTAAGTAAGCCCTGCCTAATTGCTTTAAAAATAGGAATGGGGGGAAAAGAAAGATTTACAACATAAACACAATCCTTTGCTATGTTCACTCAAAAGTCCCACTGATTTTCAGCACAATCCTAACCATGTCTACTCAAAAGTAAGTCCTACTGAATTCAATGGGGTTAACTCCCAGGTATGTGGAGTTAGCATTGCAGCTTTACTCCCAGAAAAGTTTCATATTGGGAAGGTTTTCAAAACTGGTTACTGATTGATTGAATGATTGATTGATTAGATTTATATCCCATCCTTTCTCTCTGTAGGAGCTCAGGGTGGCAGGTTATGAATAAGACAAATAAACTACCCTCTTCAATAGTCCAATAAAATTTAAACTTGTTTGACTCCTTAATTAGAATATTTTAAGACTGCAGCATGTACACTTTTTAAAATTTCTGTTCAAAGATTATTTGAAAAATAAAATGTATAAAAAGCCATTTTTGCAAGTAATTAAAAAAACCCTGCATGTACACTTTTATGCCTACCAAGATCCTGCTGTGATCTTCTGTTGTAGGGCAATTCTATTCATGTTTACTTAGAAGCAAGTCCCAATCCTGTGCAGAGTAAGTACTGTTTATGCTGCTGAAAGCTATATATTTACTGATTCCTGATGTGAGACAAGCAGAAAAAGGAAATTGTTCTCAGAACTTGAAATGGGGTTTAGGTATTGCCTGGGGGTCAACAAATCTTGTCAATCACAACCCTGACTTCACTTATGGGCTAAAAACCTGAAAGGGCGGGGATTAGAGCAGCCGGTACTAACAAAAGTTGCTGGGGGAGGGTGGCTGACATTTTGGTTTATATCTTTTGAACTAGACTACCTAGAAACTTTTTTTAATGGAAGCTAAGAGTCCAGAGATTAAGGTGACTCACCTGGAGATGACCCCCAAAAACCAGAGTCTCCAGGTGAGAACCGGACACCCTGCAACTCTGCATACATTTAAAACACATGACTTCCCCCAAAGAATCCTGGGAATTGTAGTTTGCTAAGGATGTTGGCAACTGTAGCTCTGTAAGGGTGAAATTACAGTTCCTAGGATTCTTTGGGGGACATCATGTGCCCCCCAGCCCCATCCTAGCATGTCTACTCTGAAGTAAATCCTTAAATTCAGTGGGACTTATTCCCAGGTAAGTGGCGCTAGGAGTGCACTCCTAGTGAGCAGTGAATTTGCCCCCAGGGTTTCCTTAATTTGTTTTTATTTTTAATTTAACAAAATGTATATACTGCTTGAATGGAAAGATCTCTAAGTGGTTTACAAAAACATTAAAATTATCGATAAAATAGTTAAAAACAAGTAATTAAAAACATATTTAAAACAATGAAAAATAACTGCAAACTAACCACATAAAAACAGATCAACATCTATGCGACCGGAAAGGTTTGCCTAAACAGAAAGATTTCAAGCAGGTGCCAAAAGGAACACAGGGCCATGGGGCCTCCAAAAGTTTGGGGAAATCTTCTTACACATTATACTGTAATGGAAGGATCCTTGATGGCTCCATTTCCATGATTGCTACCTGACAACAATACAATTTGCCAAGGTCAGCAGTACAGCAACAGGCAGTGCTATGACTAAAGGCACCAGTCTGAAATGTTCCTGTCCTTAGATGCAATGATCAAAGTAAATCAGTCTTCATGCATGCCACAGCCTCCAACAATAGGCTATAAGCAGATTGTGGCTCCAGTGTCAGTGGGGCAGTGAATCTACATCATGTTTTAGTTCAAATTTTCAAGGAGCTGTCCAAGGAACTTCCAGCTCCTTGGAAGTTTATACTAAAACCTGAAGCTGATTCATTGCCCCACTGACATCAGAGCGACTGGTCCGCACTGGTTGTAAGCTTGCTTACTCCAAGAGACTACTTCAAAAGTTCATTTCCATTAGCCTTCTTCAGGCACACTAATGCCCCCATGCAATGAAAAAGAGTAGGGATGAGGGTGCTCACTCTGCCCCTCCCTCCCCCCAAGGTCACCTTCCCTGTAGTGCAGGTGTGGGAACCTTTGGCCCTCCAGTTGTTGCCAAACTACTACTCCCATCTGCCCCAACAAGCATGGCCAATGCCCAAGGATGTTGGAAACTGTAGTTCAGCAACATGTGGAGGGCCAAAGGTTCCCCATACCTGCTGCAGTACACTGGCCCTTCTGGCTTGCCATACCAGAAACTGCCCAAGCTGGCTCTCAGGTACTGTGCTTTTAGTTTCATTTCTGCAGTACAAGCAGCAGCCTACTTCGTGCTTTTTTGCCCTCCATAAACCATTTTATATTAAAGCTGTTTTTGTTATGTAACCTCTGTGTGGCCACCTCTTTGTTATACTTCTCATTACCCATCACCCACCACAAGTTGGAGGAAAAACTTGCAGAGCAGGGAGCCTGCTCTACTCAAGCAGGTTCTCTGCATGATTGAAAATCCTGGAAAATCAGCGCCTGCTGCAGAAGTTATTGTGCAGAATTGCACCCACCCCTACCCACTTGCCCGACCCCTATGAACATAAAGTGTAATGTCTAAAAGAATCTGCATGCATGCAAACTATACATGCATACACTGTCCACAAAATCAGGGCGCCTGGGTATTCAAGGGTCCCTTATTGCACAGAGCCGATGTGCACAGAAAGATAACACCAAGCTTGCCTATATGGTGAGGCCAGATTGTGTTAGTGGGCAGAGTTTCCAAGTATGAAAAATAAGCATATATGTACTATTCATCATTTGTGTTGGCCTTTCTAAAAGACAGTCAGTGAAAATGACTTAAAGAAGTGTAGCCAAAATGCACCCCCTTTTTTAAAGAGGAAGTAATATGTTTTACAATTTGTAAGAACATAAGGAGAGACCAAAGGCCCACATGGAAGAGCATTGTGTTCTAACAGTGGTCAAACAGATGCCTCTGGGGAGCCTGTAAGCAGGACCTGAGCATAACAGCCTCCTCCCTACTTGTGATACCCAGCATACTGCTTCCGACAGTGAAGATAGCACATAGCCATTGCTAGCTTTATCCTCCATGAATCTGTCAAATCATCTTTTAAAGAATGAATCTGTCAAATCATTCAAGTTGGTGGCCATCACTACCTCTTGTGGGAGCAAATTCCATAGTTTAAGCATGCATTGTGTGAAGAAGTACTTTCTTTTGCCTGTCCTGAATCTTCCAACATTTAGCCTCACTGGATGGCCCCAGGTTCCAGTATTACAAAAGAGAGAGACTTTTCTCAATTCACTTTCTCCACATTACCCATAACCTTATACACTACTATCATGCCTATTTTAGTACTACATATATGTCTTTCTATGTTTTTAGATATATTGTAAATGATGATAATGGGAGTAATTACTTCATCATAATGTTTATCTATGTAGTTTTGGATTGAATCCTAGAACACAGCACAGCAGCAAGCTCCAGACTGTAATTTTTTTTTTTAAAAAAAGACCAGACTTCTAAGGATATTTTCCTCCACTCTCACTAGTATAGTACACTAGTTGTGATCTTGTGCAGACTCCCTTAAGATGCTGCAGCAGTACAGCAGAGTCAAATAAGAAGATCTGGCTATAAGTGACTAATAAACCTTAATAAAACTTGCCAAAGAGTGTAACAAATTTTACTTAAGGTGTCACAATAAAGATAATGAATGGAAAATAGAAAACCCACCTCCAAATTGCAGTTAGCAGATTTTTTTAAAGCACATACCCAAATATACATCCTCCTAGGGCTGCCAGGGCTCCATTTTTGTCCAGAGACTCTGGGTTTTGGGGGTCCTCTCTGGGTCTCTGGATGAGGCACCTTAATCTCTTGACTCTCAGCTTTCACATACAAAAAAAATTAAGTTTCTAGGTGGTTGGTTCACAAGATATACATCAAAATGACAGCCGCCGCCCCCCAATTTCTGTTAAATGAGCTCGTAGCTGGCTGTTCTAACCCCGCCCTTTCAGGTTTGTAGCCAATAAGTGAAGTCAGGGTTATGATTTGTTGACCTCCAGGCAGTAGTTAGACCTCATTGCAAGACCAGAAAACTGTTGCTCTTTCCTGCTTATTTGAAAATCTCATAAATTGTGTAAGTATATAACTTTCAGTCTTTTTCTCTCTTGTGTGCAAGAGTCGAATGAGTTTAAATTTTCCTGGGCTGTTGAAGAGGGCAGTGTTTTGAAAAAAACCCTAATATGAAGCTTTAATCCAATACTCCTTTTCTGGGAGTAAAGCTGCAATGCTAATCCCACATACCAGAACCCAAATGAATTCAATAGGACTTACTTTTGAGTAGACACAGTTAGGATTCTGCTGTAAATTAATGAGACTTTTGAATGAATATAGCTAAGAATTGTTTGTGTTTGTATTTTACATCTCCAGTGGGTGTGGGTGGGTGTATGGAGCCTTTCTAACAACCCTGTGAGGTAGGGTTGCAGAATGGAAGCCAAGGCAGCTCACAATAAGAAATAAATCCCTTTAAAATCTAATAACCATAAAAACAAGTATAAACAGTTGCAAAACAGCTTAAAGTGGCATGATTCTGAATTTTGGTGTGAGTGAATGAAGTTCATTATTATTTGAGGTTGCAGTTCTGTGCATGCTTTCCTATTTGAGTAAGCCCCCTTGAATACATTGGAACTTACTTCTGAGTAAACAAGCATAAGATTGCACTATAAATATCTTTACAGGTTGTGTAAATAATAAACATCTTTGACAGTCATGCTTATCTAAATATTTCTTCATGCTACGTCCCGATAAGTATCTGATTTCACACTTTGGTTGTACAGTATTACTTCCTCTACATTTTCAGTGTGCCCTTCTTCCTTGGGGAATTCATAGTTCCCCTCTGTTGTTTTCATCCTGAGGGGTAGATTAGGCTGAGAGATGGTGAGTAGCCCATAGTCATTCAGTAAACTTTATAGCTCATTTCCATTTTTAAAAATTAATTAAAACAATTTACATGCAGGCAAAGTTTATTAAGTAGATCCACACAATACATTTAAAGCATATCCAACTCACATTTAAAGTGCAGGACACCCCCCAAAGAATCCTGGGAAGCATAGTTTCCCTCTCACAGCTATACTTCCCACCACCCTTAACAAACTACAGTTCCCATGATTCTGTGGTGTGATTCATGTGCTTCAGATACATGTTGAGTGTGCTTTAAATGAATGGTGTGGATCTGCCCTAGGTATGCTGTGCATTCATTAATGAATTGAAAAGAACAATTTTAAAAGACACTTTTGTAAACAGGGGAAGGGTTGTAGCTCAGTGGTAGGGCACATGCTTTGCATGCAAAAGTCCAAATTTCAATTTCCGGAAAAGACTATTGCCTGGAATCCTGGAGAGCCAATGCTAGTCCATGTCATCAGTAGGGTTGCCGGGTCAGAAGCATCCCAAAACATGGGATTTCAGGGGTGGGCCCTAGTGATGTCATGGGGCAGGTCATAGTAATGTCATAGGGTGGACCCAAGTGATGTCACAGGGGCAGGCCCAAATAATATCATTAAGCATGATACATTAAGCATCAACCACGGTTGCTTGGAGCATACAATTCAAACAAAAAAAATTCTCTGATTGGAAATTAAAATAGAAATCTTAGCTGAAAGAGCATGGGTAGGGAACATTTAATCTAACCTACTTGCTTCTGGCAAGAAGGATTTAAGTGCTCTCAGGCTAGGCTAGTCACCAGAAGGCCATTGCAGGAAGAAAGGAGCCTAGTGTTGTGAAGATGTTAGATAGGAGCACTCAGGAGTAAAGATGGATGCCCTGAAGGCTGCAATTCTAAACACACTTACTAAGCCCGATGGAACTTTACAGGGCTTACTTCTGAATAGATATGGTTTGGATTGTGCTATTGGTAAAGCTTGACTAGGGAACCTCTGCAGAGATATCCATATCCAAGCAGGGCTGGCAACCCCGTCTGCAAGGCCCTGTCCATACCTTTCAGCATGGCTGCTCAAAACATCTTTACAGATTTGACCCTTTGCTTCCAAAAGAGGTATGAGAAATGAATAAGAGTAAGAAGATTCTCTACCCTTTTCTGTCTACCTTGTGGGCTGCTATAAACTGACATCCAATCCAATTCCAGTGAGTAATAATTGACAGAGAGAAAACACACATGCTTTGATCTGCCTTCACAGACAGCAGCTTGGGAACAACAATTGCAGCTACACTTCCCAGTATGTGAATTGCCTTTTACCACTATTGGGCAAGAAACAAACCGTCATGCAGTCAACAAAGTGCATCATCAGTGGGTTTAAGGGAATTGAGCTGAGTGCATGGAACCACTGTTGTTGTTTCTATGGATATAAGGGAGTGAGGTTAAAGGTAAATGAAATGCAAACAGAAAAATAAAAATAAAAGACAATGATGATTTCCTGAATGCAATACCCATACCAACCATAACAAGATTCCTATGAATTAGGCAGAAAACTCCGCATCCCACAACCAGTCAGGATTTCTAACCAAAAACCAAAACTAAAAAAATCCTAGCACCTAGTCAGCCTAGGTCACAGAAATCCCCATGCAGCACAACCTGACCTGGACACTGCCATTACTGCAGAATGCTGCAGTCCAATTGCTAACATAAGTGAGACCCTATCAGCACATAATACCTCTGCTCTGAAATCCGCACTGGTTGCTGATTTGCTATCAGGCCAAGTTCAAGGTGAGCTTTCCATGTTATGGGTGCCACATAGTACTTGTTCTGCTCTTGTAAGAAATCAGTCCTTTAGTGTGGCAGCACCTACACTATGGAACTCCCTGCCTATTGACATTAGGCAGACACCTTCATTGTACTGTTTTCAACACCTACTAAAAACATTCTTGTTTAGGCAAGCCCATCCCAGCATGTAGAAGCTATTGTGTTCTGGATAAAGCAGATCCACACCATTCATTTAAAGCACATTCAACACACATTTGAAGCACATGAACCCCACCACATCATGGGATCTGTAGTTTGTTAAGGGTGGTGGGAACTATAACTGTGAGGGGGAAACTACACTTCCCAGGATTCTTTAGGGGAAGTCATGTGCTTTAAATGAAGAAATATTTATATAAGCATGACTGTCAAAGATGTTTATTATTTACACAACCTGTAAATATATTTGTAGTGCAATCCTATGTTTGTTTACTCTGAAGCCAGTCCCAATGTATTCAATGGGGCTTATTCAAACAGGGAAGCGTGCACAGAACTGCAGCCTCAAGTGATAAGGAACACTCAACCAACCCAAAATTCAGAATCATGACACTTTAAGCTATTTTGCAAGTAATTATATTTTGGTTTTATGGTTATTGCATTTTAAAGGGATTTATTTCTTGTTGTGAGCTGCCTTGGTTTCCAATCAGCAATCCTACTTCATAGGGTTGTTGGGAAGACTCCATACACACACACACACACACACACACACTGGAGATGTAAAAATACATAGACCCCATATAATAGTTTATTGTCCAAATGAGTTGGTCATTGCAGAACATTTTTAGAAAAAAATAAAATCAATATTAGTTTCCTACATAATAAAAGCAGTGATATCTATGCAAACCCTGCCTAATTGCTTTAAAAACAGGATTGGAGGGGGTGAGAAAGGTTTACAACACAAACCAGAGCTTGGAAAAGTTACTTTTTTGAACTACAACTCCCATCAGCCCAATCCAGTGGCCATGCTGGCTAGGGCTGATGGGAGTTGTAGTTCAAAAAAGTAACTTTTCCAAGCTCTGACACAAACACAGTTCTTTACTATGTTCACTCAAAAGTCTCATTAATTTACAACACAATCCTAATCATGTCTACTCAGAAGTAAGTCCTTTTGAATTCACTGAATTCACTGCCATCTTCAACAGCCCAGGAAAATTTAAATTTGTTTGACTTGTGGACACAAGAGAAAAAAAGACTTGGTACTTACACAGGAAAAAACAATAGTTTTCTACCTTTGCAACGGAGTCTGAGGACTGCCTGGAGGCCCAGAAATCCCTTGTCAATCACAACCCTGACTTCACTTAATGGCTACAAACCTGAAAGGGCAGGGTTAGAGCAGCCAGCAAAGAGATCGTTTCACGTAAGTTGGGGGGGGCTGACATTTTGGTGTATATGTCGAGAACCAGACCACCTAGAAACTTTTTTTTTATTGAAGCTGAGAGTCTGGAGATGAAGCTTACTCATCCAGAGACCCAGAGAGGACCCCCAAACCGGACATCTGGTAACCCTGGTCATCAGTACTGAGCTAGATGGTACCAAATGGCCTGAGTTGGTATAAGGCAGATTCCTTTGTTCCTAAAAGTGGAGACAGACCCATGGGCCACAGTGACTCTATTATTTGTTTGTTTGCTTGCTTGCTTGCTTGCTTGCTTTCTTATTCGATATCCTGCCCTTCCTCCCAGCAAGAGCCCAGGGCGGCAAACAAAAGCACTAAAAACACATTAACACATCATAAAAACAAACTTTGAAATACATTAAAACAAAACATCTTTAAAAACATTTTTTTAAAAAAGTTTTCAAACATTTTTTTTAAAAGGTTAAAAACAGTTTCCTTAAAGAAAAAGGTTTAAAAACATATTAAAAAGCAATTCCAACACAGACGCAGACTGGGATAAGGTCACAACTTAAAAGGCTTGTTGAAAAAGGAAGGTCTTCAATAAGCACCGAAAAGATAACAGAGATGGCTCCTGTCTATATTTAAGGGGAGGGAATTCCACAGGGTAGGTGCTGCCACACTAAAGGTCCATTTCCTATGTTGTGCGGAACAGACCTCCTGATAATATGGTGTTTGCAGGAGGCCCTCACCTACAAAGAGCAGTGATCAACTGGGTATATAAGAGACAAGACGGTCTTCCAGGTAACCTGGTCCCAAGCTGTATTGGGTTTTGTACACCAAAACTAGAACCTTGAACTTGGCACAGTGTAATTCTTTTAGCAGCAGGGTGACATGTTGGCGACACCCTGCCCCAGTGAGCAGTCTTGCCGTTGCATTTTGCACAAGCTGAAGCTTCTGGATCAACCTCAAGGGCAGCCCCACATAAAGTACATTATAGTAATCCAGCCTAGAGGTTCCCAGTGTGTGGCCAACAGTGGTCAGGCTATCCTTGTCCAGGAACGGCCGCAGCTGTCTTACTAGCTGAAGCTGGTAAAAGGCACTCCTAGCCACTGAGGTCACCTGGGCCTCTAGACAAAGGTGGATCCAGGAACACCCCCAGACTATGGACCTGCTCTTTCAGAGGGAGTACAACCCCATCCAAAGCAGGCAGCTGACCAATTATCCGAACTCGGGAACCACCAACCCACAGTGCCTTCGTCTTGCTAGGATTCAGACTCAATTTATTGGCCCTCATCTAGCCCACCACAGAGTTCAGGCAGCGGTCCAGGGTTTGCACGGCCTCCCCCAATTCAGATGTTACAGAGAAACAGAGCTGGGTATCATCAGCATACTGCTGACACCTTGCCCCAAATCTCCTGATGACCACTCCCAAGGGCTTCATAAAAATGTTAAACAGCAAGGGGGACAACATGGTACCCTGCAGCACCCCACAGCACAACTGCCAGGGAGCTGAAAGACAATCACCCAGTGGTATTCTCTGAAAAAAGACCTTGGAGATAGGATGGGAACCACTGTAAAACAGTGCCTCCGATACCCATCTCACCAAGTTGGCCCAGAAGGCTACCATGGTCAATGGTATCAAAAGCCACTGAGAGATCAAGTAAGGGTAACTGGGTAGCACTCCCCCTGTCCTTCTCCTGATAAAGGTCATCCATCAGGGCGACCAAGGCTGATTCAGTCCCATAACCAGGCCTGAACCCAGACTGGAATGGGTCAAGATAATCTGTTTCATCCAAGAGTACTGCAATTGCTGCACCACACCCTCCCAACCACCTTCCCTAAGAAGGGGGTATTTGTGACCGGGTGGTAACTGTCGCAAACCAATGAGTCCAGGGTGGGTTTTTTCAGGACCATTCGGATCACTGCCTCTGTACTGCTTTATGACAAAAAATCTCAAAGCGGTTTACAGAAGGAGTTAAAACAATAAAATTATTGGCAAAAAGGGTTAAAAACAGGTATTTAAAAACATTCAAAATAATAAAACCAACAATGAGTTAAAAACAGATTAAAAACACAGTGGCTTCTGCATGCCTGGATAGGTATGTCTAAACAAGAATGCTTTTAGCAGGTGCTGAAAAGAGTACAATGAAGGCATCTTCATAATGTAAATAGGCAGGGAGTTCCAAAGCGTAGGTACTGCCACACTTGTTTCTAGGTGCCTTCAAGTCGATTACGACTTATGGCAACCCTATGAATCAGTAATCTCCAATATCATCTGTCATGAACCACCCTGTTCAGATCGTGTAAGTTCAGGTCTGTGGCTTCCTTTATGGAATCAATCCATCTCTTGGTTGGTCTTCCTCTTTTTCTACTCCCTGCTGTTTTTCCCAGCATTATTGTCTTCTCTAGTGAATCATGTCTTCTCATAATGTATCCAAAGTATGATAACTTCAGTTTCATCATTTTAGCTTCTAGTGATAGCTCTGGTTTAATTGGTACTAACACCCAATTATTTGTCTTTTTCACAGTCCATGCTATCCGCAAAGCTCTCCTCCAACACCACATTTCAAAGGAGTTGATTTTTCTCTTATCCGCTTTTTTCACTGCCCAACTTTCACATCCATACATAGAGATCCAGAATACCATGGTCTGAGTGATGCTGATTTTAGTGTTCAGTGATACATCTTTGCATTTGAGGACCTTTTCTAGTTCTCTCACAGCAGCCCTCCCCAGTCCTAACCTTCTTCTGATTTCTTGACTATTGTCTCTGTTTAGGTTAATGACTGTGCCAAGGTATTGATAATCCTTGACAAGTTCAATGTCCTCATTGCCAACTTTAAAGTTACATAAATCTTCTGTTGTCATTACTTTAGTCTTTTTGACGTTCAGCTGTAGTCCTACTTTTGTGCTTTCCTCTTTAACTTTCATCAGCATTCGTTTCAAATCATGACTGGTTTCTGCTAGTAGTATGGTATCGTCTGCATATCTTAAATTATTGATAGTTCTCCCTCCAATTTTCACACCTCCTTCAACATGGTCCAATCCCGCATTTCGTATGATATGTTCTGCATATAGATTAAACAAATAGGGTGATAAAATACACCCCTGTCTCACACCCTTTCCGATGGGGAAGCAATCGGTTTCTCCATATTCTGTCCTTACAGTAGCCTCTTGTCCAGAGTATAGGTTGCACATGAGGACAATCAGATGCTCTGGCACCCCCATTTCTTTTAACATTCCATAGTTTTTCATGATCTGCACAGTCAAAGGCTTTGCTGTAATCTATAAAGCACAGGGTGATTTTCTTCTGAAATTCCTTGGGCCGTTCCATTATCCAACATACGTTTGCAATATGATCTCTGGTGCCTCTTCCCTTTCTAAATCCAGCTTGGACGTCTCGCTCCATATATGGCAAGAGCCTTTGTTGTAGAATCTTGAGCATTACTTTACTTGCATGGGATAATATTAGGGCAATAGTTCAATAATTACTGCATTCCCTGGGATCCCCTTTCTTTGGAATTGAGATGTATATGGAACGCTTCCAGTCTGTGGGCCATTGTTTAGTTTTCCATATTTCTTGACAATTTTTTGTCAAAAATTGGACAGATTCAGTCTCAGTGGCTTGTAGCACCTCTATTGGTATGCCATCTGTTCCTGGTGATTTGTTTCTTCCAAGTATTTTAAGAGCAGCTTTCATCTCAGATTCTAAAAGTTCTAATTCTTCATCATACGGTTCTTCCATGAATGAATCTGTCATCCTGGCATTTCTTTTACAGAGTTCTTCAATGTATTGCTTCCATCTTCCTTTTATTTCCTCTACTTACTTACTGTTTTGTAACTTACTGTTTTTACTTACTTCCTTTAATTTACTTACTTTTATTTACTGCCACACTAAAGGATCAATTTCTTACAAGAGCAGAACAAGTACCATGTGGAACCCATGACATGGAAAGCACACCTTGAACTTGGCCTGGTAGCAACCAGTGCAAATTTCAGAGCAGAGGTATATATACCGATAGGTCTCACTGACTTGTGTCAGCAGTCGTGCCGCAGTATTCTGCACTAACTGCAGCCCCTGGGTCAGGTTGTGCAGCATGGGCATTTCTGTGACCTTGGCTGATTGGCTGCCAGGATTTTTTTTTTAGTTTTGGTTAGGAACCCTGACTGGTTGTGGGATGCTGAGTTTTCTGTCTTACTCATAGGAATCTTGTTGTGGTTGGTATGGTATTGCATTTAGGAAATCATCACTGTCTTTTTTTTTCTTTTTCTATTTGCATTTCATTTACCTCTGACCTTACTCCCTTACATCCATAGAAGCAACAACAGTGGTACCATGGGGTCAGCTCAACCCCCTTAAACCCACTGATGATTCACCTTGTTATTTGCATGATGGTTTGTTTCTTGCCCAATAGTGGTAAAAGAGAATTCACATACTGGGAATTTAAGTGTGGTTTCAACTGCTGTTGTTCCCAAGCTGCTACCAGTGAAGGAAGACCAAACCATGTGCGTTTTCTTGCTGTCAATTATTACTCACTGTAATTGGGTTGGCTGTCAAAGTGAGTTTATAGCAGCCCACAGGGGAGACAGAAAAGGGTAGAAAATCTTCTTACTCATTTCTCAGACCTCTTTCTGAAGTGAAGAGTCAAATCTGTAAAGACGTTTGGAGCAGCCATGTTAAAAGGGGCATTCCAGGCAGGTTCCAGGGGTTGCCAGTCCTGCTTGGATATGGATATCTTGGCAAAAGTTCCCTAGTCAAACTTTACCAACAGCACAATCCAAACTATATCTACTTAGAAGTAAGTCCTACCAAGTTCTATGGGGCCTAGTCCCTTAGTAAGCATGTTTAGAATTGCAGGCTTCAGGGGCATCCATCTTTACTCCTGAGTGTTCCCATCTAACATCTTCACAACACTAGACTCCTTTCTTGCTACAGTGGCCTTCTGGTGACTGACCTCGCCTGAGGGCACTTAATCCCTTCTTGCCAGAAGCAAGTCGGATCCATCTTTTAGCTAAGATTTCTATGTTAATTACCAATCAGATAAATGTTTTTGTTCGAATTGTATGCTCGAAGCAACTGTGGCTGATGCTTAATGTATCATACTTATTTACATCACTCAAGCCAACCCCTGTGACATCACTCAGGTCCACCCCTGTGACATCTCAGGGTTCGGGATGCTTCTGACCTGGCAACCCTAATCCTCACACGTGTAAAAAGTTAATGAAAGAAACCTTATGTGGTACCATGTTTATTTTATTCTGAGAGCAGTAGCAGTTGAAGCAGAGTGTGTTTCCTGGGGACTGGAGACCAGCTGAAAGGGGTCATTGGGCCATTAAGCTCAGCCAATCATTTATCCATTAGAAACAAGGTCATTACTCCTAATGCCAACTCAGGACATAAATGTCTTAAAGTTATATTGCAGGAGGTAGATGTTGGGTGGGCTTCCTCTTTTACACATTTATTAGTGTGTGATTCAACCCATGTGAGACATTATGTATCTAATTTCCATGGAGTTAAAACTCACTCTCATTCTCTCCCTTTGCATGTGTGTAAAAACACCACAATAAATGTATTCTAGATTTCCATGAAGTGTTCAGTAATCATATGCGCAAACATGCCTATTCACTTGGAAATAAGTCCTCCTGGGTTCAGTGGGGTTTACTTCCAGATAAGTATTCATAGGACTGCAGCCTTAACCTCTCTTTACATCTTGCCTTCGGGTAAAAGAATTCCAACCAGAACTTAAATAAGCCATTGTTCAATTATACCCAATTTACTTTGAAGGCACAACAAGCTGCAAATCTGAAGATCAGCTGCAAATCACTTGCCCAACCATGATCCATTTTAATATAAATCTTGAGTAGACTTTAAAATATGCAGATAGGATTCATATGCCTTTTATATAGTCAGATCTTTAATCACTATATAAGCTCTTTCACACATATATATCCATCACTTGATGACTGAAGCACTGAATGGTGACTTAAATATGCAAACAAACCTTTGCAGAGCTAACACAAAGATAAAACTTTCATACCACTTCAAATGCCATGCTTTTCAGTGAGATCAGATCACATACTGAACTGGCACCTGGAACATCTGAGGATTGGGAGGGAGTCTTCTAACATTTTCATTCCACCAGAATCTCCTACATTTGCAACCAAAGCCAAGAGCTCAGAGAAAGATCAGCAGTAGCCCATTGAGGGACTAACATCTGGCTTCTTCAGTACTTAGTTCCAAGCCAGGTGATTCAGCAGCAGAGTAGCATTTGTTTGGAACATTAGAGAACTGGGGAGGAAATGAAGATACACCTTTGCTCCACTCTAGTAATTATTGTATCATCGTCTGTTTCATTGTGTATTAAATCTATTGCAAGCCGCCTCAAGGACTTGGTTGGCATTGTATAAAAATTCATTCTTAAATAAATAGACATTCAGTAGCATCAAAACCCTGCACAGATAGTCACTGTAAGCATGGTGAGAGGGGTCAGCTCCATCCCCTCTACGCACCCAATGGCATGTGTTCATAGGGGCCTAAAAGCATAGACCCCAATGTGCATCATGTCCTTATGCCAACATTACCATCAATGCACAGATATTGGATGCTCAGGGGATCCAAGGTCAGGAAGCACAACTGGTATTACAGGCAGATGATATATAAACATGAGGGGAGCTGTGGAGATGAGCATGATTGCTCCAGTCCCAGCCCTGTCCCCCTCCATTAGTTGAAGGGTGACTGTCTGAAACAGGGAACTCATGGAGGATCCCTGCATGGCCTAGAACCCTGATTTTTCAGGATTCTGCATTGCACAGGGAGCCTCTATGGGCACAGGAAGCTCCCCACTTCAGGTAACTGCCCTTCAACTTGCAGGGCCAAAAGATGGGGGCTGAGTTAGCATCATCTCCACACAGCCCCCTCATATGTGAGATTTCAACATTTCTGAATAGGGTTACATGTGCACACATACTCCATGCATCATAGAGATTAGGCTTTTTTTTTTTTTTTTAAAGTGAGGTTTATGTGTGTGCGAGCAGCCCTGCGCCTTTGGGACAAGGTAATAAATAAAAGTAAAGATAAAGAAATTGATGAATTTAAGAAAACACCTCTAATTTTTAGAGTAAAGATCCTTATTCAGGACCTAACAGCTTTACTGAATGAATGGATGTCTTTTCAGAACACCCCAAGCCACGAGGAAGTGAGAGTCCCTCACTGTCAAGCCATCTGCTCTGGACTAACTCCTTTGCCTTTCATGGGATTATGCTTCAGTAACTGGTTTAAAGGTTGGAGCCCAGGTAGGTCAAAACCAAAAGAGCCGGCTTACCTAAAGCTCTGTGAAGCAAAACCAATGAGCTTCACACAGTTCTGGTTCCTGAGCCCTGAAAGGAATCAAGAATAAAGTCTCTCACACCTCCTTGTCATGCTCGTGTCTGTGTCTCTATCTGCTCAGTCAGCTGCAAAATGTGCTGAACCTCCAGATATTATAAATCAGTCTTGTTTTCTGTTGTAAAATCTAATGGGTCTACTACTCAGAAGGAATTCCCATTGTCTCCTTAGTAGGGTGTAAGCTCTGCTGAACACAGTGGGACTTACTCTGAAGTAAACATCCATAGGATTGCACTATAAAACATTTCTGTGTGCCATGCAAGTTTGCTGCTTAATGATAATTGACTGCTACTCTCAGGAATGACATATTAGACCAGCCTTTCCCAACCAGTGTGCTTCCAGATGTTGTTGGACCACAACTCCCATCAGCCTCAGCCAGCATTGCCAATGGTCAGGAAAGATGGGAGTTGTGGTCCAACAACATCTGGAGGCACACTGGTTGGGAAAGGCTGGTCTAATATGTCGTTCCTGAGAGTAGCAGTCAATTATCATTAAGCAGCAAACTTGCATGGCACACAGAAATGTTTTATAGTGCAATCCTATGGATGTTTACTTCAGAGTAAGTCCCACTGTGTTCAGCAGAGCTTACACCCTACTAAGGAGACAATGGGAATTCCTTCGGAGTAAACATCCATAGGATTGCACTGTAAAAGTTCAATTTTATAAAATTCTCCAAGGTAGACAAACAAAGGCTGAATTTTTAGAAGATAAAAAATATTACTTTTCTTCCATATATACATTTTCATAATGTCAAAATCATCATATTGCATTATTTTCATACCATATTAGTTTGAGATTGTTGTTGTTATATGCCTTCAAGTCGATTATGACTTATGGTGACCCTATGAATCACATTCTAAAATTTCTGGTTCTTCATCATACAGTTCCTCCATGAATGAATCTGTCAAGCTTGCATCTTTTTTATTGAGTTCTTCAGTATATTGCTTCCATCTTCCTTTTATTTTATCTCAGTAGGTTCCCCTGTTGATTATTCAACATCCCTATTCTTGGTTTAAATTTGCCTTTCATTTCTCTAATCTTTTGGAACAGGGCTCTTGTTCTACCCTTCTTGTTGTCCTCTTCTATTTCTATGCAATAACTATTGTAATAGTTCTCTTTGTCCCTACGTACTAGTCTCTGTATTGTTCCATTTAGGGTTCTAACTATGTTTCTATCTCCTTTTGCTTTCCTTCTCTCTTTAACCATTTTAAGAGTTTCTTCAGTCATCCATTGACATCTTTCTTTCTTTTTAACTAGAGGTATTGTCTTTTTGCATTCTTCCCTGATGATGTCTCTGACTTCACTCCATAGTTCTTCTAGTTCTCTCTCAACTAAGTTTAAAGCCTCAAATCTCTTCCTTATTTGATCATTATATTCTTCTGGGGTGTTATTTAAATTGTATTTTGGCATTATGATTGCTTTGTTCTTCTTCTTTAGCTTTACTCTGATTTTTGATACAACCAGTTCATGGTCTGTACCACAGTCTGCTCCTGTTCTTGTTTTTGCAGAAAGTATGGAACTTCTCCATTTTCTGCTATCAATTATATTCAATTTGATTCCTATATTGACCATTTCATGATGTCCGCATGTACAGTCATCTTTTCAGTTGCTCAAAGAATGTGTTTGCAAGAAACAAATCATTGGCTTCACAGAATTCAATAAGTCTTTCTCCTGCTTCATTTCTATCTCCTAAGCCCCATTTCCCCGCAATTCCTAGTTCTTCTCTGTTCACTCCTTTTGCATTCCAGTCCCCCATGATTATCAGCATATCTTGTTTTGGTGTGCGATCAATTTCTTCCTGTCATTCTGTGCAAAATCTTTCCAATTCCTCTTCTTCTGTGTTTGCCATTGGAGCATAGACTTGGATGATGGTTATGTTAATAGGTTTCCCATTAAATCTCATTGCTATCACTCGCTCAGACCTTGCATTATAGTTTGGGATACTGTAGTAAGAGTCTTCTGTGTAATCAATGCCCTTGTATCCTCATATAATCCCAAAGGAGTGTGCAAGCTCTCCGTTCAATGAATATGGATTCTCATCAGAAAAACATTATCACTGGAGTGGAAAGCTGCAGCAATCCAGCACACTCAGTCCTGTGCCAGGTTCTCTTTATTTTAATTAGTGAAATGTGGAATAACTGCTCCATTTGAAGCAATGATGACTAGTGGGCACAACCTATCCAGAACTGCACATTCGAGTCTCAATGGTTTCAAATGGGAAGATGTACTTACTTCTCTGTCACTGAAATCAATAACTTACCTTTACTGTATCACATCCATTGTTTGTTATTTGGGCAGCAGCATTTTACACAGAATAAATAGTTCGGCATTCATTTGAAGACGACAGCAATGCATTTTCAAACAGTAATGAGCTATACAGGAATACCCCGAATAACAGACACTCGTTTAACAGACACTTGCTATAACAGACATTCTCCAACTCCACCATACCCCACTTAACATACGCACGCTTTGCAATAATGGACACTTAATGGCATGATGCCGCTGCCATCTAGTGGCGATTGCAGTGCAGTACATGCATAGATAATTGCTTCACTTTAAGTGCATTTTCACTGTACATACATGCTCTGGTCCCATTGCGTATGTTAATGCGGGGTATTCCTGTATAGTGGTTTGACAGCTATTCTTTCTGTCTTGACACCTAAGGTCTCCTGCGTTAACATATTATTAACATCTAAAATGTAAGCTCAGAAGTCAACATGGTTTTTTAATTGAAAGTTAACTTCTTTGGGTAAATATTTTTATTACGGTTCTTATTTTATTTATATTCGGTAAGATGAAGTGTAATGTTATGTATAAAATACTAAGATGAGCAAATTCATTCTAGAATGCATTACATACTTTAAGCGTACTGCTTATTTATTTAAAATATTTCTAGCCCACCCTTAGAATAAGGATCACAGAGTGGTGAGCAACAAAACTTCAATAAAATACAATCCATTAAGCAAATGAAATCTGTCAAAATACCTAAAACATCAGTATATCAACCATCAGCCTAACATTTACAGCAGTTTCCAAAGATCAGTTTAAAAATGTTCTGATTTGGCATCTAAATGGTATCAGAGTATGTGGCAGCCTAATTTCAAGGGGGAGGGAGTTCCACATTCAGGGCACCAGCACAAGAAAAGCCGACCTACACATCCTCACATAATGTAGAATATCTAATGGTGAAGTGCTAAGGAGGGACTGCCCAGCAAATCTTCACTTCTAGGTAGGACTATGTAGGGAGAAACACTCCTTCAATTATCTTGGCCTCAAGTCATTCAGGAATTTATGTGTCACCATCCAAGCCATGAATTTGGACTGGGAATGTATTGGCAAACACTGCAGTCCTCTAAGAACTGGTGTAATATGACGCCAACTTGGTAGCTCCACTTAAAGCCAAGCTGCAGCATTTTGTACCAGCTACAGCATCTGAGTAGTCATCAAGAGCATAGAACATGTTACAGTAATCTAATCTGGAGGTTATCAGAGCATGAGTCACTGTGGCCAGACCATCTATGCCACTGAGGGTACTTGAGTCGCCGCTGACAGAATAAAATCCGGGAGCACCCTCAGAACCCTTATGAACCTGTTCCTTCAAGGAGAGTGCAACCGCCATCAAGAACAGATCACCTAATTTTTTATTATTTATTTATTATTTAATTTATATCCCGCCCTTCCTTCCCATACCCAAGACCCACAAAGCCACATCTTATCACACAGTTCAATACAATGTCCCTCACTGGTTAAAATATAAAATATTGTTGTTTTTAAAAATAGAAAGCTTTTACAAATCTCTGAAAAAATAAACTAAAAGGAAAACGTGGAACCTAATTTGACAGTACAGGATTAGAGCACAGGAAGAGTCAGAAGAGAAAGCATATGAAGCAGGGTTCACTAACTCATCTATACAAGTCTGCACAAAGCTTACCTTAAAGGGAGAAACAATTGATTTGCTAAAGCAATATATACATTTATAAATTAGTAGTAGTAGTAAAAGCAGAAGTATTTATTTATTGTAAAGGAATATGCCTTCACAATACAAACATAAAGTAACAAATGCAATGGCCTTCACATAAAAATTCATTCGATCTGAATATTGACTAAGGCATCCAAACTGACTGGACAAAAAGACACTGTCACTTTGTTTCCTCTTTAGACCGATTGCACTTGAAGCTATTTCAAGAGAAGTTACAACCCCATATAATTAGGTTCTTGGATACCTGACCCTGCTGATATATCAAAGCAAATCCACTTTCTCATTTGTGGACCCTGATTTTGTACTGATTGCTACAGATTATAATGATGCATTTTTCTATACTTTTCAGATCAGCCTCAAAAGACGTGCCAACAGGTGTAGATGTTGAGCCCCCTGCTGGGTACACAACTGAGAAAGTTGCAAAGCTTAAATTATTATTTTCAAAGTCAATTTTAAACTAAGTGCACTAACAATCATCCAGTACGCTTGATTTTGAAGCATTACACTCAGGGATATCCATGGAAGTTTCACAAGTGGTTAATGTGGAAGAAAAATCCCTCAGACTGACTCCAGAGCTCCCTGATTCAGTTTGAGTCTTCGGTTTCTGCCCAAGCAAATAACACACATTCTTTATTGTAATAACATATATCAGCTACTATTTTGCTGATAGTCATTCAGCGTTAGGAAAGTTACAGATGTGTGGTTTTAAGATCATCTGTTGTTTAAGGAGGCTACTTCTTAAGTCACACAAAGCTGTTTCATTAACTAATTATGCTTGGTCAGTTCCTCTGAAGCATCTGCACAATTCTTATTTAAGCTGCTGACAACACAATCCTATACAGTACATGTCTGCTCAGAAGTATAGGGCCAAACCTGTTTAATTTCAATGGAGCTTACTCTCAGGAAACTGGGTATAGAATTGCAGCCTGAGTCCCCTCTTCCAGTCTACAGCACATGGTGCTTCCATATTATACAGCCACGAGGAAGAATTTGGTAACATGTGCCTCTGAGCATATAGTGAGTGGTGGCAACACCTGCCATCAGCCCAAATAATAGAAGACATGTGCTGTGCTGATCTTGTTTTAGCAGGGAGGAAGCAACATTATTAAGACAGTTGATATAGTTCAGATGGTCACTTTAAATATGTCTGATTTACTTTGCAATTTTAGTGATGTTTCCTATAGGAAATCATTTTCTTTTGTTTCTGTTTCTGTGAATATGTGAAATACAGCAACACTTAGCAAAATTTACACTAAAAAGCTCCAAAAATAATTGTGGAATAATGGCACTGACTATTCTGCAGAATAGTCTCCAGTGGACATCCGGAGTGTCTCAGTCTGCACAAGATAAAACAGTGGGAGGTGAATATATTCTAGCAAATTCTAGGTGTGCTCTGTGTTTTTAATTGACCGTGCCCACCTTGACTTAAATAAAGTGGTTTAAACATAGCGAGCTGAAAACATGCATCCTCTTTTTTCCAACAGCTAGAGTCACTGCTGAAGTGGCAACATATTGTAATCAGTCTGATTTTACATCAAACTGCAGGTTCAGATTCAACTGTTAATGCACTCAAAATAGAAATAGAATATAACCTCCAATTTGAAACACAAAAAACTGTCTTCACCATCATATCACATTGACCAATAAAAAGGCTTTGAAATTAATAAAAATAAATTTGACACAGATTTCTAGGATGAATAAATAGGGGGGAAATTTTCTAGATTAGATTCTCTGTAGAAACATTAGTAACACAGGAAGGAAGCAAAGTAAGAAGAACACCAACAAACATACAAAAATATAATTCTCCATCTGTGGAGATGGCAGGTGTTGCCATCACTCACCATATGTTCAGAGGCAGATGTTACCAAATTCTTCCAAGCTACACAGGAAGTGGATTGGACTGTGAAAGACCAACCCAAATTGTGTTTGCATTTTGACAAATTTGTAGGGCAGTACAATATTTCAGAGAGAAGGTCAGGTCTCCTGCTCCTCTGGTGTATTTACTATAGCTTCCTGATTTCCTGCTTTTTAAAGTTGGATAGAAATATCTGTGGGCTATAGGTATGTTCTTAAACCGCACTTTTTTTGCCTATTAATGAATTATATGAGAGTTTCTCTCCCATCCTTCCAATGCATATATCTCATTCAAGGCAGGTTCCAAACATTAAAATCACTTAATAAACCATCATTATCAAGCAAAATACAATGGAAGCAGGCAGAATCAATGTACAACATAGGCTTCCTGCTTTCAAATGGGGTGAATCCAAAAGAACAGTGAAGAGAAGGACAGTAGTTCCTACCACTGCTGACCCACAAGCATATGTGCTACAGCTGTTTTTTTTTAATCTATTATTTTAATCTATTTTTAGCTCTTATTGTATACCAGGTTGTTTAATTGTTTAATATGTATGCTTTTACTGTTTCTTGTGATTCTATTGTATTTTATTCCCTGTTGTGCACCGCCCTGAGAGCCTTTTGGCTGTGGGCGGTATAGAAATCGAATAAAATAAATAAATAAATAAAACAAATAAGCTGTTGCAACAGTGCAGAGATTGTCACAATAGGTGGGTTATTTGCATATTTCCATATTTTTTTAAAAGCCCTTCCACAAGCAGAAGATGCCTTCTGCTCCTGAAAGGGCACCTTTGGATCAAACCCATTGTGGTGCTATCTCTACTTTTTGCCAAGAACAATTCCTGTGCCCTGATAAGCTTCCATAGGATTCCCACCACCACCAGGAAGTCTTACAGTCTATAGAGCAGGAATGGCTAACATTTTTCATTCTGAGGTCTAAGGATTGGCCACAGTGTGTGGCCAACACATACTCATTCATGCATACACACACCCCACATTCAGACAGGCAGTTATACACATACACACTGAGATACCCCCCCTTCTGTTGATCAACTTCTTCTACCCACTGCTGCCATGAGGAAAAAGGGGACAGTTTGGTAAAAAACCATAAGGAGACAGAGGCCAGTAGAAAAACAGCATAGGGCCAAATCTGTTTAGTTTCAGCAACAGAATTGCATTAGGGCCTTCGTAGCCCTGAGCCTCAGCTAAGCACAAAGGCACAAGTCTGAGTACATGGAAGCTGCCACATGGAACTGTTTTTATAGATTGTCAGCCATCATTACATCTATGGCATAGGCTAACATTGCCAAAGCTAGTGATGGGATACGTATTTACACTTCGTTTGAATGCGCTTCCCATCTTTTACTCCCACCTTTCATTCCACACTAAAAGGCATTCTTAGCATCCATTATAAAATACCATAAAAATATTATTCACTGGAGGTTTTATAAGGAATGGCCTAGACAAAGATTCTGCCCAGATGCTGCTGAAGGTGTGGAATAAGGTTCTGATTATAGACTTGTACACTTCTCTTATTCAAAAACATCTCTTATTGCCATTTCATTAATTTTTAATTTTTTATTATTTATGCAATATACATTTGTTATTAATGTGAGGATAACCTCAGAAAACATCCGTTAAAATTTGAAGGCAATTGAACTTCAGAGTTCTGTGATATGTGAGCAGCTCTTTTTGTTGCAACTGGATCCCCACAAGCTATAATTCTCCAACTATATAGGGAGGTCTTTCTCAGACTGATTTATCTTCCCAAGGACAGCTCCAAACGCTAAGAGTGATTCACACAGAGAAGGCTGCTTTCATACACATATCTCCATCTGCAATATATCCCAACCTAATACTCTCCAGACTACAGACTACAGTTCCTTACATCCTTAATTTATTTATTTATTATTTATTACATTTATATACCACCTCATAGCCGAAGCTCTCTGGGCGGTTTACAACAATTAAAAACATTAAATACAAAGATACAAATTTAAAAACACATGCTAAAATGCCTGGGAGAAGAGGATTCTTACATGTGTGATTCTTTAAGGTGCTCTCTTTGTTTGTGCTGCAGCAAACATAGAGCTAGCCCTTTGGAAACTAGAGAGATGAAGATGGATAAGTCACCAAAGGGATGCCATGTGACATCCTTACAGTGAGTACAGCATGGACTGTGGTTTGAAGTCTTCTTTTGATGGGATTAAGTTAATTTCAATGCAATTGTCATTTTCACACAGAGTGACCACTTCTGGATTTATTTAGTTTAATTTCTAAACTGTTGCATCCCAAGCACTTAGAGTATATATCAATGGTAAAACAAGCATTTAATAACACAAACATATGTTTTCAATTTTCCACTGGAGATTAATATTTTTATTAGAGAATGTATGTTTGATTACAAATCACTATGCAGGCAGTGAATCAGTACATATCATTCCTGTGGAATCAGTGTGCATGCAGAAAGTTTTTTGGATTTTTTAGCAAGTAATAGCAGGGAGTAGCATATAATAAGGCATGCAAGTCCTTTCTGGAAAAGATAGGTGGCAGGTCAAGGCAAAAGTCCAATTAATGAGTATGAAGAAAGTGAGATCAGGGCTGATCCAGTCTCACCTTGCATAGGGCTGATGGGCCAGATCAGTCCCATTCCTGCAGCGAAACAACCGCCACCAGGGCTTCTGCAATGCCCACCACCTCTTTCCTCTTCTCCTGTTCCAAAATGGAAGGAGAGGCAGCAAAGCACTCTTTAAGCACTTATGAGCCTTTTACAAGTGCTTGAACAGAGTGCAAGTTCAACCCCTTTGGGGATTAGCAATGAGATGCTTGTGCAATCCTACACTGTCCTACTGTATGAGGAACTGCAATCAACAGTCTGGCATTCATTGCACATATGGATGGATATTCACATCTTGTGGCTCCAGTTGCTAGACTGAGATTGTATGAACAGTGACCAACAGATGGTTGGAACAATTACCAGCTTACCAGTGTTGTCAATACTAATCATGTGTTGGGCAGGTGGGAAGATGGAAATCCACAAATGCAGCACACTATACTGTACATAGTGACCTTGGGATCAGAACCAAAGGCTAAAGTACATCTGCCACACTATTTTGGATGATTTAGTGCACTGATATTAAGGGATGAAGACAGCACCCACATGAAAGTGCGATGCTGAAAAGCAAATGTTATAGATTAATACTATTCTTTTAGATATATTGATTGGTCCCTCGCTTGGATTCTGACTTTAGGTGACTGTTTCTTTACACATCATTTACCTCCATCATTCCCTGATATTGCTATGCAACCTGCAATGCCACCTGCTACTGTATTTAGTTGGCATCATAAAGTACACCTTTATTAACAAATGTAAGTTCAAATATTCAGTATTGCATCTCTCTATGGATCCTATTCGCTGTCCATTACTTAATGCACTCCCATTGCCCCTTTATATTTCACTCCAACCTCATCTGTTGAGCAAATGCCAAGGCCACAGATATCAAAGAGAGCCAACCTTGACAGTTGCCAAGGTTTAAAGGGAAGTACAGAGAATGTACACAGATCACAGGCTGATTGATTTCATTTTTGAAAAAATTATATCCCCCAAATGTAAATTCATTTTTGTTGTATTTTATTGCTTTTTTTGTTCACCACCTTGAACTATATGACAAGTGGCAGGATATTTTATATCTATTATGATGATATATATAAAACAAAACAACATAAAAGCGTACACTTTGACAGTATATTGTCTACTTTATTGATTTATTCAATAAATTTATTGACTGCTTTTCAGCATGGTGCGGGCATAGTGGCAGGAGCATGGGATTGGCTCTGTCACCACACCCGCACTGCGCTAAGCTCCCCACACCTCACCTGTCTCCCTCTCCCTCTCCCTCTCGGAAAGCAGCAGCATTGCATGGCATTGGGAAGCCAGCCGTGCAATGCTGAGCTGCCTGTGCTACCCTGCCAACCACTGCTGACTAAAATAATTTCTTGACTGGCAGCTAAAGCTGCCTGTCAGAAAACTACATCTCTCCTCTCCCTGGCAGTTTCCTTTCATGGAGAACTTGCGCGAAACAGTAATAGTGTAGAGTTGCCAGTTCAGAAGTATTCCAAAACCTGAGATTTTGGAGGCAGTCCATAGTGATCTCAAAGGGGTGTGCCTAAGTGATGTCATGGTGTGGGCCCAAGTGATGTCATGGGGCAGGTCTGAGTGATGTCATGGGGGTGGACCCAAGTGATGTCATTAAGCATGATACATTAATCATCAACCACAGTTGCTTGGAGCATACCACTCAAACAAAAACATTATCTGATTGGAAATTAAGATAGAAATATTAGCTAAAAGATGGAGCCTGGATAGGGAATATTTAATCTAGGCAATTTGCTTCTGGCTAAAAGGGTTTAAGTGCCCTCAGGTGAGGCCAGTCACAAGAAGGCCACTGTAGGAAGAAAGGAGCCTAGTGTTGTAGAGATGTTAGATGGGAGCCCTCAGGAGTAATGATGGATGCCCCTGAAGGCTGCAATTCTAAACACGCTTACTAAGGAACTACACTCCATAGCTGTCAATAGGTAAGTCAATAGGACTTACTTCTCAGTAGATACGGTTTGGATTGTGGTGTTGTTAAAGCTTGACTAGGGATCCTCTGCAAAGATACCCATATCCAAGCAGGGTTGGCAAACCCCTGCCTGGAATGCCCTGCCCCTACATTTTAACATCCAAGTTTCTTTACAGGTTTGACCCGTCACTTCAGAAATAGGTCTGAGAAATGAGTAAGAAGATTTTCTACCCTTTTCTGTCTACCCTGTGGGCTGCTATAAACTCACTTTGACAGCCAATCCAATTCCAGTGAATAATAATGGTCAGAGATAAAACGCACATGGTTTGGTCTACCTTCATAGGCAGCAGCTTGGTAAAAACAACAATTGCAGACAAGTTGCCCAGTATGTGAATTCTCTTTTACCACTATTGGGCAAGAAACAAACAGTCATGCAAACAACAAGGTGCATCATTCGTGGGTTTAAGGGGATTGAGTGGAGCACATGGAACCACTGTTGTTGCGTCTATGGATGAAAGGGAGTGAAGATAAAGGTAAATGAAATGAAAATCGAAGAAGAAAAACAAAACACAGTGATGATTTTCTAAATGAAATCATTCATTTTCATTGGCGATCACTCGTGGCCGAGTAAGATTGTCTTCCAGGGCAAGTTCTTTAACAGTGGGTCCGTAGGTGAATGTGGAGGACAATTCTGGATCCACACAGCCTCCCACAGTGAGGTTTCCAGATGGAAGATGGTCACAATGAGGATTTGCTTAACGTGCCTTCCGCTTAGCTCGTTTGTCCCTTTCGCCCTGTACTTGTGCTTCTTCAAAGTCCATAGCACCTTTGATAATGGCCGACCTCCAATTGGGACGCTCATGGGCCAAGGCTTCCCAGTTCTCGCTGCTTATGTTACATTTTTTTAGATTAGCTTTGAGAACATCTTTAAACCTCTTTTGCTGTCCACTCATATTCCGTTTTCCATCCTTAAGTTGGGAGTAAAGTAGCTGCTTTGGGAGACGGTGATCAGGCATTCGAAGAACATGGCCGGTCCAGCAAAGTTGATGTTGGAGGATCATTGTTTCAACACTAATGGTCTTTGCTTCTTCCAATATGCTAACATGAGTCCACCTATCTTCCCAAGTAATTTGCAGAATTTTCCAGAGGCAGCATTGGTGGAATCTTTCAAGAAGTTGGGAGTGGCGTTTATAGATGGCCCATGTTTCACAGGCGTACAGTAAGGTGGGTAGTACAATGGCTTTGTAAATAAGCATTTTGGTCTCCCTGTGAATATCCCGATCCTTGAACACTATACCATACCAACAACAACGATTCCTATGAGTAAGGCAGAAAACTCAGCATGCCACAACCAGTCAGGGTTCCTAACCAAAAAACAAAACAAAAAAACTCCTGGCAGCCAGTCTGCCAAGGTCACAGAAATCCCCATGCAACACAATCTGACCCGGGGGCTGCAGTTAGTGCAGATTGCTGTGGCACAATTGCAGACATGAGTGAAACCCTATCAGCACATAATACCTCTGCACTGAAATCTGCACTGGTTGCTGATTTGCTACCAGACCAAGTTCAAGGTGTGCTTTCCATGTTACGGGTTCCACATAGTACTGGTTCTGCTCTTGTGAGAAACTGATCCTTTAGTGTGGCAGTAAGTACGCTTTGGAACTCCCTGCCTATTGACATTAGCATTGTACTCTTTTTGGCACCTGCTAAAAACATTTTTGTTTAGGCAAACCTACCCAGTCATGTAGAAGCTATTATGTTTTTATTATACAGCCACAAGAGTGGCTGTATACTATAGTCAGCATGGATTTCGCATTCCACAATATTAAATGGAAAATACCCCCATGTCATTTTGATCCTTCCCATAAGCTCATTTCAAAACAAAACCTTATAAAACTTATAGTCCTGAACTCAGACATTCTTGCTTAACAACCCTCTCAATTTTCATGGCCATACACAAAACAATCAGAGAGAATAGAGAGCTCAAAGTGTAGAGAGAGAGAGAGAGAGAGAGAGAGAGAGAAATCAGACCCCTTTTGGACTTTTTTCTGTCAGAGTTCTCATAATTTGTTGAAATTAAGTAATGATCAGCCATGTTCACAGAGTACCTGTAATCCTATTACTGACCTAGCCCCATACTCTGACCAGAGCTTGGAAAAGTTACTTTTTTGAACTACAACTCCCATCAGCCCAATCCAGTGGCTATGCTGGCTGGGGCTGATGGGAGTTGTAGTTTAAAAAAGTAACTTTTCCAAGCTCTGACTCTGACCTTCATCTTCTGCAGTTGAAACATTTAAAAAATGCCTGGTTGATTTTTAATTAATTTAATTAAGAAAATCCCACTGAACTCAATAAACATGCAAATGATCAAACCTGCCCTCCTCCTCCCTCTCCCCCTCCTGCCTGATCCCCTCCCTTCCCCCTCCCTTTCCCCTCCCCCCTCCCCTGTGGTCAGTTTCACCTATCCTAAGCATGACTGCAGGTGAGTAAATCACACTGAACTCAATAAGCATGCAAATGATCAATCCATTTTCAGCCAACGTTCTTACCTCCCAGACTAAAAAGCAGGCAAATTCACTACTAGGCAAAAAAAAAAGTGCGGTTTAAGAATGTACCTATAAGTCAACAAATATTTCTATCAAACTTTAAAAAGAAGGAAATGGGGCAGCTATGGTGAATGCACCAGAGTAGCAAGAGACCTGACCTCCTCTCTGAGATATTGTACTGCCCTACAAATTTGTCAAAATGCAAACACAATTTGGGTTGGTCTTTCACAGTCCAATCCACTTCCTGTGTAGCTTGCAAGAATTTGGTAATTAATTAATTAAAATACATCAATAAATTTTAGAGGCACTGTGGTCCTTGGGTCTCTTTCCATTCTTAGGAACAAAGGAATCTGCCTTATACTGCTCAGGTGATTTGGTGCCATCTAGCCTTTAAGTACAGATGACATGGACCAGCATTGGCTCGCCAGGATTCCAGGCAATAGTCTTTTCCAGAAATTGAATTTTGGACCTTTGCATGTAAAGCATATGTCCTACCACTGAGCTACAACCCTTCCCCTGTTTTTAAAAAAAATCTTTTAAAATTGTTATTTTCAATTCACGAATGAATGCACATCATACCTAGTGCAGATCCACACCATTCATTTAAAGTACATTCAAAACATATTTGAAGCACAGAATCATGGGAACTGTAGTTTGTTAAGGGTGGTGGAAACTATAACTGGGAGGGGGAAGCTACACTTCCCAGGATTCTTTAGGGGAAGTCATGCTCTTTAAATGCAAGTTGGATGTGCTTTAAACGTATTGTGTGGATCTACTTAATAAACTTTGCCTGCGTATAAATTGCTTTAATTAATTTTTTAAAGGGAGTCAGATATAAAGTTTAATGGGTGACCATGGGCTAATCACCATCTCTCAGCCTAATCTGCCCCTCAGGATGAAAACAACAGAGGGGAACCATGAACACCCCAAGGAAGAAGGGCACACTGAAAATGTAGAGGAACTAATAATGTACAACCATAGTGTGAAATCAGATACTTATCGGGACATAGTATGAAGAAATATTTAGATAAGCATGACTGTCAAAGATGTTTATTATTTACACAACCTGTAAAAATATTTATAGTGCCATCTTATATTTGTTTACCCAGAATGAAGTCCCAATGCATTCAGTGGAGCTTACTCAAACAGGGACAGAACTGCAACCTCAAGTGATAAGCAACTTCATTCACACAACCCAAAATTCAGAATCATGCCACTTTAAGCTGTTTTGCAACTGTTTATACTTGTTTTTATGGTTATTGGATTTTAAAGGGATTTATTTCTTATTGTGAGCTGCCTTGGTTTCCAATCTGCAACCCTACCTCACAGGGTTGTTGGAAAGACTCCATACACACACACACATTCACACACACACTGGAGATGTAAAATACATACAGCCCATATAATAGTTTATTGTCAAAACCAGTCATTGCAGAACATTTTTAAAAATAATAAAATCAGTATTAGTTTTCTGCATAATAAAAGCAGTGATATCTAAGTAAGCCCTGCCTAATTGCTTTAAAAAAAATAGGAGTGGAGGGGAAAAGAAAGATTTACAACATAAACACAATCCTTTGCTATGTGCACTCAAAAGTCCCATTAATTTACAGCACAATCCTAGCCATGTCTACCCAAAGGTTAGTCCTGTTGAATTCAATGGGGTATAGTCTGGGTATGTGGAATTAGCATTGCAGCTTTACTCCCAGAAAAGCAAGTATTGGATTAAAGCTTCATATTGGGAAGGTTTTCAAAACAGTGCCCTCCTCAATAGCCCAGGAAAATTTAAACTTGTTTTATTCCTACACAGAGAGAGAGAGAGAAAGACTGAAAGCTAGATACTTACTCAATTTATGAGGTTTTCAGAAAAGCTTGGGGGGGGGGGAATGTCTGACTTGCAGAGGGCTCTAGTTACTGCCTTCTCAATCACACCCCTGACTTCACTTATTGGCTACAAACCTGAAAGGGTGGGATTAGAGCAGCCAGCAACGAGCTCATTTAACTGAAGTTGCAGGGAGCAGCTGACATTTTGATGTGTATCTTGGGAACCAGACCACCTAGAAACTTAATTTTTTTAAAAAATGAAAGCTGAGAATCCAGAGATTAAGGTGACTCACTCAGAGACTGGGAGAGCACCCCAAAAATCCAGAGACTCTGGGCAAAAGCCAGACACCTGACAATCCTAGAACAACCCTCTGAGAAGACGAGGCCTTCCAAATTTCAAGCAGATGGATACAGGGAGTTCTGTGCAACAGGCCCAAAATTTGGAGTGTTTTTTTAATAAAAAAGGTGACGTTTATAGGGGGGGTTATTTCTTGACAGAACTGAATAAAATTTTGAGGCCTTTTCTGAAGGGATGAAGCCTGGCAAATTTCATACAGATAGGTGCAGGAACCTTTGCAGAAGCGGAGCCTTTAACATTTGGCTGCTTTCAAATATTTGAAAGTATTATTTGAAAATAATACTTATTTAAAATACATCACCTTTTTTATTAAAAAAAAAAACCCTCAATCTTTAAAGACTTGTGTCTCTCCAGACATCTTCTGTACTGCTCATACAGGATTATTTGTTTTCATGATGGCATTGGGATGGGTATACGTGATCCTGCTTCCAGTACTGTTTGCACCTGCAACAGTTTTGGGGTAGATATAATGCTTAATATCCAAACATTGCATGTCCTGGACCTTCCTGCTGAAATCCTGTAACTTTTCATACCACAAAAGTTTCCGGTGGGGGGGGGGAATCTCACTTTTGTTGCACTAAAGCACAAGAATGCCCCTCCAGATGGCACTGATGTGGTAGCACTGGGGGAGCATTGCAGCGCAATTAATACAGCAGAATAAAGTGCAGATGGCCCAGCATAAAGCCACCACTAAAGCACTGTTATAGCATCAATGACACATTGCAGAACACACTTGCATACAAGCAAAGACACACTAGCCTGGTAGGGCTCTTGTTGCACAAAAAAACCCTGTACCATTTTGTCTGAAATTTGGCAAGCTTCATCTATCTGCCTGCCCTCTTCATCCAATTTCGACATAACATCTTTTTTAAAAAAATAGTCATTTCTTTATTTGCCTGTTATAGTCAATGGAGACACATCAAAAGCATCAGGTTTCTGAATCCAAGATATAGCAGCTTCTTACCTGAAGCACTGAAGCATGATTTTTCTTCTTTGTAAACCCCTAAATATAAATATCAAATAGCCCCAACATTAAAAGCACCTCTATATTAAAATAAAACAGCAATAAAAACAGCAGCATAAGAAGGTGCCTTCTACTGAGTCAGGCTATTTCTCCATCGTCCAACTATCTTACCTGATATCATCTGCCCCTAGCAATAGCTCTCGAGGATCTCAGGCCAAGGTCTTTCACATCACCTGCTACCTTATGCTTGAAGCTAGAAATGCCAGGGATTTAATTTGAAACCTTTACCATGTGGTCTGCCACTGCGCTCTCCTCCCTCCCCATCCCAGCAACCAAGGTCAAAATAGCAACATCAAAAGCAGATAGACAACACACACACACCCAGTATTCAAATGCTCTGTGGAAGAAGAACCTATTTAAACTCTGAAGGGAGCTTGCTTGGCAATTTTCCTTAGGGAGGGAGTCTCACAGAATGGACAAAGCAACACAATTCTTTCAGATTGATTTAGTAACGACAACAAAAAGCCTTATTGGTTTTCATCATGATGTACACTACAGTCTTAAATCTGGTACATATTTTCCAAATTGTATCTGAGATCCCATAGAATATGTGACTTTCTCAAGGCCAAGGAGCAAATCAGTGTTAGGATTTGAACAACCCTGGATTTAATTACAATATTTACATTACTTTGGTTTTGGTTTTTATCCTTCTAAATATACATTTCTAAATGTGAAACAGGCTGTTGCAGGCCTTCCTACAATTTCATTTCCTCCTGTCAAAAACAATCATATTTTGTGTGTGCTCCATTTCAATGTGCTAATTTTACTTTTATAGAATGGAAAAAAGCACATTAAATATAGCATAGGTGAAAACCTTGGAACAAACACCAAGAGGCCTGTACCTCATTAAGAAAACAAGTCAGAAAACAGATTCAAAGTTGCCTGAAACAAGATGAGTCTGTGAATGAATACACCTAGTTTGCATTGACGTTGCCCTGAGCAGGCAACGGCGTCATCCTTGAGATCTTATATAGCTAAGTGGAGGCTGGTGACTCCAATGTCAGTGGGGCAGTGAATCCGCTCCAGGTTTTAGTCCAAACTTTCAAGGAGCTGTCCAAGGTGCTGAAGCCTACACTAATATTGCTGTGTTTATGGTTAAGAACCTGAAGGACAATGGGAACAGGAGAGAGAGAGAGAGAGAGAGAGAGAGAGAGAGAGAGAGAGAGAGAGAGACTTTTAAACAAATGGCAACCACTTTTGACACAAAAACTGATTTCCAAAAGGGGTATTGCTAGGGACTTAATGTCACAGGCCTATGTCATAAAATTGCATATGCTAATTTATATTTATAGATGCTTTTGGAAAATTAAGATGGTGGGTGAGGTCTCACTGGCACTACGCTTTGCAGTACACCCAACCCACCCTTTAACATTTTTAATCTAAAAGGGGGGAGTTGGGAGTATAGATGGGGGAGAAATTTGATTCAGTTTGCATTTAAATGCAAACTTACGTAATTCAAACTTTCCTATACAATATGTGAACCGAAACGCAGCCATCTTTCAAAATTCTCACTTCTCTGAATTTTGCAGTGCAGTTCTCCAGTCAAGTAAAGTATACAAATCTGCATTTACTAAAGTTTGCATTTAAATGCATATGTTCATGAAAATAACATACAAAAATGCATTATATGAGGGAAATTGCTTTGCAAAAATGTGTATATCAGAGGAAATTGCATATTAAAATGTGTAGAGTAGGAGAAAAAAACTCTCTTCACACCATAGTCCCAGTACAGATCAGGGGGCTACACAGCTATTATTTGTAAAAGAAAGTCGTGGACCATCATACACACATTTAATATATGTGCTTTACCTAATGTGTAGATTGAGTTACTTAATGTAAGAAATACAGTACAATTTGCAAGCTAGATTTCCATTCAGACAGCATAAAATGAAATTCCCAAGTCAAAGCAGAAGCCAGACGGTTTTTGTAATACTAGACCAATTTTATGGAAACATCAAGCCAAAAAGAATGTAGTGTATTACTATGATGACATCAGTGTGCACGTTAATCTAAGGGACACTAAAGAAGCAGTAAAATAATAAGGAAAGAGATTTGAGAGTGTCCAAGTAGCCAATTGCTGAAGAAGTCTTCATTTTAATCTCGACTATAGGAACACTACAAAAGCTGGGGTATAGGTAACCTCTGTCAGGGGACTGAGAGTAGAGACACACTGACTATTGTGCCAGTTCCAGTGTGTCTCCACCCAGGGCCAGCTCCAGGAATGCCAGGGCCCTTGGGCATCAGCCTGCCCCTGGGCCCTCCACTCCCCTTCCGCAATCCATGGCAGGAGCCGCACCGTGGATCGCAGGACAGGAGCTTCCAAGCCACCCGCCATCCCCCTGCTTCACCTACCTTTCTCTGCTGTTTTTTGTGGCTGCGCGCACTGCACACACAGGGTTGCCATCAATCAAGATGGCGGCTGAGGTTTCCTTAAGGGGCTGAAGCCTCTGCCGCCATCTTGGTTGATGGCATGCAGCGCCCGCATTGCTGCCATCAACGAAGATGGCGGCAGAGGCTTCAGCCCATTACAGAAACCTTGGTCACCATCTTGATTGATGGCAACCCTGTGCGCACTGCAAAAAACAACAGAGAGAAAGGTAGGTGAAGCAGGGGGGATGGTGGACGACTCGGAAGCTCCTCCTGTCCTGCGATCCACGGCTCCTGCCACGGATTGAGGAAGGGGAGCAGAGGGACCCTCAGGGACCCTGTAGCTCCGGGGCCCTTGGGCCAGTGCCCCACCTGGCCGCCATTTAGAACCGGCCCTGTCTCCACCTCTCTTTTCTGAAAACAGAGCCACACAACGCTAGTCAAACCCCAGTCCTTTTTACTGTAAAACCTGGTGGAAGCAGCTTGAGTGTGTGTGTGTTTTTTAAGAGAATCAGCTTCAAAGAGATTTCACAACTGATTGGCAGATCAACCCATTGCCCCTCCAGGTGTGGCCAATAGAAACGCTTTGCTGTAGGCAACTAATGTGCTCAAGCATTTCTTGAGTATGACCTAACCAAGAAGATTGTGCAGCTAGATCCTTTTCATCCAGAAACAGGAAAGGTTGTTGCATATATCTTTCTTTTCCCCTCAAACCAGCAACTTCAAATGCAATTGCAAGAAATTAAAGGCACAGTATTCCATGTTCAAAAGGTGCACTTTGTTAGGAATATCAGCTGATTTTACAATAAGATTGCCAAAGCCTTGGTCCTTAAGAATGTACCTTTGCCTTCAAAATACAAGATTGCTAAAGGGTTTGCGAGGTGTAGCTTTTCTGCTCAAGATGCTGAATTAAGAGCAGAATGTATACATATTTAAAATCTCTCTGCCGCATATCTATTGCAAGGTTTAAGATTACTGGTTTGCAATCTCATATGGGGGGAGGGGGGAATGGAGCCATGCTTTGCAACAGACTTCTAAAATGACCTTGCATAAATTACCTAATATAGTGGTTGCCATCATTACTTTGAAGCAAACCATTAACTGCCAGTTTTGCCACCCTCTAATTATCTCACCCTTTGGACTGTCAAGAGTGCCTGCCCAATAATATTGCTTCAAAGATGTTCATTTTCAGCCTTTGTGGATGCAATTCAGTTAATGACTTAAAATATTACACTTTCCCTAAAAGCAGATTATTCTTCTACCAATAAATGCCAATTTCAGCATGACCACAGAAGCTTTATCCTATTTTAATAAATTGTTTAATACATTTTAATGTCTATTTTTATGATGTTTTAGAGTGTTTTAGTGTTTTTGTTTGCTGCCCTGGAATCCCACTGAGAGGAAGGGCGAAATAGAAATTTATCTATTTATTTAATAGTAACAATAATAATAAAACAAAAACGGGTACAATTCAACCAAAGTTCCACACTTTGAACTCCAATTGATTTTAGTAGGAGATACAGATTGTACTGAATTCTCCCACTGAAATTAACAGAATTTAAATGTGCTTAACTTTGACTGGATTGTCACAATTATGTTTAAAAGCTATTTAAAACCCGCCAATAAAACATTGTGCATAGATCAACTCTTTAGCTGTGAGCATTGCCAAATTAATTAAGGTTTGAAAAATATTGTCATAAAAAAACAAAAACTATGATGTGACTGAACTGGACTGATTCTTATGTGTCTTATTGGTAATTTTTTATTCAATTTCTTGGGGTTTTTCCTTTACTGTCTTGTATTTTATTGCAGTGGCATTCTGTGCACATCAAAAAACAATAAAAGAGAACTTGTCTAAACAAAAAGAAAAAAAATGTTAACCCTAACTCAGCTTCCATGTTAATGTGTATTTTTTTAATTAAAAAATAATGAGAAGCAGGATAAAAACACAAGGAGAGCTTTTCGGGATCAAGCCACAAATCCATCTATTCCAGCATCCTATTTGCATATCTGATACTGAGTGAAAGTGCCACATTATCAACTATGTTGGCTTTCTATTCTGACTTTTCATTATATTCTGTAGCTTAAGGCCAAGGGATCCAGAGCCTATGATGAGAGCAATAACCATTCTGAAACATGTATAAATGACCCTCTTAACTGTTTATGAGACATTATCTGAGGTAAAACAGAGTAAGAGAAATAAACTTGAAGTAGGAAGAGCTGGCCTGTCTCCCAGATGGAGCTTGATAAAGTGTTTTTTGTCAGTGTTTCTTCTCAGTTTTATGGCCACCTTTAACTGCCTGGTGTTTAGGATTTTTTTTATCAGAAGATGGGGAAAAGAATGGATCCAAAGCAAAGTGGCTTTCCCAAACAATATTCCCCAAATGGCTTTACGTGAGCAGA